>NC_092721.1:176584112-177184112 GCF_047496885.1 Scyliorhinus torazame | reverse complement strand
CCCGGGACCCTGGCGCTGTGAAGTAAGCGGTGGGTGCCACGATGTCACGCTGGGCTCCAATTAGCTTATTGAAAGTCATAAGAGTGCCATTTGCAAAGGTTGCTCCCGTGCACCAAACTTAACCAGGAACCCCCCCCCCTCCCCAACCCGGCACTGCCACCTGAGTGGGGCATTTCCCAAACAGCGCCGGGGTAAGTGCCCGCATAGTGCCCGGGCATGGCCCTCTTCCCCCGTGAGTGATGCACTCACCTGAGCTCCTCCAGGAGGTCTGCCCACCAGGTGCACGCAGTGGGAGACCAGTCGTGATTCACATCAGTGTGAGTGGACTTTCTTAGGGCCAGGGGGATGGTTTCAGCGTAGAATCATGATAATGAGATTATCATAGAATTTACAGTGCAGAAGGAGGGCCCATCGAGTCTGCACCAGCTCTTGGAAAGAGCACCCTACCCAAGGTCAACACCTCCACCCTATCCCCATAACCCAGTAACTCCACCCAACACTCAGGGCAATTTTGGACACTAAGGGCAATTTATCATGGCCAATCCACCTAACCTGCACATCTTTGGACTGTGGGAGGAAATTGGAGCACCCGGAGGAAACCCACGCACACACGGGGACGATGTGCAGACTCCGCACAGACAGTGACCCAAGCCGGAATCGAACCTGGGACCCTGGATTTGTGAAGCAATTCTGCTATCCACAATGCTACCGTGCTGCCTGTGGTAGTATGTATTAGGGGTCATGTGGGACTGTGAAGCCGTGATGCTATTGGCTGACAGATCCCGGGTCCTGGTTGGCTGTTGACTCCTGGCTCCGCCCTGAAGGCGGAGTATAAGAACCCAAGCTTCTCCCCGCTGCTCCATTCTGTTGCTGAACTGCTGGGGACAAGTCTCGCTTAATAAAGCCTCATCGACTTCATCTCTACTCGTCTCTCTCGTAAGTCATTGTGCGCTACAATTTATTAAGCGAGCTTAAAGGACTATGGAGTTCCGGATCGCCCCGGAATGCCTGCGGATCAGCCCCCACGCAGCGAATTCGGCAGCAGTTTTTAAACACTGGCAAGCTTGTTTTGAAGGCTACCTCCGAACGGCCCCCGGCCGGATCACAGAAGACCAGAAAATGCAGGTCCTGCATTAGAGGGTAAGCCCGGAAATTTACCCTCTCATAGAAGACGCAGAGGATTTCCCGACGGCGCTCGCAGCACTGAAGAGCATCTACGTTCGCCCCGTGAACCAGGTCTACGCACGCTACCAACTCGCAATGAGACGGCAAAGTCCCGGAGAATCGTTAGAGGAATTCTACGCCGCGCTGCTAATTTTGGGACGGGGCTGCAGCTGCCCGTCGGTGAACGCGATTGAACACACGGACATGCTAATTCGCGATGCGTTTGTGGCAGGTATGAACTCTCCCCAAATCCGCCAAAGACTTTTAGAAAGAGAGTCGCTAGGACTCTCAGAGGCACGGGCCATTGCAGCTTCCCTAGATGTGGCCTCGCAAAACGCCCGCGCCTACGGCCCCGACCACGCGGCAGCCCCTTGGGCTCCGTGGACCCCCGTCGCGTCAAACACCCCCCTCTTCACAGGCTTGCGCGGTTAAAGCGACAGATCATCCCGGGGGGGGCCCGCTGCTATTTCTGCGGGCAAGCGAAACACCCCCGGCAGCGCTGCCTGGCCCGCGCAGCTATTTGCAAAAGCTGCGGCAAGAAGGGCCATTACGCGGCTGTGTGCCGGTCCCGGGGGGTCGCCGCAATCCCCGGAGAAGAACGAGCCCAGCGCATCCCAAACGCTCCCCAACCCCCCCAGCGCCCCATGTGCGACCCGCGGGCGCCGCCATTTTGGGTACCGGGCACCACGAGGGGAGGATGGGCGCCGCCATCTTGTGACTCCCCAGCCACGTGCGATTCATGGGGGCGGCCATTTTGTCCACCCCCGACCACGTGCGATCCATGGGGGCGACCATTTTGTCCACCTCCGGCCACGTGCGATTCATGGACGCCGCCATCTTGGATGACAACAAAGGACCCCAGCATTGACGGCTCCACGGGGTCCGAAGAAGACGCCGAGACACTCCGGCCACGACTGGCTTCGGTGACGCTGGATCAATCACGGACCCGGACGCTCCAGACGACGACAACAACGGTGCTGATCAACGGACACGAGACATCATGCCTGATCGACTCCGGGAGCACCGAAAGTTTCATTCACCCCGACACGGTAAGACGCTGTTTTCTGACCATCCATCCAAGTACGCAAAAGATTTCCCTAGCTGCAGGATCCCACTCCGTAGAAATCAAAGGGTTCTGCATCGCGAACCTAATGGTGCAAGGGAGGGAGTTTAAAAACTACAGGCTCTACGTCCTTCCCCAACTCTGCGCGCCCACATTACTGGGATTAGATTTCCAGTGTAACCTGCAGAGCCTAACATTTCAATTCGGCGGCCCAATACCCCCACTCACTATCTGCGGCCTCGCAACTCTCAAGGTTGAACCGCCGTCCTAGTTTGCAAACCTCACCCCGGATTGCAAACCCGTCGCCACTAGGAGCAGATGGTACAGCGCCCAGGACCGGATATTTATTCGGTCTGAAGTCCAGCGGTTGCTGAAGGAAGGCATAATCCAGGCCAGCAATAGTCCCTGGAGAGCCCAGGTGGTAGTAGTAAAGACCGGGGAAAAGCAAAGGATGGTCATAGACTATAGCCAGACCATCAACAGGTACACACAGCTAGATGTGTACCCTCTCCCCCCCATATCCGACATGGTAAATCGGATTGCCCAGTATAAGGTTTTCTCCACCGTGGACCTCAAGTCCGCCTACCACCAGATCCCCATCCGCCCAGGTGACTACAAGTACACAGCCTTCGAGGCAGATGGGCGTCTATACCACTTCCTAAGGGTCCCATTTGGTGTCACGAACGGGGTCTCGGTCTTCCAACGGGAGATGGACTGAATGGTTGACCAGCACGGGTTGCAGGCCACGTTCCCGTATCTCGACAACGTAACCATCTGCGGCCACGATCAGCAGGACCACGACGCCAACCTCCAAAAATTCCTCCAGACCGCTAACGCCTTGAACCTCACATACAACGAGGAAAAGTGCATTTTTAGCACAAACCGGTTGGCCATCCTGGGATACGTAGTGCGCAATGGGATAATAGGCCCCGACCGCATGCGCCCCCTCATGGAATTTCCCCTCCCCCACTGCTCCAAAGTCCTGAAACGTTGCCTGGGGTTCTTTTCATATTACGCCCAGTGGGTCCCCCAGTATGCAGACAAGGCCCGCCCGCTAATACAGACCACTACCTTCCCCCTGTCGACAGAGGCTCGCCAGGCCTTCAGCCGCATCAAAGCGGATATCGCAAAGGCCACGATGCGCGCCATCGACGAGTCCCTCCCCTTCCAGGTCGAGAGCGACGCCTCCGACGTAGCTCTGGCGGCCACCCTTAACCAAGCGGGCAGACCCGTAGCCTTTTCCTCCCGAACCCTCCACGCCTCAGAAATCCGCCACTCCTCAGTGGAAAAGGAAGCCCAAGCCATAGTGGAAGCTGTGCGACATTGGAGGCATTACCTGGCCGGCAGGAGATTCACTCTCCTCACCGACCAACGGTCGGTAGCCTTCATGTTCGATAATGCACAGCGGGGCAAAATAAAAAATGACAAGATCTTAAGGTGGAGGATCGAGCTCTCCACCTTCAACTACGAGATCTTGTACCGTCCCGGAAAGCTGAACGAGCCGTCCAATGCCCTATCCCGCGGCACATGTGCCAACGCACAAATAGACCGTCTCCAAGCCCTCCACGAGGACCTCTGCCGGGGGTCACTCGGTTCTACCATTTTATAAAGTCCCGCAACCTCCCCTACTCTGTGGAGGAGGTCTGTACAGTCACCAGGAACTGCCACATCTGCGCGGAGTGCAAACCGCACTTTTTCAGGCCGGATAGAGCGCACCTGATCAAGGCTTCCCGCCCCTTTGAACGCCTCAGTCTGGATTTCAAAGGGCCCCTCCCCTCCACCGACCGCAACACATACTTCCTGAACGTGGTGGACGAGTACTCCAGTTTCCCCTTCGCCATCCCCTGCCCCGACATGACAGCGGCCACAGTCATTAAAGCCCTTGGCACCATATTCACACTGTTCGGTTGCCCCGCATATATCCATAGCGACAGGGGGTCCTCCTTCATGAGTGACGAGCTGCGCCAGTTCCTGCTCAGCAAGGGCATAGCCTCGAGCAGGACGACCAGCTACAACCCCCGGGGGAACGGGCAAGTAGAGAGGAAGAACGGCACGGTCTGGAAGACCGTCCTACTGGCCCTACGGTCCAGGGATCTCCCAGTTTCCCGGTGGCAGGAGGTCCTCCCGGACGCTCTCCACTCCATCCGGTCGCTGCTGTGTACCACCACTAACCAAACGCCTCATGAGCGCCTCCTTGTCTTCCCCAGGAAGTCCTCCTCCGGAACGTCGCTGCCGACCTGGCTGGCGGCCCCAGGACCCATCTTGCTCCGGAAACATGTGCGGGCGCACAAGTCGGACCCGTTGGTCGAGAGGGTTCACCTCCTCCACGCGAACCCGCAGTACGCCTACGTGGCGTACCCTGCCGGCCGACAGGACACGGTCTCCCTGTGAGACCTGGCGCCCGCCGGCAACACACACACCCCCCCGACACCGATCATCCCCTCCATGCCACCGGCGCACCCCGCGACCGCCCCCTTCCCGGGAGGATCGGTCCTCCTCCCGTGTCCGCCCAGGAGTGAAACAGGACCAAACACTGAAACGCGCCCGGAGACAACAACGCCGGAACAAGCACCTGCACCACCACCGGGGCTGAGGCGATCGACGAGGAAGACCAGACCGCCCGCTCGACTCGTGGCATCGGCGTGACACCAAGAATGTTGTTGGACTGTAACAAAAAAATTTTCTCTTACTAATATTGTAAATAGTTTCACAAACCTTGTACATAGCCCAGTGTAGGGCTAAAACTGTAATGACATGCCCGAAATTTTCCTCCCAGGACCAGCCTTGTAAACCCCTATCACCATGCGAACCACCACCCCGCCGGGTTCATTTGTAACAAGGGGTGAATGTGGTAGTATGTATTAGGGGTCATGTGGGACCGTGATGCTATTGGCTGACAGATCCCGGGTCCTGGTTAGCTGTTGACTCCTGGCTCCGCCCTGAAGGCGGAGTATAAGAACCCGAGCTTCTCCCCGCCGCTCCATTCTGTTGCTGAACTGCTGGGGACAAGTCTCGCTTAATAAAGCCTCATCGACTTCACCTCTACTCGTCTCTCTCGTAAGTCATTGTGCGCTACACTGCCCATGTTTGTGTATGGAAATGATGTTCCGATGTTGAACATTATGTCACTAGCAGGGGGACATTTTTAGGTCAGCGTGAAAACCGATTTGGATTTTGTGAGATTTTCCCCTCCCGTCGCTGAACCCACCCGACGAAAAAGGGAGGGAAAATCCTGGCCTTACACTTTAACACGAACATCAGCACTCCCTTTGTCTTGTGTCCATGACAATCTCTGTCAAATCTCCCCTGAGCTCCCGGCTATCCTTGACCTTCTATTTTACTCGATCTGCTGCCCCCTTCTTCAACTTTAAAAGCCCATTATATTTCTACTTCTCCTCAGCCTTGAAGGAGAGTCATATGGACTTGAAACGTGAACACTGAGACTTCCCAGCATTTTCTGATTTTATTTCAGATTTCCAGCATCCACAGTATTTGGCTTTTATTTAACGGTCGTAGCCAGTCTGCTGTTTGTAAGGACTTGTACACAATGTGATAATGACCTAATGATCAGATAATGTGCTTTAGTGACACTTCGAATAGTGTCACTGATCTTTATTAAAGTCCGATTGCGAGGGTCGATGGGGCCTTTTCCGACAGCTGCTGCAATCCCCCATTCTGCACTGGAGGGTCAGTCTACACTGTGTACTTGCAGGGCGCTGCTTAAGTGTTTCAGAGTAGAGTGTGCTGCCAAATAAGCCAGGACTGACAACTCTCCCAAAGAAGAGTCACATTGGACTTGAAACGCTAACTCTCTTTCTCTCTCCACTGATGTTGCCAGGCCTGATGGGTTTTTCCAGCATTTTGTGTTTTTATTTCTGGAAATTTTGCCAACTGGCAGAGTGCAATGATCAATCTCTTATAGAAATATGTGGTACGCTCCACCAGGTTACTCTTATAGAAATATGTGGTACGCTCCACCAGGTTACCACTTATAGAAAGAGATGATATGCTCCACCAGGTTACCTCTTATAGAAATGAGATAGTACGCTCCACCAGGTTACTCTTATAGAAATATGTGGTACGCTCCACCAAGTTATCTCTTATAGAAATGAGGTGGTACGCTCCACCAGGTTACCTCTTATAGAAATGAGATGGTACGCTCCACCAGGTTACCTCTTATAGAAATATGTGGTACGCTCCACCAGGTTACCTCTTATAGAAATGAGATGGTACGCTCCACCAGGTTACTCTTATAGAAATGAGATGGTACGCTCCACCAGGTTACCTCGTATAGAAATGAGATGGTACGCTCCACCAGGTTACTCTTATAGAAATGAGATGGTATGCTCCACCAGGTTACCCATTATAGAAATGAGATGGTATGCTCCACTAAGTTACCGGTTATAGAAATGAGATGGTACGCTCCACCAAGTTACTTCTTGCAGAAATGAAATGGTACGCTCCACCAGGTTACCTCTTATAGAAAAATGTGGTACGCTCCACCAGGTTACCGCTTATAGAAATGAGATGGTACGCTCCACCAGGTTACCTCTTATAGAAATGAGATGGTACGCTCCACCAAGTTACCTCTTATAGAAATGAGATGGTACGCTCCACCAGGTTACCTCTTATAGAAATGTGTGGTACGCTCCACCAGGTTACCTCTTATAGAAATGAGATGGTACGCTCCACCAAGTTACCTTTTATAGAAATGAGATGGTACGCTCCACCAGGTTACCTGTTTATAGAAATGAGATGGTATGCTCCACTAAGTTACCGGTTATAGAAATGAGATGGTACGCTCCACCAAGTTACTTCTTGCAGAAATTAGATGGTACACTCCACCAGGTTACTCTCAGAGATATGAGATGGTATGCTCCACCAAGTTACTTCTTGCAGAAATGAGATGGTACTCTCCACCAGGTTACCTCTTACAGAAATGAGATGGTACGCTCCACCAGGTTACCTCTTACAGAAATGAGATGGTACTCTCCACCAGGTTACCTCTTAGAGAAATGAGATGGTACTCTCCACCAGGTTACCTCTTAGAGAAATGAGATGGTACTCTCCACCAGGTTACCTCTTAGAGAAATGAGATGGTACTCTCCACCAGGTTACCTCTTACAGAAATGAGATGATACACTCCACCAGGTTACTCTTAGAGAAATGAGATGGTACGCTCAACCAGGTTACCTCTTATAGAAATGAGATGGTACGTTCCACAAGGTTATTGTCAAATGGCGACATCGAAAA
Source organism: Scyliorhinus torazame (assembly GCF_047496885.1). Classification (NCBI taxonomy): domain Eukaryota; kingdom Metazoa; phylum Chordata; class Chondrichthyes; order Carcharhiniformes; family Scyliorhinidae; genus Scyliorhinus; species Scyliorhinus torazame. The sequence goes on along the minus strand of NC_092721.1, from coordinate 177,176,632 downwards.
TCACCCCCGCTAAGCCCAATGCCCTTCACAACCATCACTTGAGAAATGCAATGTTTGCATACAATCTCAAATTTCTTGTTGCCGCTGCCCAGGCACAGAATTAAAGAACAGCATTTAAAGTAAAGCTTGGCATTCTCTGCTACCCTTACTTTTTTCCCAATTAAGGGGCAATTTAGCGTGGCCAATCCACCTACCCTACACATCTTTGGGTTGTGGAGGCGAAACCCACGCAAACACGGGGAGAATGTGCACACTCCATACGGACAGTGACCCGGGGCCGCGATCGAACCTGGGTCCTCGGCGCCGTGAGGCAGCAGTGCTAACCACTGCCCTACCGCGCCGCCCTTATTAACCAAATGTTTCCACTTTCGACCAGCTCCTCCTCCACCTAGATTGGGCTCAGTTTGACCTTGCAAACAACTGGCTCAGAATTAAACCCAACTCGCAACTGAGATTTCTGAAATAAATACCTTTAACTTCCTGTGCACAAAGGTCTCCAACGAGCATGAAGAAGCTGCATTGCGTAAATCGATACTTTAAGCATATCTTTGAGAAAGTTACACTATGTCGGGATGTTTAATCATTTACAGTTGAAATAGATAAACTTTTTTTTTGATTCAAAGTAACTCGTGTGTTGCATTTACTTCCTTCATGCACATATACATGGACATTAGAAAATCCAAATGCTCACACATGAGCTCTTTTGACCAATTATGCAAATGAAATATCATGCTTCAGCAAATTCCTAAATCATCGCTTCTCATGGTGGTAATAATACTCACCGAAGCCTAGTGAAAAAGACAGGCAAATGTTCAAAGGTCCAAGCAACTGACACTCATCCAATCACATGCACTTCCTGCATTTCAATATTTTTGTTTAACACATTCTGTAAAGAATGGTGAAGAGCTAACCTGATCAATGCATCAAATTGAATCCTCAGGTTGGGATGTTCTCTATGACGGGGAGGCTCTGCATTGTGAAGGGAATTCCAGAAACCGCCGGAAATCCTAAGTCCCGCCCCCAGACTTGGCATGTTCCATTTTTGTGTGGGTGGGAGTGGAGTCAGCCCAGGGTTCATGCCTGCAAGGTTCACATAGGCGGCTGGCCCTTTATATCACCATCCGCCCCCACTGAAGTGGGATTTTGAAAGGCTGGGACTGGGTAGATTAGACCAGGTAAGAGCTGGATTCATTTGGATAGCAGGCTATCCCTTTGGAAAGGTGAGGTACCCTGTGTATTTGGACACCTTTGTGAGCGAGAAAGCACCTTTTAGGAGAGGGTAGGTGCTCTTTGAAAAAGGTATAGCATCCTTTGGGACTGTTAAGAGTTAAATATGATTATGCACATTTTATGCACAAAATCATTTGAACTGTCAAACTGTCAAGGAACTGGCAAACTGTCAAAGGATACTAGGTGAACGGCATAGACGGAGTAAGGGGAAAGGATAGTGAGCATGGGTTGGCATGAATTGACACTAAATTAGCATATGGGGCTTTAAAGGGCCATGGGAATGTGGGAGGCTTAGGTGAAATGGAGGACCACGGGGGTTGGGGGGGGGGGGTTAGAGGGTCATAGATTGGCATGGGATGAATGAGAGGCAGTGGTTATGGAGGGGCATAATGCAGCATAGAGGAATGAGGGGGCTTAGGTTGTCATGGATGAGGAATGTGTGAGTAGCGTGAGGCTAGAAGGATTTTTTTGTTTCATTCTTTTATTTCAACAAAGTGCCAGAGCCCAACTGACCGCCACAGCCAGCAGCCTCTGCATTTGTTCCAGAGATAGTCGGCCCAACTGCCAATCACTGCCCCCCCACCCCAACCCCGGAACAAACACCAGAACTGCAGGAGGTCATTTTTAAAGGTTGGCTTCGGAGAGCTGGGAATTGTACTGCCTCTGCACACCCAACCCAGGAGGGAAACTCTAGACCGAAGTGTGGAAGGATTGCTACATCGGATGTTACAGGCAAACCAACACTTTATACACAGTGATTTTGGGGTAATTTGGGGGTGAAAGATTTCTGCCGTAGCTTTGATGCCTTGCAAGTTCATTAAAGACCAACATAAATTGCATTGTCAAAACACTGCCGCTCTGTTGTAGAAACACAGCTTGCTGCGACATGCACCAAGTCCAAACTGACTGACAAATTACTGTGCATTCAGCCATTTTTTGATGATTTATTTTGTGTATAAGAATCAGACCCTTTAATCTCGGAGATCTGCGTTTAAATGCAACTCGGTCTTGAAACGAGTTTCGTAACAGCCTGAGGTAAAGCCAAAACGTGCCCCTGGTACAGCAACTCACTCAGTCCTTAAGTGAGTGCATTTCTAGGTTTGAACATCTTCGACAAACATTTGCAAATCAGCTATAAATAATCAGTCCTGCAGAGAATGTGACTGTTGCAGGCATGGATATATTGTGGCTACAATTTAGTGCTGTGCTATTTGTTTGCTTCGCTGATTTAAAAAGTTATTGATCTAATTAGAACACAGACCATCTGGACTACATTTTGTTTGCTTCCAGTTGCTGAATAGATCAGCAACAATCACTTGGTCTATAATAAGATAGTACACTTTCTCCCAATTTGGTAAATTCTCTTCAAAATGAGGACCATATTGGAATGCGCCGGTCTTTACAATTGCCATTTACTCTCAAATCTCCATTCGTCATTCAAAGCACCATAACCTGTCTTTTCTAGTTACAGCTGACCTGCTGTGTAATTCTAGAACTTTCTCTTCTTATTTCAGATTTCCAGCATTCAGTTTTTCCTGTTGATCCCACTCTCAGTCTTCTTCAAAGCTGATTTCTCCCTTTAACTTGAGGGGACCAAGGTTTTTGGCTGGATTTTGTGCCCCCCCCCCCAGGGTGATCTGTCCACTCCAATTCCTGCCCACCCTGACACGTCTTCTATTTCACGGGCGGCGGTGGTGGCGTTGGTCGGCCTGCTCGCCCTTGGGTCCAGTGAAGCCTCATTTTCTCAGTCGGCTGAACAGCTGGTTCGTGATGCATTTCTGCGACTTCCACAGTGCTTTCACAGGTTTGGGGCCACTCAGCTCTCGGTCCTTCACCCTGCATTTCTTTTTTATCTCACGCATTCACATTCTCCTTCTCGCGCGACTCTTTTTTTGGGGGGGGGGGGGGGGGGGACAGCATTCTGTGCAATGAGTCTCCTTCCAGCTGTAGCAACATCCCAGCAGAGCCCCTTTGCCCTCTCTCCAGGAGCGCGGTTATCCGTGAATATGTTATCTAATTATCTGGCTGGCCTTCTCAACCTTGCCGCCCCCCCCCCCCCCCCGCCTGAGGTGTGGTGACCCTCAGGTTAAATCACCACCAGTCAGCTCTCCCCATCAAAGGGAGAAAGCGGCCTACGGTCACCTGGGACTATGGAGACTTTTCCTTTACTTACGATCATCTGGGCACCAAGGCTGTGGCACCACACATCGCAAAGGAAACTGGAAATTCTACCCTACTTTCTGGATACTAATGACAACAAGGGATATGGGGCTAATGAGGGAGAAAATGGTGTACAGTTGGATGATGAGTCTGAATAGTGCAGCAGGCTTGATGGGCAAATGCTCCGACCTTCAAACCTTTAAAGAATATCTGAAAGGAGGAGAAAGAGGTGGAGAGTTGTAAAGAATTAAGGAGGGAGCTCCAGAGCTCAGGACATGGATGACTGAAGGAATGAATGCCAATGGTGGGGTGAAGGGGAAGGGGGGAATTCTCAAAAGGATGGGAGGTGTAGGAACAGATTTTTGGAGAGTAGGAAGAGATGACAGCGATGGGCAAGGGGTGAGGCCAAACACGATGATAGGAATTTTCAATTTGAAGCATTAGTGTATCGGAGGCCAAGGCCCATCAGCGAAGATGGGCTTGATGGGCGGGATGGGGCGAGGTGAGAATATGGGCAGCAGAGCATTGGAATCGCTAGAGATTATAGAGAATGGAATACTGGAGGATGGGCTGAAGGGCAAGGAGTGACCGATGTACAGATGAAGGTTTCAGCAGCAGATGGGCTGACGCAGGGCAGAATCAAGTGACATTGTGGAGGTGGAAATAGGTGGACCTCATGAGGGAGAGGATGGAGAAGTCAGGTATTCAATGTTGCCGGAAATGGATTCCCATGATTATGATTGGCACGGAACAATAGTTTGCCATTGCCCAATGCCCCATCTGGCTGACCGGGAAACTCTCTCTCTTTATTGCCTGCCAACAGGCATACTGTAATCAACCTGTTCTGAACATATTTTCCACGGCCATCAAATCCTAGAGTGGGACTTGAATTCACCGATTCTAGCTCAGAGGCGAGGGACCCTACCCACTGCGCCACAAGGCCTCCGCATCTCATAACTAGACAGAAATATACCTGTACAACCAGAACTCTACCCGGTACCTTTTTCTCTTCAGACCAAACCATCAGCTCCACGACCACAACACGCTCCACGGTCAGTGCACGAAAGCAAGCAATATTCAATACAACGTCAAATGAGATCAGGCAGAAATCGGGTCCCAAAAGGGCAACTCACACTCACGCTGCTGGGACTGATGGCTTTCCTCACCAACATGTTCTCGAAATATTGATTTGCAAAAGTATCTTCATTGTGCAAACTGACCATTTAGTATTGAGTGGCGGTATGAAATTACGAGATTTCTTGACCTTTTTCACATGTAACGGCTTCCAGAGGTGGTAATATAAATACTTACTGTTAAATACTTACTAGCTATGGAAACAGATGGAAGTCTGCCTTAGTGCACTACTAGGTGCGGGAGGAGATTTGGAATCGGACTGCCGAATGCTACAAGCAAATGTTAGGAATGTAACTTTACAGCATAATACCCAAAGCATTCGAGTGGATCCGGTTTCAATTACAATGTATTTATCCAAGGCTACAATTAGGCCAGCAATAGCTGAGCACTGAGAACATACTTAGTCAACTTCACGAATTGCTGAGGTCCTTGATTTGATTGTGTTTTCACAAATGCAGTTTGATAAGCTCTCTGATATTGACCTGGCTACATTGAAGACACAGTGACATTTTTCCAGGAAGTAACTTTACATTTTAGTTACACACGCAGGGGGCAGCACGGTGGCGCAGTGGTTAGCACTGCTGCCTCACGGCGCCGAGGACCCGGGTTCGATCCCGGCCCCGGGTCACTGTCTGTGTGGAGTTTGCACATTCTCGCCGTGTCTGCGTGGGTCTCACCCCCACAACCCAGAAAGATGTGCAGGGTAGGTGGATAGGCCACACTAAATTGCCCCTTCATTGGAAAAAAAGAATTGGGTATTCTAAATTTATATTTAAAAAAATGTTACACACTCAGGGAATTCACACCAAGTATCAAACTTAGGCTGATACGTCTCCAGGTCTCCCTCGGTGAGTGCAAGTAGATTCAGAGAAAGTAGGAATCCACTGTACGAGGAAGACAATGATTTGAAGAGTGTCCAATCACTTCACGGTGAAGTAAACTGAAGGGCCATTGTTAATGGAGCAGGAAAGCTCGTTCAATAGCACAACGCAACGTAAAGTTACCTATAAATACCATTCAATTTACAAATAACTTCTGGAACTGCGGAGAGTCTTATGAGGGTTAAATGTATCGAGGGCTGGTGACTTAGTATTCCAATCTACACTATCCAATTCTCCCTTCCATTGAAATTAATAAAAAAATAACAATCAGATGGGCTGTAAATTAAGTCTTCAATTCACCATTGCCCATCTTACTTCTCAGGAACAAACATCGGCGGTTTCTTGGGCGAGGGATTTGGTTCTTTCTTTGGGGATTTCACAGGGCATGTGAGAGGACCTGCCAAACCCCAGCAGGCCCTGCCTTTCAGGGGTGAGAGCTCGATCTGACAAAAAGAGACACGGGCCAGAATTTTACGTTGATCAGGTGATTTTACGTGTTTTCACGGTTGGCGGACCGGCCAAGCGGCCTTCACATTTTCACTACAACCTCACCCCAGGGTGGGATGAAGTGTCCAGGGGTGTAAGTTAAGGAAAAAAGATGTCTGGGGACGGAGCTTTTCTGTCAGGTGCTTGAATGTGCTGCGTGGACACAGTTTGCTGCATTTGTTTCAGCTCATTTAATTTGTACAGGTCTACAGCTCCCTGTCCTGTTCTACATCAGCTGTCTGCCTTCAAGGAGATGGTTAGAAGCACCCGCTTGCACCCTCACTTTTCTTTTAAAGAAAATATATATTTATTAAAGTTTTTTAACACAGTTTTTCTCCCTTACAAACAATAACCCCCCCCGCCCCCCCCGTAACCAAAAAAAACGAGAAATCGGGCAGAGCAAGATATATACATGGCAAAATGATATATTTACACAGCTTTGTACACTGGCCCTCACCCGTACGTGCCAGTTTCCCCAACCCTTCATGTTATCTCTTGCTCATCCACCCTCCCAGGCAGTCCCCCCTTTCGCCCCCCCCCCCCCCCCCCCCCCCCCCCCAGGACGTCCCGTCCCCCCAGGACGTGTGCGTGTCCCCCCCCCCCCCCCGTCCCCCCCCCAAGGTTGCTGCTGCTGACCGACCTTCCTCTAACGCTCCACGAGATTGTCTAGGAACGGTTGCCACCGCCTGTAGAACCCCTGCGCAGACCCTCTCAAGGCGAACTTAATCCTCTCCAACTTTATGAACCCAGCCATATCATTTATCCAGGCCTCCAGGCTGGGGGCTTCGCCTCCTTCCACATTAACAAGATCCTTCGCCGGGCTACTAGGGACGCAAAGGCCAGAATGCCGGCCTCTTTCGCCTCCTGCACTCCCGGTTCGTCCACTACTCCAAATATTGCTAGCCCCCAGCTTGACTTGACCCGGACTTTTCACCACCTGAGATATTGCTCCCGGCACTCCTCTCCAGAACCCCTCCAGTGCCGGGCATGACCAAAACATATGGACATGGTTCGCCGGGCTCCCTGAGCACCTTCCACATCTGTTCTCTACCCCAAAGAACCTACTCAACCTCGCCCCCGTCAAGTGCACTCTGTGGACCACCTTAAATTGTATCAGGCTGAGCCTGGCACACGAGGAGGAGGAATTAACCCTACCTAGGGCATCAGCCCACAGACCTTCCTCGATCTCCTCCCCCAGCTCCTCCTCCCATTTACCCTTCAACTCTTCTACCAGCGCTTCCCCCTCTTCTTTCAACTCGTGGTGTATTTCCGACACCTTGCCCTCCCCGACCCATACACCCGAGATCACCCTGTCTTGAACTTCTTGTGCCGGGAGCAACGGGAATTCCCTCACCTGTCGCCTCACAAAAGCGCACCCTCACTTTTCTAGGTGCCCCCCAGCAGTGCTTCGTCTTTCCCTGTGTGAATTTCACGCTTGCTGCCTATTAATTGGCCAATGAGTGTGAAAACGCGGTCGGGTCTGATCTCAGCCGGAAGCACACATCTCCTACTCTTCCGGACCCGCCAATCACGTCGGTCCAACATGCGCAAGGTTAAGGCCATAGACAACAGGAGAGGGAGGATCGGCATAAAATAAACTGCATTCATAAATGAAAAAAAATAAAAATAGAGCAGGTCATGGTGAATGGAAAAGATACAAGCAGTAAAGGGATGGGAAAAACAGATAGTGAGCACAACAAAAAGGGAGAATGAAAAGAAGCTTGCAAAGGATGTAAAAATAAACATCCAAAATATAGCAATTATGTCAGGAAAAGGGATGTGATCAGACCTCTTGAAAATTAGAAACAAAAATTAAGAAATGCTAAATAACTATTTCACCATCAGTATTTAAAGTAGAGAAGAGGTCAGTAGGTCAGACCATAAGGAAGCTCACATTGAATTCGGAACAGGGACTCCTCAAAATTATCATAAGAATAATAAGAGCAATGAAGAAGATAATGACGCGACAAAGAGTGACTATAACCACGGCAAGATTATTTCCATTAAAAGTAGTAGCTGAGGGCATTGCAAATGCCCTAACTACAATCTTCCATAGTTCTCTTGATGCAGGTGTTAAATGGATCCAAGTTTGATAGTGAAGTACAAAACAAGCCACAGATTTTTGTTTCCTTGTTCGCAGGATTATTCACAAGATCTAACATCACAGAGCACTTCACAGTGTTTGCTGCTTGCGGGCAGCACGGTGGTACAGTGGGTTAGCCCTGCTGTCTCACGGTGCCAGGGTCCCAGGTTCGATCCCGGCTCTGGGTTTCATCCCCCCCAACCCAAAGATGTGCAGGCTAGCTGGATTGGCCAAGTTAAATTGCCCCTTAATTGGAAAAAATGAATTGGGTACTCTAAAAAAAATTTAAGTGTTTGCTGCTTGCTCCTGCTGGAGGCTGTTGTTGCAGTTTCCTTCCTTTTCTGTAGCTGGAAAGAAGGAGAATTGTTTCTAAGATACCTGGGTCTTGGAACACTGGGCTCAGGGGGATGCATTAGTCCAGAAGGCAATCAAGTTTGAACCAAGAAGACGCTGTGGAACCTGGTGAGTGACATTGATCCAAATGGGCCACCTGATGATGCTGTTGAAGAAGTGCTTTTGCAGATTGCTGATGCTTTTGTTGGTGTGGTGAGTGCTATATGTAACTGGCATGTCACTGCGGGTTAAACACACTGGAAGTAAAGGATGTTTAACTGCACCTTGAGCACCAATGGAATATGTGGATGCCAGGATTTAGTTCCGGTGAGATTGCACAGCTGTGGCTCCTGGGTGGAGAATGGCAGTGATATATGGAGCAAATCATATGATGATGGACAGATCATTTCTACAACAAAATTCTGGACATAACATATTCTCAGGCTTACCCTCCATTTCTGTTGAGGAACCTGCAAGGGGTGATACCGTGTGTTGTTTTGTGTGAAAGTGAGCTGATATAGCTTTTTATTGGTACCAAACAGTGACGTTTCCTTGTTGTTTGATAGTTAGTGTGCTATGTTACGTAGTTGATTTTCAAATCTTTGTTACTGTTAACCGTTTAATACACAAAATATTCTCAGCCTCCTAACTACTAATCTAATGGTCCAGCTGACTCTCTTTAGACGCTTTTGAGTACCAGTAAAACAAACAAATTAACCAATTAAACCAATTGATAATCCCCAAGAGGCACTGTAACTAAGAGGCACTGTGACTAAAGAAAAAAGTTCTTGGAACGTTATCAAACTAAATTTCAATATAATTTTGGGGGTCAATTGTGCACTCCAGACCCTACAGAGCCCACTGGCCAATTCACTATTTATACTCTTTTAAATAGAACTGCAATATCTGTCAGGGCGGTACAGTGACAAGCACCCAGGTTCAATTCCGACCTTGGGTCACTGTCTGTGTGGAGTTTGCATGTTCTCCCCGCGCCTGCTGGAATTTCTTCCGGGTGTTCCGGTTTTGACATAGCTAACAAAACCAAAATATAATTCCATGGGGTTGTCCCCTGTTTATATTCTTTTCAATAAAACTAACATCAATAAATTAAACAAAAAGGACATGCAGAGGGTGATAGCCCCATGGTGAGGCACTTTAACTGAAACATAACATCCAAATGATGCGCAATAAATTAAAATAAAACGTTGTTTCCAGGAATAATGATGCACCCCAGACGCCACGGGGCCCACTGATCATGGAGGGCCTGAGGCTCCCTCTCCAAGGCCACCTGCCCACAAACGTAGCTGCTGTAGAGGCTGACTCTCTTTATATGTGCTCTTAGTCCTTAATCAAATTGTAAAGTTGTGTTATGTTGCACCAGAATTTAAGACAGGTGACAGAGGGAAACTGGGGAATTCAGGACCAATTAGCCTAACATCGGCTATCAGGAGATTATTGGCGTCTATAATGACTAAGCACTGTGCACAATTTTCAGCTAATCAAACAGAACCAGCATAGATTTGGAAAAGGTAGGTTGTGCCTGACAAATCTGATTGAATTTCTTTGAACAGGTTGCCAAAAGTCACAGGAGAATGTCTTTGGATGTTATCTATAGGGAGTTCTAGAAGGCATTTGGTAAAGTCTCTCATGACGGACGGAGTTCCACGATTTTGACCCAGTGACTGTGAGGGAACGGCGATATATTACCAAGTCAGGGTGGTGAGTGGCTTTGGAGGGGAACCTACAGGTGGTGGGGTTTCCAGGTATCTACCACCCTTGTCCTTCGAAATGGTAGTGGTTGTTGCTAACTTTCCGGTTGGTTCAATTGCTCTGTTTTGTTACCTTTGCTCTCGAGTCGCCAGGTATCTTTATGATACCGCCACGAGGTTCAAGTCCAAGTAATGATCAATAACTCAATACACCGATTAGTAAGATTCAAATCAAAGCACATTTATTATGCACAGTAATCGCTACTCATGCACAAATTCTACGTCTAAGCTACTTCTATAACTAACAGGCCTATACTTAACTTCGGACTGGCCCACCAGGTCAGGGGAACAAATGGTCTTTCGTTCGGGTTCTGAGTCTGCGGGATTCAAAAGCTGGTACGGATTGGTAGCTAGGAGCGCCTATCTCGTAGCGAGCGTTGAATTAAGACTTACTTCTTTCGGTGGTCACTGCACCGGTCACGGTTGGTTCGCGTTGCTGGGTGACCCGGGCAGGACGAAGAGATGAAGAGAGCGATTTGAACTTGGGGCTTAACTCTTATAGTCCCCAGAGGCTTCCCGCCTTTCGGGGCAGACCCTGTACCTGGTTCTAGGTGATTGGACTTCGCTCCAATCGCTTGGTTCGATTTCTCCAATACTGGAGCGTTTCCCTGATCGATGAGCGCTCTTGAGGTGTTCGTTAACCTCTTTTGTGTTGGCTCCTGATGGCGCTGGGAGCCTGGCTTAGTTTTGAGTGTCCCAAATGTTGCCATTGTTCCCTGGGATGGCTCATCAGTATGTAGATGGCTGCTACATTATTACGCTAATGGTCGCTGGTATCGATGCTGTCTGGGGTTTTGCCGAGTTAAATACACAGCAAACCTACACCTGCTGGTTTCTGCCTGTGTTGGCTGACTTTCCCATCAGCCTTTGCCGTTCGCCATTTTAAATCGGGAGTTGGCCAATTTAGGTGGCTACATGGTCATGGGTTTTAGAAGGTGCAGTCCAAGGTGCCTTGGTGAGCTCCTGCAATGCAGGATGGTACACACGGTTGCCACTGTGAGTCAGTGGTGGAGGGAGTGAAAGGTCATGGACGATTGGCAGGAAATAGAAACTGGATAATGGGCAGTTGCTCTAACCGGCAGGATGTATTAGTGGTGTCCCACATGAATCAATGTTGGGGCCTCAACTATTCATTATATTTATTAATGACTTATGGTGATGGGATAGGCAGCCACTAATCCAAATTTGCTAATCCACACTAACATGGAGTTTGATCCCAGATCAGCAATGATCGTGTTTTATGACGGAAGAGGCTCAAAAGGCTTAATGGCCTACTCTTCTTCCTATCTTCCTCACATCACCCTCCCTCCACTCCTTTAAGCATGATCACGCTTAAATTTAAAAACTGAAATTTGTCTGCTAAGGCCTGTAACGCTCTACGCTCTATTTTGTGTGAATAATAATTTAAACAAAAGACTATTTCTGTAAATACTACAACGGCCTCCAGCCTCTCAAAGGATTCATTTGACCGTCAGCAACATTCTGCCACAACCCTGGATTACCATTACACTGATTTCTGTGTGGTTAGAATGCTGGCTCATCAAAAATACACAAAGGGGAAAAGGAAATTACATTTCCTGCGTTTATAGGCCAACTGAGTATGACAAGGTGCTAAAACAACAGTAATTCCATTAACAAAATATATTCAGATTCAGTTCAGTTGGTTCTTGTTGCCGGCTGTCCCTGGGTTCAAGGATGACATTTACTCAGGGTCCTGGGTTGCCTCCATGGGTCTTGCGACTGTAAGGCCAGTTCTCTACCCACTGATCTTTGAGCAGAATGCCCCATGGCCCATCCGGTAGTGGGATCTGGAGAGCAGGATTTGCTTCGGGTGAAATGTTTCAAATGCAAAAGGCAAAGTGTCAGGTTGTGACTGGAAAGCAGCATGTTCCCAGGTTTATGCTCCATGATCTTCTGATACTTTGTCGAAAAAAAGCAGGGCGTGTTTTGCCTCTCTGGCAGGGTGGGGCTTCATAGAGTCAGCAAGGCCCCCCCCCCCCCCCCCACCATCACTGACATTGGGGCTTCAGTGCCTCTCCACCCCCCCACCACCATTGTCGGTATCGAGTCAGGGCTTAGTGGGAATCCCTACCCCCATGGGATTCCAAGGAGACACCGCCCCCTGTCCCAGGCCCAAGTCCCCTGACCCCACACCGGCACTGCTAACATGGCACTGCCAGGGTCAGGTTGGCACTGCCAGAGTGCCAGGGGAGAACTGCTTCAGCATCCCCGGCGTGATCACCTTAGCTGCTGGAGTGCAGTAGTAATTCCTGCAGGCATTACATCACACCGGCGGGGGGAGGAAATGACGCTCCTAGAAGTTAAGGCACCATGCCGTTTATTTAAATGAATGCAAATTTATGCCAATCAGGTTCACGCCCTCGCCGGGCACGAATTTTAATATATTGCTGGTGAGGGGTGGGGGGGGGGGGGGGGGGGGGGGGGGAGATCTCATTTGCGAGAGTTAACGGCCATAACGGGATTTGCTCCCAGAAAATCCCCCTCTTAATTTTCTTTCTTTCTCCATCAATGTTCTTCCTCATCATTACGGTATTTGGACTCACAGTGTGGTGCAGCTTAATGGCAGTGTAACCACCTTGAAAAATGGTATTAAACTAATGTGAATGGTAATGCGCTTCTAGGAGAGCTTCAGAATTAGCCTTTTGGGAGTTGAGAAAACAGGGCCTGGTAGGGGAGACAGTGGCCAGTCCACCTTAGTTGATATTTCAGGAGTTTGGCCTGAATTCTTGTGGAACTGGCTTCAAGGAGATGACAAACATTTGTTCGAAAGTCCTCCCATTGATCCAGGTGGATGCGGTGGAGGTATTACCAACGGAATTCCTCTTGCGCTCTATGTGTCGCTGATACACAGTCCAGGTGTCACTGCAGTAGAGTATGTGGTGACGACAACTGCTCTATTGTTAACTTGCAGAGGTCTTTGTAAGTGAAAGTGATTTTGTCCATTTCATCTTGGTCTTTAGATGATCCCGGTGGCTTTAAAACAGTTTTGCACACCATGAAAGCCACCATTTCTCTTGGGCTTCCTCTTCCCACCATATATTTTGGTTTGTCTCTGGGTGTCAGCCTTGTGCTGTTGGAATGTTACCTTCTTGACTTGTGACTGTGGGTTTCTCTGCCAGGCAATGAAGGCTGCTTGTTTTTCTTCCAGGAGGTCACATACTTCAGCATTGTTTTCGTCAAACCAGTTCTGGTAGTGGCACAAAGTATGATGTAGCTGGATGGTCGCCACATTGTCATTCTGGACAGTAGGTAGCAAGCGCCTCCCAGTCATTGCCAATGTTACCAAACTTCAAGGAGAGCTTCAGAGTGAGAATAGGAGCCTCACACAGCCACCTTTATTTGATCCCACTGTTCTAGACTAGAGGTAGTCATATGAAGCTTTTCCAGGTCGATTGGGAGATGAACTCAGAATTTCCCCTTTTGCTTGAGCTGCTTTTGTGCAGAGACTGTCACCTTCTTCCTCTTGGACCTTTGGGGCTGGCAATGTCTTGGCGCTGGGTGGATGTTCATCATTGATCAAACAAGTCGATGATCTGTCCAGCAGGCATCAGTCGCCCACATGGATCGAGTGATACAGTCTTCACTTAGATCATTGACATGACCATAACAATGTGTTAGGAAATGGGGATAGTTTAAGTAATTTAGATTTGTTTTTTGTGGTTATTAGAAATGAGGTATAGCTCCAAGTATAAGCTTAATTTGTGTTTCTGTACTTAGGAGCTAAGAAAGGGTTAAAAAAAAAAGTAGTTTAGCTTCCTGTTTAAAAGAAAAAGGTGCCTGCAAGTCCGTAGGTGGGTTTAGATGCCTGCAATTTAATAAGGTTTTACGGCCCCTAAAGCAGACGCAGGGTGTAAAAAACTAAGCAGCTCCTTAGCAACCAAAGGTCTACACTGGGAAAGCAAGGACTCTTTGGAGTCAGTTTGGAACCAGGTAACCCAGAGGCAAGAGACAGTTCGCATGCACTGCCAGTACAGGCAGAACTATGCACAGAGACAGAAAGCTAGCCCAAGCTAAAATAACAGCAAATCCCAGAAACCAGGGAATTGGACAGAGGGAAGACTGTGAAGTCAAAAGAAGTTAAAGTAAGGAACCAAGAAAGACCACCAGTTAAAGACAAGGTGCAAGATGCAGACCTGGGGACACTGGCTTGTGAGAAACCAGATTTCTGGGTGATCAAAAGGTTGACGACACTTTGATACAGCCTGTGAAGCAGTGGTGCTCTGTTGGTGTGCCTGGGTACGGGAGAGGTTGCGTGGATGCTCGAATACATGTGACGATTCAAGGCAGAGGAATACCGAAAGGAGAGTTTGAAACCCTGGATGTGGGTCCTTGGTGAAGTCATCCGAGTGAAAGCGTTGTTTAGGAGAAGATTTCAAGGTGTGTTCTTCGAGAATGGAGTGTTGAAACCTTCAAGTGAAAATCAGAGTTCCAGCGAGGCCTGTTGGCTCTAAGTGTGACAAGCGGCCGGGGGGAATTGATAAGAAATCCACAGAAGTTGTTTCGAGTGGCATCTGTCACTTTGTTTTAGAGTGTGGGGTGTCTGACCACATTCCTCCTATTGGTTTACACGGGCTGTGTACTTACTGGGAACGTTAGAGTCTAAGACAAATTTTGTAACTTCAGTCATTCTTTACAAATCTGTATATATCTGTAAAGGTATCGTTGGGGTGAAGCAGTAGTATATCATAGTTAATCTTATGGGTGCTGGGACATTGAGTAAATTTAAGGAGCAGATCGACAGATTTTTATTAGTCGTGGGTTGAAGGGTCATAGGGAACGGGCAGGAAAGTGGAGTTGAGGCCGAGATAAGATCAGCCATGATCATATTGAATGGCGGAGTGGGGCTGCATTGCCCACTCCTGCTACTAGTTCTCATGTTCTTTTCTTATATGATAATGGTTTTACTCTTTTGTTACAAATTCATCAGCAGCCCTGGTGATTCTTTCATCCGCGCATCTAGACAACAAATAAAAGTTAGGATATATCAAGCCAAGTTCCATCTGGGATCTGACTTGTCCAGTTGTAACATTAATTGGGATCGTAAAAGCAGATATAATCTAGGAGGTTCCAGTGCTGCGATCCAGGATGCCTCCATGCAATTTTGTATTTGTCCTTGGGGAAGAGGTGTTTATTATAATTTTCGGTCAGTATAAAGTTACATGGAATTTCTCTTTTGCATATCAGCACAATTATTATCAAAGCTATTAATTAACTCATATTACCAAATTTAAGCCCTAAAATAGTTAGCAGGTCCTCAAAATAAACTGCTGCTCTTTGTCCATATAGTGCATTTATTAATCAAAGACATTTAATAACTGCTATTCCTGGGTGTTGAAATATGTACCTGATCAGACTCCTAATTTATCTGGGAGGTACTCAGACCACTTCTCCTGGTACTGATGTTTGAATATGGAGGCCTAATTCCCAACTGGATTGTGTCATGGCCTGTAAACTCAGGGGCTGGAGGCAAACCAAGTATCCTCCAAGACACTTGTAAGGTGTGGACATAATACTTTACAAAATGTTGGGGGTATATAATGGTTGATAAAATTGGGTTGTGATCCAAAGCAGTCAAATTGGATTTGTTTATTGTCACGTGTGCCGAGGTACAGTGCAAAGTATTTTTCTGCGAGCAGCTCAACAGATCATTAATTGCATGGGAAGAAAAGAAAATACATAATAGGGCAACACAACGTATACAATGTAACTACATAAGCACTGGCATCGGATGAAGCATACAGGGTGTACTGTTAATGAGGTCAGTCCATAAGAGGGCCGTTTAGGAGTCTGGTAACAGCGGGGAAGAAGCTGTTTTTGAGTCTGTTCGTGCGTGTTCTCAGACTTCTGTATCTCCTGCCCGATGGAAGAAGTTGGAAGAGTGAGTAAGCCGGGTGGGAGGGGTCTTTGATTATGCTGCCCACTTTCCCCAGGCAGCGGGAGGTATAAATAGAGTCAATGGATGGGAGGCGGGTTCGTGTGATGGACTGGGCTGTGTTCATGACTCTCTGAAGTTTCTTGCGGTCCTGGGCCGAGCAATTGCCATACCAGGCGGTGATGCAGCCAGATAGGATGCTTTCTATGGTGCATCTGTAAAAGTTGGTAAGGGTTAATGTGGACATGCCGAATTTCCTTAAGTTTCCTGAGGAAGTATAGGCGCTGTTGTGCTTTCTTGGTGGTAGCGTCGACGTGGGTGGATCAGGACAGATTTTGGGAGATTTGGAAATTGGCCCTTGCTTTAGGAGTTCATTGTCTCACCCCCTCAATTTATTTGTGCATTGAATAAAAATGATTGGAATAGAAGGAGAGCTGTTAACACCCTGACTATCCCCTCATCCAATATCTCTGATACGCACCCCCCAGTACTCCTCCGCACCACAATCACCAAAGAAAGAAATGTACCCTTGGTTTTGTCACTTAATAAGGTCATTACATGAACTACCCTTGGAACATAGGGACTAGGAGCAGAAGTAGGCAATTCAGCCCATCATTCAATCAGATCAGGGCTGATCGCTTCCTGGCCTCAAATCCACTTCCCCATATCACTTTAACCCGTTTTTAAAAATCAGAAATATATCCATCTCCTTCTTAAAACCACTTAATGACTTAGATTCCACCACTGTAAGGTCTCTGAGTTTCAAATCGAAGAGGAGGGTCCGGTGATAGTGCGAGTTTGAGTTTTATTGCAAAATCTTGGTTAGTACACTTTCAAAAACACAATAAAAAAGAAACAAAAGCAAGGCATAAGGAAGAATACAATGGAAACAGAACAAAGGCGAAGAGAGCGGGCAACACTTACGCCGGTAACTTTATACCTGCACGGTTTGATACTGCCTCCCTCTCTGCTCTTACAGGTCTTGAATTGTGACTTCTGAATAGTAGTCTTTACCATCACTCACACGGGTATCTAACTTACTGGCTGTACTCTGTTACATTGTCAAATTTGTCGTCTGGGTTCTGAAAAGCTGATGTGGTCTCACAGTATACTTTCCCACAGATACTAGGGGTTGCATTCTCGATGTTGAGGCTATGTCCGGAGAATCCGTGCGTTTTTCGTGGGGAAAATCGGCGCCGCCCCAGCACTGATCCTCCGACACAGTCTGCAGGCGCCACTCTGGGTTCCCGACCGTGGAGCCCACACGTCAACCGCGCAGTCAGGAATTCGGCCCATTGGGGGTGGAGCATCAGGGGAGGACCTTCAGGTGACGTCCTGAGGCTGTCCCAAAGGCGTGCGGTGCACACCGCAGCAACACCGATTTGGAGGGGGCGGCGCATGCGCAACCTACGGAAAACAGGCGCCACCCCGATTCGGTTGTAAAATTGGATTCTCCGCCCGATCGCCGATTACGAGATCGGCGTCGGGAAAAGGAGAATCCAGCCCTATGGACGGGATTCTCCGTCTCGCTAGCTGGCCAACGGGGTTTCCCATTGTGGGCAGTCCCACGCCGTCGGGAAATCCCTGGACTGCCAGCGCAACAGAGAATCCTGACAGCGGAGAATCCAGCCCAATATTTAAAAAACTTGGTTTTTAACTATTTCCCTACAACCACACGATGGGGCAGCGAGGCCCACAAATTCACCACCCTCTGCGAGAAGTAGTTCCCTGCTCTGGAATCATAAAATCATAGAATGTTGCAGCACAAAAGTAGGCTATTTAGTCCATCGCATTCTGCAGGCTCTCTGAAGAGCCACTCGGCTAGTCCCCTCTATCCCGCCCTTTCCCCACACCCCTGCAAATCCATTCTTTTCAGCTGCTCTTCCAATTCCCCTTTGGAAACAATGGAATCTACCTCTCCCACACTCTCAGACCGTGCATTCCTGGTCCTAATGTTATGGGAGAGATGTTTTCAGAACCCCAAAATGTATCATGGAGTTCACCCAACTCCCACCTTTAATGGATTGTTGCTTTTGAAGCACACGGCTTGCTCCCCAGGTGTAGTATTACATTTATGGACACGTGATTTTTAAAACAAAACAATGTTTATTCCATGAACTCAAATTAACCTTTTAAATAAACATTGGATCTCTTAACACCCCTTACTTCAAAGAAAACCCCGAAAATAATACAACACTACCCAATTCTGCAAACTGTTCCTTTACAAATCCAAAAGACTTAACAAATACTTCAAACAGAAGCACATTAGATTTATATTCACTACTGAGACCTTTTTACAATTCCGATTTCACCAAAGGATTAAGAGATAGTCCTTCATGGCAGAGATCACCAGCAATGCAGTTGCTAGTGGGCTAGCCCACAATGCTAGTGGGCAGCACGGTAGCATTGTGGATAGCACAATTGCTTCACAGCTCCAGGGTCCCAGGTTCGATTCCGGCTTGGGTCACTGTCTGTGCGGAGTCTGCACATCCTCCCAGTGTGTGCGTGGGTTTCCTCCGGTTTCCTCCCACAGTCCAAAGATGTGCAGCTTAGGTGGACTGGCCATGATAAATTGCCCTTAGTGTCCAAAATTGGCCTTAGGGTTGGGTTTGGTTACTGGGTTATGGGGATAGGGTGGAGGTGTTGACCTTGGGTAGGGTACTCTTTCCAAGAGCCGGTGATACGCAGTGATACGCATACAGAAGGGCAGCACGGTAGCACAGTGGTTAGCACTGCTGCTTAACAGCTCCAAGGATCCGGGTTTGATTCCCGGCTTGGGTCACTGTCTGTGTGGAGTCTGCACGTTCTCCCAGTGTCTGTGGGTTTCCTCCGGGTGCTCCGATTTCCTCCCACAAGTCCCGAAAGACGTGCTGTTAAGTAATTTGGACATTCTGAATTCTCCCTCTGTGTACCCAAACAGGCGCCGGAGTGTGGCGGCTAGGGGATTTTCACAGTAACTTCATTGTAGTGTAAATGTAAGCCTACTTGTGACAACAAAGATTATTATCAAGTTAATGGCACCCTCTTTGGGGAGCCTGCTAATCTGGCACATAACCCCATGTCCGCCCTGCCTGCTGCTCTCTGGCCACAGAGGATGTAATGAATTCCCCATCACTTTGTATACAGTGCACCAGTGCCTCTCGTACACAGGAATAGAGAGTGGACCGCAAAATGTTGAAGATGTTGTCTGCAGGTTTGAGGTGGCAAATTTCAATGAGCACCTTCTTTTGAGAAACAGAGACCTCACGTGCATTGTCACGTGCATTGTTCCTCACTAAGATTCAGAGAGGAGAACTGCCCCCAAAGACCCTTGACTCCTGCTAAGAGCTCTTCGCTTAGGGGCTGGTTTAGCACACTGGGCTAAATCGCTGGCTTTTAATGCAGACCATGGCAGGCCAGCAGCATGGTTCAATTCCCGTACAAGCCTCCCGGAACAGGCGCCGGAATGTGGCGACTAGGGGCTTTTCACAGTAACTTCATTGAAGCCTACTTGTGACAATAAGCGATTTCCATTTCATGTCTCCTCCTCGCTGTCCCCTCTCCTCATTCTCCCCACCATGCTGCAGGAGGGGGGTAGAATCTGCAGCACCCACCGCTGGGACCAAGCGGAAGGTGTGGGCAGAACCCTTGAACTGAGAATCAAAGCGCTCAGTTTGTGCCACACCAACTCCCTGTAGATTCTACAGAGAGTTAAGTGGCAATACAAACCTCCAGCCACTAACCCGGAAGTGGTTCATTAATCCTTTAAACTGGTTGGG
Source organism: Scyliorhinus torazame (assembly GCF_047496885.1). Taxonomy (NCBI): domain Eukaryota; kingdom Metazoa; phylum Chordata; class Chondrichthyes; order Carcharhiniformes; family Scyliorhinidae; genus Scyliorhinus; species Scyliorhinus torazame. The sequence goes on along the minus strand of NC_092721.1, from coordinate 177,156,905 downwards.
GGAAGCAGGGGTGGGTTGCTGCTTCTGACCACAGCGTTAATGAAAACCGCTTATTGTCACGAGTAGGCTTCAATGAAGTTACTGTGAAAAGCCCCTAGTCGCCACATTCCGGCGCCTGTTCGGGGAGGCTGTTACGGGAATTGAACCGTGCTGCTGGCCTGCCTTGGTCTGCTTTCAAAGCCAGCGATTTAGCCCAGTGAGCTAAACCAGCCATTATCTGGATTGAGATGAAAATGACGCCACTAGAGTTAAATCAGCATGGTATATTGACTGAGATCACAATCTGTCCTTTTTATTCCCCCCACACTTCCAGTCTAGCCTCCAGAACCTAGAGTCATAGATGTTTACAGCATGGAAACAAGCCCTTCAACCCAACCTGGGACAATAACCGCCTCACAATGGCGTCCACTGTGGCCAGCACCACAAGTGGCTGGATGCCATAGCAGCATCGACAGCACCGAAAGTCGAGGCACTACACAATTGAACCTTTTGACTGTTAACTCTCACAAACTGACAGAATGTGTGTGGGTTAATTTGCAGTGGCACGTTGCATGGATTTTCAGAATGCGAAATGCGTACATAGCTGTCCATTGAGTCTGTGCGCAACCACCAAATGAACAAACTGAGCTCATCAATTTGTACAATCTTGGCAAGTGCTTCAATGCAGTTCAGTTCTGTATTATCCTTCAGGGCAAATGGTACCGCTTTGTAAAGTTCAACTATTGCCTGTCCATTGTACAACAGGTTGATGCTGTGCTCTCCTGGTAAACAGCCAGGAGCTTGAAGCGAATCACTGGAAACACTGACAATGACACAAAAGGTTTCTCTGTTCCCTCTGTTGGCTTTTCCACAGCAGCAACCGCTAATACTATCTTCACCTGCCATGCTCCTTCACATTCCCTCAAACCTAAGTAGCAATAAATAGTATATTATGCTTTGTATTTCACTGCTGTTATAATCTCAGGCCATTTCCAGTACATCGCCACAGGAATGTGCTTTCAGTTTACGTGACTTTGAGCCTCTGCCTACAGACGGAGCCAAAGCTGTCACACTCATGACATCCTACACTGTGCCTGGTATTAATGTTCAGGAGTAAAGCAGAAGCCAGAAGACTGCAAACGCTGGAGACCAAACAAACGCTGGCGGAAACGTTCAGCGGATCACTCCGTATCCGTGGAGAGCACACGCAAGTAAACGTGTCCGATGTGGGCCCGTCAACAAAACATCTGAAGAGTGACACCCGGAGCGTTGACTTGTCTGTTCACAGATGCTGGCTAACCAGTTTGTGAATAAAAACTTCGGGAGCCTGAGGCCTTCATCAAGATTATATTCCACCAGCGTCCACAAAATGATGCTCTTCACGATTTTCACTGACTGAGGCAGCACTCGAAAAATGAACTGTTGATGCTTATGACATTTGTCGTGATTTACCGACAGGAAGGTCTTAATAATTTTCTTAACACTTGTTGTCATGCATCCAACATGGCTGTGCAGGAATGCTTATATGTATTTGGTCATACCTTTCTAGCTTGCTGCCAAGATATTTTGGAGCAAAAATACTTGAAGGTCTATTTTTCTACCATAAGCTACCAACATTTCAATAAAACACAGAGTGTGCAGCATTGCTGGGGCCCATTTGGAGAAGTGACTGCTGTGGTGGGAACACTAATCAGCCTTGGTAGCTCTAAATTTGCTCCTAGGCTCAAGAAAGGCCTAGCAGCAGGCATTGCAGAAAAACATCGGGGAAAACCGTTTGCCAGACATTCAGAGGTGGTGGAGACTTAGACAGTTCAGACACAGATCTCCTGAATTGTGCGAAGTTTCTGAACATAGAACATACAGTGCAGAAGGAGGCCATTTGGCCCATCGAGTTTGCACCGACTCCCCTAAGCCCTCACCTCCACCCAATCCCCGTAACCCAATAACCCCTCCTAACATTTTTGGTCACCAAGGGCAATTTATCATAGCCAATCCACCTAACCTGCATGTCTTTGGACTGTGGGAGGAAACCAGAGCACCCGGAGGAAACCCACGCACACACGGGGAGAATGTGCAGACTCCGCACAGACAGTGACCCAGCGGGGAAATCGAACCTGGGACCCTGGAGCTGTGAAGCCACAGTGCTATCCACTTGTGCCGCCGTGCTGCCCTACCGAGAAGGCCGGACTCAGAATGAGAGGACTGGGCCAGGAGTGAGAGGGCTGGGCTGAGTGAACTTTCATTGAGTAAAGGTGCAAAGCAGCTGCCAGGTTTCTGTAATTCGTTCTGGTGGGCAGACTGGGGAAAAGGTGAGGTCCTCGGCCTAACATCAGCGTGCGAGCCTGTGAAGCCTTTAGTGAGGTGAGGAGGTGGTGCTGGACAACGACTGTCATGGAGAGCAGTGGGGCAACCATGGGCCTCCAGGCTGAGGCTGAGGAGGATGGGAAACCAAGCAAAAAGAACAGATGCCACCAGGCCAGATACCCAGGAGCACCTGCTAGGGGCACAAGCAGTTATTAAGCTCAAGCAAGAGCTGACAGATAAGCAGAGCAGCAGCCGGGAGATGCCGAAGGAAGTCAGACAAGCGTCAACGTCGTGTCCCAGGGAGTTGGGAGCAGCGGGAGCGGGGCACTTCACCAGAGCCGGAGGCCACCAAGGCAGGGCTGAGTGTGAGGGGGCTGGGCCGAGAGCGAGAGGGCTGGACCGAGAGTGAGATGCGATGCCGGGCAGAGAGCGAGAGGACCGGGCCGAGAGCGAGAGGGCCGGGCCGAGAGCGAGAGGGCCGGGCCGAGAGCGAGAGGGCCGGGCCGAGAGCGAGAGGTCCGGGCCGAGAGCGAGGGGGCCGGGCCGAGAGCGAGAGGACTGGACCGAGTGAGAGGGCTGGACTGAGAATGAGAGAACTGGGCAGAGAGCGAGAGGACTGGACCGAGAGTGAGATTGAGTGTCATATTTCATGGATGGCAGTGGTTAGCACTGCTGCCTCACAGCGCCGGAGACACAGGTTCGATTCCAACCTTGGGCGACTGTGCTGAGTTTGCACATTCTCCCGGTGTCAGCGGGGGTTTCCTCCCACGTTCAAAGATGTGCAGTTAGGTGGATTGGCCATGCTAAATTGCCCCTTAGTGTCCACAAATGTGCAAGTTAAGTGGAGTTACTGGGTTAGGGTGGAGGTGTGGACCAAGGTGGGGTGCTCTTTCAGAGTGTCGGTGCAGACTCGATGGGCCGAATGGCCTGCTTCTGCATTATAGGGATTCTATGGATACCATTGTTTCTGGGTAAATCTCAGCCATGTTAGTAACATCTAAAACATTTTGCAATACTATATAGCTCTGTCCAAAATCCGATCTAATGCCAACCAATATCTTGGGCGGGATTCACCCCAACCCGGCGGGTCGGAGTTGCGTGAACCACTCTGGCGTCGGGCCGCCCCAAAGGTGAGGCATCCTCCGCACCTTCAGGGGCTAGGCCCGTCCCAGAGTGGTTTGCACCCCGCCGGCCGGCGAGAAAGGGGCTTGGCGCCACGCCAACCGGCGCCGAAGGGCCTCCGCCGGCCAGCGCGAGTCGCGCATGCGCGGGAGCACCAGCGTGTGCGGGAGCACCAGCGTGTGCGGGAGTCATCCCCGTGTGCGGGAGCACCAGCGTGTGCGGGAGTCATCCCCGTGTGCGGGAGCACCAGCGTGTGCGGGAGCACCAGCGTGTGCGGGAGCACCAGCGTGTGCGGGAGTCATCCCCGTGTGCGGGAGCACCAGCGTGTGCGGGAGCACCAGCGTGTGCGGGAGCACCAGCGTGTGCGGGAGCACCAGCGTGTGCGGGAGTCATCCTCGTGTGCGGGAGCACCAGCGTGTGCGGGAGCACCAGCGTGTGCGGGAGCACCAGCGTGTGCGGGAGTCATCCCCGTGCATGCGCAGAGTGATTTGCTTCCGCACCGGGAATGGCGGAGGACCACAGCCTCCAGTGCGGAACAATAGAGTGCCCCCACGGCACAGTCCCGCCCGCGGATCGGTGGGCCCCGATCGCGGGCTAGGCCACTGTGGGGGCACCTCCTGGGGCCAGACCACACCCCCCCCCCCCAAGAACTCCGGAACCCGCCCGCGCCGCCAGTAAGGCACCTACTTTAATTTACGCCAGCGGGACTGGCAACAGACGGGCGGGACTTCGGCCCATCGCGGGCTGGAGATTTCGGGCAGCCCCGGTGCCCATTGAGTCGCGCTGGACCCCGAGGTGGGCGGCGCGACTCACGCCGGGCCAGTATTTTGGGGGGGGGCGGGAGGATTAGGAAGTCGGCGGGAGCGGGATTCACGCCGACCCCCGGCGAATCTCCCACCTGGTGGGGGGGGGGTCGGAGAATCCCGCCCCTTGTCTCGTATTAATATATTGTGCAATTCTCTAAACCGGTGTGATTTGTGTCAACATTACTATTGTAATGTTGAGATTGGGGGTCGGTTTAGCTCAGTTGGCTGGATGGCTGGTTCGTGATGTGGAGTGATGTAACAGCCATTACCATCACTGAGTCCCCCACCATCAACATCCTAGGCATTTCCATTGACCAGCAATTGAACTGGACTAGCTATAACAATAATGTGGGTACATGAGCAGGTCAGAGGTTGGAATCATGTGGCAAGTAACTCACCTCCTGACCGCACAAAGCCTGTCCACAAGGCACATGTCAGTAGTGCAATGGGCAGCACGGTAGCACAGTGGTTAGCACTGTTGCTTCACAGTTCCAGGGTCCCAGGTTCGATTCCCGGCTTGGGTCACTGTCTGTGCGGAGTCTGCACCTTCTCCCCGTGTCTGCGTGGGTTTCCTCCGGGTGCTCCGGTTTCCTCCCACAAGTCCCGAAAGACGTGCTGTTAGGTGAATTGGACATTCTGAATTCTCCGTGTATCCAAACAGGAGCCGGAGTGTGGCGACTGGGGGCTTTTCACAGTAACTTCATTGCAGTGTTAATGCAAGTCTACTTGTGACAATAAAGATTATTATTATGGAATACTCTCCACCTGCCTTAAAGTGTGCGGCTCCAACAACCCCATAGAGCTTGACATCACCCAGGACAAAGCAGCCCCCTTGGTTTGCACCCCATCCACCACCTTAAACATTTACTCTTTCCACCACCAATGTACAGTGGCAGCAGTGTGTGCCAACTACAAGATACACTGCAGTAACTCAGCAAGTCTCCTTCGATAGCCATTACGATCCCAGACCAGACCCAACAGTGGCTAGGGTACTGGACCAAAACCCCAATATTTTAGTCTTTTTAAGACTGTGGGAAATGAATAGTTCACTCCAGGAGTGATTCGCACGAAGGAATTGGGCTTTGGTATTTCTAAAACAAAACTTTATTATGAATACAATATTAAACTTTAAACTTTTTAAACTTCGCACACGCAAATAACAGCTTACAATTATCCCTGAATGCTAATACTCAATTTCCCATCAAACAACAAAAGAAGCATACAGGCTCTCAATCTATCTTTAATTAGCATGGCATAGAGTAATACTTGCTTTACAAAACAGATGTATCTCCTGTTGGAACCCCTTCAGTTTCTGGCTGAATATCCTCAAAAAGCTGGTTCACCTGGCATGTTTCAACTTCTTCCTGGTCCACAGACAAGACCGCTCTGCTTTGCAGATTATTACTCTTTTACAACTATTCTATCGGAAAATTGTGGACTCAATTTCAGGCAGATCAGAATTCAGTTCCTCGCTCTCTCAAAGCTGCTCCACAAAACCGAAACTGCCTCTCTGCATTCGTGGCCTCCACCCAACAATTACCTCATCTCCCCAAGCTGAAAAACCAAACTATTTCTGCAGGGTGCAAATGCACATCAACTCCCCAAGGTGTTCCTCAGTCAGACCACATTCTACTGCTCGCCTGTGATTTCCTAGAAACAAAACAAAATCATGACCACTGCAGCCAAAACAATATCCCAGGCCAGGGCCGGAAAGTCGACGGGCTGGGCGCGAATCGCCGCCGCCGCCCCAATGTTGCGTCGGGGCCGGAGTGGAGAAGGAACAATCGCACCAGTCGCACTGTGCATGCGCGCATTGGCGCCGGTCGCACTGCACATGCGCAGACCCGCGGCGCTCACTTGACGCCGGTATCTGCACCTGGAGCAGCGTGGGTCGCTCCAGTTCCGTGCTGGCCCCCTGTAGGAGTCAGAATTGATGCTCCTGGGGGCATGTTGATGCCGTCGGGAAACGCGAGGGCGTTTACGACGGAGTCAACACTTAGCCTGAGGATCAGAGAAACCCGCCCACTATAACCGAAGGCTTTTAGCCCTTAACGTTGCCCCAATATTTAGATATCAATACTCCTAAATTGCTCCATTCGTCACACAGCTCCTCCCAAATCTACGAAATCTACGAGAAGAATGAGGGCAGCGGATGCATGGGAACACCACCGCCTGCAAGGTCCCGTCCAACCTACACACTATCCTACTCCGTTCCTTCACCGTCACTGGGTCACTCTGTTCCTAACAGCACTGTGGGTGTACCTACATCATATGGACTGCAGATGTTCAAGAATGCAACTTACCACCACCTACTCAAGGATCATTTGGGACATACAATAAATGCTGGACTATCCGTTGATGCCGCATCCCAAAGAATACCTTTTTCAAAATCCTCACTAGACTCCAGAGAAGGCAGCATAGTACAAAGTATCACCTGCAATTTCTTTCCTTTAAAATTAATTCCTCTCATCCCGGGAATCTTCTACTCTGTACCTTTTTTCGCTAAAACTTATCAACAGGTAATTTGTGACCTCTTGGTTTTCTTTTTTCGATGATCCCTGGCACCAGTTCCATTCCATTCCCCTGCCCTGCCCTGGTCTCATGTTGACCGAGACAGTTTTCAGCCCGAGAGGCCCAATTAATCCTGAGTTCAACTTCCAATCCTACACTCTCCTTCACAAAGACTGCCAGACTCCATGTCAGGAACGTCACTTGCATCTGCCCCTACCTCAGCCCATCTCCAGCTGAAATCTTCTTCCACGCTTTTGTCACCTCCACACATGACTATTCCAATAATGCTGTTCCTGTGTTCTCTCCTGCTGGCCTCCTATCTCCCACGCTCCTTAATCTTCAGCTCATCCAACGTGGTCTTTATCCCTTTCTGCAGCAAACCCAAACCACCCGCCCACACCTCCTCACTCACCACTCTTATACTCAATGACCAGCACATGTTCCTAGTCGCTAATGCCTCTAATTTAAAATTCTCAACCTTTTTCTTCATGTCCTTGCTACGGTCCATCTCTGCGACCTCCTTCCCTCACTCCACCCACACGACTCTGCCCTCTAACGCATCCTGCTGATGATGGTAAATTAAAAATAAAGTGCCGTATTAATATATTCTGGAAAGAAGCACTCACAATGCTGAATAGTGGGGCTGCGTGGGCTGGATGGATTCAATAATCAGCCCCACCTACCATGCTATTGAACTGCTGCAAATTCACTCATCCACAAAATTGATATTTATGCCCATCGTGCTTATTGAGGTACTGTACTTCACCAAGGCAAATATTTTATTTTATGTTTCTCAGAAAAAAGGGTGGCACGGTGGCGCAGTGGTTAGCACTGCTGCCTCACGGCACCGAGGACCCAGGTTCGATCCCGGCCCCGGGTCACTGTCCGTGTGGAGTTTGCATATTCTCCCAGTGTCTGCTTGGGTCTCACCCCCACAACCCAAAGATGTGCAGGCTAGATGGACTGGCCATGCTAAATTGCCCCTTAATTTGGAAAAAAAAGAATTGGATACTCTAAATTTATTTTTAAAATGTTTCTCAGAGAAACAAATACAAAACAAAGGCTCGAGGGCCTATGTGGACTAATCTTGCTCCTATATGTAGGCCGTTTGCTGAGCATGTTGATATGGCTGTCTGCCCAGAAGTAGCCAGGTCTGGCAACGGGTGAGACCATAGACATTTCAAATAGACATTTCATTTAGTCCATGGCCGGCACTGTCCTGCCAGAGATGTTGAGCCGGCAAAGCAGGACATCCACCCATCACTCAAGTCACCTCCCGAATCCAGATTCAGGGGGATTCACCCCAGTGTCATTCCGGCAGGAAGCTGCAAAGTTGATCAACCCTGAGAGCTCGGCAGCACCACAAGAGGCAGCTGGACAGTAGCACCTCTTACACAGAGGGCTGGCCACGAGGCAGAAACCAAGATCTAACTAAGTGCGGACTGGAATGAATGGAGACGGGATTGCTACAAGACTCTTCCCATACCTCAGGGTTGTTTAACAGCATTTCTTCTGATCGACCACTCCATTCCACAGTGACCAAGGGCAGCAGCAGTGATTGGGGTAGAAATGTGCCGAATTCAGACCTTACTCTCCCCTACCCCAGCACTGAATCGTTGCAGGGACTGAAGGAGCGACCAGCTACGTCCCAGGGACAAGCAATCCCTAGTCGGGACGGTAGACCTTATTGCCCACATTTCCGGTCATTCTCAGCATGATTTTGAGCAAGATCACACTGCAGGATCCAATCCCAGACAATTTGCTCGAATTACTAATTCATCCTGTCGTGGTTGAGCTTTTCTGGTGCCAATATTATTTAAAATGCGAGTTAAAGTTCTGAGGCATCACTCCTGGGTGTCTGGATTGTGGTGAACAGTTTTGATGTCAGCTGTTATTTTTGCTCAATCAGTCCTGTGGGAATCAAGGCGATTGTGTCAACTTGTATTTGTAGCTAATTGAACCCAAGCTCAGGTTTCAGGTCAATGACAGAACATTCCCCTACTGAAGACGCTTGTTGTGTCTGTCACAGAGTGTGACCCTTTGATGATGTGCACCGTGGCTGACGTATGAAATGCTGAGTGTGATGAACTATGATGTTAGATACAGGACTATAGATACGCACGTGTGGATATCCAATGAATTTGGTCATGGGAAGTTTGATGATGCCCAGGAGTTTTGAAAACCTTGTAATGCACAAAGTATTATTCTGCTGCTAACTCATGTCACTCTAGGCCACAAACTCAAATTGTTAGCCAGAGTTTAATTTTCGCTTGGTAAGGCAAATTTGAACATTGAAAAATACTTCCAAATTTCTTTCCCCTGGCTGAAAGGTGTCAAAGATTAAGTTTGCACCTACGACAATCTCCTTCTTCGGAGTCGAGGATGACTTGCTTCCGCACTAAAATGGAGTTCTCAGGTGACTGAGGAGTCCAACCCTCGACCGAGAGTCTGGGTCAGGTGGGGCAGATGGTGGCTGAAGGAGATTGTGGGTGGGGTGCCTGGGTTACCACGCGCTCCTTTTGCCCTCCACGCTGGTCTTCAACCTGCTCTCGCCAATGAAATCCAAGGTGTTCAAGTCCTTCCCAAGTGCTTTTCCTCCACTACAGCAGTGGTGATATTTTCTATGTGACATTTGTAGTTCACCATTTGGATCCGCGCGAAATGCAGATCGCCCCCGGCATTGCTCAAGGTAGAGGTCCCAATTTTGCCTGGAGGTCCTTGGGTCTGAAACGAGGAGAAGGATGTACATCTTCAATGAAAGAATTTGGGTAAGAAATATGTAAGTGGGCTCACAGAAGCAGTGGGCTCTAAAATGTCAGCTCCACCCTGCCGATGAACCCTGACCCTGTCTTGGGTTAGTGGGTGCTCAATCTATCAGCAAGTTACCATGCCAATGTTGCAGTGTGGTGGGCGCTCAGTAGAGGAGGTGAGCAAGTTGTGGGGCTCCAAATAGCTCCTTGGAAGGGGTGACTGGTGGTAGGGTAGCCAACCCGCCTGGACTGCTCTGCTGACTCCCAAAATGGGGTATGAATATTCCAGGTATTGCTGCTAACCGCCTGGAAAAGAGCCACCCCGTCCCCACCCCATCCCGCGATGCACCAGCTCCCGTCACAGAGAAGCAGCAACCGCCAGAGTGTCACAAAAATATGGACTAATTCGAAAGTGAGCATTACCTAAAAGATATCACAGAGGGGGTTCGATCAGACTCTGCTGAGGTACACTCACTTTAATATCTCATATAGATTTTGTTAAATGGGATGTGTGTGTCGCTGGCTGGGCCAGCATTTACTGCCCACCCCAATTGCTGTGGGCCATTTCAGATTCAAGCACATTCCCGTGGATCTGGAGTCACATGTAGACCAGGCTAGGTGATGAACTATTGAAAATGTTATTTTATGCACTTCTGGGACAGGCACGCGCCTGCCTCAACAACGTAAAACTCTGGCCCACGTCAAAATGACAGTGGGCCAAGCTGAGAATAGTTAATTCAGCATAGACTGCAGATTGATTCTGACCCCCAAGTACCTCCTGGCCTTTGTGGTTTAATAAATACACTGGGTGGCATTTTCAAAAGTTGACGGAGAACCCCACAACCAGATTGGTGACTGGTCCCCACAGTGACTGAATGCACTGGCACCATTAGCGATAATTCGCAGCGAAAGGAGATTCTCACGCATTATCCATAATGTCTAAACGATTAGCAATAGAGTTTATCCACTGGCACAGCCATCAAGTCTGGAATAAATCACCCGGGATCTCCCAGGCATTGAACATTTCACATTACACATTACAAATATAAACGCCGGCTGACATTTACGGACACCTGTTTTACCAAAGATAGAAAGCAATAAACAGATAAACTTCTGGCAAGCACACCAAACAAAAATTACTCCCAGGACACCCGCAGAGTGAAGATAATCAACTATTTTTATTGAAGCCTCTTAAGTAGTCTTGCGCATCGACATGTTTATTTTTGGCTGTGTCTCATCTCCTTGTTGTCTACAAAGGTGGATTTTTCAGAAATGCTGGGGGCAGGATGGGCGACACTGCCATTTGCGCGGGGTGGGGTGGGCAGGCAGCCTGGGTGGCAATTGGACAATTGAGTGCCAGCGGGCAGAGGCAACATCCAGCATGGTGGGCAGATAGCTGAGGAATGCTGCGGTTATCTTTTTAGGGCTACCCTGTAAAAGGTATTCTGTCAGCAGTCAACAAGGCTGAGAGGACCAGCTGCAAGGAAGTGGCAAGTGCAGCAATGAGAGAGTGTTATGGGTCAGAGTTTAGAGAACCCCCAAAGTGTAGCATGGAGTTCAACTGACCCACAACTTTTAATAGATTGTGGTGTGGGGAGCACACGGTGCACTCTACAGGTATGATACAGCATAAATGGACAAGTGTTTTTTAAAAACAAAACAATGTTTATTCTATCAAGTTAACCTTTTTAAAACAACCATTGAATATCTTAACACCCATTAATTCCAAGATAACCCCCAAAGACTAAGTAATTGTTTCAGCTGTCCTTTTAACATCCAAAAGACTTAACCAACCTTCAAACATGAGCACATGAGGTTACATTCAATGTGAGAAGGGGTTCAACCGTACTGCTGCTTTTGGTTACTTCAGCTACAGGCCCTTTGTTTTCTTCATGCAGTTCACTGGAAACACAGACACTCCCAGCTGCTCTCTCAAACTGAAACTCAAAAAGCAGAAGTGAGCTCAGCTCCCCCCACCCTCTGACATCGCTTCAGTAATATGATCAGCTCCATTCCTTAAAAGGTACATTGCTTAAACATCCATTTCTTAAAGGGACTCTCACATGACACATCCCCCCCCCCCCCCCCCAAGAAAAAAAATAAACCATCAACTTCAAGATGGTTTCATTTTTCACCTTTGCACCATCAATTAAGAAATGCACACAGTAAAAACTTTACCAGTTCAAAAAAAAAACACGCAAACAGGTATAATAATATAGTCCATTTTGTTTTTCCGTTCTTCTTCCTCCAACCGAAATCCTTCTCGATTGACAGTCTCTTTGAACAAGAAGGCCTCTGCACGATCCGTCCATTTCTCTACACCTCGGCATTTCTCTTTAAAGTCAGATACTTTAGTTCAATCTGATCACAGAGTCCCTTGCAATTCTCCAATACAGGAGCATCGGTTACCACAGCTTTCAGGCAGTCAAATGCCTGTTGAAAGTCCGCTGTCCATTGAAATCTTTTACGTTTCATCAGCAATTCCATCAGTGGAGCAACCACGCTACAAATCTTTTGCACAAAGGTTCGACCAAATCCGCTCATGCCAAGAAATTGCATTATTTCCCTTCGCCTTGAGGGTATCGGAAACTCCTCAAGGAAAGTGATTTGGGCTTTTCCAAAATCTCTTTTGGCTCGGTTTATCACCAAACCCGCCACCTGAAGTCAATCGAATTACTCCATCAGAAGATGTAAATGTTCTTTCCATGTTTCTGGATTTTAGCTTTGAGTTTTCCTTATCCCTAAATGACCTCCCACTGGTACCTCATGTGCAACTCGCAACACCTCCTTTCTATACCCTACCGGCAATACTACTTGATGAACTTCTGCCCACTTTTCATCCACCTACACATGTACAGGTCTCCATTTTCTCATCAAGACATCACTTTTACACTCTGGTATACTCTCAGATTCCTCTTCCGTATATGCTTTCTGAAATATCTGTTTTATTTTTACATCTTTCTGTTGTAACTCCGCCAATTTTCCTGAACTAAAAATATCCACCGCATCCTCCACCTGTTCTTGTTCTTTTTCAACCATCTGAACAGAAAGTTTCTGATAATTGCACTTCAACTTCATCTTCACTCTTTGATTTCTCCTCTTGTCTTAACCTGTGACTTTGCGACCTTGTTACTACACAATCTTGAAAAATCCCAGGATATTCGTCCTTCAACACTTCAGTTGTCTGATTTTCCACTGGCTTATCAACCACAGTAGGCATCACACCCACTTGCGATCCAGCTATATCATTACCCAAGATAAACTGTATTCCTGGACATGATAGTTTCTCTATTAAACTAATGTGGCAGGGGGATGGGAACCAGGTTAGGAAGTTAGAGGTCAGTAAAGAGGCAGCAACTAAAGCCAGTAAGGTACTAGATAATAAACTCAATGTGACTAAGGGGAAGAGGAGACAGGGAAGAAATGATGAACGCAAAGGGACAGGTGGTCTGAGGTGCATTTGTTTTAATGCGAGAAGTGTAGCAGGTAAGGCAGATGAACTTAGGGCTTGGATTAGTACCTGGGAATATGATGTTATTGGTATTACTGAGACTTGGTTGAGGGAAGGGCAGACTTGCAACTAAATATTCCAGGGTATAGTTGCTTCAGGAGGGATAGAGAAGGAGGTAAATGGGGTGGAGGAGTGCATTACTGGTCAGAGATGATATCGCAGCTGTGATTAAGGTGGGCATGATGGAGGATTCGAGCACTGAGACAATATGGGTTGAGCTAAGAAATAGAAAGGGTGCAGTAACATTGTTGGGACATTACTACAGGCCTCCCAAAAGAGGGCGTGACGTAGAGGTACAAATATGTAGATTATAGAAAAATGTAGGAGCAATGATCAGGGGGTTAGATAGGGTGGACAGTGAGAGCCTTCTCCCGCGGATGGAAATGGCTGGCACGAGGGGACATAGCTTTAAACTGAGGGGTAATAGATATAGGACAGAGGTCAGAGGTAGGTTCTTTACGCAAAGAGTGGTGAGGCTGTGGAATGCCCTACTGGCAACAGTAGTGAACTCGCCAACATTGAGGGCATTTAAAAGTTTATTGGATAAGCATATGGATGATAATGGCATAGTGTAGGTTAGATGGCTTTTGTTTCGGTGCAACATCGAGGGCCGAAGGGCCTGTACTGCGCTGTATTGTTCTATGTTCTATGTAATAGGGTGGTTGTGATGGGAGATTTTAACTTCTCCAACATTGAATGTAGTGTTGGAGGCGTAGATGGAGCAGAATTTATAAGGAGTATCCAGGAGTGTTTTTTAGAGCAGTATGTAAATAGTCCTCGGGAAGGGGCCATACTGGACCTGGTATTGGGGAATGATCCCGGCCAGGTGGTTGAAGTTTCAGTCGGTGATTACTTTGGGAATAGCGATCACAATTCCGTAAGTTTTAGAATACTCATGGACAAAGACGAGAGTGGTCCTAAAGGAAGAGTGCTAAATTAGGGAAAGGCCAAGTATAACAAAATTCGGCAGGAGCTAGGGAATGTGGATTGGGAGCAGCTGTTTAAGGGTAAATCCACATTTGAAATGTGGGAGTCTTTTAAGGGAAAGGTTGGTTAGAGTGTAGGACAGACATGTCCCTGTGAAAATGAGGGATAAAAATGGCAAGATTAGGGAACCATGGATGACGGGTGGAATTGTGAGCCTAGCTAAGATGAAAAAGGAAGCATACATAAGATCTAGGCGACTTAAATCTGATGAAGCTTTGGAGGAATATTGGGAAAGTAGGACAAATCTCAAACGCGCAATAAAGAGGTCTAAAAGGTGTCATGAAATATCTTTGGCTAACAGGGTTAAGGAAAATCCCAAAGCCTTTTATTCGTATATAAGGAGCAAGAGGATAACTAGAGAAAGGATTGGCCCACTCAAAGACAAAAGAGGGAATTTTTGTGTGGAGTCAGAGAAAATGGGTGAGATTCTTAATGAGTACTTTGCATCGGTATTCACCAAGGAGAGGGACATGACGGATGTTGAGGCTAGGGATGGATGTTTAAATACTCTAGGTCAAGTCGGCATAAGGAAGGGGGAAGTTTTGGGTATTCTAAAAGGCATTAAGTTGGACAAGTCCCCAGGTCCGGATGGGATCTATCCCAGGTTACTGAGGGAAGCGAGGGACGAAATAGCTGGGGCCTCAACAGATATCTTTGCAGCATCCTTGAGCACGGGTGAGGTCCCAGAGGACTGGAGAATTGCGAATGTTGTCCCTTTGTTTAAGAAGGGTAGCAGGGATAATCCAGGGAATTATAGACCTGTGAGCTTGCCGTCAATGGTAGGCAAACAGTTGGAGAAGATACGGAGGGATAGGATCTATTCACATTTGGAAGAAAATAGACTGATGTGATAGGCAGCATGGTTTTGTACAGGGAAGGTCATGTCTTACAAACCTAATAGAATTCTTTGAGGAAGTGACAAAGTTAATTGATGAGGGAAGGGCTGTAGATGTCACATACATGGACTTCAGTAAGGCGTTTGATAAAGTTTCCCATGGCAGGTTGATGGAAAAAGTGAAGTCGTATGGGGTTCAGGGAGTACTAGCTAGATGGATAAAGAACTGACTGGGCAACAGGGGACAGAGAGTAGTGGTGGAAGGGAGTGTCTAAAAATGGAGTACGGTGACTAGTGGTGTTCCACAGGGATCCGTGCCAGGACCACTGTTGTTTGTGACATACATAAATGATCTGGACGAAGGTATAGGTGGTCTGATTAGCAAGTTTGCAGATGATACTAAGATTGGTGGAGTTGCAGATAGCGAGGAGGACTGTCAGAGAATACAGCAAAATATAGATAGATTGGAGAGTTGGGCAGAGAAATGGCAGATGGAGTTCAATCCAGGCAAATGCGAGGTGATACATTTTGGAAGATCTAATTCAAGAGCGGACGAGACGGTCAATGGAAGAGTCCTGGGGAAAATTGATGTACAGAGAGATCTGGGCGTTCAGGTCCATTGTACCCTGAAGGTGGCAACGCAGGTCGATAGAGTGGTCAAGAAGGCATACAGCATGCTTGCCTTCATCGGACGGGGTATTGAGTACAAGAGTCGGCAGGTCATGTTAACAGTTGTATAGGACTTTGGTTAGGCCACATTTGGAATACTGCGTGCAGTTCTGGTCGCCACATTACCAGAAGGATGTGGATGCTTTAGAGAGGGTGCAGAGGAGGTTCACCAGGATGTTGCCTGGTATGGAGGGTGTTAGCTATGAAGAAAGGTTGAGTAGATTAGAATTGTTTTCGTTGGAAAGACGGAGGTTGAGGGGGGACCTGATTGAGGTCTACAAAATAATGAGGTATGGACAGGGTGGATAGCAACAAGCTTTTTCCAAGAGTGGGGGTGTCAATTACAAGGGGTCACGATTTCAAGGTGAGAGGGGGAAAGTTTAAGGGAGATGTGCGTGGAAATTTTTTTACGCAGAGGGTGGGGGGTGCCTGGAACGCTTTGCCAGCGGAGGTGGTAGAGGTGGGCATAACAGCATCATTCAAGATGCATCTAGACAGATATATGAACGGGCGGGGAACAGAGGGAAGTAGATGCGTGGAAAATAGGCGACAGGTTTAGATAAAGGATCTTGATCGGCGCAGGCTGGGAGGGCCAAAGGGCCTGTTCCTGTGCTGTAATCTTCTTTTTCTTTATTACTCCTACTACCACTTCACCACTCTTCACTGGACTTTCCAACCTTACCCGAGATAATGGAACACTACTCCTCTCACCCTGAATTCCACATATTACCACCTTTTCTGGCAACATTCTTCCCAAACTACATAATTCCTCATCTCTTACCATTAAAGACTGACTAGCTCCCATATCTCTTAAAATTGTGACTTCTTTACCTGCTCCTCCTGATCCACATGAGTAAACTTTACCCACACAAGTAAATTCTTTAAAGAGATCTGGCACCTTCTTATCAATCACCTCTTGATCGGGCTGTACAATCTTTTGCACCTCCTTGGCTTCCCATTCTAACAAACCCCACTGTCTTATCCTGTTTTACCACATCAGCCTTCCTAGTGCTTTTCTTCAACCACCAACACTGTGACTTTACATGGCCTAGTTTATTACAGTGAAAACATTTTAAACTTTTCATTTCTCTTCTACCCTCCTGGATTTCTTTTTTAATCTGAGGTACACTCTCTTTATTATCTCCCATCAGATCACCTTTATCTCTACCACTTGAGTATTTCTCATGTCCCCAGTTTCTATCCCTCACAGGCTGAAACTGATGTCGGAAACCAAGCTTTGATTTATGAACTAATTCATAATCATCTGTCATTTCTGCCGCTAATCTCGTAGTTTTAGTCCTCTGCTCTTCCACACGAGTTCTCACTACATCAGGAATTGAATTTTTAAACTCCTCCAAAAGTATAATTTCTCTGAGAGCTTCATACGTTTGGTCTATTTTCAAAGCCCTTATCCACCTTTCAAAATTACTCTGTTTGAGCCTTTCAAACTTCATGAATGATTGACCAAATTCTTTCCTTAAATTTCTAAACCTTTGTCTGTAGGCTTCAGGCACTAGTTCATATGCACCTAAGATGGATTTTTTTCACCTCTTCATAGGTTTCAGATACTTCCTCCGGTAGTGATGCAAACACTTCACTAGCTCTACCTACCAGCTTTGTTTGAATCAGTAATACCCACATATCCTGTGGCCATTTCATTTGTTTAGCTACCTTCTCAAATGAAATGAAAAAGGCTTCTACCTCCTTCTCGTCAAACCTTGGCAATACTTGGACATATTTAAATAGATCCCCACCACGTCTTCGACTATGATGCGCTCTCTCACAGTCCTCATCAATCTCATCCAACTGTATGTTTTCCTTTACGGCCGCCAATTTTAACTGACTGTCATGTTTCATGGCCATTTTCCGAAGTTCAAACTCTCTCTCTTTATCTTTTTCCCGGATCTGTATCTCCCTTTCTATTTCTTTTTGTTCTGCTAGGGCTATTCTTTCTTTTTCTTCTGCCAGGGTTATTCTTTCTTTTTCTCTCATTGCATATTCAAGCTGCTTTAATTCTTTCTCATGTTCGAGTTGCATAATCTGCAACTGGAGCTTTGCCATTTCTAATGAGTCAGAATGCATCTCTGGCAAATGTAAATGCTCAGCTACTGCGGTAAGTACCTCATCTTTTCGCATTTTGCCAGGTAATGGTAACTGCAATGTGTTTGCCAAATCTAACAGTCTGCTTTTAGTCTCTGTCCGCAATGTACTGCGTGTTACCGTATCCACCCCCAGAAACCTCTGAGCCAACACACTCCCCACGTAAACTAAAATACCACACCTGAAAAGCAACCACACTATATGCTCACCCCTCACTGTCTTTAAGTTCACTAAGCCAATCCAATAGACAGGCTTTTATCCCGGACGAGCCCCCAATTGTTATGGGTCAGAGTTTAGAGAACCCCAAAGTGTAGCATGGAGTTCAACTGACCCACAACTTTTAATAGATTGTGGTGTGGGCAGCACATGGCGCACTCTATAGGTGTGATACAGCATAAATGGACAAGTGTTTTTTAAAAACAAAACAATGTTTATTCTATCAAGTTAACCTTTTTAAAACAACCATTGAATATCTTAACACCCATTAATTCAAAGATAACCCCCAAAGACTAAGTAATCGTTTCAGCTGTCCTTTTAACATCCAAAAGACTTATCCAACCTTCAAACATGAGCACATGAGATATATATATATATATATATATATATATATATATATAGTGAGAAAGGGTTCAACCATTGCTGCTGCTTTTGGTTACTTCAGCTACAGGCCCTTTGTTTTCTTCATGCAGTTCACTGGGAACAAACAGACACTCCCAGCTGCTCTCTCAAACTGAAACTCAAAAAGTAGAAGTGAGCTCAGCTCCCCCCACCCTCTGACATCACTTCAGTGATATGATCAGCTCCATTCCTTAAAGGGACTCTCACATGACAAGAGGCAAGATCTCCCTTGGAGGACCCGTGGTTTAGCGACGGTTCCCGGCAGGTTCTCCCCTAGGCTAACTCAGGCATGGCTAGAGATTCTCTTTCCCTAGGGATGGGAGTGGAGACCTGCCCGCCACATCAAGAAGCCTGGATGAAGATTGCAGAGGTGGGTCAGCGATCGCGGAGTCATCCCTCGAACCTGCCCACGGTGTCGCAAAAGGATGAATGACCTTATGAGACCCCCTCCCCCACAATGTGCTCACTTTAGGGGCTTACATGTGGCAAAGTGTAAGGGTTAGCTAGATAGAGAAGTTCCACACAATGGAGCCACATTGTTGCACTGGCTGTGGCAGACATGACTGCATTGTAGTGAATGGTGTTATCTCAGTGGAGGGCAGCAACTTTATTATTTTCTGGTTTGGAAATCTTAAATCACAGGTATTTAATAAACGAATGAAACCGCAAGGTTCATGGTTCATAACAAAAGAATGTTACCACACAAAAATCAAAGAACAGGAATACTAATCACTACACTCTATCTTAACTAGGCTGTTATGTTAAAAATATTAAAAGTACAATGAACACAAGTTGCTTATTCTGTCAACTGAACTTTTAATTCAAACTGCCTTCTACATCCAATTTGACTTACAACCACAAAAACTCAAGTCAGATATCTATCAAAATTTGGACGATTAAACACATGGGGGCTGGATTCTCCGATTTTGCAGCTAAGTGCCGATGCCGGCATGGGAACTGTGGCATTTTGCGACGCCTAAATCGTTGCCGAATCCTCACCGATTCTGGGATCAGTGAAGGGTTAGCAGCGGCGCTGGGTAAAGCTCCTGGCTCCCGCGGCACAAATAGCCAGAGAATGACCGGGACCGTGCATATGCACGCCGACGGCCTGCAGTGGTCGCGCCGTACAAACAAGGCGCCGGCCATGCGCGGACCCACCATGCCAAATACTACCCCACAGGACAACCCCTGACCACCCCTCACCAGTCCCTCCAGCCCTCGCGGAAGCCCCCCCCCCGGACAGCAGCACCCGATCCCGGCAGAGTGTGGCGGCACTGGGCACAGTCCACAGCTGCCACGCCAGGTTCCTGGCTGCTCAGACCACACGTCAACCGCGCGGTAGGGAATTCGGCTCATTGAACATAGAACGATACAGCGCAGTACAGGCCCTTCGGCCCACAATGTTGCACCGACATGGGAAGTCAAAAAACAAAAGCCATCTAACCTACACTATGCCATTATCATCCATATGCTTTTAAATGCCCTCAATGTTGGCGAGTTCACTACTGTTGCAGGTAGGGCATTCCACGGCCTCACCACTCTTGGGGGCGGAGCTTCAGAGGAGGGCCTTCCAATGACGCGCCTATGCCACTCCAATAGCGTGCAGCGGGAGACGTTCATCAAGCGAGTGAAAGCCTTTCCTGGTGATAAAGTCCTCGTGGCCATATGTGTTCCGGCAATCACACCCTGCTCCTGAGGGAATCCAGCATTGGCCCCAAACCCAATATACCACTCAATCTGACGGTCTTGGTCGGCCTGGCCCTCTTGAAGGTGCCACTGGTGGTCATCTTGATGCAGCAATGAGCTGCAGACTGGGAGATCTCACAAATGTGTCCAGAAGATCCCTGGAATGGCCCAGAGGAGTAGATGTTCACCCTCAGTGCCACTGATACTACCCATCACTTCCCATGGAGCTCAGCTCAGCCTCTGACATGGCGGCCAGCTCGGTGACCGCCTCACTGGAGGGGCACAGTCTTCGGTGACGCTGCTGTTCTGACATCTGAAGGCAACTGAGCCACAGTGTGCACATCCTTCTCTGGTGGGTAACGTCTCCTCTGTCTCTGCGAAGAGGCTGGTAGCGTTCCACTCTGTACTTTTCCCCTCCTTCACCCCCACCCCCGAGGCTTGGTGCAACTGCTGCCCCATTGCTCTCCCTCTCTGTTCTTCCTCCTCACTGGAGGCACCAAAGAGAGGCCCAAGGCCATAGTCGCCGTGTGTCCAGGGCTTCCTTCGACCTACATAGGTGCCAGCATGCAGATGCCACTCTGGTAGTATACCCTCCAGCAGGTCCTGCTATCTTTTCCCCTTCTCCCCACCATGTCTGTGCCAATGCCAGTGCTGTTTCACCTGCCCCGTCAGGACAGGAGGTGAACTCCCACTTGTTCAGCGCCTCGTTAAACCTGGCGAGGTTCTGAAACCTCCTGGCTTACGTGCAGAGCTGGGAAAATCTGTTAAGTCCTCTTAGCTTCCTTCTCAATAGGATTAATTACCTGCCTGTCTCAATGAATCACATCATCCATGCTGGCTGCCCTGGTAAAATTCACTCCGTGGTAACAATTGTTGTTTAATCAAAATATTTTCAATAAAATCGAGATGACTCAAGTGAGACGTGGACCCATACATCCCAATTTGCTTTGTCAATCAAATTCCAACGTTTGCAACTCCCCCAAACTAAAAAGCAGTCTGTAGGTCATGGATCTTCCTACTTGCTCCAGTGAGGACAGTGATATTTCCCCCAAGCAGTTTGCACTAATCAGAACACTGCTACCAGTTTTCACTGAGCTTGGGTTTGTTGAAGGAATGTTGGACTTGTACGCGGTTCAATCTGCCCATCAATCACAAAACAGGACAAAATAATAATTGGAACCAACAGCCCAAGACCTCAGAATGGGCTTCACCTTTACAAACACAGGAAAGAATGTTCTGATTATAGAACAAAAGTTGCCATGTCCAGTTCACTCAGCATAATTCCAACTCCGTTTGCTTCTGGCAACAGCATTAATAAACCATGTTTTATAGCTTTTGACAGCTCCTAGCCTCCCCACACAGACAGTCTGAGAACTGAGTTCACAGCTGGAATACACAGCAGCCATTGTTGAGTGTTCCCTCGCCGGATAAGGTGCTGCTTTATTCCAAACCAAACAAAACCTTTAGAGGAGCGGTGTTTCTGAGCATGTACTCGTCAGTCAATCGGGGTTTGTTCGTGTGGCTCTGCTGGACTCTGGCTCTGCTGGCAGTGCAGAAATCGCCCTTTGCACCCTCCTGGTGTTATACAGAACACAGAACTGCCAGGAAGGTTCCTCCTGCTGAACTCACATTAACATACCCAGATTCCAGCCTGGTCTTCCAGTCAGATTTCACTTACCTCGAATCAGCTCGCAGGCAGTGGTAGAATCCAGCCATGTTGCCCTGGTGCGAACCTCTTCCCTCGGACATAGGCTGTCGCCCTGACTGCACTGTCTCCCCACCGCGGGGCAGATGTATGGACTCCTCTGCATGCCTTTGCTGATCAGCAGCGGGGTTGGGTTACTGCTGAGTTTAAAAGGACACAGAGTGCTTTTGTTTTTGGAGCAAGGTGCAGCACCAACCCTGCACCAAGTCCAAGATGAGTTTGAGGGGGACCTCGCCCTGAAAAGTATTAGATCAACTTTGAGCTTCGTTTTAAGCTAGAATTAATCCGGTGGTTAATGGACCCCCATCAGACCATCATTCGTGGAGTAAAATCACTTCTCAACCGGGTTCAGAATAAATTTCCGTTGGCTCCACTTGTTTGGTTTTAAGTTTTAACAACGCTTTGTGATCTTTGCAGGTCTGATCTTCTGCTCATTGTGAAATAATATTTAAAAAATAAAATCCCTATGCTCTGCTCTGTTTAAACCAAACATGTTCCTCTTGACATTAAAACCCCCTTTTTTAGACAAACCAGTTTCCCCAGTATTTTTCTATTTTACAAGAAACATATCTCAATTTGGAAAGCACGCCCCAATACTCTGCAGTTTATACTTAACCTTACTACTGTACTGGCAATACCAGCTCCTTGAAGGGGCACACTTTTTAATTAGCGTTGTCAGAGGTGAGGGTGTCAAGGGGCAGAGAGTAGTTCCGAGTTCATACTGACTGTCCTAGTGTTGCCAAGAGTTTGATACCTCAATCAGCTTGTCTGATCGAGATTAGTTGGGAGTAAATGAAAAGAACTTGCATTTACATAGCACCTTCCACATCCTCAGCACATCCCAAGGCACTTTACAGCTAAGGAGCTACTTTTTCTTTACAGTGGTGGTTGCCATCGTGATATAGGAAATAGGGCAGCCAACCGGTGCACAGTGAAATCCCACAAACAGCATTTCGTAATGATGCGTTTGAATGATGCCAGTGTCCTCCTTTGAATAAGGCTCGGGGTTCCTGGTATGGGGGTCCTGGTATCGGGGATCCTGGAACATTCACCAGAGAGACACGGACATTCTCGGTTAAAAATCTCATCCCGAGATTGTGAAAAGCGAATATTTGCATGGGTGGCACAGTAGCACAGTGGTTAGCACTGTTGCTACACAGCGCCAGGGACCCGGTTAGATTCCCGGCTTGGGCTACTGGCTGTGCTGAGTCTGTATGTTCTCCGTATCTGCGTGGGTTTCCTCCAGGTGCTCCGGTTTCCTCCCACAAGTCCCGAAAGACGGTCTGCTAGGTAATTTGGACATTCTGAATTCTCCCTGTGTACCCGAACAGGTGCCGGAATGTGGCGACTAGGGGCTTTTCACAGCAACTTCATTACAGTGTTAATGTAAGCCTACCTGTGACAATAAAGATTATTAATAATCTGATTTTCAATTTAGATAAAATTTTCTCTACACCTCTAAAAAACCGAGAGACATTTTTATCGAATATGTAGTGCAGGTTGTTGCTGTTAATGGCCATGAGATCAGTGAGCGGGGTGACATCAGAAAGATTGACACAAAATAACTTCTATGCCTTCCAAATGTTATGATAGTCTCTTAAGGCGATCTGAAATGTGAGCATTTCAATATGTTAGGTCAGCGAGTGACATAGCCACACAATTCTGGAGACCGATGGGCTCCATGCCGTAGCTAAAATGGCGCCAGAGCCCCGATTCAAGAAGTGATGGCCCAAAACCAGCAGCCACCATTTTCACTGGGGTGGCCGTGGTCAGGGGATGGGGGTGGTGCAGTTTACACATCTGTGGTCCACAGAGGCAGCTGCACATGTAAAAGCTCAGCTGTGTTCAAACAGTTGCAATTTCCATCAAGGACATGTTCAAAACGCAACTCATGGACTTTAGCTATTTGAGCAAAAGGCCAAAACCCAGTTATTTGGAGAGGTGGGATACTTTTTGGAGAGGTCCAGGTAGCCCTTTGGGAGAGGGCCCTTAGGGGCTGGTTTAGCACAGGGCTAAATAGCTGGCTTTTAAAGCAGACCAAGGCAGGCCAGCAGCGCGGTTCAATTTCTGTACCAGCCTCCCCGAACAGGCGCCGGAATGTGGCGACTAGGGGCTTTTCACAGTAACTTCATTTGAAGCCTACTTGTGACAATAAGCGATTTTCATTTAATTTCATAAAGTGCCCCTTCGGAGAGGTCAAGAGCCCCTTTAGGATTGTTAACAGTAGGAGTAAATTGGTAAAACTATCAAGTGGTCAAGGCATTTAAATCCCCAACCTCCCTAAAAAAAGACAACCTGCAGGTGAAAAAAAATCAATGTTTGCAATTTTGCTAGCTGTCTGTTGACATAAGGCTGAGGGGCAATAATTATATGATTAATGATGTATGACTGTTTCTACAATGTATCATCACAGTGGGGGCCTGAAAATGCACAGTTTGATTGACAGCCCAAAGTGGTTACAAAGCCTTCGATGTGAGGCTATGAATACAAATCATTAATTTCATAAATTATTAAGTGCTTGAAGGAAATATTTGTTTTAAGGAATTTAAAATGTACTGAATAGGTTTTAATGAAAGAATGTTTTCTTCAATAGTGAAGTTATCAAGAACGTTATTTCATCTCACCATGGTTGGTGTGGTCTGCCCATATTGGGTATTGGGTGAGCAGGCATGGGGGATATAAGGGCAAAGATGGTGGGTGGGGAGGCATGGGATGACATTTAGTTCACCTAGAGGCAATAAAGAGACATGGGGAAGGGCAGAGGGACATGGAGGTATGAGGAGTCACGGATGTAGTTGAGAGGCATGAGGTGGCATGATTTGGCATGGGTAGGGCAGTCCTTTTAAACAACTCACCTCTGCACACAGCAGTAGCTGCCTTCACAAGGTTTCTGGGGCAGGGCTCGACTCCCATTAACACCCAACTCACAAGTGAAAATTCAGCCATAGAATCCCAAGTGCAGGAGGTAGCCATTCGGCCCATTGAGTCTGCACCGACCCTCTGAAAGAGTACCCTACCTAGGCCCACTCACCGTAACCCCACTTAACCTACACATCTTTGGGCTGTGGGAGGAAACCAGAGCATTCGCATGAAACCCATACAGACAAGGGGAGAATGTGCAAACTCCACACAGTTACCCAAGGCAGGAATTGAACCCCGGTCTCTGGCGCTGTAAAGCAGCAGTGCTAACCACTGTGCCACAGTGTTACCCCCACAGCCCACGTAGTCAGACACATAGATGTGTTAATGTGACACAAGACCAGTAAAGGTCTTAATCTATTTTCAGGAGTTGATCCAATGTATGGTCCTGAACCTTTCCCCTCACTTGAGGTGTGGTGATCCTCAGGTTAAACCACCACCAGTCAGCTCTCTCCCTCAAAGGGTAAAGCAGCCTATGGTCATCTGGGACTATGGTGACTTTACTTTTACTTTTTTAGTCCTGAATATAATAGAGCAAATGATGATTGGTTCCCACTGTTTTTGGCCTCCCACACAAAATTAGAAGTTTACAGAAAATTGTGATTTAGGCAAGGCTGACTTTAATGAGCTGAGACAGAGTCTGCCCACCGTAAACTGGGAATATCTGCCAATGGGTAAAACAACTGACGATGTTTATACCCCAGAGAGCGAAAAGGTTTTCATTCTCAAGGGCGTTGAAAAGGTGAGAGAGAGACAAGGGGTCATGTCCAGGCTCCAGAAAAGTATGCAGAATTTGCTCCAGCTGCAGTCGATGGGGGTGGATGTCAAGGAGGATCTCCAAGAGGTGAAGAGCCAGCAAGCCTCGCTCTACACCTCGGAGGTCTCCAAGGTTATCTTCCGTTCCAGAGTCCGCTCCGTGGAGCAGGACGAAAAGTGCTCACGCTTCTTCTTCCAAAAGGTGTACAGAGAGACCTCTGTGATCAGCAGCCTGAAGGAAGATGATGGCTCTGTAAAGTCATCGCAGTCTGACATCCTGAGGATCAGCCAATTCCTTTATGCCGGACTGTATGACCTGAAGCCAACAGATAGCACTGTTTCCCAGACCTTCCTGTCGACTATCACGGAGGGCTTAGGCAACAACGAGCTGGAAAACCTGGACAAACCGCTAACTCTGGATGAGCTGACAAAGGCCGTTAAGTCCTTCGAGACGAGTAAAACTCCCGGAAGCGCCGGCTTACCGGTTGAGTTGTATTCGGCTCTGTGGGACTGGATGGGCCCTGACCTGCTGGAAGTTTGCGAGAGTATGCTTCTGGAAGGCAGCATGTCAGAGCCCATGAGGAAAGGCATCATCACCCTCATCTACATGCAGAAGGGGGAAAGGGAAGATATTCGAAATTGGTGACACATTTCACTGTTGAATGTGGATTACAAAATTCTAGCCAAGATCATCGCCAATCGGGTGAAGTCTGCTCAGGAGTCGGTGATACACCCTGACCAGACCTGTGCTGTACCCGGCAGGAAGATCTCGGATAGCCTCAAGCTACTCAGGGATACGATTGCCTACGTGCAGGACAGGAGGGTGGACACCTGCCTCATCAGCCTTGACCAGGAGAAGGCTTTTGACAGAATATCGCGCACCTACATGATGGATGTGCTCTCCAAAATGGGGTTTGGGGAGGGAAGTCACAATTGGATCAAACTGCTCTACACAAACATCTATAGTGCAGTCTCAATCAATGGGTGGGAATCAGAAAAGTTCCAGATCAAATCCGGAGTCAGGCAAGGCTGCCCTCTCTCCTCTGCCCTTTTTGTGTGCTGCAAAGAACCTTTTGCCGAGTCAATCAGGAAGGATCCGGGTATAGAACATAGAACATAGAACAATACAGCGCAGTACAGGCCCTTCGGCCCACGATGTTGCACCGAAACAAAAGCCATCTAACCTACACTATACCATTATCATCCATATGTTTATCCAATAAACTTTTAAATGCCCTTAATGTTGGCGAGTTCACTACTGTAGCAGGTAGGGCATTCCACGGCCTCACTACTCTTTGCGTAAAGAACCTACCCCTGACCTCTGTCCTATATCTATTACCCCTCAGTTTAAGGCTATGTCCCCTCGTGCTAGCCATTTCCATCCGCGGGAGAAGGCTCTCACTGTCCACCCTATCTAACCCTCTGATCATTTTGTATAAGAGGAGTGACGATCCCTGGCAGCGGAGGCGTGCATGTCAAGGTCTCCCTGTACATGGACGACGTTGCCGTCTTCTGCTCGGATCCTGCGTCTGTACGCAGGCTCTTGACCACCTGCGACCAGTTTGAACTGCCCTCAGGAGCCAAGGTAAACCGTGGCAAGAGCGAGGCCATGTTCTTTGGGAACTGTGCCGACCAGTCCTTTGTCCCCTTCACTGTCAGGTTAGATTACCTGAAGATGCTGGGGATATGGCTCAGAGCGGCCGGGGCGTGCACCAAAAACTGGGAGGAGTGCATCGCCAAGGTAAGACAGAAACTGGGCTGGTGGGAGCAACGCTCCCTCTCCATTGCGGGCAAAACCCTGGTCATCAGGTGTGAGGTACTCTCGGTGTTACTGTACATGGCGCAGGTCTGGCCCATAACCCGACCCTACGCCACAGCAGTCACCCGGGCCATCTTCAAATTTATCTGGAGATCCAAAATGGACCGTGTCCGAAGGGACACCATGTACAAACCTCTGGAGAAGGGAGGGAGAAACGTACCCAACGCCTCCCTCATCCTGTTGGCCACCTTTGTGTGCAGCTGCATCAAGCTGTGCGTGGACCCCCAGTATGCAAACACCAAGTGTCACTACATACTGAGGTTCTACCTGTCCCCGGTGTTACAAAGGATGGGCCTGGCCTCATTGCCACGGAACTCTCCAAGTAGTTGAACCGTGCCGTACCACCTGTCCTTCGTGGAAAAGTTTTTGAAGAAAAACACCTTTGACCACAAGGCAATGAAGCAGTGGTCAGCACGTAATGTCCTCGAGGCCAGGGAAAAGGAGACTGTGGAGGACGTTGGATGGTTCCCTGAGCAGACTGTCAGAGTCATCTGGCAGAACGCCTCATCACCAGAACTTTCAAACAAGCACCAAGACCTAGCTTGGCTGGTGGTAAGAAGGGCCCTCCCTGTCAGATTCTTCATGCACACCCGAAGGCTCTGCGCCAATGCACACTGCCCTCGGAGTGGCTGTGGGGGAAATGAGATGGTCACCCACCTCCTTGTGGAATGTGTCTTTCCAAAGAAGGTCTGGAGAGAGATGCAGTGGTACTTGTCAAGGTTCATCCTGAGCAGCTCTGTGACACAGGACTCTGTGCTCTATGGACTGTTTCCAGGGACACACACCGAGACAAATATCAACTGCTGCTGGAAGGTCATCAACCCGGTGAAAGACGCTCTTTGGTCTGCCCGAAACCTGCTGATCTTCCAGTGCAAAGAATTGTCCTCGACCGAGTGTTGCCGACTGGCACATTCCAAGGTCCAGGACTACGTGCTGAGGGACGCACTCAAGCTTGGGGCAGTTACCGCCAAGGCGCAATGGGGAAAGACCACTGTGTAAGGTTTTTCCAGCAAATGTACACCAAGGGGCGGTTAACAGTGTAAAACCCCCTCGGTCTGGGCCACCAACACTCCAATGCATAAAAGAAACATGACAATGTAAATATTTAAGAAGGAATTGTAACGTAAAGAGTGATGTGTGTGTAATATTATCAAAACTGAATGGAAGAAAGTCAAGGCAATGTGTAACGCTGATGGAAATGTACAGTCAAGACAATTCGAAATGTTCTGAAATGTTTAGATAGATTTTATGAATAAAGTATATTTTTTTGAATAAAAAAAAAGAAAAGATCCACATCACAGAAAAAACAACCATGACAATGACAGAGATAAGGGACGGCATAAAACAAAAAGAAAAGGCTTACAAAAATCATAAAAACAGCACAGATCCTACCGAATGGGAAAGATATAAAGACCAATAAAGGGCCATAAAGCAGCTTAAAAGAGATAATGAAGGGGATTATGAATGGAAACTTGCACGAGACATCAAAATCCATAAAATGTTTATAGTTACATAAAGGGAAAGCAGGTGGGCTGGAGCAATGTTGGCCCACTAAAGACTGAAAGTGGGGGTATTGTCAGCAACTACGGGGATGTGGCAGCCATGTTGAATAATTACTTTGCCACAGTATTTACAGTAGAAAAGGAGGATAGCTTGCCGGAAGTCCCAAGAACATTAATAGTGGATCGGGGACAAGGATGAAATAAAATTAACATGGATAAAACATTGATAATGAGGAAATTAATGGAACTAAAAGAGTAACAAAACCCCAGGTCGTGACAGTTTTCGTCCAAGGGTGTTAAAGTAGGAGAGCGCATTGTAGATGCTCCAACTATAATCCAGATTCATAAGCAGTCCCTCTGGATTGGAAAATTGCTCATGTCACTCCACTTTTTAAGGAGGGGAAAACCAGGGAATTACAGGCCAATTAGCCTTGCATCTGTGGTGGGGTAATTGTTGGAGTCTATAATCAGGGATGGGGTAACTGAACATGCCAAAAAGTTTGGTAGACCAGGGAGAGCCAGCATGGATTCATGACAGGTGGGTCATACCTGACAAACCTCATTGAATTTTTTGAAGAGGTGACTAAGCGAGTGGACAGGGGAATGTTTATGGATATTGTTTACATGGACTTCCAAAAGGATTTGATAAAGTCCCACATAACTATGGTAGAATCTGTCGCAATTTAGCGTGGCCAATCACGTACCATGCACATCTTTGGGGTGTGGGGGCGAAACCCATGCAAACACGGGGAGAATGTGCAAACTCCACACGGACCCAGAGCCAGCATTGAACCTGGGACCTCGGTGCCGTGAGGTAGCAATGCTAACTACTGCGCCACCGTGCTGCCCTCATTATTCATTTAACAACTTGCATAATGGCATAGAAAGTCATTTATCCAAATTTGCTGATGACACAAAGTTGGTGGCATTGTAGACACTGTAGATGATAGCATAAAATTTCAGAGGAATATTGATAGACCAGGTGAATGGGCAAAACTGTGGCAAATGGGAGAGGGGCGATGGGTGTTAATGGTGGCTATGGGTGTTAATGGTGGCTATGGGTGATTCCTGATTCCTTTTTGTCATTTGTTTATGTGAACATGTGGCCGAATGTTTTGGGTTTGGTGGGAAAATGGGATTGTTGTTATTGATATGGGGATTGACATATTTGTTACTGATTTTTGTTTATTGTTGGTGGGTGAAAATTTGGGAGAAAATGTGAAAAAGGGGGAAAATAAAAAATATTTTTTTAAACTCTGGCAAATGGATTTCAATGTAAACAAAAGAGGGGTTATCCATTTTGGATCAAATATGGATAGATTATGGTGCTTTCTAGATAGCCAAGTTAAGTGAATGTCCAAAGAAATCTAAGGTTCAGGTGCATAGATCTTTAAAATGCCACAAACAAGTGCAGAAAGTAACCAAGGCTAATGGAATGCTGGCCTTTATATCTAGAGGATTGGAGTATAAAGACACAGAAGTTAAGCTGTAGCTGTACAAAACCCTGGTTAGACCCCACTTGGAGTAGTGAGCAGAAGAATATTTTGGCCTTGGAGGGAGTGCAATGTAAGTTTAGACGAATGATACTTGAACTTCAGGAGGTTAAGTTATGAGGAGAGAATATACAAATCAGATCTGTTTTCTCTAGAATTTAGAAGGTTAAGAGGTGATCTGATCCACGTCTTGAAGATATTAACTGGAAAAGATAAGGTAGATAAAGATAAACGGTTCTCACTAGTTAGAGATTTGAGAACTAGGGGCATAGTCTAAAAAATAGGGCCAGACTATTCAGGAGAGATGTTAGGAAGCACTTCTACGCACAAATGGCAATTGGTGCCAGATCAGTTCTTAATTTTATATTTGAGATAAATAAATCTTTGTTGAGCAAAGGGATATGGGCCAAAGGCAGGTATATGGAGTTAAGCCAAAGATCAGCCATAAGACCATAAGAAATCAAGAATGTCAAGAGCTGAATGTGAGGTCAGGTGAGTGTGACTGCCCTTGACATCAAGACAGCTTTTGACCGAGTTTGGCATCAAAGAGCCCTAGCTAAACTGGAGTCAATGGGAATCAGGGGGGGAAACTCTCCACTGGTTGGAGTCATGCCTGGCACAAAGGAAAATGGTTGTAGTGGTTGGAGGTCAGTCATCTCAACTCCAGGACATCACTGCAGGAGTTCCTCAGGGTTGCGTCCTAGGCCCAACCATCTTCAGCTGCTTCATCATTGACCTCCCTTCCATCGTAAGGTTAGAAGTGGAGATGCTCACTGATGACTGCACAATGTTCGGCACCATTCGCGACCCCTCAGATAATGAAGCAGTCCATGTCCAAATGCAGCAAGACCTGAACAATATCCAGGCTTGGGCTGACAAGTGGCAAGTTACATTCGCACCACACAAGTGCCAGGCAATGACCATCTCCAACAAAAGAGAAACTAACCATCACACCTCGGCATTCAATGGGATTACCATCGCTGAATCCCCCACTATCAACATCTTGGGGGTGACCAGAAACTGAACTCGACTAATGCTTTAAAATACCGTGGGTTCGAATTAGCGGGCCCATTAGCCGTCGGCACAAATCCAGTCATGGCCGCAAGATGCAGGAACTCAGCAAGGCTCCTTAGGCAGCACCTTCCAAACCCACAACCACTATCATCTAGAAGGTCAAGAGCAGCAGACATCTGGGAACCCCACCACCTGGAGGTTCCCCTCCAAGCCAGAGACCATCCTGACTTGGAAATATAGCAGCCGTTCCTTCACCGTCAGTGGGTCAAAATCCTGGAACTCCCCCCCTAACAGCATGGTGGGTGTACCTACACCACTGGGACTGTAGCGAGGCAAGAAGGCAATTTGACACCATCTTCTCAACGGCAATTAGGGATGGGCAATAAGTGCTGCCCGAGCCAACAACTCGAATGAATTCACAATTTAAAAAATTCTTTCCGAGGAAAATATCCAAAACGATGCAATCCGAGAATATGAAATAATTCCAGCACGTTTGAAAGCCTAAATGCAAATAACCCGCCTTAACTCCACGTTGTCATCATGGATTTTCTTTGCACCGATAAAGATCTGGGAAACTACCTCGCGGCAAACCACACCACAAAACAAAATCCTGACAAAATATGCAAATGATACACACATAGACAACAGCTCACAGCACGCGACTGAAGTAATGTTCCTGCCATCAGTGTATATGAAAAACGAAGTAAGCCCCCATCACGCGGCTACAATGCAGAAATTTTAACCCTCTCATGACAAGCAAAAAAATGAAACGGAAATCGGCAGCCCTGACGATTTCCCCAGCTTTGGGGTTTCCATGTTCATCCACTGTACAGCCGGTGACACCCCCCCCCCCCCCCCAGGAGGCCAAGTACAACTTCAACTGCATCAAGTTACCCAACTGCTTCAATTCACATCCTCGACCGCTTAACCCGCCAAATCATTGTGGAAGCAGGTCGGCCGTCAACTCGGCAGCATGAGATTGCGGAATTCCCACCCCTTTCTCCCAATCCCCGATTCAAACCAACATACCCACCAGGGAGACATTCCAGTCTGCGGACACCGCCCGGGGCAGACAGCTGATGCTTTGAAGTCGCAATCAAAGATGACAGCCATCAGAAAGTGTGAGCTGCAAATAAATTACTTTTATCTTGGGTTTTTAACAAAACAGCCTTTCCAAGCTGTGGAAACATGCCACACCGATCAGATTTAAATAAGAAACAAATTTTTGGAGCTAGTATTTAAAAATGAAAGACGGGTGCTTGTAGGCATGTTTCACAGGACTCCCATGCGCTAATTTACAATGTAATAATAACCTGCCTCACACTTCTCTTTTCTAGTAAAGCCTCATATAATTAAAAGAGATGCCACCAGCACGTGCATTGTTCTTCGTGTAATCCTTGGCCTGTTACTTATTGCTTTCCCCCCTCCCCCACTGTGTATTCAAATGCTCCTCAGCAGGCTCAAGACTAATTATGCAAATTACCTGTCAATGTCTCGGTGGCCTTTTTCTCCTGACTGCCTCCGATTTCATTCCTTCACCCCCCCCCCCCCATTCCTAAATGCCTGCATGAGGCCTCCTGCCTGCTCTCTGTCACCCAAACACCCCAACGTAGCAAGGGGGATTTAAATGAACCCTCTTTGGAGATGCAGCAGTTTTACCCACACTACCGGTGATCCCATTTTCTAATGACACCCTTTTTCTTGAAATAGCTCTGCCAGTAAATTGAGCTTTAGTGCCTGCTTTAGAATTCCTCGTCAATGGTTGTCAGATGGAAATAATGTAGTGTGCTGCTAGAGCTCTCGCTGCTGTGACTAAGTCCTTGCCGAGCCCATTGCTTGCAGTGTGTTTTCAAGAACTGGCAGATCGCTGTGTGTGTGGGCAGCTATGGATGAACACAGTGTGAAACAAAGTACAAGTGTCATATTTGTTTTACTTGCAGCATTCTTCGGGGCATTGATACCAAAAGCAGAGTGTCAGATGTGTAAATATATATCCATAACGCAGCCCAGATTATGAAGGCAAATAATATCCATGCCCCCTGATTACTGTCCACTGATTCTCATTGGAAATTTAGAAGTTACGTGAAGTGAGGATTGGGCTTGGACCCTTTCGATTGACGTACATGAGGTGATGGGCTTCCCACTCCACCCCTCCTGGGCTAAGAGATTGGGCATGGGGAGGGGGGCATCGAGGTAATCAGCTTACCAGTGGCCATTCGTGACAGAGGGGTGCGACACTAAATCGGGAATTGGGTCAGTGTTTGGGGGTCCCGTGCCAGACACCAGGTTGGTAGGCTTCAACAAGAGAGGTGAAGGCTGATGGAGAGTGGGGGGAGAAAGAGGACAACTTTGTCAGTAAGAACACTTGGGCAGGGTTTAACAAGGCTATCTTCACTTCCCCCCCCCCTCCCCTGGCCTTCAAACCCACAGTGGGGAACATTAAATCCAGCCCCATGTCTGTGATTGAATAGCCTGTTTAAACTAATCCTAAAGACCTGTACATAAGGAAAGAATAAATGAATTTGCCTCTACATATCATGAAAATGACCTTTTTTCATCCCAAAGTGCTTCACAGTCGTTGAAGCACTTTTTGAAGTGGTGATCACTATTGTAATGTAGGGAAGTGTGACACCAATATCACACACAGCCAACTGACATCAAAAAGAGATAAATGATCAGATAATCTGTTTAAGGGACTTCCGGGTGCGGCGATGACCAGCTGAGTCGCACGTTTCGGCAGCTCCCTGTGAAACGGACTTTTGGGCTCTTGATAGGAGCCCCAACGGCAATTTTAACGGCTGAAAACACCGTGCGGTAAACCAGAAGGGTGTTCCCCCTGGACACGGATGGAAAAAGGAGAGGAAAGTGGCCGGATTGCAGCGGATCCTTTGGAACAACGGCAAGGAAGGCAAGCAGAAACCAAGATGGCGTCGGAAGGTGGCAGTTTCATATGGGGCCCTGAACAACAAGAGTTTTTGAAACGCTGCGTGGAGGAGATAAAAAAGGAAATGAAGAAAGAGTTGTTGGCCCCGATATTACAGGCCATTGAAGGGCTGAAAGAGGAACAAAAGACCCAGGAGCAGGAGCTTCGGGTCGTGAAGGCGAAAGCAGCAGAGAATGAAAACGACATACAGGGCCTGGTGGTGAAGTCGGAGATACAGGAGGCACACCAGAAACGATCTGTGGAGAGGTTGGAGGCACTGGAAAATAACGCAAGGAGGAACAACTTGAGGATTCTTGGCCTTCCTGAAGGTGTGGAGGGGGCGGACGTCGGGGCATATGTGAGCACGATGCTGCACTCGTTAATGGGAGTGGAGGCCCCGACGGGTCCGTTGGAGGTGGAGGGAGCATACCGAGTTATGGTGCGAGGACCGAGAGCAGGAGAAGCTCCCAGAGCCATAGTGGTGAGATTTCTCCGTTTTAAGGATAGAGAAATGGTCCTTAGATGGGCGAAGAAAACTCGGTGTAGTAAATGGGAGAACGCGGTGATCCGCGTCTATCAAGATTGGAGTGCGGAGGTGGCGAGAAGGAGGGCGAGCTTTAATCGGGCCAAAGCGGTACTTCACAAAAAAAAGATAAAGTTTGGAATGCTGCAACCGGCAAGACTGTGGGTCACATATCAAGGGAGGCACCACTACTTTGAGACGGCGGATGAAGCGTGGACTTTTATTGTAGAAGAAAAATTGGAATGATTGGACTACGAAAATGAACGTTTGGACAAAGTGGTGGGACGAGTGGGGGGGGGGGGGGGCGAAGAGGGATTGTATGATTAATCCTGCGGTATGGTAACTTTTCTTTCTCCCACAGGTGGTGATGGGGGGAGGTGGGGAGGGAGAGGAGATGGGGCGTTGGCCATGGGAGGCGGGGCCGAGGGAGAGGCGCGGGCTTGGTTCCCGCGCTATGATAATTATGGCGGGAATAGAGAAGCAGGAAGGAGGGGGCGCCGCACGGGGCGAGCCGTGATCACGGGGGGAAGCCGAGGTCAGCCAGAGTTTGCTGACTTCTGGGAGCAACATGGGGGGAGTAATTACGCTAGCGGGGGGTCTAGCGGGGGGGGTGGGAGGGGGGAATTACTGGGTTGCTGCTGCTGGGGAAAGGGGGGAGTGGGTACGGGAGAGGATGGGCGGGGGGGCACCGCCTGGTGGAGATACAGCTGCGTGGGAACCGGGTGAGGAGCTGGAAAAAGGGGATGGCTAATCGACAAGGGGGGGGGGGGGGGTGGGAAGCCCCCCAACCCGGCTGATCACGTGGAGCGTGAGGAGGCTTAACGGGCCGATAAAGAGGGCACGAGTACTCGCACACCTTAAGAAACTTAAAGCAGATGTGGTCATGTTACAGGAAACGCACCTGAAACTGATAGATCAGGTTAGGCTGCGCAAAGGATGGGTAGGGCAGGTGTTCCATTCGGGGCTGGATGCGAAAAACAGGGGGGTGGCTATATTAGTGGGGAAGCGGGTAATGTTCGAGGCAAAGACTATAGTGGCGGATAACGGGGGCAGATACGTGATGGTGAGTGGCAAATTACAGGGAGAGATGGTGGTGTTGGTAAACGTGTATGCCCCGAATTGGGACGATGCCAATTTTATGAGGCGAATGAAGGATTTTATGGAGCAGATGGGAGGGGTGGACCCGTGGAGATTCAGTAGACCTAGGAGTAAGGAGTTCTCGTTTTTCTCCTATGTCCATAAAGTCTATTCACGCATAGACTTTTTTGTGTTGGGTAGGGCATTGATCCCGAGGGTGAGGGGAACGGAATATACGGCTATAGCCATTTCGGATCATGCCCCACACTGGGTAGACTTGGAGATAGGGGAGGAAACAAGAGGGCGTCCACCCTGGAGAATGGATATGGGACTAATGGCGGATGAGGGGGTGTGCTTAAGGGTGAGGGGATGCATTGAAAAGTACTTGGAACTTAATGACAATGGGGAGGTTCAGGTGGGAGTGGTCTGGGAGGCGTTGAAGGCGGTGGTTAGGGGGGAGCTGATATCAATAAGGACACATAAAGGGAAGCAGGAGAGTAAGGAACGGGAGCGGTTGTTGCAAGAACTTTTGAGGGTGGACAGACAGTATGCGGAAGCACCGGAGGAGGGACTGTATAGGGAAAGGCAAAGGCTGCATGTGGAATTTGACTTGCTGACCACAGGCACTGCAGAGGCACAATGGAGGAAGGCGCAGGGTGTACAGTATGAATATGGAGAGAAGGCGAGCAGATTGCTGGCACACCAATTGAGGAAAAGGGGAGCAGCGAGGGAAATAGGGGGGGTGAGAGACGAAGATGGAGAGACGGAGCGGGGAGCGGAGAGAGTGAATGAAGTGTTTAAGACATTTTATAAAAAATTGTATGAAGCTCAACCCCCGGATGGGAGGGAGAGAATGATGGAGTTTTTGGATCGGCTGGAAATTCCCAAGGTGGAAGAGCAGGAAAGAATGGGATTGGGAGCACAGATCACGGTAGAAGAAGTGGTGAAAGGAATTAGGAACATGCAGACGGGAAAGGCCCCGGGACCGGACGGATTCCCAGTTGAATTTTACAGAAAATATTTGGACTTGCTCGCCCCGCTACTGACGAGGACCTTCAACGAGGCAAAGGAAAGGGGACAACTGCCCCCGACTATGTCAGAAGCAACGATATCGCTTCTTTTAAAGAAGGAAAAGGATCCGCTACAATGCGGGTCCTACAGACCAATCTCCCTCCTCAATGTAGATGCCAAGGTCTTGGCCAAGGTAATGGCAATGAGAATAGAGGAATGTGTCCCGGGGGTGGTTCATGAGGACCAAACTGGGTTTGTGAAGGGGAGACAGCTGAACACGAACATACGGAGGTTGTTAGGGGTAATGATGATGGCCCCACCAGAGGGTGAAACGGAGATAGTAGTGGCGATGGATGCCGAGAAAGCATTTGATAGAGTGGAGTGGGATTATCTGTGGGAGGTGTTGAGGAGATTTGGGTTCGGAGAGGGGTATGTTAGATGGGTGCAGCTGTTGTATTGGGCCCCAGTGGCGAGTGTGGTCACGAATGGACGGGGATCGGCATATTTTCGGCTCCATAGAGGGACAAGGCAGGGATGTCCTCTGTCCCCATTACTGTTTGCACTGGCGATTGAGCCCCTGGCGATAGCGCTGAGAGGTTCCAAGGGATGGAGGGGAATACTTAGGGGAGGAGAAGAACACCGGGTATCTTTATATGCGGATGATCTGCTACTATATGTGGCGGATCCAGCGGAGGGGATGCCAGAAATAATGCGGATACTTGGGGAGTTTGGGGATTTTTCAGGGTATAAATTGAACATGGGAAAGAGTGAGCTGTTTGTGGTGCATCCAGGGGAGCAGAGTAGAGAAATAGAAGACCTACCGTTGAGGAAGGTAACAAGAGACTTTCGTTACCTGGGGATCCAGATAGCTAAGAATTGGGGCACATTGCACAGGCTAAATTTGACGCGGTTGGTGGAGCAGATGGAGGAAGATTTCAAGAGATGGGATATGGTAGCATTGTCAATGGCAGGGAGGGTGCAGGCAGTTAAGATGGTGGTCCTCCCGAGATTCCTTTTTGTGTTTCAGTGTCTCCCGGTGGTGATCACGAAGGCTTTTTTCAAAAGGATAGAAAAGAGTATCATGGGTTTTGTTTGGGCCGGGAAGACTCCGAGAGTGAGGAAGGGATTCTTACAGCGTAGTAGGGATAGGGGGGGGCTGGCGCTACCGAGCCTAAGTGAGTATTATTGGGCCGCTAATATTTCAATGGTGAGTAAGTGGATGGGAGAGGAGGAAGGAGCGGCGTGGAAGAGATTAGAGAGGGCGTCCTGTAGGGGGACCAGCCTGCAGGCTATGGTGACAGCCCCATTGCCGTTCTCACCAAGGAACTATACCACGAGTCCGGTGGTGGTAGCTACACTGAAGATTTGGGGACAGTGGAGACGACATAGGGGAAAGACCGGAGCACTGGGGGGTCCCCGATAAGAAACAACCATAGGTTTGCCCCGGGGGGAATGGATGGGGGATATGGAATGTGGCAAAGAGCAGGTATAACGCAATTGAAAGATCTATTTGTGGATGGGAAGTTTGCGAGTCTGGGAGCGCTGACCGAGAAATATGGGTTGCCCCAAGGGAATGCATTCAGGTACATGCAATTGAGGGCTTTTGCGAGGCAGGAGGTGAGGGAATTCCCGCAGCTCCCGACACAAGAGGTGCAGGACAGAGTCATCTCAAAGAAATGGGTGGGGGACGGTAAGGTGTCGGATATATATAGGGAAATGAGAGACGAAGGGGAGACTATGATGGACGAACTAAAAGGGAAATGGGAAGAAGAGCTAGGGGAGGAGATTGAGGAGGGGATGTGGGCAGATGCCCTAAACAGGGTAAACTCGTCGTCCTCGTGCGCCAGGCTAAGCCTGATTCAGTTTAAGGTATTACACAGGGCACATATGACTGGAACACGGCTCAGTAAATTTTTTGGGGTGGAGGATAGGTGTGCGAGGTGCTCGAGAAGCCCAGCGAATCATACCCATATGTTTTGGTCATGCCCGGCACTACAGGGGTTTTGGATGGGGGTGACAAAGGTGCTTTCGAAAGTAGTAGGAGTCCGGGTCGAACCAAGCTGGGGGTTGGCTATATTTGGGGTTGCACAAGAGCCGGGAGTGCAGGAGGCGAAAGAGGCCGATGTTTTGGCCTTTGCGTCCCTAGTAGCCCGGCGCAGAATATTGCTAATGTGGAAAGAAGCCAAGCCCCCGGGGGTGGAGACCTGGATAAATGATATGGCGGGGTTCATAAAGTTAGAGCGGATTAAGTTCGTCCTAAGGGGGTCGGCTCAAGGGTTTACTAGGCGGTGGCAACCGTTCGTCGAATATCTTGCGGAAAGATAGATAGGGGAGAACAAAGAAGGCAGCAGCAGCGGCCCAGGACTTGGGGGGGGGGGGGGGGAGGGATGGGGGGGGATGGGGGGGGGTGTGGCCTGAGACAAGGCAGTTGCCAATTAGGGCTAGTTTTTATTTTTTGTTATTTAATATTTATTTATTTGTTGTTGTTTTTGTTTAAATTTAAAAAAGGTCATTATTATCTGTATTGTTACAATGTTGTGTAAAGGATGCACAATGTACTGTGTTGGTTGACCAAAAATTTTCAATAAAATATTATTTAAAAAAAAAAGATAATCTGTTTAAGGGCAAGGCATTCCCTAGGAGAGCACCCATGCTCTTTTTGGAAGGCTGGGTGATATTTTGTTGACACCTGGGAGGATCGACATGATTTTGGTCCAACATCTGATCTGAAAGACTTACCTCTCAAAGTGCAGCTCTCTCTCAATACTGTAATGGAGCATCAGCGAAGGTTCTCAAATCTCTTGAAAGAAACTTTAACCCACATTCACCGGTGAGTGCTGCCAAATGAACCACGGCTATCACCTAACACTCCTATGCAGGTAGTTAACGGGATAGAGAAAATGAACAAGAAGCAATTGACCTGTTCCTAATACATGACAAATATCATAAATTGTTTAAATCAACCTTTACTTTCCTGCTTTGTTAACAGATGGACTTTGTTGAAACAAAAGATGGCTGCTATAGGTCTCATGATTTGCAAGTTGGCTACAGTTCCTGAAAATTCCCAACAGCAGTTATCGGATGAAAGCTCAACCCTCATCCTTGTGGAATCTCACACCTCTCATTGCGAGGGCACATTACAATCAATGAAACCATGGATTAGCAGGTGGCCTGTCCCTCGGCCTGGTCCTATAACAAAGGGAAAGCCATCAAAATGCTGTTATACTTGCAGAGGCACAACAGTCACCATCTATCTCCAAAGGCAAACAATGGATTTTGACCAGAGGCATAAAAGCTGCTGATTAGTCTACAACTAACTCACTGATTAGCAACATGACCGGAGTTTCTAGTCTTTGCAAAGTCTAGACTCACAACTCAGTCTGTTGTTTAACCTCCAGCCTGTAAACACAACAGCAGGACTCCAGACTGACCAAGAGTCTGGATCAAGTTTATGCCTTCCTGCAGCTTGTTTCTCTGGAATATTCCTGCCATTGCCTGCTGAGCAGTCTCTGATTACCAACATCATCTCACTGGGGTGGCATGGTGATGCAGTGGTTAGCACTGTTGCCTCACACCAAGGCCCCGGGTTCGATCCCGGCACCGGGTCACTGTCTGTGGGGAGTTTGCACATTCTCCCTGTCTTATGTTGTGTGCTTTTTCGATCCCGGCACCGGGTCACTGTCTGTGGGGAGTTTGCACATTCTCCCTGTCTTTTGTTGTGTGCTTTTACGTGTGTGTGAAGTTGCAATCATTTCCGGGTTTGAATGTGTGAATAAACTAAATTTCTGATTTAACCCTGAAGAGAGTTTATTGCGAGTCACTTTTTAAAAATGAGCTCACAAACAGAGGGCTTTGGGAAACACACCAAAGCCTATTTCAAAAATGTAAATAATGTCTGCTTATGGACAGATGGCAAGAAAACTAAGGAATTCAGATTTGTCTCTCTCCCCTGTTCTTTACTCCATATGCTTGGATACACCAGCAGAGTGGAACAAGAAAGCAAACATTCAAAGTTGTATGAAGCATATTTCTAACAGACATCAGGAAGTTTTTTTTTACATAGAATGCTATCAACAGCTGGAACAGATTCAGACCAGGATACTGTAAGGAACAGTTGGATGTCAAAATAGGACCGGGTACAACTGGTATCCTGGACAGTTGAGACCAATTTAGCTGATGGGCCTGCTTCTTTCAAACACATGTTTTTAATACATTAGAAATGAACAATATTAAGAATGGAACGGGACCATCTTAGTTGACTAAATGCTATGTGTAGAAGGGGAGAATTCCTGTGACTGGAGGGGAAAGGGAGAAGGAGGGAGAAAATTGTCGAGAAAAAGAAATTGCACTAAAAAGGAAAAAAGCAGATTAGTGACTAGTTGTACCACAATTTACATTCTATCGTGTGGAAACAGCTGACTGCTTCAGCCGTGCGCGTCACATCACTGAAAGTTTCACAGGCAGTGGGGGGGGGGGGGGGGGGGCAAGTGGATAGTGTTTCACACACGGAGAGCTCCACCACCACCTACTTTAGAGTAATGTGGAGAAACAGCATGGTAGCACAGTTGCTTCACAGCTCCAGGGTCCCAGGTTCAATTCCCGGCTTGGAATCTGCACGCTCTCCCCGTGTCTGCGTGGAGATGTGGGCTTGGGTAGAGTGCTCTTTTCAAGGGCCGGTGCAGACTCGATGGGCCGAATTCTGCATCCTTCTGCATTATAAATTCTATGAAATAGTTCTTCAAATGGTGAGCTGTGGAATAATCTCTACATTGACCACTTGCGTAAGTTTAGTGTGCAAACTTGGGGAAAAATGTCCTCATTTGCTATGTATTAGTTACATTAAAAGCTAAACACTGTTGGCAGTATTTGAAACCATAAAATCATTCTAAAGGTTTCAAAATGGTAGAAGTAGGCACCAAAGGAAATCGTGGCCATTGATGACAATTCACATTCATTGCATTCCACTCCATACGTTCTGGGGAGGGGGTTGGGCTTTCATATAATAGAGGCGATGGGGGGAGGGTCTTATCTGCTCGCTGGAGAGCTGATGAGAGCCCCATGACACACTTCTTATAATACAATAATAATCTTTGTCACAAGTAGGCTTGCAAAAACACTGCAATGAGGTTACGGTGAAAAGTCCCTAGTTGCCACATTCTGGCACCTGTTCGGTACACTGAGGGAGAATTCAGAATGTCCAATTCACTAAACAAGCACGTCTTTCGGGACTTGTGGGAGGAAACCGGACCACCCGGAGGAAACACACGCAGATACGGGGAGAACTTGCAGACTCCGCAAAGACGGTGACCCAAGCCGGGAATCGAACCTGTGACCCTGGCGCTGTGAAGGCCTGCCACATAAAGCGTCACTAAGGCAGCAGCAGGTCGTCCATGGGGTCAGGGGGCAGCAGGGAGATTAT
The DNA here is from genome assembly GCF_047496885.1 of Scyliorhinus torazame. NCBI lineage: Eukaryota > Metazoa > Chordata > Chondrichthyes > Carcharhiniformes > Scyliorhinidae > Scyliorhinus > Scyliorhinus torazame. The sequence goes on along the minus strand of NC_092721.1, from coordinate 177,114,866 downwards.
CTTGTCCACCAAGAGCTTCTGGATTGGAGAGAAGAATAATTTTCGAATGCCTGATAATAAGGAAGCCCCCCCCCCCCTCCCACCTCCAGAATACTCAAACTAACATCTCAGGGCTTCCCAATATAGCTCCCCAGATGTTGCTAAAGGACCACAGTTAGCAGAGGAGTAGGAAGGCCCTCAATAGGCCTTCCATCCACTGATTCAGTCGCCACTGTCTTGTCTGGTTAAACCCCCACCCTGCCACCAAAACCACCATGTGGGAGGGCACCTGCAACAGAGGAACAGATCATGTAGTCCTACCCATCTCTGTCAACTGGTTTATGTTCCGCCGCCCACTTTACTTTATCTAATCCTATCGGATTCTAAGGCAGCATAGTGGCACAGTGATTAGCACTGCTACCTCACGGCGCCGAGGAGCTGGGTTCGATCCCAGCTCCGGGTCACTGTCCGTGTGGAATTTGCACATTCCCCCCCATGCCTGCGTGGATCTCACCCCCACAACCCAAAGATGTGCAGGGTAGGTGGATTGGCCACGCTAAAATTGCCCCTTAATTGGAAAAGAAGAATTGGGATTCCATTCTCCCTCTAACCTCCACACGCCCATGCTGTTCACTTCAGGAGTGGGCAGAAGTCATCTTAATGAATGTGGAAAAATAATTCCTTACTATTATTCTTCATGTTGGATCAGTTACAGAAATGTAACCTCATGGAGGTCATATAAAGAAAATACTTTGTATAAAAGGTCTGATGCCAGACAGTCCAACCACCAGTTCAAAAGCGTGACAAGGGGTGATTGAGGGAGCCCAACGTGTGCATAGAAAGCACCGAGAGATTCACGCTGGTTTCAACTCTGAAGTTTGATCTAACTGACCTTGCCCACTAGAAATACTGCAAATAGAATGAGTGCACATGTGAGAGCAGAACAAATAAAAATAAAGGGAAAGTCAAACAACTGAATACACAACGTACGTTCCATTGATACATTTTTACATATTGCAGCACAACTTCAGAGGACACGCTTTTATTGTCTTTTATCCTTTGCCACAATTGATTACTTGAATATTGGATTATATTGGAGTAATAATGTTCTTGTCAACTAGTTAGCCTGACAGTAAACAATTGCACTTATCTCTGAGCTAGTACGTTACTTCACTCAATTACAGTTCCTGCATTAGTTTACAGTTAGGAGACCAAACTGCTCGCTCAAAATGAAACGGTGTCAAGTTTGAATATGTCTAGCAGAGCAAAGCATTCTGCAATTCAAGTTAAGTGTGGGTCTTTTGAATGAAAGGCAAACGTCAATTTAATCAAAGTAAGTTTAGCCAATTCCTTCGGGGGTGATCCAATTTCTTTTTTTTTATTATTATGTTCAGAATGGCTCCCCCTTGGGTGCTGCACAAGAAAATATTTCCATAACTAATTAGTGACCTTTGTCTACAAGGAAGGAATGAGACACTGGAAAATCGAATGCTCAAAAATACTTCACCTACATCGGCTTGTTCAGTGTAGCAATGCTTCATTGACTGGAATAGCAGAAGTTTAGCTCAACGGGTCCAACCTTCCCTCTCTCCGACTGTGACTATTGAAAAAACCTCAGAGCAAACTGGTGGTTCAGTAATTGTCCACATTAACAGAGTTTCCAATAAAAAGGCCTCCACTGTGTCCTTGTTTCCATGTCATTCTTTTGGTTGCAGTCCAGAAGTTGGCCCCAGCAAAGGTTTGCAGAATGAATAGTGTACTTTTATCCTACCCAGTCGAGAAAGTAAATTAGGGCGACCATGATATCTTTTTGATCGCACTCCGGGGTCTAACAATCCCCAGTCCCCATCTCAAAAATAGATTCTGGAATATTAATGGCGGAAGTGAATGTTTCAGATCCTGACTGTTCCCAGCTTCCCTAATAAACTCAACCGCATAGGGTTAAAACCAAGATTGTCCATTTTTTAGCCAAAATTTTGCAATAAATGCTGCACATGTAAATCTGAGACTGAATCTATAAGTAGAATATAAGGCACAACTTAAATTAGATCAAAATAGAAGGACAAATATTCAAAAGTTGTCAGAATTATTATTACATTTTCTCTTAGTGATTTAGCTGAAGGGCTATTTCTAGGTATGAGTGAACACGATAATTAGCAGATAACGTTTAATTGCAAAAAAGCAAAATAATTGTTTACAGGACAATAGACACATTTGCACCGTGAAATTTCACAAACAGAAGTAAATCTTCACAATGGAGTTTTTATTAAGCGGTTACTGATATGATGCAGAGAATTTGTTCAAACTGCGTAATCGGTATAAATCAGGTGATAACAATGATTGAACGTCTGTTTAGCTGAACTCTAAAACTGTGCCAACCCTTGTCGTGACCACAAAGGGTTGGGCTGTGAGTTGAAGGTGGAGAATGGGAAAAGGGGAGTTGGATATATAAAGCAACCTGGAGGTTCCGCCAAAGATAGGCCAAGGTTGCAATATCACTGACCTGGAGGAAGGTTTCTTTTCAATTAAACACACACTGTTCTATTCATAGAATTCCTACAGTGTAGAAGGAGGCCATTCGGCCCATTGAGTCTGCACCAGCCCTCTGAAAGAGCAGCCTACCTTAGGTCCACTCCCTCGCCCTACATCCGTAACCCTACCTAACCTGCACATCTTTGGACACTAAGGGGAATTTAACATGGCCAATCCACCTAACCTGCACATCTTTGGACTGTGGGAAGAAACGGGAGAACCCGGAGGAAACCCATGCAGACACTGGGGAGAATGTGCAGCTCCGCACAGTGACCCAAGGCCAGAATTGAACTGATCTACGTATTACTTTGCCTTGAGTTTGTTTGGAACAAATTGAAGATCTTATTATCTGGTGCTGTATACAAGGTATTAACAGTGAAAATTATAGTTCAGAAAACAAAACATGCTTTTCCTCTTCGGAAGGCGGCAAGTGGTAACCCAATGGCACCATTCCCAATTTGCCATTTGTCTTGCAAACCCTGCGGATGGTCAGTGGATCGGAGCTGTTTTAAGGGAGGACGCTACTCAACAACTTTCTGCCTTTTTTCCAAGATAGGGGTCCTGTCACGAGACAGCAAGTTGGCCCACCTACCGGAATACCTGGGAGAGTTGGATGCTGGAGAGAAACCCATTTCCACATTTGCCGAGTTGCAATGCTGGACGTGGGGGCCATCTGTTCAGCCCCAGTTTCCAAAGCTCGATGAGAGCGGAACCTTGATTGGGGCTCAAGAAGAAGAGTCTGTGCAAGCGCCCTCCAATGTGCCCATGTACATAACCCACAAAAAATTATGAGTGCAAATTTTAAATACATGCCTCCCTCCAGTGATGTAATCATGGCACCTTAACGATTGTGTCAATTACAAGATTGGACCAGTTACCCACTATGAGAACTAGTTTATAAATACCATTAAAAGCATACGGACTTGAGGCCGTGGTCCTGACAGTTACAGAGGGATTACGCCCACCGCTATTGATCTTCCACCAGTGCTCAACGCACCACAATTTGCATGTGTGATGCTCATCTCCTATGCATGGGACCAATGGGTGACCGGATATTTGCAAGTCATCGCTGACATCTCCCTGCCATTGAAGGGGTGTGGGGTTTGCCGAGGGACATTTTGTACGCTCATTTGTTAGGAACAGAAAACATTTTAGGCAGAATTTTACCATTTTTTCACGACGGCGGGAAAAGGGGCATTGACGGCGGCACCAACGGTGACTTTCTCTGGCCATCTTTGGAGAATATTGCAAACACCGTCCAAGGGCAGCCCGCCACGCCAGCAAGTTTATTTCCCAATGATCGGGGCACCATTTTGAAAGGCCACCCTGGTGCACAAATATTAAAATGGAGACCCCCCACCCCCGGCATCCCTTATCCCGTCTTGGCGATGTGGTTCCCCGGAGCTCCTCAGGGAGGTCTGCCTGCTTGGTGCACACCACGGGAAACCAGGCGTAATTCGCACCTGCACACCCTCACGTCAACGTGAATGGCTTATCTAACAGGGTAAGGGGAGATGATCAGACATAGGGGGCCCGATAATGAGATTCAAATTCATTATAATGGTGTTCTCGATGTCGAATGCCGGATACCCGTTATGTCACTGACGGGGGGGGGGGGGGGGGGCGTGACACATAATCGTGGAGAGTTCCTGCTAGTGTAAAATACACCTTGGCGAGATTTTCCTCCCCAATCACCAAACTCGCCGAAAAGGGACGCGAAAGGGAAATCCCGGCGCTGGTCTTCCCCTCAGCGGTAACGCCAGAACTCTCGGGTCATAATGATTCCACAGTTGGCTTAAAAAAAGCCAAAATGCTGGAAATCTGAAACTACAGCAGAAAATGTCAGAAACACGGAGACACGTCTGGAGAGAGGTCAAGGGCCTTCATTTCAGATATAACCCCTCGGGCAGAATTGTCCCCACCTCACTCAAGCATAAAATCATAGAGTTTACAGTGCAGGAGGCCATTCGGCCCCTCAAAGCAAGTCGCAAAGTTGATGGCTGGACACAGGACTCTTCTTCCAATATTTGTCAGAGACAGAGAGGGTGTCGAGATTGTGCACGGATAGTAAACTGTGCCTGCCATCGTTTTCATAATTTGCCATTTCATTTGGAAATTTTTTGTTGCACAAATATGTGCTGTCCAAACAAGAGCCCTCAATGGAGAATTGCGGAATACGTAATTAATTTGACTTGTGAAAAGGATTTTTATAATTCACCAATGCCTCTTTGAGCATGGCTGCCTATTAAATCTAATTAGTGCAAGAATTGAGAGATTCTTTACGTCCATAGGAGACTGATGGGGACTCCTTGCCAAAACATGTTGCAGACAAAACAGCCATTAGAGCAAAGAGACCTTCTTCCTATTAGATGTAGGTCAGAGTCGAACACCAGTACTGGTGTCAGGGCAACACTCCTTAAATCATGTAACGGAGCCAGACTGCCAATCTTAATTGATCCAGATTGGACTAATTTAATTAGTCCCACTCACACGTGGGCCCAGTTGTATTGTTCATTACAATAGTTACTGATTTTTCTGAAAAATAGGAAACCAAAGAAAGCCACAATAGGAACCCAGTCTTTCTCATCCTTACCCTCGCCTTCTGCAGTTTTATTTTCCCTTTTTTACTTATTTTCCTTAACTGACCCTTAAGTGAGAAATTTGTGACCACTGAAGGGCCTCACAAAATCATAGAATCCCTACAGTGCAGAAAGAGGCCATTCGGTCCATCGGGTCTGCACCGACCCTTCGAAAGACCACCCTACCATGGCCCAATCCCCCTCCCTCTAACCCCAGCCTAAGAGGCAATTTAGCATGGCCAATCCATCTAACCTGCACATCTTTGGATTGTGGGGGGAAACTGGAGGACGAGGAGGAAACCCACACAGACACGGGGAGAAGGTGCAAAGTCCATACAATCACCCAAGGCCAGAATTGAACCCGGGTCCCTGGCGCTGTGAAGCAGTAGTGCTAACCACTGTGCCGCGGGTATTAACCCAGGTTAAGGCAGGCTTGTCACCAGCCAGCTAAAAGCGTGTGGCTGACTTGTTACCTCTGGGCGGTGGGAGGGTCTTGATGGAAGGCACGCACTGCTTGACACAGGGCGGTATTTTCCAGCCGGTCCCACTGGTGGGATCCTCCTGTCCCACCAACAGCGACTCCCCATCCCCAGGGTGCAAAAAAACAGGAAATCCTGTTGGCAGCGACTGCACTGGAAGATTCCGTCGCTAGCCAACGGCAGCAGCCTACACTGCCACAAAACAAGCCGCGGGGGTGGGGGGAGGGTGTCGCCGGATATTCCGCACCACGGGACTGGATAATGGGAAGGTGGATGAGGGGACAACCCACTGAGGGCCACCTCTAACTCTTGCTGCGGACCCCACCCACACCCCTGCCCTGCAACATTACCCGCGGCCTGAGTCGGTCCTTCATTCTGGGTCTCTCATCAGCAGGCGAGACCCCCAAAACCTTAGCAAGATTCAGCTCATTATTTCTCTTTCTACACCTGATTTGACAATCATTCACCCATTCTATTTTACACTTTCTTCTAATGTACATTTTATTTCTCAGTCCTTGGGCGGCACGGTAGCACACTGGTTAGCACTGTTGCTTCACAGCGCCAGGGTCCCAGGTTCGAATCCCGGCTTGGGTCACTGTCTATGCGGAGTCTGCATGTTCTCCCCGTGTCTGCGTGGGTTTCCTCCGGGTGCTCCGGTTTCCTCCCAAAAGACGTGCTGTTAGGTGAATTGGACATTCCGAATTCTCTCTCTGTGTACCCGAACAGGCGCTGGAATGTGGCGACTAGGGGATTTTCACAGTAACTTCATTGCAGTGTTAATGTAAGCTTACTTGTGACAATAAAGATTATTATTATTGTGCTGTTAAATTTCACAATTCTTCAATTTGATTGGTTAAAGAGGAATACATTTCTTGCCCTGGGTCACTCAGTTCCCAGATGCCTGATTTGTGATGCAACTACATTATCCCCTCACACTTTCAGCAACCTGTCACACAAAAATCAATATCCTGCCATTGACCGAAAACTGGACCAGCTATATAAACACTGTGGCCAAAAAAGCAGGTCAGAGGCTAGGAATCCTGCAGAGAGTAACTCACCTCCTGATTCCCAAACCCTGGCCACCATCTACAAATCACAAGTCAGGAGTGTAATGGAATACTCTCCACTTGCCTGGATGAGTGGAGCTCCAACAGCACTCAAGAAGCTCGACACCATCTTGAACAAAGCAGGCCCCTGGTTTGGCACCCCTTCCACAAATATTAGCTCAACCTCCGACACACGATAGCAGCCGTGTGTACCATCTGCAAGATGCACTGCAGGAACTCAGCAAGGTTCCTTAAACAGCGCTTTCCAAATCCACGACCACTACCATCTAGAAGGACAAGAGCAGCAGATACCTGGGAACCCCACCACCTGGAGGTTCCCCTCCAAGTCACTCATCATCCTGGCTTGAAAATATATCCTTTACTGTCGCCAGGTCAAAATCCTGGAACTCCCTCCCTATCAGCACTGCAGGTGTACCCACACAACATGGACTGCAGTGGTTCAAGGCGGCAGTTCACCACCACCTTCCCAAGGGCAATTAGGGATGGATACACCCCCTGAAGGAATATTCTTTAAAAATTAAAAACTCTAAATAATGAATTTGAAGGGTGGTACAGTGGTTAGCACTGCTGCCTCACGGTGCCGAGAACCCGGCTCAGTCCCGGCCCATGTGCAGTTTGCACATTCTCCCACATCTTTGCGGATCTTACCCCCACAACTCAAAAAGATGTGCAGAGCAGATGGATTGGCCATGCTAAATTGTCCCTTAATCGAAAAAAGGTATAATGAATTTGATTTAGCACATGCTATTAGATAGTATGCTAGGACACAATCTGGCCCATTCTATTTTTAGTCAGATCTTCTTTGGCTAAATTAATCAAACAGTTAAATCCTTGTGCTTCATGTCGCAGGATATTGAATCAACATCAGCTAAAAATAAATTCCTCAAAAAGACATTGTATGGTTACTAAAAATGAACTGATCTTGATCCAATCGTAACAAGGTCTGAGAAAGAGACACAATTAAACACTGGCTACTGTTCCCTTCTTTCTATTGCCCTCCCGTTACCCAACTCCCAGACAATCCCCCTTGAGCTAGTCTACAGCCTGCTGTGCTGCTATATTGTATGCAGACATTCATCTGCTATCACATTATTGACTTGACCAGCTTTTAACTCAAACCTTTGCTTTGAAAATCAATTTCAAACATTTTACTTCCACATTTGTGTCACAAACCTTCCTGTTCATCTTTGGCTTAAAAAGGTCAATGGTTAAAGAGATTTGGCAAATTCTGGAGCAATTCCTTTCAAATCTGGAAAATAAGCTGTTAATGTTGAAGAGAGTGGACTTAATGTGGACAAAATGTGGTCTTCAACATAAATATTTTCTCGATTTGTGGTTTCCAGTGAGACTTGATTGCATCCCCCTAGGATCTATGTGTTTCTATTATAAATAACAAAGGAAACTGACCAACTAGATTTATAAATGTTGTTAATGACCAGAGAAAAATGGAGAAAGTGGGACAGGGCCAATCAAACTGAAGAATCCTTACTTGGGGCAGGCAGAGCCTAAACCAGGAATAGTACTATGTCATTCCACGTACAGAGAGTGAACTAAAGATATACAAAGAAAGCGGACTTTATGGGAGCGATAAGAGAGACATAAAGAAAAAAAGAAAACTTCATTTTTAAAATTTAAAAATGAGACAAATAATAATTAAAATCTGAAACAATGAGACGCCACACTTGAAAAATTAAGTTTTCAGTGCCTGACAGTTCGCTTGGCAGTAATTAAATGATGTTAATGGTCAAAAGTTCACTTACACTTAAATGGGCAAGCTCTAATATTTTCTGGCATCTTCGGTGGGTATATAATATGTAAGAACCCAAAAATCAAGCTCTTACATGTATTTGGATGGTGAATCTCTCAGCGGGATACAATTAGTGCAAGGTTTCTGGAGGAGCAGGGCATCTCAGACAAAATCTTATGTTCTTGTTAAATGGTACATGTGCGGATACCAGAGGTTGATGTCCGATTAAATCCTTAATAATTATGAGCAGTAGATAGCCTCACCATTATCCTTAGCACACAATCCAGGCTACTGGTGCCAGATATCCTGCTGAGGTGTAAAAAATAGCATAAGTCACAGTGTAAAATCCCACAGAAAGCCAAGTGGATGTGTAATGAACTGCGAGTGGTGTTCAATCAACATGGACCACAAATATCTGGCCAAATACTCAGATTGTGAAATTCGTCTACACTGCAGCACAAAATGGTGGTGTAGCAACTCAGTAGCCTGTCATACGCTGTGCCAGTTTTAATTTCCCATTTACCTGTAAAATGTTGCCAAGATTTTTTAATTATAAAAAAGTTGAAGTGACATTGAGACCAGGAGATAAAAGAGTCTTAATTATTCTGTGAACTTCAATGGAAAGAGGATCAGTAAAAGGCGAAACATTGCTAGCTGATTCACAAGCCCATATTGTTCTGATAACATAGACCAATCTCCAGATTTAATAATTTAATAATAATCTTTATTGTCACAAGTAGGCTTACATTAACACTGCAATGAAGTTACTGTGAAAATCCCCATGTCACCACATCCTGTTTAGGGGCTGTTTAGCATAGGGCTAAATCGCTGGCTTTGAAAGCAGACCAAGGCAGGCCAGCAGCACGGTTCGATTCCCGTAACAGCCTCCCCAAACAGGCGCCGGAATGTGGCGACTAGGGGCTTTTCACAGTAACTTCATTTGAAGCCTACTTGTGACAATAAGTGATTTTCATTTTCATTTTATCCCGGCGCCTGGTCGGGTACATGGAGGGAGAATTCAGAATGTCCAAATTACCGAACAGCACATCTTTCAGGATTTGTGGGAGGAAACCGGAGCACCCGGAGGAAACCCACGCAGACACGGGGAGAACGTGCAGACTCCACACAGACAGTGACCCAAGCCGGGAATTGAACCTGGGACCCTGGAGCTATGAAGCAATATTGCTACCCACTGTGCTCCCACGCTTATGGTGACTATGGAATTGATACTGTTTAGTTTTTTTTAAATAGTGAATAAGCTTATATGAAGAATATCACAGAATTATGCATAATTTTCTACTTATATAAATTGCAAACTTTCCACCTGAATTACTGAAGTTATGAGAATATATATTTTCAGAAAAATAATTACCCATGGGCTGGATTCTCCGCCCCGCCTCGACCCGCCGGCGGGATTCTCCATTACGCCGGCCGGACAATGGGGTTTCCCGTTGTGGGGCAGCCCCATGTCGTCGGGAAACCCCCGGGCCCGGCAAAGCGGAAAATCCCGCCGGCGGAGAACTCAGCCCCATGTGTTTGGGACCAGGTCTTAAAGTAGCAAACTTCTCTCTGGACACCAATGACATGCAACTCTGGGTGCAATTTAACGGAAAGATTTCCAAGTGTTGACTTCCGGTTGCGGTTATGCGGAGCTAAGTCGCACATTCGGCGGCTCCCGCAAAAACGGACTTTTGGGCTCTTTTCCGGGCCCCCAACGGCACTTTTTCGACGTTTCCCGGTGTAGGAAGGAGTCTACAGCAGCTCCCCGTCAGTAGATGGCTTCAACTAGGGGTGAAGTTTGGCATGTTGCAGCCGGCGCGACTGTGGGTTACCTACAAGGACCGGCACCATTATTTTGAGTCTCCGGAGGAGGCGTGGGCCTTTGTTCAGGCCGAGAAGATGGACACAGATTGAGGGTCGGGACGGGCGATTGGGGACTGCGGTTGATATGCATGTTTATTTTTGTTTCAAGGGAGGGGCCTTTATATTGCTCCGGGTTTCTTTTTCTTTGTGTTTTTTCTCTTTTGGTCGGTGAGGGTGGCTGGGGCGGGTTGGGCACTGTTTTGGTTGGGTTGGTCAGGGGGGCTCTTGGAGGTGAGATGGGGCCCCGCGGAGGAGGGGGGAGGCCCGAGTCAGGGGTGAGGGGACCGGGCCTGTAAAAGGAGCTGCGTCAGAGGTGGCGGGGCCTGGTAGGTGGAAAGCGCGGGCTTTTCCCCACGCTGAAGACTGGAGGGGGCGGGGGAACGAGGGTCGTTTCCCGCGCTTAGAACAAAAGGGGGAAGGGGAGAGCCTATGGATGGGTACGGGAGAGGAGGGTGTGCCACACAATGGGAGGAGTTGAAGGAGAGGCGAGAGTGGCCAGGATCAGCAGGAGTCAGCTGACTTGCGGAAGTGCAATGGGGGGAGTAAATCAGCGAGGATGGGTCCTAGCCTGGGGGGGGGGGGGGGGGGGGGGGGGGGGATCGAGTTGTTGCTGCTATGGTCAAGGAGGAGCTGGAGCGAGTGCGGGGGGTCGAGACGGGGGTATGCCGCTGTGGGGAACGGGCCGGGTGTGGGGGTGCGGGCGCGTGGCTGGCCGAGGAGGGGTCATGGCTAGTCGGCGGGGATGGGGGGGCGGGTAGCCCCCTGATCCGGCTGATAATCTGGAATGTAAGAGGACTGAATGTGCCGGTTAAGCGGGCCCGCGTGTTCGCGCACCTGAAGGGGCTCAAGGCGGATGTGGTTATGCTTCAGGAGACACACCTGAAGGTGGCAGACCAGGTAAGATTGAGGAAGGGGTGGGTAGGTCAGGTGTTTCACTCGGGTCTGGATGCCAAAAATCGAGGGGTGGCAATCTTGGTGGGAAAGATGGTGTCGTTTGAGGCGTCGAGCATTGTGGCAGATAATGGCGGCAAGTACATAATGGTAAGTGGTAAGTTGCAGGGAGAGATGGTGGTACTGGTCAATGTGTATGCTCCGAACTGGGACGATGCGGGTTTCATGCGGCGTATGTTGGGTCGGATCCCAGACTTGGAAGTGGGGGGCCTGATAATGGGGGGAGACTTTAACACGGTGCTGGATCCGGCACTGGATCGCTCCAGGTCTAGGACGGGTAGGAAACCGGCGGCGGCTTGAGTGCTGAGGGGGCTTATGGACCAGACGGGAGGGGTGGACCCTTGGAGATTTACAAGGCCAGGGGCTAGGGAATTTTCATTCTTCTCACATGTTCATAAGGCTTATTCCTGAATCGACTTTTTCATTTTGAGTAGGGCGTTGATAGTGAGAGTAGAGGATACTGAGTATTCAGCAATAGCCATTTCGGACCACGCCCCGCATTGGGTGGACTTGGAGATGGTGGAGGAGAGGGACCAGCGTCCACTGTGGCGCTTGGCGGTGGGGCTGTTGGCGGACGAGGAGGTGAGCGAGCGGGTCCGAGGAAGTATAGAGAGGTACCTGGAGACCAACAACAACGGGGAGGTCCGAGTGGGGATGGTATGGGAGGCACTGAAGGCGGTGGTGAGGGGAGAGCTGATCTCCATTAGGGCCCACAAGGAGCGAAGGGAGCGGGGGGGAGAGGGAGAGGCTGGTGGGGGGAGATGGTGAGGGTAGACAGGAGGTATGCGGAGGAGTCCGAGGAAGGATTGTTGAGAAAGAGGCGTAGCCTCCAGGCCAAATTGGACCTGGTGACCACCAGGAAGGCGGAGGTGCAGTGGAGGAAGGCCCAGGGGGCGATTTACGAGTATGGGGAAAAGGCAAGCTGGATGCTGGCGCATCAGCTTCGGAAGCGGGACGCAGCTAGGGAGATCGGGGGAGTTTAGGACAGGGGAGGGAGTGTGGTGCGGAGTGGAGCTGGCATCAATGGGGTTTTCAGGGACTTCTACGAGGAATTGTACCGATCCGAGCCCCCACGGGAGGAGGGAGGGATGGGCCGCTTCCTGGACTAATTGAGGTTTCCAAAGATGGAAGAGGGACTTGTGGCGGGATTGGGGGCCCCGATTGGGCTGGAGGAGCTGATCAAAGGGATAGGAAGCATGCAGGCGGGGAAGGCACCGGGCCGGACGGTTTCCCAGTCGAATTCTATAAAAAAATATATGGACCTGTTGGGCTCGCTGTTAGTTAGGACCTTCAATGAGGCAAGGGAGGGGGGGCTTTGCCCCCGACGATGTCCCAGGCACTGATCTCCTTGATCCTGAAGCGGGACAAGGATCCCCTGCAGTGTGGGTCTTACAGACCGATTTCCTTGCTAAATGTAGATGCCAAGGTGCTGGCAAAGGTCTTAGCCACGAAGATTGAGGATTGTGTGCCGCAGATCATCCATGAAGACCAGACGGGGTTTGTGAAGGGAAGGCAGTTGAACGCGAATGTGCGGAGGCTTTTGAACGTTATCATGATGCCGGCGAGGGAGGGGGAGGCGGAGATAGTGGTGGCGATGGACGCTGAGAAAGCCTTCGATAGGGTAGACTGGGGGTACCTGTGGGAGGTGCTGAAGAGGTTCGGGTTTGGGGAGGGGTTTGTCAGGTGGGTTAGGCTGTTGTATGAGGTCCCGATGGCGAGTGTGGCCACAAACAGGAGGAGGTCAGAGTACTTTCGATTGCACCGAGGGATGAGACAGGGGTGTCCCTTATTCCCCCCTGCTCTTCACACTGGTGATTGAACCCCTGGCTATGGCACTGAGGGAGTCAAGGGGGTTGGTGCGTGGTGGGGAGGAGCATAGGGTGTCACTTTATGCGGACAACCTGTTGCTGTATGTGGCAGACCCAGTGGGAGGAATGCCGGAGGTAATGAGGATTCTTTGGGAATTCGGGGACTTTTCGGGGTACAAGCTCAACATGGGGAAGAGCGAGCTGTTCATAGTTCATCCAGGGGACCAGGAGAGGGGGATTGGCGAGCTCCCACTAAAAAAGGCGGAACGGAGCTTCAGGTATTTGGGGGTCCAGGTGGCCAGGAGCTGGGGGGCCCTGCATAGGCTTAATTTCACAAGACTGGTGGAGCAAATGGAGGAGGAGTTCAAGAGGTGGGATGCGTTGCCGCTGTCCTTGGCAGGTAGGGTGCAGTCAATCAAAATGACGGTGCTCCCAAGGTTTCTGTTCCTGTTCCAGTGCCACCCCGTGTTTATCCCGAAGGCTTTTTTCAGGCGGGTTAACAGGAGTATAATGGGGTTTGTGTGGGCGTGAGGGACTCAGAGGGTGAGAAGGGTGTTCCTGGAGCGGAGCAGAGATAGGGGGGGACTGGCGCTGCCCAACCTCTGTGGATACTACTGGGCCGCCAATGCGGCGATGGTGCGCAAGTGGGTGATGGAGGGGGAGGGGGCTGCATGGAAGAGGCTGGAGACGGCGTCTTGAGTGGCTACGAGTCTGGGGGCGCTGGCAATGGCGCCGCTGCCTCCAAGGAGGTATACCACGAGCCCGGTGGTGGTGGCTGCCCTCAAAATTTGGGGGCAGTGGAGGCGGCACAGTGGGAAAGTGGGGGCCTCGGCGGGGACCCCATTACGGGGGAACCACCGGTTCGCTCCAGGAAGAACAGGTGGAGGGTTTGCGGGGTGGCACAGTGCAGGGATACGAAAGTTGGGGGACCTGTTTGTGGACGGGAAGTTCGCGAGCCTGGGTGAGCTGGAGGAGAAGTATGGGCTCCCCCCCGGGGAACACCTTCAGGTACTTACAGGTAAGGGCGTTTGCCAGACGGCAGGTGGTGGAATTCCCGCGGCTACGGCCACACACAGTACAGGACAGGGTGCTCTCGGGGGGGGTGGGTGGGGGGGGGGGGGGGGGGGGGGAGTGGGGAAGATCTCGGAAACTTACCAGGTGATGCAGGAGGAGGAGGAGGCCTCGGTGGTGGAGGTAAAAGTAAGTGGGAGGAGGAGTTTGGAGAGGAGATCGAAGAGGGGACGTGGGCAGATGCCCTGGGGAGGGTGAACTCTATCTCATCGTGCGCGAGGCTCAGCCTCATACAGTTTAAGGTGCTGCACAGGGCACACATGACCGGGACAAGGATGAGTCGGTTTTTTTTGGGGGTGAGGGCAGGTGTGTTAGGTGCTCACGGAGCCCAGCAAATCACAGCCATATGTTCTGAGCATGCCCAGCGCTGGAGGAATTTTGGAAGGGCGTAGCGAGGACAGTGTCGACCCTGGGTGGTAGGATCCAGGGTCAAGCCGGGCTGGAGGCTCGCAATATTTGGGGTGGCAGAGGAGCCGGGAGTGCAGGAGGCAAAAGAGGCCGGAATTCTGGCCTTTGCGCCCCTGGTAGCCCGGCGAAGGATTCTCCTTCAGTGGAAAGATACGAGGCCCCCAAGCGTGGAATCCTGGATCAGCGATATGGCAGGGTTCATTAAATTGGAGAGGGTGAAATTCGCCTTGAGAGGGTCGGTACAAGGGTTCTTTAGGCGGTGGCAACCGTTCTTAGACTTCCTGGCGGAGCGGTAGACATTGGTCAATGGCAGCAGCAACTCGGCGGGGGGGGGGGTCACTTTATTTTTTGTTTTTGTTATTTACACTGGAGGGTCTGACGGGGTGTATATACTTGTTGTATTAAGTCGGGGTGTTAATGTTAATTTATTATTTATGTACAGGGGGGAGGGGGGTATGGAGGGTTGTTTTTCTGGACTGTGTTTTGTACTTAACCCTGTTGAGTTTCTTTTTCATTTTGTTATTGATATTTTATGAAAACCTTCAATAAAAATTATTTAAAAAAAAAAGATTTCCAAGTGTTATTTTGGCCGTGATTGGCGGGCTGTTTCTCGACGACCCGTTGGCAGGATTGCAGCTCGAATTTAATGGCACTTAGTGCAGGATATGAGCCCGCACGAGGTTTGCTACATTACTGGCTGTCTCGCCGTCTGAGTCACCAGCCTGGGCCTCAGCATCTTGTCGCTAACAAGGGGGAGCTGCTTTAAAATGATCCCTCACCACTCACTCCCAGTCAACACACCAGCACGGCAGCACGCAGACCTGCCCTTCGCTTTGGGATGCTGACCCGGCCAGGCTTCTTAACGCTGTTGATGTGAGACGGGACATTTCAGATGTTCATAAATATGTTGCACCTGATACATGAAGCCTCTGTGACGTTAATCTTCACAGCGGGCCTGCCTGCAACCCCACCCCGCAGGAGGGATGGGGGGGGGGGGGGGGGGGGGGGGGTAATGACAGACAAAGCCTTGTCCAATGAGAATCGGGTGAGGATGAGGGCCTCCCTGGAGCTCCGGGCATGCCAAATACTGGCTGCCGCCTATCTTCACCCTCTGGCAGCTTGTGCACCCGTCCTCCGTGGCTCGTTCTCCAGCACCGCCTGGTCCCTCCAGGGAAATGACGCACAAGTGCTCACTCAAGTCCTGGAATGAACCGGCTGCATAGAAGTTCAGAGCTGCAGTGACATTTATGGCCACCAGGATGGGGTGTCCTCCACCTCCACAGTGTGGCCAAGTCCACGAGGACATGGCACAGATGACACACTGTCTCTTTGTTGAGGTGCAGTCTCCTGAGGCACATGCTGTCCGTCGGCTCCTCAAAACACCAATGACGCCTGTACAACTTGGGCTGTCACTGGTGTCCCGCTCTGGGCTCCTCGTTAGCCTGATGGGCAGCCAGGCCTTGAGGATGTGCGGCAGCACCCTGTACATGGGGTGCCACCTCTAGCCTGTGTCGAGGCTGCTGCCACCTTCTCCAGTAGCTGGCCGCCTGGGCTACCACCAGCACGGCGAGGGCAGCCTCTGCGGGACTGACGTAACCAGCCATTTTGTTATATCTGTCAGCAATTGGAGAAGGAGAGGGACCGACAATCAGTTAGGGCTTTCACCCCGGGACCCTCAAATCCCCCAAGCCTGCCCCACCCTTACATGTCCTGCCTTCTCTCAGAGTGCCATCCAGCGAGCCAATTTATCCATGCTTTACTCGCTCTCCTCAAATTCTGGCCTCTTGCGCATCCCTAATTTCAATCACTACATTGTTGGTAGCCATGCCTTCAATTGTCTTGGTTCCAAGTTCTGGAATACCGTCCTACATCACTCTAACTCTTGTGTGGGTACGAGTCTGGGGGCGCTGGTGACGGCACCGTTGCCGCTTCCGCCGACAAAGGCACACCACGAGTCCGGTGGTGGCGGCGACTCTGAAGATCTGGGGGCAGTGGAGGCGACATAGGGGGCAAGGTGGGGGCCTCGGTCTGGTCCCCAATACGAGAGAACCACAGGTTTGTTCCGGGTAGGATGGATGGGGGGGGTTTCTGAGCTGGCAGCGGGCTGGGATTAAAAGAATGGGGGACCTATTCATCGATGGGACTTTTGCGAGCCTAGGGGCGCTAGAGGAGAAATTTGGGTTACCTCCCGGGAATGCTCTTAGGTACATGCAAGTGAGGGCATTTGTGAGACAGCATGTGAGGGAAGTTCCGCTGCTCCCAGCACGAAGGATTCAGGACAGGGTGATTTTGGGTGTATGGGTCGGAGAAGGCAAGGTCTCGGGTATCTGAACTGCAGGAGGCGGAGGCGGCCTCGGTGGAGGAGTTAAAGGGTAAGTGGGAGGAGGAGCTGGGGGAGGAGCTGGATGAAGATCTGTGGGCTGATGCCCTGAGTAGGGTTAATTCTTCCTCCTCTTGCGCCAGGCTCAGCCTAATACAGTTCAAAGTTGTCCATAGGGCGCATATGGCAGGGGCGAGGATGAGTACGTTTTTTGGGGTGGAGGACAGGCATGTGAGGTGCTCGGGGAGCCCAGCAAATCACACCCACATGTTCTGGACATGCCCGGCGCTGGAGGGGTTCTGGAGGGGCTTTGCGAGGGCTATGTCCAAAGTGGTGAACACCCGGGTCAAGCCGAGCTGGGGGATAGCATTATTTGGGGTAGCGGACAAGCCGGGAGTGCAGGAGCCGAAAGAGGCCGGAGTTCTGGCCTTTGCGCCCCTGGTAGCCCGGCGGAGGATCCTACTAATGTGGAGAGATGCAAAGTCCCCGAGCGTGGAAGCTTGGATTAACGATATGGCAGGGTTCATCAAGCTGGAAAGGATAAAGCTGTGCAGGGGTTCTCCAGGCAGTGGCAACCGTTCCTAGACTTTCTCGTGGAACGTTAGGTGGAGGTCGAAGCAGCAGCAACCCCGGGGAGTTTGTTTTTTTCTGTTTTGTTTAGGTTAGAGTGGGGCGTTTTCCTTACTGGCTTGTTTATTTGTTAAATGGGGGTTATTGTATTTTGTTGGAAATCTCATGTATAATTTTTGCTTGTTTTGTGCTTTGTTGAAAATCATTGAAAATGTGAATAAATATATTTTTAAAAAAGAAGTGCAAGCCAAATGTAAGTTGCTGTGTTATTGTTGTTGTGCCTTTGTTGCTGCTTCCAGGCTCAAATACTCCCATCACCCTTCACAAGAAATACAACTGCTTCAGATCCCTTATTATTCTTGTGCTTAGCTCAGCATGGTGGTGCAGTGGTTAGCACTGCTGCCACACGGCGCCGAGGACCCGGATTCGATCCTGGCCCTGGGTCACTGTCCGTCTGGAGTTTGCACATTCTCCCCGTGCCTGCGTGGGTTTCACCCCCACAACCCAAAAGATGTGCAGGGTAGGTGGATTGGCCACGCTAAATTGCCCCTTGATCGGACAAAAAATAATTGGATACTCTAAAACTTAAAAAAATATATACTTTTGTGCTCGTCGACCATTCTCCTTCAAATTCACAGCAAAATATTTTGTTTTCAATAATAAATCCATGCATGGTTTTTCCCATTCCTACCTCTGACTTCAGGCTGATGTTCCTTGCATGCATGCTCCATTCTTTCTATCCTGGCCTCTGTTATAAATTGCTCAGGGTCTCCACCCACCTTCTCAGCACATTCTTCAGCCATTTCAGCCCAGCAATCTGGAAACCTCTCCCTAAACACCTGCCTTCCTTGGAGTACCTCCCTCAACCCAAAAAGCTTCTTCTTTGATCGTTCCTTCAGTCATCTCCACCCGCCCTCCCCCCCCCCCCCCCCCCCCCCCCCCCCCCCCCCCCCCCCCCTTCTCCCCCTCTATTGAGTGTCTAATTATTTTCAGCCCTGGGGTATTTTATGCATTAAATATGCTACTTAAATGCAAGCTGTTACTATGTGTGTGAGTAAGACAGCATCTTTTCCTTTAGAAAAAGCCCATAAGGACCAAAGTTTACACTATTTGCTGTGGCAGTTGTTTTTCATAGTGAGTATTCAGTAAACAGTGCACGGTGCACATAAGCACACAGAAATGTCAAGAATTGTTTTAGGCAAGGAATGAAACACTAATACGAGACTATATTTCACAAAGCAAATAAAACCCTTACTCTAATGTATGTGGTGCTGTGTTGGTTAAATACTTCCACTCGGCACTCCTCAGCTTTATTATAGCTGGGGATGTAAATCTATTATAGTGTAGAATGAAGACAGAATGTAACTATTGTTAGATTCAGTGTTCCTGTAAACCTGCCAAACCTTCAGAATGAGAAACATTACTAGTTCGGTTACCACAGTAAACAAAGATTTTTCAGCACTGACCCCCCACACATCAGATTAGCTCTCTCGGAATAAAACAACAGCATCCGTTTCCAAGTCATTCAACAAAGAAAACGTGTGCCACATAATAATATTTTCTTGCTTACCAGGTTCTGCTGCTGTACTTTTAGTTTAGCTCCGAACACCACTCGAGGCACCTCCGTTTTTAAAACAATACAAAAATCAATCCTCTCAGACGCTCGTCATCTGAAAGCAATATGGTGGGAAGGTCAATGATCTGCACTCGACAAGCGTCCGAGGTGAGAACTACTTCTCAACCGTGAGAGTGGGCGTGCATTGTTAATCCTCCTTTGGGTTCCCCCGGGCAGCTTGCAGCGCAGTGTCCGGACAAAGCTGCACACGGATAGTTGCGTGTGTACACTTCACATTGCCTCGAGCACTCCACCAAATGATCCCACTTCTGCCACCGGATGATTTCGTCTGAGCAAAAGCCACCACTATCCCAGTGTTGCTAGGAAACGGGGTGTTTCTGAGCTGAATTCTTAGCTAAGTTTGCTGTTGCCCAGGACGGCGATGCAGCACAAGCTGCCCTTCTCATTGAAATGCAACAAGAGGTCAGCAGCAAAGTTCGAACCAAATACAACTATTTCACTCTTTATTCTTTCCAGACTGCAGCAGATGTCTTTCTTTTCCCGTTTGGAACTTGTGGCAAAGGTCATGGTTGCAATCGGCCAATTAGTCTCCTCTGAACCCCCACCCCCCCATTGCACCAGCTGATGCAAACTCCCAAAGGATTTCTCCTATTGACAGACTGTTTCCTTCCAGTCCTAAGTGGTGACAACCACATTGAGTATTTTCAAAAAGTGTTTTTATACTGTCACTCTCTTCCACGAAAGCTCAATTCAGGACCACCATTATTCTTCATGCTCATCTTCATGGATGACCATGAATCCATCATTAAAACAGTCTGATGGTAAACTCCTTCAAAGCAATATACATACAACACATCCTCCCTCAAAACGGTGAACATAAACTACATGTCAAATTGGGTAACAGTATGGCAGCACCAAGTAAATACATACATAAGGGAGTGGATAGAAAGATAGATCAGTTTACCCAGATAGAGTGCACAGCTTAGAGAAGGTATAATAAACAAAGCGCGCTCAACTAACTCTGCAATGTATCAGGACTATATATAGAACAAGAAACCCTGGAGGGAGTTACAAAACATTCCCTTAATTGAAGGATTCAAATCATGAGAGTTTTGCCCATATTTAATTATACAACTCCTACAATGATAGGCACTGTTATTGGCTTTAACTCTCTGGTGTTTTCTTGTTAATTGGGCATATACATGCAAATTACATTTTTAGCAGGATATGTGGATAGTTTTCAGTGCCTTTGTTCATTTCTGAATGAGGTAAATGGCCTGTGCTATTGATACAAGCAAACGCATGATACTGTACCACACCACAAGACGAGTTAAAGGGTATGGAAAGATTGTGCAAATATAGAATTAATTTCTAGATTAACTGTTGTGCAAGCATAATACATTGCAATAGGACCAAGGTTTTAAATATTGGTTTCAGCTCAGATAAAGGCTTTGTTTTTTACTTTTTCTTATCTCATTGGTTTATTAGCAGTAGTACATGGAATATTTTCCACTGTAGGCACTCACTGTCAGCATCCAGCATTGCCCAGGTTGGGAGAGAGCATGGTTGAAGACAAAATACGGCCCCCTCTACTGCAACATGCCTACTCTGAGAAACATGGTAAATACCAGTGTAGAACCGACACACTTGGAAAACATCAAGCAGAGTGGGGGATGGGAATTCTTCCCATCACATACAATAGGACAATTCCAGATGTGTTTTCCTGTTTTTGTTCGGAGTCTCCGCAAAAGACTAATTGACTGTCAATAACACATTCAAATCAAATGAAAATTATCCATTGATCGCAAAAACAAATTTGGAATGAAAAGTCTAATGGTGGCCATGAAAAAATTGTCGATTGTTGGAAAAACCCATCTGGTTCACTAATGTCCTTTAGGGAAGGAAATCTGCCGTCCTTACCCAGTCTGGCCTACATCTGGCTCCAGACCCACAGCAATGATTTTTAAATGTCATGCAGTTCAAGGGCAATTAGGGATGGGCAATAAATGCTGATCCAGTCAGCAGTGCCCACATCCCATGAATTAATATTTTTTAAATGATGGATATGAAAGGGGGTCTTCTGGATTGCTCTTGGACTTGATTCTCCAATCTTTGTAAATGAGACTCGAGACGATCATTCAGTTCTCTGTACATATGGCTCCAAGCATTCTATATTTTTAGTTTATTTAAGGTTTGAGGGGTCATCATAGATTGATGTGCAAGTTAGGTGGATTGGTCATGCTAAATTGCCCCTTAGTGCTCAATGACGGCTAGGTGGGGTTATGGGGTTGCGGGGATGAGGTGGGGGGAGTGGGCCTGGGTAGGATGCTCTTTCAAAGGGTCGGTGCAGAACCGATGGGCTGAATGGCTCCTTCTGCACTGTAGGAATTCTATGGTTCTATGATATTGTCTTATCATAAAATTCCTACAGGCCATTCAACCCATCGAGTCCACACCAACCCTCTGAAAGAGCACCCTACCCAGGCCCACTCCCCCGCCCCATCCCCCCAACCCCACCTAACCTGGACATCATGGATACTAAGGGTAATTTAGAATGGCCAATCCACCTAATCCAGATCTTTAGACTATGGGAGGAAACCGGAGCACCCAGAGGAAATCCATCCAGACACGGGAGAATGTGCAAACTCCACACAGTCAGGCACCCAAGGCCGAAATTGAAGTTAGGTCCCTGGTGCTGCGAGGCAGTAATGCTAACCACTGTGTTGCCAGGCCGCCCCTCATCATGCCCAGAAACAACAAGAATCGCTGATTCAACCACATTATAATCCACACTGTACCACAGATCTGGTCACAAAACAGATTTCAGATTGTTAGCCCAAAGTGATAGTAGCGGGCTTTTCTTTTCAACACCTAAGTGGTTTGCCAATATTTCAAAATCTATTAAGAAACTGTTTAAGTCACCATCTTCCGTTAACTGTGAACCAGACTGGACAAAATTAACTGATACAATGTCAATTACCTGGATTTTTACTCTGGTCTTAAGAGTCCTTTTGTCAAATTATGGGTGGAGGGGTTCTATCTCTCCGTTTCTCCTGGTTTGTCTTTACATCAAAGCTTCTGTTCTCCCTCCCAGTTCTGGCACTGTTCATCTTGTGCTTCTGCTGTTCATCCCATTTCCCCCTTCTGTTGGCTTCCTCACCTGTAACATTCCTCTTCCTTTCACACCGCCAGTCTTTGTGTTTCTGCCTCATGATGCTGCTGCTTTTCTCCAGGTGAGCGGAATCTAACTCTCAGCCCATAGCTTTTGTCTCTGTGGCTCAGTTGATAGCAGCCTTCCCTCTGATTCACCAGATTCTGGCTTCAAGCCCCACCCCGGGGCCTGAGCACCTCTATCAAGACTGACACTGCAGTGCAATACTGAAGGAGTGCTGCACTGCTGAAGGGGCTTACCGCCGGATGAGATATTCAACTCTTCCAGGTCTTCCTGCTCGGGAAATGTAAAAGATCCCGTGGCACTATTTAGGTAACGAGCAGGGGAGCTGACCCGGGTGACCTGGTCAATATTTATCTTTCAATCAACATCACAAAGGAAAAACAGATTCTCTGGATATCGTCACATTTCTGTCTGCGGGGTTTGCTTATGTGTAGATTGGGTTCAGTGTTTCCTGCAACAATGACTAAGGGGGTCGGTTAGCTCAGTTGGTTTGACTGGACTCACTTGGCTTGTGATGCGGAAAGACCACAACAGCGCAGGTTCAATACCCACCCTGGATGAAGTTATCCATGAAAGCCCCGCCTTCTCAACTTTGCCCCTCACCTGAGGTGTGGTGACCCTCAGGTTAAATCACTACCAGTCAGCTCTCCCCCTCAAAAAGGAAAGCAGCCTCTGGTCCTCAGTGACTTGATTTTACAACAGTGACAATTCAAAAAGTACTTCATTGGCTGTCAAGTGACACCTAGTGGTCAGGGAAAGCATGGTGTATTTATATTTTTGGGACTCTAATACTGCTGTTTTCCTCTGGCAACTCATAAAATTACACTAAGGTCTGCAGAAGATGCCGGCATCTTATGCCACGTTTAGCGGCCCCCAATTGTTGGAGTTTTGCTTTTTGTCACTTTTAACTTGTGATCATATAGCATTCCATAAACAGATGCATCGCCTACAGACTGAAATCTCCACTTCAATACCAGTGAGTAAATCGCATCTGTGAGGCAGACTATTAACACTTGTCTAATGTTTTTTAGTTATAAATTTAGAGTACCCAATTCTCTTTTCCCCAATTAAGTAGCAATTTAGCGTGGCCAATCCACCTACCCTGCACATCTTTTGGGTTGTGTGTGGGGGGAGACCCACGCAGACATGGGGAGAATGTGCAAACTCCACATGGACAGTGACCCGGGGCCGGGATTGAACCCGGGTCCTCGGCACTGTGAGGCAGCAGTGCTAACCACTGTTACATGTACTTACCTACTGGATAATGCATCAAAATTGCAAGTGACAACAGGGGACCAGAAGTAGAATACCTCAAAAGTAAAGATAGAACCAGTCCACAAACGGTTAAAGCATTCATTTTAAAATGCATTCCTCGCAGTCGCCTTATCTGTGAAACATTTGCATTAAAAACTGTTCCGCATATTTTTCAATGCTGTTGTGTGTGAAACATCAATCCCACAAATTCAAATTCACAGGTGAATTAAAGTTGGGCAACTGGAGGAGCATTAATTATTCCAAAAGAAGTCAGGCATCGGAAATTATTGAGGTAATTCCTGCTCCTGTTCAGTGTGTGTTCTGTTGTCTAAGAACAGAGGCCCAATGGAAATGATATGCCCTCCCCACTGATATTGCAAATTCTAGTGGCATCAGTGCTGGAGGTCAGTGGGTGTATGAAGACAGGATTGCATACTGCTGAGTGGCTGGCCATATCCTTTTGCTTTTCGCTGAATTGTTTATTTATTTGTAAAGCAAGGTGTTTTTGCATTTTGCTTCATTTTTGTTTTCTTTCATGGACCCTTGGAGAGTTTCCTCCCCCAAAATACCCGGATAGCCACTGTTTTCGCCCCATCATAAACTCAACGCAGATTCCATCCCTCTCCCCTGCTAATGTCCAAGGTTCTTCCAACCTCAGCTTCCTCTACGAACCTGAGCTGATCTCCTGTCCCCATGTCCTATCCTTCACTCAAACCGCCTGCTTCTAACTCTGTTAATCACCAGTTTCTGCTCTGCTCTGCCCGAGACAATCATCTGTGCCTTTGGTACATCCAGACTGGACACTTCCAATGTTCCCCTGGTCTCCCTTCCATCTTTCATAATCCAGAGCTCCTCCGAGTCTATCCCAACTCGCACCATGTCCCGTTCACTCATCATCCCTGTACTCACTGACCGGCATCGGTTCCCAGTCCACCAACATCTCAAATCTGTCAATTTCTCCCTGACCTCACCCAGCCTCAAATTTTGTAACCTCTTCCTACAATCTTCCTAGAACTCTGTGGCCCTGCAATCCTGGCCTCCTGCGCATTGCCACTACTTTGGTCCCTTTTTAGAGCCTTATCTCAGGCATTCCCCCCACAAAACTCTGCCATTTTCTCTCCTCTTCTAAGACATTCTTTTCTTTAAAGAGTACCCAATTATTTTATTCCAATTAAGGGCCAATTTGGTATGGCCAATCCACCTAACCTTCACAGCTTTTAGTTGTGGGGGTGAGACATATGCAGACACGGGGAGAATGTACAAACTCTACATGGACCGTAGCCTGGGGCTGGGCTTGAACCTTGTCTTCTAAGACATTGCGGGGAAACTCCTCTGGGGCTATTGTTAGGGCTGTGGGAACTCCCTTCCCTGATCGTAGTCCCATCTTTGCTGTCGATCAAGTGGACTGCTTTGTCCTGGATGGTGTTAAGCTTCTTGAGCGCTATTGCAGCTGCACTCATTCAGGCAAATGGGGAACATTCCATCATTCTCCTGACTTGTGGATGGTGGACGGCATTGGGGAATCAGGTGATGAGTTACTTGCCGAATGATTAAACAGTGGGGGCGGGTTCAATCAGTTGTATAGAAAATTAGAAAATCCAGTTAAATTGGAGGTGGGAGTGCAGGTTAATGATGAGGACTTTAAAATAGTCAAAGGGGCAGAGGGCTCAGGAGAGGTTAGTAAAGTTTCCACAACATGCAATGGAACAGAGAGTATCGAAGGTGGCACAAAGCTAACTTCAGGCTCAGCAGAAAAGGGGACAACTATGAGAAGGGGTTGGCTTACGCAGGACTGAGGGTGCTGTACCTAAATGTGCGCAGTATATGGAACAAGGTAAATGGGCTTGTTGCGCACATTTATGTGCAATGTTGTGGCCAGGACAGAGACATGGCTGCAAGGGGATCAGGGCTGGGATCTAAATATCCAAGGATATATGCCCTATTGAAAGGACAGGAAGATGGGGCGGGGTTGCATTGTTGGTAAGAAATGAAACTACATCGACAGCAAGAAGTGATATAGGGTCGGAAGGCGTAGAATCTCTGTGGGTAGATTTAAGGAATCACAAAGGTAAAAATATCCTGATGGGAGTTATGTACCCCCTAGCAGTAATCAGGATGTGGGGCAGGACATAGAAAAGGCATATAAGAAAGGCAATATTACAATAATGAAATGAAATGAAAATCATTTATTGTCACAAGTAGGCTTCAAACGAAGTTACTGTGAAAAGCCCCGAGTGCCACATTCCGGTGCCTGTTCGGGGAGGCTGGTACGGGTCATGGGCGACTTCAATATGCAGGTGGACTGGGAAAATCAGGTTGGTAGCGGATCCCAGGAAAGGAATTTGTGGAATGTCTAAGAGATGTTTTTTGGAGCAGCTTGTGGTAGAGCCTACTAGGGAACAGGCAATTCTGGATTTGGTGATGTGTAATGAGGCGGACTTGATTAGGGAACTTAAGGTGAAGGAACCCTTAGGGAGCAGTGACCACAATATGATAGAATTCACCCTGTAATTTGGGAGGAAGAAGCTGGAATCAGATGTAACGGTATTACAATTGAGTAACATTGAAATGAACTACAAAGACATGGGAAGGAGCTGGCCAGAGTTGATTGGGAGGAGAGCCTAGCAGGGAAGACAGTTGAACAGCAATGGTAGGGGACTTTGGAGGTTATTCGGGAGGCACAACATAAATTCACCCAAGCAGGAGTAAACATGGGGAGGAGTGTTATAACCCGAATGGAGGTCCCGGGATTAGGACTATGCGATTTCCCATGACCTCCCCGGAATATGAACATCCCCTTTAAGACAGGCAGGCCTTTCCCTTTAAGGGGGCGGGGCTTCCCCATTACAAGCAGATCCTCAGTTGTATAAATTCCCGGCCTAGCTGCAGGTCGGGGAAGGAGATTCTGAGGTGGCAAATGGAATACAATGTGGAAAAGTGTGAGGTTATGCATTTTGGTAGGAATAGAGGCTGTAATGACCTCCAATTGTCATTATTGGTTGACCAATTGGAGTATGAGCTCCCTCAATGAGCTATCATTGAGCCCTTATAAGCACCTGTGTAGGCTTTGTGAACCAGTCTTAAGTTGACTGGAATGCTAGCAGCACTGTTTGGAGCTGCTCTTGGATATAGTTATTGCAAATAAATACTTGTATAGTGATGGTACCCCTGCCTCCTGTGGATTATTACAGAGGCATTGACTATTTTCTAAATGGGGAAAGGCTTCAGAAATCAGAAGCACAAAAGGACTTGAGTCCTAGTTCAGGATCTCTTGAGGTTAACATGCAGGTTCAGTTGGCAGTTAGGAAGGCAAATGCAATGTTAGCATCCATTTTGAGAGGGCTAGAATAAAAGAGCTGGGATGTACTGCTGAGGCTATATGAGGCTCAGGTCAGACCCCAGTTGGATTATTGAGAGCAGTTTTGAGCCCTGTATATAATGAAGAATGTGCTGGCCTTGGAGAGGGGCCAGAGGAGGTTCACAAAACTGAATGAAGAGCTTGTCATATCAGAAGCGGTTGAGGACTCTGAGTCTGTACTCAATGGAGTTGAGAAGGATGAGGGGCATCTAATTGGAACTTACAGAATACTGAGAGGCCTGGACAGAATGGATGTGGAGAAGATGTTTCCACTAGTAGGAGAGGCTAGAACCCAAGGCACAGCCTCAGACTTAAGGGATGATACTTTAAAACTGAGATGAGGAGGAATTTCTTCAGCCAGAGGGTGGTGAATCTGTGGAACTCTTTGCCACAGAAGGCTGTGGAGGCCAAGTCACTGAATGTCTTTAAGACAGAGATAGATAGGTTCTTGACTAATAAGGGAATCAGGGTTAATAATAATAATCTTTATTAGTGTCACAAGTAGGCTAATATTAACACCGCAATGAAGTTACTGTGAAAATCCCCTAGTTGCCACACTCTGGTGCATGTTCTGGTACACCGAGAGAATTCAGAATGTCCAATTCACTTAACAAGCACATCTTTCATGACTTAAGGGAGGCAACCGGAGCACCTGGAGGAAACCCACGAAGACACTGGGAGAACGTGCAGTGACTCAAGCTGGGAATCGAACCTGGGACCCTGGCACTGTGAAGCAGCAGTGCTAATCTCTGTGCTACTGTTTACGGAGAGAAGGCAGGAGAATGGCGATGAGAAACATATCAGCCATGATCGAATGGTGGAGCAGACCCGATGGGCCAAATGGCCCAATTCTGCTTGAATGTCTTATGGTCTTAGGATTTCTAGCCACTGACCTGCTCTTGTAGCCACAGTATTTATATGGCTGGTCCAGATCTGTTTCGAATCAATGGTAACCTGCAGAATGTTGATAGTGGGGGATTCAGCAATGGTAATGCCATTGAATGTCAAGGTGTGATGATTGATTCTCTCTTGTTGGTCATTGCCTTTTACTTGCGACTTATCAGAGACCGTCATGAAGACAAGGAGGCTTCCACCGCGCACCTTTCTGTCCGATTAAACAGTTTCCACCCACCCTCCCCCTTTTTCCCAGCCCAATTCGAGGGGAGCACTAAATTCTGCCCGAGTCAAGTGCTAATCTTTATCCCCACATCAGACACCAAGGTTAAAACCACTCGCTCGCTCCCCACACCCTTCTATATTCCTCTGTCACAAACTGTTCCCTTTCAGCGGAATTTCTGGCTCTGCTTAAACAACAGTTGGTGGCAGAGGTTCCACAATGTAACCACCCTCTGTGTCAGGAAATTATTTTCTAAACTCTTCAATTATTTGCAACGCCTGGTGTCAAAGGGCATGCTCGACGCACAGTTGGTGCTCGCTGTGAACACTGGAATTTCACTCAATTGCCAACTTAGCATTCATTTGCATAGTTCTCAAAAGGTTGGATGATGCTGGTGCGGAGAACGTGTACGGACAGAGGATTCTTATTCAGAAAGATCGCAGCTTCAGGTGGTGGGTTATTGGACAAGGGGTTCAGGTGTCACTTGCACCCTAAATTCTGGCTTCCCACTCCATGACACGTGTTCTCTCAGCATTGGCTGCAATTTTTCCCTTTCCGTTTACACAAGCAAAAAATTGAGAGAAGCCTTAAAACTATGTGGAGGTTATTAAGGGGTAGATATTTAATGGCTTCACAAAATTAGTGACATTTCAGCCCCAGAAGCAGGGCTAGTGTCTTCTTGTTTCTGCGCCCCTTGTTACACCATTCTAAAGTTAATCTCTAGTTCGCTTCCCTGTGGCCTTATGTCTTCCTCTTCCAAAAATAATCCAATTTTCCTAGTGGCAAAATATTTCATGCTCTTAGACAAAAGCAAAATATTGCAGATGCCAGAAATCTGTTGAAAATAGTAGTTAACCGGCCACGTTAACTTTTGTTTCCTCGTCACAGATGCTGCCTGACCAGCTGAGTATTTCCAGCCTTTTGAGCTTTTTATTTCACGTTCTCACAACAGTCTGCGCGAATCAACTTTTCAGCGACATTTTTAAATTAATGCTCCTCGTCCCTCGCTGAATGCTCGGGAGTTCACGACTATTAATTAACGCCGGCACGTTAATTAACTGTGTGATGCACAATCAATTACTCTCGAGATAAGGTGAGTCATATCTAATCGGCTTTAATCAGCTAGAACTGTACCCAGCAGCTTCGATACAGAAAGTGAAGGCTGCTGGGACGGCATGGGTTCTTATACCCCGCCTCAGGGCGGGGCTATGTACGTTAGCCAATGGTAGACTCCTAGGTCTAGCCAATGGTCATTCACCTCTCAGGTACTGCAATACCTGGTATTACCACACTGTGCAATGGCCGTTTTAAATTGTTTGAACTGAGTGAACCCACTGCGTCACAAATCAGCTCATAACAATGGCCTCAGGGCACACCGCAGGGCATAAAAGTGTTTTTCGCCACCACAAAAGTATCATCGGTCAATAAACAACCAAAAAAGGGGTTACTTCCGCCTGGGCCACAGTTTTAATCACACTGCCACTAATGTCCATGTTGATCGGGCACTAGTTTGCCAAAAGAGTTGTGGGACCAGTTGGCATGGGTAGAGTGAGTGGGACCAGTTGGCATGGGTAGAGTGAGAGAGAGAGAGAGAGAGAGAGTTGCCGCAGAGCTTTCCCTGATCCTACCTCTAATTCTGGTGCAAGATTGGTGGAAGCAATGGGAGAAGCTATATTA
The DNA here is from genome assembly GCF_047496885.1 of Scyliorhinus torazame. Lineage (NCBI taxonomy): Eukaryota > Metazoa > Chordata > Chondrichthyes > Carcharhiniformes > Scyliorhinidae > Scyliorhinus > Scyliorhinus torazame. The sequence goes on along the minus strand of NC_092721.1, from coordinate 177,085,335 downwards.
TTCACAAGAGCTATTACTCATTCCAGAGCTGAAGTTAAGCCCTTTTGTTGTTTTATTAACTGGGCAAAGGCTATGATACTTCAGTGTTGGTGACAGAATAAAACCCCATTTTTACACACATGTCAAGTGGCCATTGTTACCAGATGATTTATAGAACAGCAATGTTTACTGACATTCGCTGCAGTAAGGAATGAAACAAGAGTGTTGGTTAATGATTTTAACCCCGACAATCATAAACAATGAAACCACACATTTTCTTTTCTTCCTACTCCAGGCGAGTTACTATAGTGGCTCAAACAAACCAGTGTTTTGTCGAAATGTGCTGTGAAGTAATCTTTATTTGTTTCATTTTTAAACTAAATTATGGTGTTGCAACAATTCAGAATCAATGGATTTTGCAGCTGCAGAAGGGATTTCTCTTAAGTCATCTACTTCGGTTGCCCAGAGTGTCAACATTTATCTCCGTTGACACCCTGGACTTTGAGCTCATGAATCTGCTCGCTGCTGTGAGTCAAGCTTCAGCTCACACAATGGCTAGGCTTACCTTGAAATAAATGGACTGGATGAACCTTTTGTGATAGTTTTATCTCCTCATGGTTCAGCTTTCGTTCTATCCAGTTATACAGGATTTTACGTCATCATAACTGCTTACAAAGTATTTTCCCGCACCTTTGTAATCCCATAAAGATTGGTCCTTTCTAGATGTTGGAATCATATCGTAATATCAATAATAACTTGCTATGTGCGGTTTATTTTATAATTGTGCCTGATAAAATTGAAGCAAATAAATGTGGTTCATCCAAGAAAGGTCCAGAACTCTTTATATATAAAAAATGGCATTTATACAGCACTTCACAACCACCAAACATGTCAAAGCGTTTACAATCAGTGAAGTGCAGCTACTGCTGTAACGTAGGAAACCAAAGCAGCCAATTGCCATACAGCAAGCTCCCACAAGCATGACCAAATACTGTTTTTGTAACATTACTTGAGGGGTGAATGTTGGCCAGAACATCAAGCATACCACTCTGGGCTCTTTTTTTTTTTAATAGTGCCATGGGATCTTTTACCTTCACCTGAAAGGTTGTAGATGGGACCTCAGTCTAATGTCTCCTCCAACAGACAGCACCTCCAAACGTGCAGCACCCCTTCAGTGGCGCACTGGTGTGTCAGCCTTGATTTTTGTGCACAGGTCCTGGAGTGGGACTTGAACCCCGACCATCACGACCCCATCACGAGACAAAGAAAAGTACAGCACAGGAACAGGCCCTTCGGCCCTCCAAGCCTGCGCCGACCATGCTGCCCGCCTAAACTAAAATCTTCTACACTTCCGGGGTCCGTATCCCTCTATTCCCTCCTATCATGTATTTGTCAAGATGCCCCTTAAACGTCACTATCGTCCCTGCTTCCACCACCTCCTCCGGCAGTGAGTTCCAGGCACCCACTACCCTCTGTGTAAAAAAACTTACCTCGTACATCTCCTCTAAACCTTGCCCCTAGCACCTTAAACCTATGCCCCCTAGTAATTGACCCCTCTACCCTGGGAAAAAGTCTCTGACTATCCACTCTGACTATACCCCTCATAATTTTGTAGATCTCTATCAGGTCGCCCCTCAACCTCCTTTGTTCCAGTGAGAACAAACCAAGAGTGCTATCAACTGAGTCATGAATTGCCACAGAGGAGGACAGCATTTTGAAAAGCAATGTTTCCTCATACTGTCCCCTCCTCACCTGAAGTCACTTGACTCATGTTGGGACATGATTTTGAAGTCCAAACACAAGGGAGATCAGTGGCTACTCACCATGCAAGAGCTTAGTCTGGGAGTTCTGGCAGGCTAGTTGACAACACTGTGCATCACAGACCTTCCTACCCTCAGCAAGGTGACACATTCTTTGAAGTGAATCAGCAGCATTGCAGCAAAGAGATGTACCAAGAGGTATTTGCCCAGAATCTGCACTGGGGCCTTAGGTTTTCATCTTATAAATCAATATCCTGAAAGAAGGAACAGAGATCCTAAGTTACAAAGCACAGTAAAACCGCGGTCTAGATTGGAATAGGAAGATTAGGAATAGGAAGGATCAGAGACAGAAAATGTGCAAATCCACAGTAGATAAAGTTCAAGGTGGTGAAACATGAAATTATCCACTTTGAATCGGAGGAAGACAAATCAACATTTTTTGTTTGTATTTCAGATTTCCAGCATCCACAGTAATTTGTTTATTATTATTTTCTTATCGTTAAGCAATCAGGAGCTGTGTGTGGTGATTATGCCTGTGCACAGTTCTGAATATAGTTAGTAATGTGACCTCCAACCAGCCGGTGGCGATAGAGATCTCTCACGTGACTCAAGCCACCTGCCAGTTGATAGTAAGACGTACATGAAGATAGTCGCACTTGAGTAGCTCCAGGAGAATTCATTTAGTACCCATCGTCTGTACTGTAATTCCTTAGTTATCCTTTCCACGTGTTTATTAAGAAATCATCTTTATACTGAATCAACGTTATGTTCTGTGTACATCATTACAATGGTTACGTCGCAGAACACAACATGGTACCAGGAGTATGGAACACTTAAAGATAACAACACGATGATGAGTGGCTTAGAGGGGAATTTCCCGATGGTGGGGTTTCCCATGTGTCTGCTGCCCTTTCCTTCTATATGGTAGCGGCCGTGGGTTTGGAAGGTGCTGTCTAAGGAACCTTGGTGAGTTACTGCAGTGCATCTTGTAGAAGGTACACATGGCTGCCACTCTTCAGTGGTGGTGGAGAGACTGAATATTTGTCGAATGGATACCAATCAAGGAGGCTGCTTTGTCCTGCATGTGTTGAGCTTAGAGTATTGTTGGAGCTGAACTCATCCAGGCAAATGGGGAGTATTCCATCAAACTCCTCCTGACTCCCCAATACCTGTCCACCACCTACAAGGCACAAGTCAGGTGAATTATTCCCCGCAGGATTCCTAGCCACTGACCTGCTTTTGTAGCTAAATATGGCTCGACAGTTCAGTTTCTGGTCAATGGTAACCCCAAGGATGTTGATAGTGGGAGATTCATCGATGGAAATCCTATTGAATGTCAAGGGGTGTTGGTTAGATCGAGATGGTTATTGCTTGGCACTTGTGTGGCATGAATGCAAGTTGCCACTTGTCGGTGGTGGAGGGTTTGAATGTTTGTGGAAGGAGGAGCAATCAAGCAGGGCTGCTTTGTCCTGGATAGTGTTGAGCTTCTTGAGTGTTTTTGGAGCTGCACTCATCCAGGCAAGTGAAGGGTATTCCATTATACTCCTGACTTGTACCTTCTAGATGGTGGACAGGCTTTGGGGGGGGGCGGGGCGGGGGGGGGGGGGGGGGGTGGGTCAGGAGGTAAGTTACTTGCCATAGGATTCCTAGCCTTTGACCTGTCCTGGTAGCCATAGTATTACTATGGCTAGTCCAGTTTAGTTTCTGATCCATGGTAACCCCCAGGATGTTGATTGGAGTTTCAGCGATGGTAATGCCATTGAATGTCAAGGGCGGTGGTTAGATCCTCTCTTGTAGGAGGTGATCATTGCCTGGCACTTGTGTGTCACAAATGTAACTTGTCATTTGTCAGCCCAAGCCTGGATATTGTCCAGGTCTTGCTGCATTTGGACATGGACTGCTTCATTAAATTGGAGGAGTCACGAATGGTGCTGAACATTATGCAGGCATCTGCAAACATCCCCACTTCTGATCTTATGATGGAAGGAAGGTCATTGATGAAGCAGCTGAAGATGGTTGGGCCGAGGACACTACCCTGGGGAACTCCTGCAGCGATGACCTGCAGTGATTGACCTCCAACCACCACAATCATCTTCCTTTGTGCCAGGTATGACTCCAACCAGCGGAGAGTTTTCCCCCCGATTCCCATTGACTCCAGTTTTGCTCGGGCTCCTTGATGCCATCCTCAGTCAAGTTCTGCCTTGATGTCAAGGGCAGTCACTCTCACCTCAGCTCTGGCATTCAGCTCTTTTGTCCATGTATGAATCAAGGCTGTAATGAGGTCAGGAGCTGATTGACCCTGGCGGAACCTAAATTGAGCATCAGTGAGCAAGTGCCGCTTGATAGCACTGTTAATGACTCCTTCTATCACTTTGCTGATGATGGAGAGTAGACGGATAGGACGGTAATTGGCCGGGTTGGATTTGTCCTGTTCCTTGTGTACAGGACACACCTGGGCAGTTTTCTACATTGCCAGTTCGATGCCAGTGTTGTAGCTCAACTAGTCTGTGAGGCAGTTCTTCCAATTTTAGCACAAGCCTCCAGGTGTTAGTAAGGAAGACTTTGCAGGGTCGACCGGGCTGGCTTTGCTGTTGTCATTTCCAGTGACTCTGGTTTCATTCCTTTTTTGTGTTTTACTTACAGCAGTTGAATACAATGGAGTGGCGTGCTAGGTCATTTCAGAGGGCATTTAAGAGTCAAACCCATTGCTGTGAGTCTGGAGTCACATGTAGGCCAGAACAGGTGAACTGCAGATTTCCATCCCTTAAAAAAAGGACTTTAGTGAACCAGCTGATTTTTAAAAAAAAAGATGATCATCAATGGTGTCATGGTCATCATTAGACTTTTAATTCTAGGTGACTATTGGATTCAATTTCCCCCATCTGCCGTGGCGGGATTTGAACCCGGGTCCTCAGAGCATCACCCTGGGGTCTCTGGATCACCAGTCCAGTGACAAAGTGCTGGAAAAATAGCACCATGGCGCCTTCATAAGATTCTCCAAATCTGGTAACAAGAAAGGCAGGAATTTCATGAGTGAGCAGCCACCTTTCCCACAGCAACGTGTCCGACACGAGGTACTAATCACTCAAAACCAGCGCCGCTTGACAGGGCATGTCATTTGAATGCTTGTCACAAGATCCCCAGGAAGCAACCGTTCCACTCAGGACTTGGCCGTATCTGGGGACTCCCAGGGAGGACAATAAAAACACTTTAGGGTCGAAGGTATCCCTGAAAAGGTCAAACATACCTGACACCTTATGGGAGACCCTGGCTTGTAACAGGCCAAAATGAAGGAGGCTAATTCATGAAGGCACCGAACATATCGAGAGACTCCGTCAGAGAGGAGAAATGGAGAGAGCTCACACACCTCTAAACAACTTCCAACAACCCTCCAAGCCCCATCAGCTGTAGCAGAGTCTACAGATCCTGCCCATCACAGAACCCAGTGAATCGGAGTGGAAACAAGTCATCCTCAATTCTGAGTGACTGCCGATGAAGACTGGAAACGGATTCTTCCTATCGAACCGGGCAGCACGGTGGCACAGTGGTTAGCTCTGCTGCATCACAAGCGCCAGGGACCCGGGCTCAATTCCGACCTTGGGTGACTGTGGAGTTAGCACTTACTGCCTTGTCTTTGTGGGTTTTCTCCGGTTGCTCCGGTTTCCTCCCACAGTCCAAAGATGAACAGGTTAGGAGAATTGGCCATGCCAAATTACCCCTTAGCGTCAACAGGTTAGAACATAGAACATACAGTGCGGACGGAGGCCATTCGGCCCATCGAGTCTGCACCAACCTACTTAAGTTATCACTTCCACCCTATCCCCATAACCCAATAACCCCTCCTAAACTTTTTTTTTTGTCACTAAGGGCAATTTATCATGGCCAATCCACCTAACCTGCACGTCTTTGGACTGTGGGAGGAAACCGGAGCACTCGGAGGAAACCCACGCAGACACGGGGGAACGTGCAGACTCCGCACAGACAGTGACCCAGCGGGGAATCGAACTTGGGAACCTGGGACCCTGGCTCTGTGAAGCCACGCTGCTATCCACTTGTGCTACCACGCTGCCCACTGGGGTTTGGGGGATAGGGCACTCTTTGGGAAGGCTGTGCAGACTCGCTGGGCCGAATGGCCTCCTTCTGCACACTAGGGATTCTATGACTCAATCAAAACTCTTCATAACTTTGGGCACCTTTACCAAATCTCGAAGGAGAACCGTCCTAGATCCTCTTGTTTTTCTGTGCGTCATTCATCTCTGATCTCTTGGACTAAGTTTAAAAATTTGACATGAAACACAAATTTGTATTGTGGAAATTATGCCAACCAGGAATTGGACTGTGATCACCCCTACAACAGCTTCCAGTCCAGTCCTCACTGCCTCTTACACGATATGGAGTTTAAATGTAATAATAATAATCTTTATTGTCACAAGTAGGCTTATATTGCAATGAAGTTACTGTGAAAAGCCCCTAGTAGCCACATTCCAGCACCTGTTCGGGTAAACAGAGGGAGAATTCAGAATGTCCAAATTACCTAACAGCACATCCCTCGGGACTAGTGGGAGGAAACCAGAGCACCCGGAGGAAAGCCACGCAGACACGGGGAGAAGGTGCAGACTCCGTGTGACCCAGCTGGGAATCGAGCCTGGGACCCTGGCGCTGTGAAGCTACAGTGCTAGCCACTGTGCTGCCCACGTCTGAGAGACCTAGCTAACGGTTTTTAATTAATAGCACATCCCAATTAATTATCATAACTAATGATCCAGCATAATTGGTTTAACACCTAAAGAAAGGAAGGGGAACAATATGACAACACAGCACATTATTACAGGGTAGATTTTTTAAATTAGCACTCCTGACACAGGGTTGCCTGCGATGGGAGCACATAATAGAGGTTCATGCATAGAACTCAGTGTGCCCTAGACAATTTTTTTGTTCATAATGGCATGTAATTCAGGCATCTGTGCCTGAGTTTCCAAAATGCACGAACATTGCCTCAAGTCTGTGTGGGTGCTAAATTTGTCATATTGTAAACACATGGAATAATTTGGAAACATTTTTGCATGCCGATGGCAAAATGCTACATTTTGGATTGAATCAATTTTGTTCATTCCAATGTTTCCCAGAGCCAGACAAAGATTACATTTCTGGAAATAAAAATGATTAGAGGAATGTGAGCCTATTGACAGCTGAAAGAGAAACCTCAAATTAATCTAGGATAATGGGCTGGTAAAATGAGGAATTGGGCAGAACATGCATTTCAGAATCGCTGAACACTGCCTCCCAAATCACTCTACTTGCCAAGGGCATTGGAATAAAAACAAGCAAAACCGTCTGCAAATACAATTAACCGTAGTAAGGTTTGTATAATTGATAAGGGCGTCAAGGTGACACAGTGGTTAGCACCGCTGCCTCACGGCGCCGAGGACCCGGGTTTGGGCCCGGCCCGGGTCACTGTCTGCGTGGAGTTTGCGCATTCTCCCAGTGTCTGCGTGGATCTCCCAAAACGATGTGCAGGGTAGGTGGGTTGGACACGCTAAATTGCCCCTTCATTGGAAAAAAAAAAGAATTGGGTACTCTAAATTTATATTTAAAAAAGGTTTGTATAATTGATACTGAATTGGGGACTGAACCCTGCTACAAAGCTACATTGCACTGGCGACATGTTAAAGCTGCCCCTATGTACATCAATCGTTGCATCTGAGCTAGCATCCTACTCCGTAACAACTTATATTTATATAGCGCCTTTAACAATCAACATCCTAGGGGTTACCATGGACCAAAAATTGAACTGGATTAGCACATAAATACTGTGGGTACAAAAGCACATCCTGATTCCATCCCCACCCCCAACTCCCCACCCCTCCACCTCCACCAAAGCCTGTCCATGAATACTCCCCACTTGCCTGGATGAGTGCAGCTCCGACAACACTCAAGAAGCTACACACCATCCAGGATAAAGCAGCCCACTTGATTGCTACCCCTTACTCAAACATGGAGAAGCAGTGGTATTGTCACTGGACTGGTAAACCAGGGACCCAGAGTAATGCTCTGGGGACCCAAGTTCAAATCCCACCACTGCAGATGGTGAAATTTTGAATTCAATAAAAATCTGGAATTAAAAGTATAATGATGACCATGAAATTATTGTCGACTGTCATAGAAAACCCATCTGGTTCACCTGTGACCTTTAGGGAAGGAAATCTGCTCTCCTTACCTGGTCTGGCCTACATGTGACTCCAGATCCACAGCACTGTGGTTTACTCATAACTGCTGCCCATCCCCCCAGGGCAATTAGGGATAGGCAATGAATAATCGCACAGCCTGCGATGCCCACGTCCCATGAACAAATAAAGAAAAAAAAATTCAATCCCTCCACCACCAATGAATAATGGCAGCCGTGTGTACCATCTACAAGATGCATTGCAGGAACTCACCAAGGTTCCTTAGGCAGCACCTTCCAAACTCATGAGCACTACCAATTGGAAAGATAAGAGTAGCAGATATCTGGCAACACCACCACTCACCATCCTGACTTGGAAATATATCATTGTTTCTTCATTGCTGCTGGGTCAAAACCCTGGTACTCCCTCCCAAACAGCATTGTCGGTGTACCTACACCTCAGAGACTGCAACCGTTGAAGAAGGCAGCTCACCACCACCTTTTCAAGGGCAACTGGGGGCAATAAATGCAGGTCTAGCCAGCGTAGCCCACATGCCATAAATGAATGAATTTCTAATTACATGTTCCAAGGCACTTCACAAAAGCATTATAAAACAAAGTATGACACAGTAGATCAGATAGGTGGCATGGTGGTCAGCACTGCTTCCTCACAGCGCCAGGGACCCGGGTTCAATTCCAGCCTTGGGTAACTGAATGGAGTTTGCACGTTCTCCCCGTGTCTGTGTGCATTTCCTCCCACAGTCCAAAGATGTGCACGTTATGTGGATTGACCATGCTAACATTGCTCTGTGTCCAAAAGGTTAGGTGGGGTTAATGGGTTGCAGGGATAGGGTGGGGGCCTATCCCCAGGGAGGGTGATCTTTCAGAGAGTCAGTGCAGACCTGATGGGCAGAATGGCCTCATTCTGAACAGTAGGGATCTATGATTCTATGATATTAGTTCAGGTGACCAAAGGCTTGACCAACGAGTTGCTTGAAGTATTGCATTAAAGGATGAAAGCAAAGTGGACAGACGAAGAGTTGGAATAATAATAATCTTTATTGTCGCAAGTAGGCTTACATTAGCACTGCAATGAAGTTACCGTGAAAATCCCCTAGCCGCCACACTCCGGCATCTGTTCGGGATACCAAGGGAGAATTCAGAATGTCCAATTCACCTAACAAGCACGTCTTTCGGGGCTTGTGGGAGGAAATCAGAGCACCCGGAGGAAACCCACGCAGACACGTTGAGAACGTGTAGACTCCGCACAGATAGTGCCCCAAGCCGGGAATCGAACCCGGATCCCTGGTGCTGTGCTACCATACCGTGGGCTTCTTGAATTTAAGGCCACCAATGGGAACAGGAGTGGGCCATTCAGCCCATCAAGCCTGCTTTGCCATTCAATGCGATCATAGTTGATTGGGAATTTCAATGCCTTTACTCACACTGTCCCCATAACCCTTTACATTATTGCTAATCCAAAATCTATCTATTTCTACCTTAAACATATTCAATGGCCGGAACTTTCCGGCCATTCCTGCCAGCAGGAACCTCCGGTTCCAGACGGCAAATCCCGGTGGCAAGGGGTGCATTCAACGGGAAACCCTGTTGACAACAGTGAGCCCAGAAGATCCGCCAATGGCCAAGGACGGGCCACCTTTTCGCGGCGGGCTGCGAAAAAACTCCCGCCCAGTGACTTCGCTTCCAAAGCCCTCTGGGGCAGAAAATGCCAAAGATTCACAATCGTCTGTGTGAAGAAATTTCTCCTCGGGTTCCTAACTGGCGTTCCGTTTATTTTGAAATTGTGCCCCCTGGTTCGAGACTCCCCCAACAAGGGAAACATCTCACCTGCATCTATCCTGTCTATTCCTTTATGTATTTTGAAGGTTTCAATGAGATCACCTCTCATTCTTCAAAACTCTAGAGGATAAATGCCCAGTTTGCCCAACCTCTCTCCATAAGACAGTCCAGTCATCCCAGAACCTTTGTTGCTCTCCCTCAATGGCAGTACTATCCTTTCTGGGGTAAGGGGACCAAGACTGCACACTGTACTCCAGGTGCAGTCTAACCAAGCTCTTCTCCAATTGAAACAAGACTCAACTCCTTCTGTCGTCAAATCTTCTTGTGATTAAAGGCTAACATTCCATTAGCCTTCCTAATAGCTTGCTGCACCTGCATGTTAGCCTTCAGTGACTTATGGATAAGGACACCCAGGTCCCTTTGTACATCTATACTTCCTAATTTCCTAACATTTAGAAAATACTCTGCACATCTGTTTCTCCCACTGAAATAATGGAGTAAATCGGGAATATTCAAAAGGCCAGAATTCGATGAGGGCTTGGATGGTTGTGGAGTTGGAGGAGGTTACAGAGCTTAAGAGGAGGGAGGCCAATGAGGAACTTGGAGACTGGGTGAGAATGTTGAAAATCAGGTTATTGTTTGACCAGGAGCCAACACAGATCAGCAAGCACAGGGGTGAGCGAGAAACAAGACTAAGTGTGAGGCAAGACATGAGCAACAGAATTTTGGATAACCTCAGGCCCACGGAGGGTAGAAGACAGGGCAGCCAGGAGTGCTTTGGAATAGTCAAGTCAAGATGTAACAAAGGCACAAATGAAGGTCTTGGCAGCAGCTGAGCTATTGACAAAAATGGGGGAATGCTACATGGTGAGAAATGTGGAAATATAAACCTGGAAGCTCACCTTGGGGTCAAATCTAACACCAAGGTTGCAGACAGACTGGCCTAGTCTCAGCCTTCTTCCGTCAGGAAAAAGATACAAAAGTTTGAGGTCACATGCCAACCGACTCAAGAACAGCTTCTTCCTTACTGCCATCAGACTTTTGAATGAACCTACCTCGTATTAAGTTGATCTTTCTCTACACCTTGCTATGACTGTAACATTATATTCTGCAGTCTCTCCTTCTTTGCTTATGTACGGTATGTGTTGTCTGTATAGCATGTCAGTATAGCATGCAAGTAACAATACTTTTCACTGTATACTAATAAAATAATAAATCAAATCAAATATTTGATTGGAGGGAATTTCAGTCAATCCATTACTAGATTTTGGATAGGGATTGGCCTGCTTGAAGCAAAACGTTCAGTACAATATGAATTGCAGTTGGCGCTCCTTATAGTGGTGAGCAGTTGTTTTGGGAATTGGAGGAGGATATATGGATGGAATAGTCCTGAGACTGCTTTTCTGGACCTAGATTGCTGGCCTAGTAGGAAGTGGGCAGGGCACAATTTAAAATTTGCAGATGACGAAAACTTGGAAGCAGTGTGTGAATGGTGAGGGAGGATAGTGAGAGACTTACCATAGAATTTACAGTGCAGACGGAGGCCACTTAGCCCATCGAGTCCGCACCTACCCCCGGAAAGAGCACCCCACTCAAGCCCCACGCCTCCACCCCATCCCCCTTTATCCCTGTAACCCCACCTAACATTTTTGCCTCAGGACAATTTAGCATGGCCAATCCACCTAACCTGCACGTCTTTGGACTGTGGGAGGAAACCGGAGCACCCGGAGGAAACCCAAATCACACGGGGAGAACGTGCAGACTCTGCACAGACAGTGACCCAAGCCGGGAGTCGAACCTGGGACCCTGGAGCTGTGAAGCAACTGTACTAACCACTATGCTGCCGTGCTGCCCTGCCCCTTGAAGGAGGTCCCAGACTGGCTGGCGGTTGGAGCGGGCATGTGGCAGATGGAATTTAATGCACGGAAGCGTGAGGTAATGCGTTTTTGGCAGGAAGAGAGAGGAGAGGAAATGTAAACTACAGGATAGAATTCCGAAGGGAAGGTGCAGAAACAGAAAGACCGAGGTGGGGTACACATGTACATCATTCAAGATTCATGGAGGGTCAACAGCTTTCGTACATTTACCACTGAGCAGTAGCCACACGAGAAGACTTCATATTTCCATCGCTCCATTGGCTTTCAAGTATAAGATCAGTGATTTAACTCACTATCCATGATGTTATATGAATTATATATAGCCTACATGGACAGGGATTTCTTTTATTTACCACTCCACTCAATGTGCATTTAATATTCAGCGAACAACCGCATTGGAGACTGTGAAATAAATTAAGAGCCCATGGTGTTAAGGGTAAGATCCTGCCATGGATAGAGGATTGGCTAACTGGCAGAAGGCAGAGAGTGGGGATAAAGGGGTCTTTTTCAAGGTGGCAAAAGGGGGATGGGGTGGGTCTGTGCTGGGACCACCACTTTTCACAATATACATTAATGATCTGGAAGAAGGAACTGAAGGCACTGTTGCTAAGTTTGCAGATGATGCAAAGATCTGTAGAGGGACAGGTAGTATTGAGGAAGCAAGGGGGCTGCAGAAGGATTTGGACAGGCTAGGAGAGTGGGCAACGAAGTGGCAGATGAAATACAATGTGGAAAAGTGTGAAATTACGCACTTTGGAAGGAGGAATTTAGGCAAAGACTATTTTATAAACGGGAAAACGCTTAGGAAATTAGAAGCATGAAGGGACTTGGGAGTCGTTACTCACGATTCTCTTCAGGTTAACCTACAGGTTCAGTCGGCAGTTCAGAAGGCAAATGCAATGTTCGCATTCATGTTGAGAGGGCTAGAATACAAGAGCAGGGATGTACTTCTGAGGCTCTATAAGGCTCTGGTCAGACCCCATTTGGAGTTTTGTGAGCAGTTTTCGGCCCCGTATCTCAGGAAGGATGTGCTGGCCTTGGAAAGGGTCCAGAGGAGATTCACAAGAATGATCCCTGGAATGAAGTGTCATAATATCCACTCATGTATATAATGAGATGCAGACAGGCAGTGATTGACACACAGGATAACCAATGAACACACACGACACAGAACAACCAATCACCAGACAGGACACCACCACTATAAAGCCCACAGGACATTAAGACTCTCTCTCTCTCTCTCTCTCTCACACAGGACACAGCTACTGAGATAGTAAGAGTGCACAAACCAGTGAGCACCATCCCCATGTGGTAGAGAGCTAGTCTGGTCAAGCCAGTAGGAGGTTATCAGTTAGATTAATAGAGAGTCAACCCATAGCAGATTATGTACAGCAAGTTCAATAAAACAGTGTTGGACCATCTCCTGTGTCAGAAGCCTGTTTCTAGTTTCACTGCATCCAGTTGCAGTCAACGTTGAACCAACTCACTTAACACATCATGAAGAGCTTGATACCCAGCTTGTGAGACAGGCATTGGAAAACTTGCCCACTTCGTGAAATGGCCAACCACTTATGAACAAAAAATAACATTTCATTCACAAATGTATTATCTGCTTAATTCTGTTTCATGTCCTCCCCTGTGCCTTTGTTTAAATGTACATTTCAAATTCATTGTGATATCCAAACATTTCAAATTCATTGGTTTATATTTCATTCAGAATCACACCCAAACCATTCAGATAGCTTATACATCAATGTTTACAAAAACAGGATATAATTCACACATATTAATATGCCAGCGCTGGTAAATGTGGTCTCGGGACTTGTGGCTGTGACAGGCACCATTGCTGTGGAGACCTGCTTTCAGGATCATCTTGATAAGTAGTTACTGCTGCAGTGACAAGAGTCTATAGAATCCCTAAAGTGCAGAAAGAGGCCGTTTGGCCCATCGAGTCTGCACCAACCCTCCGAAAGGCCCACTCCCCTTCCCTATCCCCGGAATCCTGTGCATTGAAGATAGTCAATCCACCTAACCTGCACATCTCTGGGCTGTGGGAGAAAACCGGAGCACCCGAAGGAAACCCACGCAGACACAAGGAGAACGTGAAAACACCACACAGTGACCCAAGGTGGGAATTGATACCAGGTCCCTGGTACTATGAAGGGACAGTGCAATGTCTCTAGCCAGAAGTGACCTTGTGCTGCATGGCATCATCCGCTTGGCATGCTGTGTTAATGCCCTGGTGCCATCTTCCTTGCACATCTGGCCAGATGACGTTCTTCATCAGATTTAGGGTGAGCTAGAGACCTGCTCAGGGTCATTCACGAGAAGATGGTCCCAGGTTCATCCATGTTGAATGATCCGGGGATTGTCTCAGGATTCCCCATGTTGGGTGGTTCAGGGGTCAATTTAGGGTCATCTATGGTGGAGCATTCTGGGACTCGCTCAGGATCTTCCACATTGGTGCCCCAGGGGCTGACTCAGAGTTCTCTATGGTGGACGGTTCTGGGACTCGTTCAGGATTGTCCATGGAAGATGATCTAGGGGTCAATCCAGGATTTTCCACATTCTCAAGAAGTCTTTCCAGTTCTTCTTCTTCAATGCCTGTGGACATTCTGTTGAGGAAGTCATCTGATAACTTTAATCTGAGGCCAGGCTGCAGTTTATTTCCAGTGAGTGCTTAATAAGACCGATTCAACCAAACAATTTGAATCTAATTTTGGGCGCGTTTGGCAAGGTGTTTCCCGTGGGCTTTTTGGTGAGATCCCCACTGGTATTCACCCACATTTCAGTCATTTTTGGTGCCTTGGGGAGTTTCTCCCCGGTCTAGCCTAAACTTAGAACTTTTTTCAGCAGTGGGGGCCTGATCTTGCTGGGGTGACCAGCTCACCATTTTAAAAGGTTGCCCTGATCTCTAAGCACGCTTGAGGGTCCCACACATACCCCACCAATGGGCAATGTCACCCCCGCCCAGACATGAGCATTACCACCCCCCCCCCCCGCCCCAAGTGAGGACACCAGGACCCCCCATTTTTAGGCCCCCCCCAACCCACTTTTCACCCCCTCCCTTTCAGGACTCCCCCCTTCAGCCTCCCCAACATTTATGGGGTGCCTTTATACCTCACCCCCCGACTCTTCATGGCCTCCCTCACTCTTCACACCTTTCTTGGGCATGACCCCTCTCAGGACCCGAACCTTTGCAGTGCCAACCTGGCACCCAGACACCTTGGCACTGCCAGCTGGCAGTGCTCAGGTGCATATCTGGATCTCATCCAGCGAGGGAAACATCATAAAATCGCGCGCGATTCCGTTGAATCTCACGAGACATTGAGCGTAGGAAATCTTGCATCAACATCATATCACCTTTACTGCATTCCACAGAGTCTCAACTCTGGAGAGTCTGGGATGCTCATTAAACAACACCAGTTCTTCCCAGAGAGTTTTCAGTTCACGGATGACCTGTGCTGTGAACGTCCTTCCATTATCTGCCTGAAGAATGTGGAGCTCCAATGTCTAGAAATGTAAGTAGTAGCTCACGGGCAATCTCTGCTGCTGTCTTGGATTTGAAAAATGAAATGAAATGAAAATCGCTTATTGTCACAAGTAGACTTCAAATGAAGTTACTGTGAAAAGCCCCAAGTCGCCACATTCCGGCGTCTGTTCAGGGAGGCTGTTACGGGAATTAAACTGCTGGCCTGCCTTGGTCTGCTTTCAAAGCCAGCGATTTAGCCCTGTGCTAAACAGCCCCTGAGGATTTCAGAGGATGAATGACGTGGAACTTGGTTCGCAACACCATGTAGTGCAGTATGAAATCATAACTTGTATCCTTCATAGTCTGCATGTTAACCAGGTCTACTTGTCCACGTTCATTCAAGTCATTGACAGACAGAGGTCACATAACCACCACTCCTGTTGTTGTCTGCTGCCTGTGATGCTTTGCTAAGCATCTCTCACAGTGACCGATGTACTGACCTAGAAGACACTGGGATGTTTGTTTACTTTTCAGAAAGTTTCTGCAAGTCTTCTTTCCACCACCATGGCCAATTGTATTTTTTTTTCCATTTACGGAATGCAGGCGTCACTAGTTAGGCCAGCATTTATTGCCCATCCCTAGTTGCTCTTCAGAAGGTGGCAGTGAGCTGCCTTCTTGAACCGATGCAGTCCCTGAGGTGTAGGTACACCCACTGTGGTGATAAGGAGGGAGTTCCAGTATGTTTCCCCAACGACAGTGAAGGAACGGCGAGATATTTCCAAATCAGTGTGGGGAGTGACTAGGATGGGAACCTCCAGGTGGTGGGGTTTCCAGGTATCTGCTGCTCTTGTCATTCAAGATGGTAGTGATCGTGAGTTTGGAAGGAGCTGTCTTTTAAAAAAATATATTTTATTGAAAATTTTTGGTCAACCAACACAGTACATTGTGCATCCTTTACACAATATTATAACATTTTATCCTTCATTAAATGTTTTTAAGATAAAGATAGATAGTTTTTTGAAGAATAAAGGGATTAAGGGTTATGGTGTTCGGGCCGGAAAGTGGAGCTGAGTCCACAAAAGATCAGCCATGGTCTCATTGAATGGCGGAGCAGGTTCGAGGGGCCAGATGGCCTACTCCTGCTCCTAGTTCTTATGTTCTTATAACAACACAAATAACAATGACCTATTTTATAAACAGAAAATGAATAAATAATAAATAACAAAAATGAAAACTAACCCTAATTGGCAACTGCCTAATCACAAGTAACACTCTCCAAAAATATAATTGAACAGTCCAATATATAATTATCTGTAGCAACGACCTATACATATTATACAGTATATATTAACAACCCTGAGAGTCCCTCTGGTTCCTCCTCCCCCCCCCGCCCTCCCCTCCCCCCGATCCTGGGCTGCTGCTGCTGCCTTCTTTTTCCATTCCATCTATCTTTCTGCGAGGTATTCGACGAACGGTTGCCACCGCCTGGTGAACCCTTGAGCCGACCCCCTTAGAACGAACTTAATCCGCTCTAGCTTTATAAACCCTGCCATGTCATTTATCCAGGTCTCCACCCCCGGGGGCTTGCCTTCTTTCCACATTAGCAATATCCTGCGCCGGGCTACTAGGGACGCAAAGGCCAAAACATCGGCCTCTCTCGCCTCCTGCACTCCCGGCTCTTGTGCAACCCCAAATATAGCCAACCCCCAGCTTGGTTCGACCCGGACCCCCACTACTTTTGAAAGCACCTTTGTCACCCCCCTCCAAAACCCCTGTAGTGCCGGGCATGACCAAAACATATGGGTATGATTCGCTGGGCTTCTCGAGCACCTCGCACACCTATCCTCCACCCCAAAAAATTTACTGAGCCGTGCTCCAGTCATATGCGCCCTGTGTAATACCTTAAACTGAATCAGGCTTAGCCTGGCACACGAGGACGACGAGTTTACCCTGCTTAGGGCATCTGCCCACAGCCCCTCCTCGATCTCCTCCCCCAGCTCTTCTTCCCATTTCCCTTTTAGTTCATCTACCATAGTCTCCCCTTCGTCCCTCATTTCCCTATATATATCTGACACCTTACCATCCCCCACCCATGTCTTTGAGATCACTCTGTCCTGCACCTCCTGTGTCGGGAGCTGCGGGAATTCCCTCACCTGTTGCCTCGCAAAAGCCCTCAGTTGCATAAACCTGAATGCATTCCCTTGGGGCAACCCATATTTCTCGGTCAGCGCTCCCAGACTCGCGAACTTCCCATCCACAAACAGATCTTTCAGTTGCGTTATTCCTGCTCTTTGCCACATTCCATATCCCCCATCCATTCCCCCCGGGGCAAACCTATGGTTGTTTCTTATCGGGGACCCCCCCAAGGCTCCAGTCTTTCCCCTATGCCGTCTCCACTGTCCCCAAATCTTCAGTGTAGCCACCACCACCGGGCTTGTGGTGTAGTTCCTCGGTGAGAACGGCAATGGGGCTGTCACCATAGCCTGTAGGCTAGTCCCCCTACAGGACGCCCTCTCTAATCTCTTCCACGCCGCTCCCTCCTCCTCTCCATCCACTTACTCACCATTGAAATATTAGCGGCCCAATAATACTCACTTAGGCTCGGTAGTGCCAGCCCCCCCCTATCCCTGCTACGCTGTAAGAATCCCTTCCTCACTCTCGGTGTCTTCCCGGCCCACACAAAACCCATGATGCTCTTTTCAATCCTTTTAAAAAAAGCCTTCGTGATCACCACCGGGAGGCACTGAAACACAAAGAGGAATCTCGGGAGGACCACCATCTTAACCGCCTGCACCCTCCCTGCCAGTGACAGGGATAGCATATCCCATCTCTTGAAATCCTCCTCCATTTGTTCCACCACCCGCGTTAAATTTAACCTATGCAATGTGCCCCAATTCTTGGCTATCTGGATCCCCAGGTAACGAAAGTCCCTTGTTACCTTCCTCAACGGTAGGTCCTCTATTTCTCTACTCTGCTCCCTGGATGCACCACAAACAACTCACTTTTCCCCATGTTCAATTTATACCCTGAAAAATCCCCAAACTCCCCAAGTATCCGCATTATTTCTGGCATCCCCTCCGCCGGGTCTGCCACGTATAGTAGCAAATCGTCCGCATACAAAGATACCCAGTGTTCTTCTCCTCCCCTAAGTACTCCCCTCCACTTCTTGGAACCCCTCAACGCTATCGCCAGGGGCTCAATCG
Source organism: Scyliorhinus torazame (assembly GCF_047496885.1). NCBI lineage: Eukaryota > Metazoa > Chordata > Chondrichthyes > Carcharhiniformes > Scyliorhinidae > Scyliorhinus > Scyliorhinus torazame. Next base: position 177,067,081 of record NC_092721.1, on the reverse strand, counting down.
CCAGTGCAAACAATAATGGAGACAGAGGGCATCCCTGCCTTGTCCCTCTATGGAGCCGAAAATATGCAGATCCCCGTCCATTCGTGACCACACTCGCCATCGGGGCCCTATACAACAGCTGCACCCATCTAACATACCCCTCTCCAAAACCAAATCTCCTCAACACCTCCCACAAATAATCCCACTCCACTCTATCAAATGCTTTCTCGGCATCCATCGCCACTACTATCTCCGTTTCCCCCTCTGGTGGGGGCATCATCATTACCCCTAACAGCCTCTGTATATTCGTGTTCAGCTGTCTCCCCTTCACAAACCCAGTTTGGTCCTCGTGGACCACCCCCGGGACACATTCCTCTATTCTCATTGCCATTACCTTGGCCAGGATCTTGGCATCTACATTTAGGAGGGAAATAGGTCTATAGGACCCGCATTGTAGCGGATCCTTTTCCTTCTTTAAGAGAAGCGATATCGTTGCTTCAGACATAGTCGTGGGCAGTTGTCCTCTTTCCTTTGCCTCATAAAATGTCCTCGTCAATACCGGGGCGAGCAAGTACACATATTTTCTATAGAATTCGACTGGGAATCCATCCGGTCCCGGGGCCTTTCCCGCCTGCATGCTCCTAATTCCTTTCACCACTTCTTCTACCTCGATCTGTGCTCCCAGTCCCACCCTTTCCTGCTCTTCCACCTTGGGAATTTCCAGCCGATCCAAAAAGCCCATCATTCTCTCCCTCCCATCCGGGGGTTGAGCTTCATATAATTTTTTATAAAATGTCTTGAACACTCCATTCACTCTCTCCGCTCCCCGCTCTAACTCTCCTTCCTCATCCCTCACTCCCCCTATTTCCCTCGCTGCTCCCCTTTTCCTCAATTGGTGTGCCAGCAACCTGCTCGCCTTCTCCCCATATTCGTACTGTACACCCTGTGCCTTCCTCCATTGTGCCTCTGCAGTGCCCGTAGTCAGCAAGTCAAATTCTACATGTAGCCTTTGCCTTTCCCTGTACAGTCCCTCCTCCGGTGCTTCCGCATATTGTCTGTCCACCCTCAAAAGTTCTTGCAGCAACCGCTCCCGTTCCTTACTCTCCTGCTTCCCTTTATGTGCCCTTATTGATATCAGCTCCCCTCTAACCACCGCCTTCAACGCCTCCCAGACCACTCCCACCTGGACCTCCCCATTATCATTGAGTTCCAAGTACTTTTCAATGCACCCCCTCACCCTTAGACACACCCCCTCATCTGCCATTAGTCCCATGTCCATTCTCCAGGGTGGGCGCCCTCCTGTTTCCTCCCCTATCTCCAAGTCCACCCAGTGTGGAGCGTGATCCGAAATGGCTATAGCCGTATACTCCGTTCCCCTCACCTTCGGGATCAACGCCCTTCCCAGCACAAAAAAGTCTATTCGCGAGTAGACTTTATGGACATAGGAGAAAAACGAGAACTCCTTACTCCTAGGTCTGCTAAATCTCCACGGGTCTACACCTCCCATCTGCTCCATAAAATCTTTAAGTACCTTGGCTGCTGCCGGCCTCCTTCCAGTCCTGGACTTCGACCTATCCAGCCCTGGTTCCAACACCGTATTAAAATCTCCCCCCATTATCAGCTTTCCCATCTCTAGGTCCGGAATGCGTCCTAGCATCCGCCTCATAAAATTGGCATCATCCCAGTTCGGGGCATATACGTTTATCAAAACCACCGTCTCCCCCTGTAGTTTGCCACTCACCATCACGTATCTGCCCCCGTTATCCGCCACTATAGTCTTTGCCTCGAACATTACCCGCTTCCCCACTAATATAGCCACCCCCCTGTTTTTCGCATCTAGCCCCGAATGGAACACCTGCCCCACCCATCCTTTGCGTAGCCTAACCTGGTCTATCAGTTTCAGGTGCGTTTCCTGTAACATAACCACATCTGCCTTAAGTTTCTTAAGGTGTGCGAGTACCCGTGCCCTCTTTATCGGCCCGTTCAGCCCTCTCACGTTCCACGTGATCAGCCGGGTTGGGGGGCTTCCTACCCCCCCCCCCCCTTGTCGATTAGCCATCCCCTTTTTCCAGCTCCTCACCCGGTTCCCACGCAGCTGTATCTCCCCAAGGCGGTGCCCCCCCGCCCATTCCCTCCCATACCAGCTCCCCCCTCTCCCCAGCAGCAGCAACCCAGTAATTCCCCCCTCCCACCCCCCCCCCCCCCGCTAGATCCCCCGCTAGCGTAATTACTCCCCCCATGTTGCTCCCAGAAGTCAGCAAACTCTGGCCGACCTCGGCTTCCCCCCGTGACCTCGGCTTCCCCCCGTGACCTCGGCTCGCACCGTGCGACGCCCCCTCCTTCCTGCTTCTCTATTCCCGCCATGATTATCATAGCGCGGGAACCAAGCCCGCGCTTCTCCCTTGGCCCCGCCCCCAATGGCCAACGCCCCATCTCCTCCACCTCCCCCCTTCACCACCTGTGGAAGAGAGAAAAGTTACCACATCGCATGATTAGTACATAAAACTCCTCTTTCCCCCCTTTTTAACCCCCCTCTTCGCCCCCCACATTCGCCCCACCACTTTGTTCAAACGTTCTTTTTAATAACCCGCTCATTCCAGTTTTTCTTCCACAATAAAAGTCCACACTTCATCCGCCGTCTCAAAGTAGTGGTGCCTCCCTCGATATGTGACCCACAGTCTTGCCGGTTGCAGCATTCCAAATTTTATCTTCTTTTTATGAAGCACCGCCTTGGCCCGATTAAAGCTCGCCCTCCTTCTCGCCACCTACGCACTCCAGTCTTGATAAACGCGGATCACCGCGTTCTCCCATTTACTGCTCCGAGTTCTCTTTGCCCATCTAAGGACCATTTCTCTATCCTTAAAACGGAGGAATCTCACCACTATGGCTCTGGGAATTTCTCCTGCTCTCGGTCCTCGAGCCATCACTCGGTATGCTCCCTCCACCTCCAACGGACCCGCCGGGGCCTCCGCTCCCATTAACGAGTGCAGCATCGTGCTCACATATGCCCCGACGTCCGCTCCCTCCGCACCTTCAGGAAGACCAAGAATCCTCAGGTTGTTCCTCCTTGCGTTGTTCTCCAGTGCCTCCAACCTTTCCACACATCGTTTCTGATGTGCCTCATGCATCTCCTTCTTCACCACCAGGCCCTGTATGTCGTCCTCATTCTCGGCTGCCTTTGCCTTCACGACCCGAAGCTCCCGCTCCTGGGTCTTTTGTTCCTCCTTTAGCCCTTCGATCGCCTGTAGTATCGGGGCCAACAGCTCTTTCTTCATTTCCTTTTTGAGCTCTTCCACACAGCATTTCAAGAACTCTTGTTGTTCAGGGCCCCATGTTAAACTGCCACCTTCCGACGCCATCTTGGTTTTTGCTTGCCTTCCTTGCCGCTGTTCTAAAGGATCCACTGCAATCCGGCCACTTTCTGCTCCTTTTTCATCCGTATCCAGGCGCGATTCCCTTCTGGTTTACCGCACAGTGTTTTTAGCCGTCAAAATTGCCGTTGGGGCTCCTATCAAGAGCCCAAAAGTCCGTTTCACCGGGAGCTGCCGAAACGTGCGACTCAGCTGGTCATCGCCGCACCCGGAAGTCTGGAAGGAGCTGTCTAAGGAACCTTGGTGAGTTACTGCAGTGCATCTTGTAGATGGTACACATGGCTGCCACTGTTCTTCGGTGGTGGAAGATTTGAATGTTTGTGGAAGGGGGAGCAATCAAACAGGCTACTTTGTCCTGGATGGTGTTGAGCTTCTTGAATGTTGTTGAAGCCGCACTCATCCAGACAAGTGGGGAGTATTCCATTACACTCCTTGTAGACTTGTGCTTTGTAGATGATGGACAGGCTGGGGGGGGGGGTTATTCGCAATAAGATTCCTAGTTCCTAGCCTTGGACCTGCTCTGCTCGCCACAGTATTAATATGGCTGGTCAAGTTTAGTTTCTCATCAATGGTAACCCCCCAGGATGTTGATTGTGGGGGATTCAGCGCTGGCAATGCCATTGAATGCCAAGGAGCGATGGTTAGATCCTCTCTTGTAGGAGATGGTAATTGACTGGCACTTGTGTGGAGCGAATGTGGTTTCAATGTAGGCACGCCTGACAAATCGTACTGCTTGCTTGGTAGCAATGTACTTACCATTGTTCTTGGTAACCTTGTCCACACCACCTAGAGACATAGGCAGTACAGTAGCATAGTGGTTAGCACTGTTGCTTCACAGCGCCAGGGTCCCAGGTTCGATTCTCGGTTTGGGTCACTGTCTGTGCGGAGTCTGCACGTTCTCCCAGTGTCTGCGTGGGTTTCCTGCGGGTGCTGCGGTTTCCTCCCACAGCCCAAAGATGTGCAGGTTAGGTGGATTGATCATTCTAAATTGCCCTTAATGTCCAAAAAGGTTAGGTGGGGTTACAGGGATAGGGTGGAGATGTGGGCTTAAGTAGGGTGCTCTTTCCAAAGGCCGATGCAGATTCGATGGGCCGAATGGCCTCCTCCTGCACTGTAAATTCTATGATTCTATGATTCACAAAGGTTTTCAGGATGTGATGTTCATCTCTGAAGAGTTTCTGCCCACTTTTCCCATGCTTAAGACAATAAATCTTCTGTTCATATTTAGCAGACCACCTAACCTGCACACGTTTGGACTGTGGAAGGAAACCGGAGCACCCGGAGGAAATCCACGCAGACACGGGGAGAAAGTGCAAACTCCACACAGACAGTGACCCAAGGCCGGAATTGAACCTGGGTCCTTGGTGCTGTGAGGCAGCAGTGCTAAGCACTGTGCTGCCCACTGTTAAGCTTGTACACTGTAACAGGCTTGAGCAACAATTCCACAAATAAGATTTTAAAACTCGTACATAAAATGGCCAGTGCTCAGAAATGAGTGGTGAAACTGCCTATTTCATGATCTGCGCAATGGGCACTTTCACAAATTGGGTTGGGCACATGCAGATGTTTCTGCAAAAAAGCCTAATCAATGGAAGGACACGAGCATACTAAAACAGGTCTGTACTTTCCAGGGAGAACTCCTGCTCAAATGTTTCAAAATAACTTTGGTTCCTGGCAGGCAAGAGCTGTTGAAAAATCCGTAACAAAAGTTTACAAAGAGCTCCTTCGACATGGATCCCCAAGTAACATTCGCAAGGGGGCAAACACCCGTCTCCCAGCACAGACCACAATGAACAGAACTACACTCAGCCCAGTGACTCATCAGGGAACGATACTACACATTTTCATTGCAAATGTTGGGACATCCCCATTTGTGACAAACTGCTGGGTGATCTTTCTTTCTGTTCGATTTTGTGCCATGAGAGTCTCACACTTATTAGCGTTCCAGATCAATTCACTACAATTAAAAAGTGATTCAGCGGGTAAAAATGTGAAATATGGAGGGTTTTGCAAGTCGAGAGGAAGACTTCTTTTCTGCAATTACATATTAGCGCCTAAACCGAAGATGCAAATCCACAATGAATCATTCAGTAATAATGTTTTTTTGTGACAGCCCATTCTTCCACACTTGATCACCATTGCAACAGGGTGCGTGCACCTGGGGACAAGCAAGCTTCTAAATTACCGAATCCGGTCACATCCCAATATCGAAAAAGCCTTGCAGCTCAGAATGAACCTGGCAGAGAACTGGCTCATGCTGATGAACTGTAACCAAGCAACCTTAATCTGTATTTTTTACTGCCTATTTTTCAGAGTTGGGAAGATAAGCTCCTCTCAGAACAGCCGCACAATGATCTCGGTCAACAACGAAATACATAGAGCCCTAATCAAACAGCTTAGTGTCTGCTTGTCTGAACTAGGCCAGAGTCTTACACTTGTATTTTGGACCCCAAGTACAGGTTTTTGTGAAGCTAAACTGTTCTTTGCCATTGGCAGAACTCAGACAATGGTGAAATCACCAGACTGTTTTATATCTAGTTTTATCCCCCCCCCCCCCCTCCCCCAATTGTCCCTTTAAAAGGTGCACCCCCAATATATTTCATTTCAGTGCATGGAAATAAAACCCATTTTGAAATAAAATGCATCTCATTATCTGTACTTATGCACAAGCCTATCCTATACAACAATCCTGAACCTCATAGTTGTAGTAGTTAAAGGCAAAGAGACGTTGGTAGCAACGTCACACTAGCACAGTTTGTGAATTAGCACGGGACAGATCTTTTGTTATTGCAGAGCACTGTTTACATTGATAATTAGAGTCCTTTGTAATTGCTACAGGGAAAAGATAGGATAAGCCCTGACCTGGTCTATACTGCTCTACAAGGGGTTCCATCCCTCCCCTAACTGCAGCTTCCCAGTGGATATCCCACCCACTCCCATGATAACTGTGGTGATATGTCAGTGCACAGTTCTGTATATAGTTAGCGATGCGACCTCCAACCAGCTGGTGGTGATAGAGATCTAAAATGCGACTCGAGACACCCGCCGGTTGGTAGTAAGTTGTACAAGAGGACAGTCACACTTAAGAGTAGCTCCAGGAGAATTCACTATCTTTCCATGTGTTTGTTAACAAATCATGTTTCTAGTTAAAGAACTAGATGTTCTGTATTCATTATTACCACGGTCATAACACAGAACACAACAATAACCACCAGCTTTAGCTTCTACCAACTGATGAGGCAGTTCTCACAGGTCCCAAGTTGTGCCCTCTTGGTAACAAGTGACAATATCAACGGTTGCAGGGAGGGGGCGCATGTAAAGATGATTGAGGCAAATGTACAATGGTGTGAGCTTCTTCAGTGAAACCGACAGGCTGGGGTGCCTTTGAAATGAAACAAAATGAAATGAAAATCGCTTATTGTCACGAGTAGGCTTCAATGAAGTTACTGTGAAAAGCCCCTAGTCGCCACATTCCGGCGCCTGTTCGGGGAGGCTGGTACGGGAATCGAACCATGCTGTTGGCCTGCCTTGGTCTGCTTTAAAAGCCAGTTATTTAGCCCAGTGAGCTAAACCAGCCCCTAGTGTACTAAACCAGCCTCAGTGAAAACTGAAGCCAAGGCCTGGTCAGAGGCTCCAGCTCACAGCACCCTCTCGCGGAGAGCACCTTCCATTGCTAGACAAGTGATTGTCAATCTCAAAGAAGTCAATTCTCCTGCCTAGCATACTTCATTCACTTTCAGCTGCATCGCCCTGCGCCTGTCTCCACCACAGCATGGGAGTAGCTAACGTAGCTCTATCTTCCACCTCTGATAAAGAGGAGTAGCAGCAACACCAACAATGTGCCTCTCCACGAGGGGATGAACAAAGCGGAGTCCCACTCCCGGGAGGAATTTGATGCCCTCTTCGGAGGCGGGTTTGAAAGCAGGAGGGTGCTGGGTGGGAACACCAACTCTGCCCTGATTTACTCTGGGTGGGAAAGGTCATGGACAACTTTCCACCCCTCCACCAACTGAACCCCTCAAATGCCTATTTAAAGGCCTCATCCCACCTCCACTGGTATTCAATTGAAAATGGCCACATGGGCCTGACGGAAAGCAAAGCCTGTCGGAGCTGCTTGCAGGCTCCCAGATGGGGAGGGAAGGAATGGGGGTGTCCCAAATTAACAGCCACTCCGGGCCTGATCGAAGGACCCAGCATTGGGAATTGGGGGGGGGGGATCTTCTGAACGTCACCCTTCCTGCTGACTCCCCTCCCCCCTCCCACCCTGGGACCCCCATCCCGCCCTCACCCATTTGTGGCCAGGGCCCATTGGTAATCCTAGGCCTCTGGAGAATGAATTGCCCAGCAGTTACCATAACTCCGACTGGCCCCGATACGACCAGAAGTGGACAGGTGCCAGCTCTCTGACGGGTGGGCAGCTCCTGGGGGCAGGATTTCCACCCCCAATGTCCTCAATCCCGGGAAAGATGATGAAGGGAGTGACACGCAGAACTCTCAGTCTCCAGTTGGTAGGCAAGACCCCTATCTGCTTGATTAAATACCGCACCTGAAGGAAGCTACAACCCCAACACAGCATCTATTGTCAGCTCTCTCAACGTTTGCCTCCGGAGGCTCAGATTTTCACAGCAGGTTATTGCTGACATCTGCCGCCTGCTGGAATAAGACCACTTTCCCTGTGGTGCAGGTGAGCACGCACTGCCGGTGGCCATCAAGGTGCATGTCATAGGAGGGGCCCCCTCTGACCCATGCCCCTTTAACTACAAGTCCTTCCTCTGACACATCTGGCAAGTCAACCTGCCCACCCTTCCTGGCTGGCAGGGATCGGGGAGCTGGGAGGCTAACGCCATAGTGGAGTTAAAAGAGCCTCGGCAAAGCCCACTGCATCAATCAGCATATTCCCGACCTGCTAATGGCTCCACCCTTTTGGCAGATTCCATCAGTGAAACATTTTGCTCCAGTGCTCGATGGAAAGATCACAACACAATACCAGCTTTCTGCCCAACCGTCAAACTGAAAGTCTAACCAATAGCGACGAAGCCATGGCCTTAATTTGAATACTGCAGCAATGTGCGTAGCTCAGACAATACATTTAGGATGGTTGAAATTGCCAGCACTGATCCTCGCTCATGGTGGGTTCAGGCCAGAGAATCATGGTTTGCACTCTTCCAAGCTGAACTCACAACCCCCAAGACACCTCCTCACAAGCAGAGTCTCAGTTCCCAACACAACAACTATTGGGAAACAGAGTGAATCAGAAAGAATATAAATTTGGCACCACAAGCATCCCCGGTGGCTTATTTGTACATTTCTTAAGTGTAAAATGGAGCCAAGAGGCTGTTGTCCAGACTATCCCAATTCGGGGGGAGAGAAAATTGTCAAAATCTGGCTTATTCAAAAAAACTATTCTGTGACCGACCCATCACCCACCGCAGGTATAAACTTTTCTGTAGCTTTCCTGATCAGACAGGTTATCAATGTGAGGGAAAGTAAAAGTTGTCAGCATTCCTTCCTCTCTTAAACCTTTTGACATTTTGTGATTTGAAGTCTGACAAACATGCAAAGGGCACAAGAGTTTAATACACGCTTTTTAACCCAGTGTTCAATTTGTTCTGGAACTCAAAGCTTTTAATATTTTGTGAAAAAATACGTATAATTACAAATGGATTTGATTTGAAATCATAGAATTTACAGTGCAGAAGGAGGCCATTCAGCCCATTGAGTAAATGATTATTGGATATCGAAATTTGGGGAATCCTGGCTGGGAAAGAAACAACACGCTCGCCCGTATTACTCTACAAGGGCTGGAGGTAGAAATATGATAAATAGGGATCGTTAGGAACTACAGACACAACCACAAAAAATCAAAGGGAAGATTAAAAAGAATTCTTTATACAGAGCACAGTTAAGGTGTGACATTGACTGCTCAAACCATTGTTGAAGCAGAGCCCATAAATTTTGTATAAAGGAATTAATTTGAAGAAAATGGAAGGCAGTATGGCGAGGAAACCAAATGAATAAACAAAAAAACATTAGTGCGGATTTATGGGTCCAACTCACCAAGTCTCTTTAGGCAGCATCTCCCAAACCCATGACCGCTACTCAGTCGAAGGGCAAGACCATAAGATATAGGAGAAGAATTAGGCCATTCAGCCCATCGAGTCTGCTCCGCCATTCGATCATGACTGATATGTTCCTCATCCTCATTCTCCTGCCTTCTCCCCATAACCCATATCCCCTTATTAATCAAGAAATCCTCTTATTAATCAAGAACATCAGATCTGTGCTTGAGGTGCTGTTACCTACAGGAGTAGGAATTAGATAGAATAGTTCTTCTTAGAAGAACTAGGAGCAGGAGTAGGCAATTTAGCCTCTCGAGCCTGCTCCGCCATTCAATACAATTATGGCTGATCCCATCCTGGCGTTAAACTCCACCGTCCTGCCCGTTCTCCATAACCCTTCACCCCATTATTAACTAAAAATCTGTCTAACTCCTCCTTAAATTTACTCACTGTCCCAGCATCCACCACACTCTGGGGTAGCAAATTCCACAGATTTCACCCTTTGGGAGAAGTAGTTTCTCCTCATCTCGGTTTTAAGTTTGCTACCTCTTGTCCTGAGACTATGACCTCTCATTCTGGAATGGCCCACAAGAGGAAGCATCCGCTCCACGTCTAATGCATCCATACCGTTTATCATCTTAAATACCTAAAATTTGATCTCTCCTCATTCTTCTAAACTCTGGAGAGTATAGGCCTAAATTGCTCAATCTCTCCTCATAAGACAAACCCCTCATCTCTGCGATCAACCTAGTGAACCTCCTCTGAACTGCCTCGAATGCCACTACATCTTTCCTCAAATAAGGGGACCAATACTCCAGGTACTCAATTCCTTTAGCTATAAATGCCAACATTCCATTCACTTTATTACCTGCTGTACCTGCACGCTCATGAACGAGGATACCCAGATCCCTCTGCACACTCAAGTCTCTCCCCATTTATCGTAGAATTTTCATAGAATTTACAGTGCAGAAGGAGGCCATTCAGCCCATCGAGTCTGCACCGGCTTTTGGAAAGAGCACCCTACTCAAGGTCCACACCTCCACCCTCTCCCCATAACCCAGTAACCCCACCCAACACTAAGGGCAATTTTGGACACTTGAGGGCAATTTATCATGGCCAATCCACCTAACCTGCACATCTTTGGACTGTGGGAGGAAACCGGAGCACCCGGAGGAAACCCACGCACACACGGGGAGGATGTGCAGACTCCGCACAGACAGTGACCCAAGCCGGAATCAAACCTGAGACCCTGGAGCTGTGAAGCAATTGTGCTATCCACAATGCTAACGTGCTGCCCTGATTTAGATAATAAGTTGCCTTTCCATTATTCCAAGCAAAATTGAGGACCTCACACTTATCCATGTTAAACTCCATCTGCCACATTTTGGCCCACTCCACTCACCTAACCTATCTATATCCATTTGTAAGGTTCTTATTTCCTCATAACAACAGGGCAGCAGGTACATGGGAACATGACATCCTGCACGTTCCCAAGTCACTTACCCTCCTGACTTGGAAATATATCGCCGTTCCTTCACTGTCACTGGGTCACAATCCTGAAACTCCCTCCCTGTGGGTGGACCTAGACCACATGGGCTGCAACGGTTCAAGGTAGCAGCTCACTGTCACCTTCTCAAGGGCGATTTAGGAAGGGCAATAAATGGCCTAGCCTATGAAGCCCACAACCCATTAAAGAACCTTTTAAAAACTCCTGTAATATTCTATAATTCTGCCAAGTTGGCATCACTTTTCTATAATTTCAAATGCATGATTGGGACTCAGATTAGAGTAGAGTGGAATATTTTAAACACAGTAAACCATTTGGTATAACGGCATCAACAAATCTAAACTGAATTTATTGATTTCTATATACAAAGGCAGATTGGTATTGAGTGCTGGGTTCAGGGAACAGATTGGTTGAGCTCTGACTGAAATAAACTATATCCTGTTGGATCCTTAAGTCCTACACTCCTACAATGGCTAATACATCATTCCCCATTCGAAACAGAAGGCTCAAAGCTAATGGCAAAATGTCAACCCAGCAAGATGTTTCAAAGCATATTTGCAATAACTGCTAAAAGAAATGCAAACAATATTGTATCCATTCAGGTGTCCGATATACATTTATGTGAAATAAGATAGGTGTAGTTACACTGTACAAGGAACAGTGGGGGTACGCGCTTGATAAAGGCTACATTCTTACAACTGTGAAAGTCATGATGTGAACAATGGTGAAGGTTTTAATCGAAGACAAAAGGAAAACAGCAGTGGAAGTAGCAAATCACATTAATAAACCAGAATGTACAGTGGTCATTTCTTTTTCAATTTACAGGACCATTAGAGTCTCCTTTCTCAAAATACTCATTAAAAATTCATGATCATTGATTAAGATGCTCTCAGTCGAGCCTAAATTACAGCACCTCCCAGCCACTGTATTAATTGTGAAAAGCATGAAGTCAATCAGGCTTTTCTTGCGTGTGCATATCTGTGTGTGCAATATAAAACATTGTCAATAGTTCGGAAAAAAACAACGGAAAATTGTTAAGTCTCTCGGTATATTCCATTACAAATCAACTGAAAAACTTCCAAATATTCTTTAACCTTGTTAGCATTTGTTCTGGCTTATTTTCTTGCATTGTAATATATAACAAAATTATTACAAATGTTTAATGTCATTATCGTTAGCTCTAGTTTTTCAATTTTACTGCAAAGCTAGCTTTTCCTCAACACGGGAAGTGTCTGAGCTGGCACGGGGAGGAGGGGGTGACACGGGGGGAGGAGGGGGTGACACGGGGGGAGGAGGGGGTGACACGGGGGGAGGAGGGGGTGACACGGGGGGAGGAGGGGGTGACACGGGGGGAGGAGGGGGTGACACGGGGGAGGAGGGGGTGACACGGGGGGAGGAGGGGGTGACACGGGGGGAGGAGGGGGTGACACGGGGGGAGGAGGGGGTGACACGGGGGGAGGGGGTGACACGGGGGGAGGAGGGGGTGACACGGGGAGGAGGGGGTGACACGGGGGAGGAGGGGGTGACACGGGGGGAGGAGGGGGTGACACGGGGGGAGGAGGGGGTGACACGGGGGGAGGAGGGGGTGACACGGGGGGAGGAGGGGGTGACACGGGGGGAGGAGGGGGTGACACGGGGGGAGGAGGGGGTGACACGGGGGGAGGAGGGGGTGACACGGGGGGAGGAGGGGGTGACACGGGGGGAGGAGGGGGTGACACGGGGAGGAGGGGGTGACACGGGGGGAGGAGGGGGTGACACGGGGGGAGGAGGGGGTGACACGGGGGGAGGAGGGGGTGACACGGGGGGAGGAGGGGGTGACACGGGGGGAGGGAGGGGGTGACACGGGGGGAGGGAGGGGGTGACACGGGGGGAGGGAGGGGGTGACACGGGGGGAGGGAGGGGGTGACACGGGGGAGGGAGGGGGTGACACGGGGGGAGGGAGGGGGTGACACGGGGGAGGGAGGGGGTGACACGGGGGGAGGGAGGGGGTGACACGGGGGGAGGGAGGGGGTGACACGGGGGGAGGGAGGGGGTGACACGGGGGGAGGGAGGGGGTGACACGGGGGAGGGAGGGGGTGACACGGGGGGAGGGAGGGGGTGACACGGGGGAGGGAGGGGGTGACACGGGGGGAGGGAGGGGGTGACACGGGGGGAGGGAGGGGGTGACACGGGGGGAGGGAGGGGGTGACACGGGGGAAGGGAGGGGGTGACACGGGGGAGGGAGGGGTGACACGGGGGGAGGGAGGGGGTGACACGGGGGGAGGGAGGGGGTGACACGGGGGGAGGGAGGGGGTGACACGGGGGGAGGGAGGGGGTGACACGGGGGGAGGGAGGGGGTGACACGGGGGGAGGGAGGGGGTGACACGGGGGGAGGGAGGGGGTGACACGGGGAGGGAGGGGGTGACACGGGGGGAGGGAGGGGGTGACACGGGGGGAGGGAGGGGGTGACACGGGGGGAGGGAGGGGGTGACACGGGGGGAGGGAGGGGGTGACACGGGGGGAGGGAGGGGGTGACACGGGGAGGGAGGGGGTGACACGGGGGGAGGGAGGGGGTGACACGGGGGGAGGGAGGGGGTGACACGGGGGGAGGGAGGGGGTGACACGGGGAGGGAGGGGGTGACACGGGGGAGGGAGGGGGTGACACGGGGGGAGGGAGGGGGTGACACGGGGGAGGGAGGGGGTGACACGGGGGGAGGGAGGGGGTGACACGGGGGGAGGGAGGGGGTGACACGGGGGGAGGGAGGGGGTGACACGGGGGAGGGAGGGGGTGACACGGGGGGAGGGAGGGGGTGACACGGGGGGAGGGAGGGGGTGACACGGGGGGAGGGAGGGGGTGACACGGGGGGAGGGAGGGGGTGACACGGGGGGAGGGAGGGGGTGACACGGGGGGAGGGAGGGGGTGACACGGGGGGAGGGAGGGGGTGACACGGGGGGAGGGAGGGGGTGACACGGGGGAGGGAGGGGGTGACACGGGGAGGGAGGGGGTGACACGGGGGGAGGGAGGGGGTGACACGGGGGGAGGGAGGGGGTGACACGGGGGGAGGGAGGGGGTGACACGGGGGGAGGGAGGGGGTGACACGGGGGGAGGGAGGGGGTGACACGGGGGGAGGGAGGGGGTGACACGGGGGGAGGGAGGGGGTGACACGGGGGGAGGGAGGGGGTGACACGGGGAGGGAGGGGGTGACACGGGGAGGGAGGGGGTGACACGGGGAGGGAGGGGGTGACACGGGGGGAGGGAGGGGGTGACACGGGGGGAGGGCGGGGGTGACACGGGGGGAGGGCGGGGGTGACACGGGGGGAGGGAGGGGGTGACACGGGGGGAGGGAGGGGGTGACACGGGGGGAGGGAGGGGGTGACACGGGAGGAGGGAGGGGGTGACACGGGAGGAGGGAGGGGGTGACACGGGAGGAGGGAGGGGGTGACACGGGAGAAGGGAGGGGGTGACACGGGGAGGGAAGGGGGTGACACGGGGAGGGAAGGGGTGACACAAGGGAGGGAAGGGGGTGACACAAGGGAGGAGGGGGTGACACAAGGGAGGAGGGGGTGACACAAGGGAGGAGGGGGTGACACAGGGGAGGAGGGGGTGACACAGGGGAGGAGGGGGTGACACAGGGGAGGAGGGGGTGACACTGGGGAGGAGGGGGTGACACTGGGGAGGAGGGGGTGACACTGGGGAGGAGGGGGTGACACAGGGGACGAGGGGGTGACACAGGGGACGAGGGGGTGACACAGGGGACGAGGGGGTGACACAGGGGACGAGGGGGTGACACAGGGGAGGAGGGGGTGACACAGGGGAGGAGGGGGTGACACAGGGGATGAAAACAAAATAAAAGGTCAGAACCTTGTAGGCAGAATCTTCATTACCACTTGTCACAATAATCATCAACTGAGAAATCATTAATTTCTTCTGCCTCATCTTTACCATCACCATCCTCTGCTAATGCTATGCTGGATCTGCGGAAGAAAGGGAAACCAGCGAAGAGTGGATATGCAGCAGCCAGAGAGGTTGATCAGATGGAGATAGCTGGAGTGTGATGCACGATCAATGACCACTAAAGCGAGGTTGTAGTCCAACTGAAGGCTATAATAAGCTAGATGTTTCCCTCAGCAGCTCAGGTACAGAATGAAAGCTGCTGGGGCGGCACTGGTTCTTATACCCCGCCTAGCAGGGCAGAGCTATCATACATTCTAACCAATAGAAAGCATACAGTTTCCACCAATGCTGCTTTAGCCTATCAGGTACCGTAATACCTATAATATCATAGAGTGCAATGGCAGCCTTTAAGATACTGCAGCTGATGCAGGTCCTGCCTGTCACCCAAGCAGGGGCTTCTGGCACTAGCTCAGGATCTCTACCATTAGTCATTGCCATGGTGTTCCGATCTGGGATTCACTGCCTGAAAAGATTTAATAATAGCTTTCAAAAGGGGACTTAAAGGCTGGGAAATTTGCAGGACTATGGGGAAAGAGCAGGGACCAATTGGATAGCTCTTCCCAAAAAGATGGCACAGGCCTGATGGGCCAAGTGGCCTCCATCTTCCCTGTATCAATCTCTGGCCGAGACGGGATTCCTGGTGGGAGGGTGGGCTTGCCATGCAAAATGGCTAGATTTCGATGACACCGGAAGATCCCACAGACCTCCAATGGTGAGCCACCTGTGTCTTGAGAAACAGCACTGCGGGGGTGGGGGAATCCCGACCTATGTTTCTCTGTAGAATACCTTCCGTGATGATCTGTCTCCCCCAAAGCATTGGTGATCCATATCCTCCTGGAAGAATATTACCAGCAATCAATGGAAGAAATGCCCCAACAGCAAGTCAGCTGGCCTAACAGGCAATGCTTAAGCTGGAATTGAAAGGGGCTGTAAGCAAGCAATAAACAGTTTCTGTTAGAGGTTTCAAGTACAGGTTCCAGGTGGAAAATCATTGATGCAAGTGTGCAGTGTAAATGATGTCATATTATTCTGTTTAAGTAGTAAGGGTGATCTGCACATGCAGCTAAAATGAAAATAAATAACTATCCCTGAAAATTATGTTAAGCGCTTAAAAGCTTGGAGTTAATTGCTAGGTCAAGCTAATAGCTTCACAGTTGGAGAATTATATCCTGTCAAGTATTCTTCAATACATTGTTGTTTCAAGGAGCCTACTCCCAGCTCTGTGCCAATATCATTCGATCTTGTGGTGTGTGCTTTGCTCACCGATATGTTTTATCTGGATGAGCAGCAGCTCACTGTGGATAATTAAGCATCCACACCTACATTGTGCTGGTATCCAGATGGCTGAGCAGCTACATTAAACTGTTGAGACATTAGTTGCAGCGATGTTAGAATATTTTCACTGTGAATTTAGTACAGTGAGTTTTGAATGCCAGAATCTTGATTTTCAGTTAGTTTACCTTATGGTGCTCCTACATTGCACAAGTAACTGACCTAACATCACAATTTTACTTTTAGGGATGCATTTGCTACTTCTGTAATTGCATTTCTAGACTCCCTGATTACAGACAATGTTTTGCTCATGTCAACAGTACTGTGACAGTTAAGGAGTCTTTAGCAAACTGGTTATGCCATTAGATCAATAACCCAGAGAAGCGAGTTCAAATCCCATCATGGTGGCTGGTCTTTCTAGGAAGCTTGTCAGAACAAAGAGGCAGCCTCAAATTGAATGTAAACAATGCAGTTCAAAGCCTTTTGGCTTCTAAGCATGTACAAAGGCTTGAAAATGTTAAAGGGCAGTGAAATTGTGAATGAAGCACGAGATTATAGGAAAGACTTTCTGACAGGGGGTCATTGATATTGACATGTTGGGAGAGACAAGGGGTTCAAACACTTATGAAGGAAGACTTTAAATAAAGTTGACATGCTGAAAGATAGCTTAACGATTTTCAAGGCTACAGGTGGGATGATCTGCCGAATAACCCCCTGGGCTGAGCCCCTCCAGCACAGCCAAAGTCCCCCACTTCCCCTGAAGGACCCCCTCGGTACCGTGGAGGCAAGTCTAGAGAGGGTAATCGCCCCCTTGCCCCCCTTAGAGTGTAAGGCACCAGGTCCCCACTTGCCAGGACCTGCACCAATTCATGCCTGAGTGACTCCTAGCAGGGAGGGGGGTGGTGCTGGGGCAACCCAGTAGGCTGGTGAATCAGGTTTCTTGCCTGATAAATCGCATTCAGATGAATGTAAATGGCAATAAGCATGTTCTCCACTGCTGTGGGCAAGAACCTCATCGGGACTGGCAGAGCGGCTGGCAGGTTGCAATGAGTTTGCTGCCCAGCGAGAATCTCTCTTTTGGCCACTTTCCCGATTCAGCGGGCAATCATGATTCTCACCTCAGGCTAGCGGAGAATCCCCCATAATCTGTAACTTGACAAATTCTTCCCTCCCCAACAGCACTGTGGGTGTAGCTACACCACATGGACCGGAGCGATTAAGGCAGCTCACCATCACCTTCAAAGCAAACAGGGATGGGGCAACAAATGCTGCCCACATCTCATGAGTGAATATGAAACTGGGGATTGTGGTCTACTATCTACCATCAGTTGATGAGCTACCCATGACAATTTTCCTCTGTCATTGTTCTTTGAGTTGTACCTCAGCTAAAAGAACACTTTTCTATTAATAATGAGAATCACGCTACACTCAGCATGTATGTCCCTCCTTTCAATTCAAACTGCTCAATTATGACCTTCCACTAAAGATACTTGGCAGAATAAAAGGAAACCTGTGTTTGGTGTTATTTTTAATCTTGTTTGCGCAGCTGGGACAGTTCTCAATTATTTGTTTAAAGGATTTCTCAAACCTGGTCACCACATACTTTGCTAAAATCATTAGCTGTATGTCTTACACATGAGAATCTTGCATATAACGTATTGAGTCTTGTAGACAACATGAGTGATGTAGGAATCGTTAGGCAAGTATCCCTTACTAGTAGCTCATCTTTTTAAAAAAAAAAAAATTTAAAAACAAAATTTAGAGTAGCCAATTCATTCTTTCCAATTAAGGGGCAATTTTGGGTGGCCAATCCACCTAGCCTGCACATCTTTGGGTTGTGGGGGCGAAACCCACACAGACACGGGGAGAATGTGCAAACTCCATAAGGACGGTGACCCAGAGCCGGGATCGAACCTGGGACCTCGGCGCCGTGAGGCAGAAGTGCTAACGACTGTGCCACCGTGCTGCCTCTAGTAGCTCATTTTTAAACATTAGTTCCAATATTATTGCCTGGTAAACCTTTGGTTTATTCAGCTGTTCCTGTGTACATTGTTCTATAATCAGCTGATAGCTCTTATACTTTACTCTGGGGAACTAGCTCATAACACTTCTCTGTACTCCCTTCTAACACCTGAATGTCACCTCTGTCTGTGTCAGCAACCAGAGTCGCATGCATCAAGGTGTAGTCTGACCAGAGCACTGCACAATTTGATCGTGGATCACGCGATTTATATGCTACACTTTTGGCTATATTGTTCAACATTCTTTTGTTTCATCCATTGCTGTTTTTCTTTGAATGGACACACTTCATATTGAACCAAAGGCTCCTACGTCTATCCCAACTTCACCCTTAAGTTATTTCAAAACCTCCCGAGAAACGCCGTGTCACATATCATTCCCTCCTAGGCATATAACTTTACAACTGTCCGCAATACATTTTAGCTGCCATTCCTCTGCCCACACTTTGCACAACTTATTCTGCATTCGACATTCCCCTCCCCTCCGTGTTTTTGCCTACAGCGAGTGTCAGAACCTTGGGGTTATTTGTGACAAATGTAGAGCGGCAGTCCCTACGTCAAGGCCTAAGGCTCAAATCACCATGTCCACCAGGCCTAATTCCACTAATGAGGACTTGTTGGTTTCTGCCGAATAGCCTTTTGGGAACTTAGAAACATTCATTTGGAAGAGTTTCCACAGAACATTTAGACTGTTTCTTCTTCAAAGGAATTGGTCAGAAAGAATTTCCCCTTCTGAATCCATCTACTAGATTCTTCTTGGAACAGATCATCCAGTTTACACAGAATGGAAGAATAATGCATCTGTAATCTTATTCTGTCCATTTTACAAAGTTATGAACACCATATTATTTTGATTCCAATCAACGGATAACTCCCCAGTGTCAAATGACTCATTCATAATGATAGTTAATGCTCACAGATTTCCTCTGTGGTTTCTCTTAAGAACAACAATAAGAACAACAATAACTTGCATCTAAATAGCGCCTTTAATGTGTAACACATCCTTCGGCACTTTAGAGGAGGTAGGATGGGCTGGATACTCCAAACCAGCAACCAGCGCAGGCAAGTAAGCCTGTTTTTAAAAATTCTTCCATGGGATGTTGGCATCGCTTGCAAGGTCAGCATTTGTTCTCGATCCCCAAATGGCCTTGAACTAAGTGGGGCATTTCCACACACGCACACAGTTCTAGGATTTTGACCCAGTGACAATGAAGCAACGGCGACGTAGTTTAAAGTCAGGAAGGTGAATGGCTTGGAGGGGATTTTCAAGGTAGCGGTCTTCCCACATATTGGTTGCCCTTGTCCTTCTAGATGGTAACCATTGTGGGTTTAGAAGGTGCTGCCTAAGGAGCCTTGTGGAGTTTTTGCAGGACGGCCAATTCGGTTTCATACCCAGAAGATGCACCAGCAAGCTGTTTTGGTATTGAGATGTGTTGGAGAGGTTTTGGCAAGGCATGAAGATTGTAGTCATTGCAGGGGCGAATGTCCAGGGAGCAGGTTTGGAGATATGGTAGAATCTGTGACGTTGGTAAGGAAATTATCAGACATGTGCAAGGAGTGCCAGACAAGATTAAAAAGCAGTACTTGGGGAGGGAGGGGTGGGTAGCAGGGGGGGGGGGGGGGGGGGGTGGGAGAGCAAGCCTTTTAAAGTCCAAGTTGGTTACACGGAGGATTGGCACTGACCCCGAATGTAATTGATATTCTGAGCAGGCGAAACAGGGATTGCAATGGTCAGTAGTGTTTGCAGATGACACTGGACTGGATGGTGGGGATGATGTGAACATTATGGAACATCTTGAGAACTGGATGGCAGGGAAATTAAGCTCATTAGCCCAAAGAATATATGAGCGGTCAGTTTGAGCCTCGGGAAGAGGATGAGAGGTGGTGTGAAGATTATGGACCGATCCTCGCACAATCCCACCCAACCTACACATCTTTGGACACCGAGGGGCAATCCAGCATGGCCAAACCACATAATGTGCAGATCTTTCGGACTGTAGGAGGAAACCGGAGCACCCAGAGGAAACCCACGCAGAAACGGGGAGAATGTACTAACTCCACACAGACAGCCACCCATGGCAGGAAATAAGCCCGGGTCCCCCTAGTGCTGTATCGTGCAGGTTAGGTTAAGGGGTTATTGGGATAGGGCGCTCTTTCAGTGGGTCAGTGCAGAGCCGATGGGCCGAATGGCCCCTTCTGCACTGTAGGGATTATATAATTAATGAGATTCTCACTGCAGTGTCGACTTTTTGTTGCAAATTAGGTGCAGTTCTGTGTCATGGACTCCCACAATAATCGAGTCCAATCTGACTTATTTCATGCAGCATCTTTGCGGGCAACTCAACAGAAAACACCTGTGCTACACACGAGCTTAGAAACCAAAGATAAAGGCTCGTGTCTAACTGATTGAACTACTCACTTCCCAATCATTAGATCACTGGCCTGAAACATTAGGCCGCAAATTTTGACAGACCTGCTGAACATTTCCAGCACTTTCTCTTTTTATCTCAGGTATTCAGCATTCACACTGATTTGCTCTTGTCCTAAACTTAGGGGTTCCTTGCCTGCTAATGTCCTTTCACTGAACTCGGCTCCATCAAGAACTGTCTCTTCATCCCAGCATAGTCTGACAACATTTCAATCTAAAATTTAATCCAGCTAACTAATAAACATGTGATGTCTTTAATATTCATGAACTAGGTTTGTTTCTTTTTGAAGGAAGCTCTTTTGTAGTTAAATGGATCAGCAGTATTAGAATATTTGAAAAGTAGAACATAGTTGTCAAAGGCAACACCCCAGGTGACAGGTCACGTAGAAAAATATATACTCTGGCTTTCTATGGAGACGATGACAAAACGTGTGTGAGCGTACTGTATCCTTGTAAACATATGCAGATCTCTCATAAATACATAGATGGGTTGAGTGTTGGCGACAGTCACCAAATACGTTCATTAGTGGTTAACTGCTTTTCCCAGACTGCCCGGTTTACAAAGGCAACACTTTCGATTACAAAAAACCTACTTACAGCACTTTGTGGAGCCCACACACTTGAACCAGCAAACATTAGAGAGGGTGAGTAGTAGATATAGCAATATCATTGAACAGAATCCCACTGGTATGCTTTCATTGCACAACATTGTTGTCAGTGGAACCAGTCTCTTCAGAGACTGAGGTCACCTGTATTTGTTTTTGTTGCTTTTCCAGTTTTCACGGTGCATCTTAAACAGGAGACCAAAAGGATTTTTTGAAAAAAGCACATCGCCTCTCCATTGATACAGGTATAATTCACATACACAGTGCAGAAGAGGCCCTTCGGCCCATCCCGTCTGCACCGACAGATGAACACCTGACCTGCCTACCTAACCCCATTTGCCAGCACTTGGCCTATAACCTTGAATGTTATGACGTGCCAAGTGCTCATCCAGGTACTTTTCAAAGGAGGCGAGGCAGTGCATTCCAGACCATCACCATCCTCTGGGTAAAAACGTTCTTCCTCACATCCCCGTAAACCTCCTGCCTCTCACCTTGAACTTGTGACCCCTTGTGACTGACCCTTCAACTATTGGGAACAGCTGCTCCCTATCCACCCTATGAATGCCCCTCATAATCTTCTACGCCTCGATCAGGTCGCCCCTCAGTCTTCTCTGCTCCAACAAAATCAACCCAAGCCTATCCAACCTCTCTTCATAGATACTTCTTCAACATTTACTGAGTGGAACTCATATCCTATGTAGACCTTGAGCCATAATCCAACATGCCATTATGTTTTTACTCTCCACTCTGTTGGCAAATCACCACTGCCATTTCCCTCCATTACAATTGACGAATCATTTGTTTAATTTAATATTAAAGTGTTACGGAACTACATCCTTCAAACAATATATTACTGGTTGCACAGCTCTCCTTTGTTGGAGATGCCATATATGGTTCTTTTACATTATAGATGGAATATTTCAGCACCTTGGATAATGTTGTGAGAGGGTTTGGTAGACTTCACTCACATCTTCCAGGTCTCCACAGGGCTGGGGTAGTTCAGCTTCATGTGCCTCCGCACTCAGATCGTTCGCCTCAATTTGCAAACAAAAAAACTAAAGCGGAAATTCCCTTTTGCAAAGGTCAAGCAGTTCAAAATTAAGTAACCCGTCCCCAACGGGGAACCCTGTCCTAGTCAAAATGCTGATGTTAACTGGATGGATAAAGTGGTTTGGAAATTGGTGACGCCAGATGGAAAGTTGTCACTAGAGATTTTGAATGCGTGCTCGCACAAAAACACAAACCAGTGTGGCTCATTCGGCACTTTTCTCTAAACACTGACAAGGAAACATTTTGGCTGCTTTCAAGGCCAGTTCTGTGTTCAGGAACAGGAGACCTCAGATTCACAAACAGCTGAATAAC
The DNA here is from genome assembly GCF_047496885.1 of Scyliorhinus torazame. Taxonomy (NCBI): domain Eukaryota; kingdom Metazoa; phylum Chordata; class Chondrichthyes; order Carcharhiniformes; family Scyliorhinidae; genus Scyliorhinus; species Scyliorhinus torazame. The sequence continues at coordinate 177,044,546 of NC_092721.1, read as the reverse complement.
ACAGTTAAACATTTCCAGTTCAGTTGCTTTAGTAAGGAGTAAAGCTCACAATCCTATCACAGCTCTGCAGCAAGTACATTCTGCACACACAACTGCTGGGAACAAGCTCTCTCCTGCTAGATTTTCTTCCTGGTGAAGGTGGCTTGTTAATTCTTCTTGATAATAATCCATTTCTCTCCAATAATAACTATCGAGCATATGAGCTTGTTCAGGTACTCTTTTAGAATGAAAAATCTTTTCAGCTAAAATAGGATTGTGTACCTTTGTTTGATGGTGTGAAGTTAACATCAAATGTCAGCAGAGCACAAAGATAAACGCAGCAACTACAGGCCAGTCAGCTTAGCCTAATGATAAGGGCAAGTTTTTAAGAAATGAAAACTTGAGACAAAATTAATAGTCACTTGGGCAAATGTGAATTCATTAAAGAAAGCCAACATGGTATTGTTAAGGGCAATAATGTTTGACTAACTTGCTGGAGTTTTTTTTTTGAGGAGGTAACAGAGGGGAATGCTGTTGATGTGGTGCACATGCACTTCCAAAAGACATTTGATAAAGTGCTGCACAAAAGACTTGAGCAACATTAGAAATTGTGGAATAAAAGGGACAGAAGCAACAAGGGTACAAAACTGGCTCATTGACACAAAATGAGAGTAGTGGTTCAATGTTTTTCAGGCTGGTTTGAGAACAATTTGTAGTAGAGTTCTCTAGGAGTCAGTGTTGGGACTCCTGCTCTTCCTTATATATAATAATAATCTTTATTGTCACAAGTAGGCTTTCATTAACACTGCAATGAAGTTATTGTGAAAATACCCTAGTCGCCACATTCCAGCGCCTGTTCAGGTAAACAGAGGGAGAAATCAGAATGTCCAAATTATCTAACAGCAAGTCTTTTGGGACTTTTGGGAGGAAACCGGAGCACCCGGAGGAAACCCATGCAGACACAGGGAGAATGTGCAGACTCCGCACAGACAGTGACTCAAGCCGGAAATCGAACCCGGGTCCCTGACGCTGTGAAGAAAAGTGCTAACCACTGTGCTACCGTGTGCCCTGTTAATGACCTAGACCTTGGTGTACAGGGTACAAATAAAACATTTGCAGATGGTACAAGACTTGGAAGTACTGTGACTCATGAAGAGTATAATGTAGAACTTCAAAAGGACATAGGTGAGTGGTGGAATAGGCAGACGAGTAGCAGATTAAATTTAATGCAGAGAAGTCTGAAGTGATTTATTTTGGTAAGAAGAATGCAGAGGGACAATATAAAATAAAGGATCAAATTATAAAAGGGGCAGGAGCAGAGGGATCTGGTTGCATTCATAATAAACCATCAAAGGCAGCAGGACAGGTTGAGAGAGCAGTTAATAATGCAAACCTTTATTAATAGGGGCAGAGCATAAAAGCAAAGAAGCTATGTTAAACCTGTACAAAACACTGGTTCAGCGTCAACTGGAGTACTGTGTCCAGTTCTGGTCACATTACTTCAGGAAGGATATGAAGACATTAGAGAGGGTGCAGAAAAGGTTCACAAGAATGAAGTTCCTTATCCCTGGAACCAGTTATGTAGAAAGATTGAAGAAAATGGGACTAATCTCCTTGGAGAAGCCAAGGTTGAGAGGAGATTTAATACAGGAATTCAAAATTAGAAAATCATAATGTGATCAGGCAAAGTCAATATGGTTTTGTGAAATTAAATCATTTAATTCATTTATTCCAGATTTTTAAAAATAAATTTAGAGTATCCAATTCATTAAGGGGCAATTTAACGTGGGCAATCCACTTACCCTGCACATCTTTGGGTCGTGGGGGCGAAACCCACGCAAACACGTGGAAAATGTGCAAACTCCACACGGACAGTGACCCAGAGCCGGGATCGAAATTTATTCCAGTTTTTTGAGGAAGGTAGAGAAACTGGAACCTGTAAATGTGGTGGGTATGGATTTCCAAAAGGCATTTGATAAGGTGCCATATCAAACGTTACTACACAAGGTACAACAGGGTGTAGGTAACATATATAAAGGATTGGTTCGCTAAGAAGAAGCAGAGAGTAGGGATAAATGGGTCTTTCTCAGGTTGTAACTAGTGGAGTGCCACAGGGATCAGTGCTGGGACCTCAACTATTGACAATTTATATCAAACAGCTAAATTTGTCAATGATACCAAGGTAGGCAGGAAAGTAAATTGGGGTGGCACGGCGGCACAGTGGTTAGCACTGCTGCCCCACAGCACCAGGGACCAGTTTCAATTCTGGCCTTGGTGACTCTGTGGAGTCTTCATAGTCTCCCTGTGGGTTTCCTCCAGGTGCTCCCACAGTCCAAAGATATGTAAATTAGGTGGTTGATCATGCTAAATTGCCCCTTAGTGTCGAAAGACATGTAAGTTAGGTGGGGTGATCTTTCAGAGGGTTGGCTCAGACTCGATGGGCTGAGTGGCCTCCTTCTGCACTGTATGGATTCTAAATTGTCAAAAGGAAGTAGAGAATATACAAAAGGATATGCACAGATTAAGTGAGGTGGGCAAACGTTTGGCACATGGGAGTATAACGTGGAAAAACATTAACTTGTCCACTTTGGCAGGAAGGATAGAAGAGCAGTATATTATTTAAATGGAGAGATCTGGGTGCACTGGTATGTGATCCACAGAAAGTTACTAAGCAGGTACAGCAAGTGATTAGGAAGGCAAATGGAATGTTGTTGTTTATTATAAGAGGGATGGAATATAAAAAGTAGGGACATTTTACTGCGGCTGTGCAGGGCATTGGTGGGACCACATCTGGAATACTGTGTACAATTCTGCTCTCCTTATTTCACAAAAAATAATTTGTGTTTGAAGAGTTCAAAGAAAGATTCATTCTTGGGATGAAGGGCTTATTTTATGACAACAGGTTAAACAAATTGAGCCTTTACACATTGGAGTTCAGAAGAATGAGAAGTGATGTTATTGAAATATATTAGATCCTGAGGGCACTTGATAGAGTAGATACCAGGATGATGTGTCCACGTGTGAGAGGGTAGGTACCAGGATGATGTGTCCACGTATGGGAGGGTAGGTACCAGGATGATGTGTCCACGTGTGGGAGGGTAGATACCAGGATGATGTGTCCACGTGTGGGAGGGTAGGTACCAGGAGGATGTGTCCACGTGTGGGAGGGTAGATACCAGGATGATGTGTCCACGTGTGGGAGGGTAGGTACCAGGAGGATGTGTCCACGTGTGGGAGGGTAGGTACCAGGAGGACGTGTCCACGTGTGGGAGGGTAGGTACCAGGAGGATGTGTCCACATGTGGGAGGGTAGGTACCAGGAGGACGTGTCCACGTGTGGGAGGGTAGATACCAGGATGATGTGTCCACGTGTGGGAGGGTAGGTACCAGGAGGATGTGTCCATGTGTGGGAGGGTAGGTACCAGGAGGATGTGTCCACGTGAGGGAGGGTAGGTACCAGGAGGATGTGTCCACATGAGGGAGGGTAGGTACCAGGAGCATGTGTCCACGTGAGGGAGGGTAGGTACCAGGAGGATGTTTCCACGTGTGGGAGGGTAGGTACCAGGAGGATGTGTCCACGTGTGGGAGGGTAGGTACCAGGAGGATGTGTCCACGTGAGGGAGGGTAGGTACCAGGGGCATGTGTCCACGTGAGGGAGGGTAGGTACCAGGAGGATGTTTCCACGTGTGGGAGGGTAGGTACCAGGAGGATGTGTCCACGTGTGGGAGGGTAGGTACCAGGAGGATGTTTCCACGTGTGGGAGGGTAGGTACCAGGGGCATGTGTCCACGTGTGGGAGGGTAGGTACCAGGAGGATGTGTCCACGTGAGGGAGGGTAGGTACCAGGAGGATGTGTCCACGTGAGGGAGGGTAGGTACCAGGAGGATGTGTCCACGTGTGGGAGGGTAGGTACCAGGAAGATGTTTCCACTTGTGGGAGAGATCAGATCCAGGAGACACTGTTTAAGAATAGGTTTCCCTTTTAAAGATGCAGATGAGAAGTATTTATTTTCTCAGAGGGTCATTAGCATGTGAAATTCTCTTCCCCAGAGAGCAGTGGGAAACTGGGTCAGTCATTCAAGACAGAGTTGGACAGATTCCTGATAGACAGGGGACGAAAGGGTAATGGGGGGCAGACAGGAAAGTGGAGTGGAGACCACAACCAGATCAGCCATGATCTTATTGAATGGTGATACAGGCTCGAAGGGCCGACTCAAAAGTCTACCTTTGACAAAGAGTCATTCGGACTCAAAACGTTAGCTCCCTTCTCTCTCCACAGTTGCTGTCGACCTGCTGATTGTCCAGTATTTTCTGTTTTTACACCATAAACATAAGAGCAGAATTAGGCCATTCGATAATAATCTTTATTGGTGTCAGAAGTAGGCTTACATTAACACTGAAATGAAGTTACTGTGAAAATCCCCGCGTCGCCACATTCCAGCGTCTGTTCGGGTACACAGAGGGAGAATTCAGAATGTCCAATTCACCCAACAAGCACGTCTTTCGGGACTTGTGGGAGGAAACCGGAGCACCCGGAGGAAACCCACGCAGACAGGGGGAGAACGTGCAGACTCCGCACAGACAGTGACCCAAGCCGGGAATCGAACCCGGGACCCTGGCGCTGTGAAGCCACAGTGCTAACCACTGTGCTACCGTGCCTTCCAGCCTGCTCCGCCATTCAATCATGGCTGATATGTTTATCATCCCCATTCTCCTGTCTTTCTATTCAAAAGTCCTGGGCGAGATTCTCCGACCCCCCGCCGGGTCGGAGAATCGCCGGGGGCTGGCGTGAATCCCGCCCCCGCCGGTTGCCGAAGTCTCCGGCACCGGAGATTCGGCGAGGGCGGGAATCGCGCCGCGCCGGTTGGCGGGCCCCCCCGCGCGATTCTCCGGCCCGGATGGGCCGAAGTCCCGCCGCTAAAATGCCTGTCCCGCCGGCGTAGATTAAACCACCTACCTTACCGGCGGGACAAGGCAGCGCGGGCGAGCTCCTGGGTCCTGGGGGGGGCGCGGGGCGATCAGGCCCCGGGGGGTGCCCCCACGGTGGCCTGGCCCGCGATCGGGGCCCACCGATCCGCGGGCGGGCCTGTGCCGTGAGGGTACTCTTTCCCTTCCGCCTCCGCCACGGTCTCCACCATGGCGGAGGCGGAAGAAACTCCCTCCACTGCGCATGCGCGGGAATGCTGTCAGCGGCCGCTAACGCTCCCGCGCATGCGCCGCTGGGAGATGTCATTTCCGCGCCAGCTGGCGGGGCACCAAAGGCCTTTTCCGCCAGCTGGCGGGGCGGAAATTCGTCCGGCGCCGACCTAGGCCCTTAAGAATGGGGCTCGGCCCCCAAAGATGCAGAGCATTCCGCACCTTTGGGGCGACGCGATGCCCGACTGATTTGCGCCGTTTTGGGCGCCAGTCGGCGGACATCGCGCCGTTTCCGGAGAATTTCGCCCCCTATGTTCTTATAAAATGGCAAGGGGTCTAGACAGAGTAGATAAGGAAGACTGTTTCCATTGGTGGAAGGATTGGGAACCAGAAGGCATAGATTGAAGGTATTGAAATGAAATGAAAATCGCTTATTGTCACAAGTAAGCTTCAAATGAAGTTACTGTGAAAAGCCCCTAGTCGCCACATTCCGGCGCCTGTTCGGGGAGGCTGGTATGTGAATTGAACCGTGCTGCTGGCCTGCCTTGGTCTGCTTTCAAAGCCAGCAATTTAGCCCTGTGCTAAACAGCCCCTTCGAACAAAAGAAGCAACCCTAGCGAAAGGAGGCAAAATGGGGCTGGTTTAGCACACTGGGCTAAATCGCTGGCTTTGAAAGCAGACAAAGGCAGGCCAGCAGCACGGTTCAATTCCCATACCAGCCTCCCCGAACAGGCGCCGGAATGTGGCGACTAGGGGCTTTTCACAGTAACTTCATTTGAAGCCTACTTGTGACAATAAGCGATTTTCATTTCATTTCAAATGTTTTCACACAGAGAATGGTTTACGATCTGGGATGAACGTCCAGACAGTGAGAGTTTGGCTGGTTTAGCACAGTGGACTAAACAGCTGGCTTGTAATGCAGAACAAGGCCAGCAGCGCGGGTCCAATTCCCTTACCAGCCTCCCCGAACAGGCGGCGGAATGTGGCGACTAGGGACTTTTCACAGTAACTACATTGAAGCCTACTTGTGAAAATAAGCGATTATTATTATAATTATTATGGCAGCAGGCTCAATGGAGGGTTTCAAATGGGAATTGGATCATTAACTGGAAAGGAAACATTTACAGAGAGTACAGGGAAAAGGTAGGGAAGTGGCATTTCAGATACTCCTTCAGATGGCCAGCACAGCCATGACAGGCTAAATGGCCTCTCTCTGTGCAGTAACCATTCTGTGAACGCAACTTAAAAGCAGTGAACTGTGCAAAGCCACTTTTACCGTAAACGTGGTCCAAGAATTTAAAGTATATTTGTAATTAGACATTAATTTCACTACATTTGAAAAGAATAACTTTTTTTTCACCATTAAATCCTGATGTGGCACAAAGCTGGTATAAATTAATTGACAGGAAACCAAATGGTTGCTATTCAAATCTTTATCTACTACAATAATAGAAATGACTGCCTTTTTAGAAATCTGCCCTTTGGGATTTAGGAACATTAACAGGAGTAGGTTGTATCTCGTGACTGATTTGCACCTCAGCGCTCAATTGTCCTTTCATTGATCTCTCTTGATATCCTTTTTTTTCCAATTTTGTGTACCCAATTCATTTTTTCTAATTAAGGGGCAATTTAGCATGGCCAATCCACCTACCCTGCACATCTTTGGGTTGTGGGGGCAAAACCCACGCAAACATGGGGAGAATGTGCAAACTCCACACGGACAGTGGCCCAGAGCCAGGATCGAACCTGGGACTTCGGCGCCGTGAGGCAGCAATGCTAACCACTGTGCCACCATGCTGCCCCCCTCTTGATATCCTGACCCAAGAACTACAATCTATCTATTGCAAATCTTTAAGTTTTTAATGATCTGAACATCACAGCTTTCTGGGATAGAGAATTATACATTTCTACTACCCTTTTTGTGAAAAAAAGTGTGTTCTGAATTCATTCCCGAATGTTCAAACTCTGATTTTTAGGATTATATTTTAACTGGTCTCGATTCCCCCATTAAAAAGGAAATATTCCTTCATTCCTACATGATCAAAACATTTTAAATACCTTGATCACCTCTGAATTTGCTGCACTCAAGCAGAGTTTAAGCAACCCATCCTCGAAGGTCCGTTATCATTTAGGGGACAGTGATTTACAGTGCCATTTGGCCCATAGAGTCTGCACCGACCCTTGAAAAGACCACCCCACCTAGGACCACCCCACCTAAGCCCACACCTCCACCCCATCCCGGTAACCCCTGCGAACCTTTTTTGGACACTAAGGGCAATTTAGTATGGCCAATCCACCGAACTTGCACATCTTTGGACTGTGGGAGGAAACCGGAGCACCCGGAGGAAACCCACGCAGGCACGGGGAGAACGTGCAGACTCCGCACAGATAGTGACCCAAGCTGGGAATCGAACCTGGGACCCTGGAGCTGTGAAGCCACAGTGCTAATCATTGTGCTACCGTGCCAGCCACGGTATGGTAGCACAGTGCAGGTCGAGCAAAGATGAGCTTGTCCTGCATTTGCAGCTAGCTGCTTTGGGCTGGCAATTTCCATGTTTGAGGTTGTAAAAAGGTCTCTGTGGAGTAAATTGCCCGTGCAACAGTTCATCCAGAGCTTCAACTCAAAAGATATCGGAATGGGTTTCTAAAGATTCAGTGCTCTGTTGTATTGAAACAGTGAATGTAGTACGTTAAAGTCTTTTCCTGCTAGATTTCCACTTGTATGTAATTAGCCTTCATGCACGTAAATAATTCTGGCTTGGGTGCATGCCTGGTACAGTGCTGACAAAACAAGAGAATGTGGCCATTAATCCACATGATAGCCACATAATTGTTCCAGCCAGTGCATTATATCATGGTTGAAAAAAAAGAGTAAGGTCCACTACCCCAATCAAAAAACACGGAAGGTTTGCAGGAGACAAGATAAATTACTGCGGATGCTGGAATCTGATACAGAATAAGAAAATGCTGGACAATCTCAGCAATCAATAGCACTGTTGCTTCACAGCACCAGGATCCCAGGTTTGATTCCTAGCTTGGGTCACTGCCTGTGCGGAGTCTGCATTTTCTCCCCGTGTCTGCGTGGGTTTCCTCCGGTTTCCTCCCACACGTATCGAAAGAAGTGCTCTTGGGTGAATTGGACATTCTGAATTCTCCCTCTGTGTATCCGAGCAGGCGCCGGAATCTGGCGACTCAGGGCTTTTTACAGTAACTTCATTGCTACTTACGACAAGAAAGATTATTTTTTAAAAAGGTATTACAATACCTATGGAGAGTGAAGGGAGCTAGTGTTTCGAGTCTGGATGACTCTTTGTCCAAGCCTAGCGGAATACCAGCTTTGACAAGGAGTCATCCAGATTCAAAATGTTAGCTTCCTTCTCTCTCCACAGATGCTGTCAGACCTGCTGATGTTATCCAGCATTTTCTGTTCGTGACTCAGAGGAGGCATGGTTCTCTTCTGGAAGCAGACTTTAGCTATGAACCGGAGTGAGAATTAGCTGGGAAGAAGCTGAGATTGCAGCAAGGGATATTTTTGGAGGGTAAACTTTCATTCTCATCGCTCTTTATTTTTTCAATTTTACGATGACTCGTGTTCTGATCCAGAACGGTTAATAGTAGAGGCAAGCTCTCCCACATGAAGTGCATGCAAAGTCCCAACTTAAACCCATCAGAAACACTTTCTGCAGTTGAGCATTAAAGCGTAGAACAGTCTGATTAGCTTTCTGATTTACTCCCACAGTTCAACCAACACTCCTTAATCAAAAATATAACTGGAGACTACAATCGCCTAGGGTCTACACTAAGTGAGAGAGGGAACTGAGACCCAGGTTTACAACAGCAACACCCCATCGATTGCACCCCATGCACTGATCATTTTAACCATTGAAACTAGGTCCGAGTAACTCCGCAACCTGAAATTGAAGGAGGAAAATACAAGGCAACACAAAGTGAAAATTCAACAAACAGCCCCTCCCGGGCAGAAGGATCAGAATTTGCCCCAATAATCGGCACAGTGATAGGTGGCATGCGGAGTTTCGCACTACATGATCCTCCACTGAGCAATTCATACTGGGTGATGCATGCTTGAAATTATTCACCAACCTCGTTAACAGCAACAAACGGCAGCTCGGAGAAGAGGATGTTAAACTGCCAGAGTAATGAACTCCTGCAAAGTTATCCCTGTGAGTGGTGTTTCACCTGCCGCCTGACCTGCACGCTTATCCCGGTGGGCGGGAATGTCCAGGGGCCAGGCTGCTGGCCCTTTCCACCACAATCGCCTCTCCAGCTCTCTGGGAGTGAGGGAGGGAGAGACGCTCTCTCTGACTGCACTTTGCACGAGCTGGCTTGTTCCTGCACTGCTACACTGCACTGGGGCGGGGCTATGTCAAAGGCAGGTTGTCCTACCTGTGGGCAGGTGCGAGTGGGCTGGGGGAGGGGTCCTGACATCCTGAAATCGCAGTTATTTATATAGCAAAGGAATTCAAGATTTCTCAAAATGTAAATTGGACCCCCCAAAAAGTCCATTATGTTTTTTGCTCAGGATGAGAAAGCATTAGGGCAGCACGGTAGCATGGTGGTTAGCACAATTGCTTCACAGCTCCAGGGTCTCAGGTTCGATTCCGGCTTGTGTCACTGTCTGTGCGGAGTCTGCACATCCTCCCCGTGTGTGCGTGGGTTTCCTCCGGGTGCTCCGGTTTCCTCCCACAGTCCAAAGATGTGCAGGTTAGGTGGATTGGCCGTGATAAATTGCCCTTAGTGTCCAAAATTGGCCTTAGTGTTGGGTGGGGCTACTGGGTTATGGGGATAGGGTGGAGGTGTTGACCTTGGGTAGGGTGCTCTTTCCAACAGCTGGTGCAGACTCGATGGGCCAAATGGCCTCCTTCTGCACTGTAAATACTATAGTTCTATGATTACCAATTATTGCATTCAATTAGGTTTACAATCTAAAACAGATGAGAATGCACATCCATTTCACACATTCAGGCTTGACATTGGAAGCTCCCCTAGTGTCAAGGATAGGAGGCTCATCATGGAGGTTGAAGGTGCAAATGTCTGCCAAACCAGTGCAAAAATGTTATTCCCCAAAATACTTTAAGAACAAAAAGAACTCATGGGAAACACAGATACTAAGACACATCGTAACATCACAATTTATTAACAGTTGGAGAGCGGTGACTGGGTCCCAAACAATACTCATCGTAGGGCAGAGGATAGATCGGCAACAAATGAGATTGGGCAGTCTTGCAGAGTTATGCATAAACTGGAGACCTGGAAAGGGTAGGTACATACTAAAGACCACAATAGGAGGAAAATCCATAAAAGGTATATCGAGGGGAATAGTTTTCTGGATAAATAGGGAAAACAGCATGGGATGTACTTACCAAAGTGCCCGTTTTTGCTCTTGCTGTTTGACAGCCACCATTTTGAGTCCGGCAACTTTAATTCACCTAAAGTACCTACCTGGAGGTGCATTATTCTGCCTGAATATGGTAATCAGTGCCTCGTGCCTGTTTCAGAACCCATTGCCAAATTGGATAAATAGTGCTCATGATCCACTCAGCTTCTCAGAGGCTAGCAGTCCTTGATTTTACTTACCTTAATGTGGATTTAATTTTTTATTTATTTAGTGGTTTGTCGGATTGAATATCATGAACCTTTAAAAATATTGTTCTCAGTGTTTGTCTTTTGATGGATAATTCCAATTCAAAAACTTTAGACTGGTTAGTATTTTCAACTTGAGAGATTTGTCTGAATTAATTGGGGCCTTCAATGATATGGAGCCTTTGAATCTCCACATCTTGGCCTACATCGAAGCAACCACTCAGACAAAACATTTGGGGCACGATCTAATCTAATCGTAACAAAAGTCCCATGACGAGCACGTTAAGCCGGGTGTTACCTGGCTCTGTGAAACACCATTTTATCTATTGGGACTTGGTTGCAATCCGAGGCCTCAGCGGGAAACACCCCATCGAGGCCGCATTTAGTCCCGTTTCCTGCACTGAGGAGCTCCGCTCGTCAGAACACTCAGTGCAGGAAGAGATCGGGCCACCATTTGTAACTGGTGTCCCGATCTCTTGAATGCCCCCGACGCGACCCCCGAACCCCGGTTATAAGCACTTGTCATGGTACTCTGTTGCAACTTGGTTAGATCGCGCCTTATATTATCCTTTCCGACTGTTTGTTATAAAGTGGATGTTTCCACTATAACAATAGACCAGCATAAGGATGGTCCACAGTCACAAAACAAAAATATTAAACTATTATGAACCCTAGTTTAATGATTGTTCATTAGATTATGAACGTAATCCCACTGACCGAAGGATATAAATTAGTTGATATTATTGTACAAGCACTTAAAAGATCTCCTCTGATATTTTACTGGAGATGTTAATCCATTTAAAATAAATCCGCTTGACTGTTTAAAATAAATGGATTACCACTTCTGTTAAATAGAGGAAGGTAGAACAACTTCTACTTATGTAGAATTTTACATGTATTAGTCTTCCTAAACAACACCAAACGTCATTGCAACCTTTTTTTCAATTTTTTTCTTGCCACTGTGTATCTGAGAGAAAATATTTAAGAGGATCCCAATGGAATATGCTAGCAATAGGCAAGCCTGTGGTTGGTGCTCCAGTATGCTGTGTCACACGGTGATAATGTCTGGGATTGCTTCACATGAGGAGTTTCCATTCCGCTGATGGTGTCGGTGAGAGATACTTCTTTAAGACCATATACATTTCAATAGGGAAGTTAGAGAAAAACCATAATTAGCTGACAAATCCTGCAGGAATTTGAATGCTATTAGTCAGTCGGAATGCATTCCTCACCCATTGCATTAAGCAAGATAGTGGCTACACTATTATAGGGAGAGAGAAAACATGACAGAAGGTTATTTTTGTTAGGGCATCATGATCGGCAAAGGCTTGGTGGGCCGAAGGGCCTGTTCCTGTGCTGTACTTTTCTTTGTCCTTTGTTCTTTGAAAGGAAAAAAATAATTTTGTATTCAAATTAAAATGTAAAATTCAGATGTTGCTTGTAACACCCATCTCTAGTTTTTCTCATCTCTGCCTCCTCAAGCTCACCCGTGTACTGCATTCTTGATCCTAACCATCCAATTTCTCTTTCTAGCCTTCTAACCTGTGGTGTTGGGTGCTCTGGTGCACAGATGAGCCAACACAGTTGTATGTGGTACAACTCTATTTTATTTTAACTCTTGTATACAGTTTGTTCTGGATACTCTGCACGTGCTGTCTCCCTGAGTGTGTCGTGTAGCAGGTCTGTCCTTGTCCGTGTCTCCAGCTAATACTGACCACCAGGTGTCGTGTTTGTGCTTTTATATCTTTCTGTGATTGGTTGTGGTGTTGTGTGTTCTGATTTGTCTGTTGGTGTGTCTATCATGATGTGTGTGTTTGAATATCATGACATCCCCCCTTTTTACAAAGATATGTGCCTACGTGGTTATAAATATGATCGTGTCGTGAGTGCATCTAAGAGTGTGTGTGTGTGTTGTGTACAGCGTGTGTATATGACGTAACTATTTACATGGGGCGATGTCGGGTGCGTCACACTAACAAGGTTGTACCATAACAAAACATGAATGCGAGAAAAAAAACAACTTGAACAGTGGTCCGGTCAGACGATATCTGGAACGATAAACAACAACAGGTTATAATACAGAAGTGTTTGACTTTTTTGAACGTATGAACAGCATTATAAGTCCAGTCTAATGGGTGACCGCCTCAAGAATAGGCTGGTCCTCAAGCCGATTCAGCTGTGGAGATTTGGGTTCACACTGGTTCACCTTGGACTGTTGGAGGTGATGCTGTTGCCGAAGTCTCTACTTTTCCATTTGTTGTACTTCGTGCAGTGCTTGATTTTTTCATTCGTGCAAATATAACATTCAACATCTTTGTTAGTGTTGCCTTGGCTGTGGTTTGGTTTACTAAGTTTTTTTGCTGGCCAGGTGTATATTGTAGCGCGTTCTAACAGCCTGTAACACAATTCCTTCGTGTATTTCTATGTGCTGAGATGTTACTGTAGTTAGTAAGGCCTTAATTATCTGCAACTGAACACCTTCGTCGGTTTGTGGTCCTTGAGAACAACCACATATTGTCTCTATAATTCTATCAATTAATTTCTGTGAACAGTCAGATGATGTGCTGACTATGCGGGGACATTTCGACTGGCATGCCAACTCAAAAGGGAGAAAATACTTGTCTGCTTCAATAAAGTTTGCCCTGGATTTGACAGGTGGCAAGGTCCCAGAAACAGCCTTAGCTTCTGCATGGGGAGGATTTTAGCTGCTGTGGCCTGGTCACGGGTGGCGATGGAAGGGGCATGATCCGTGGCATCTCCACAAAGTCATCCTTGGGAACCAGTGGAGGATCCGGCGTGTGCGTACAGTTCAGTTGCGAGCGTGGAAGGCGGCGCAAAGCTCGCTGATTGCGCCTACGCCCCAATCCATCCGCCCTGCATGCCAGGAACAAGGTGGAGTCTTTTTTCTTTTTATGTTTGTGGTGGACGGCATCTTGTAGCCGATGGGTCGTTGCCATCGAAGAAGCACCATCACTAATATCATGCAAGGCGATGACTGTGCCAGATGTGGAAGTTGGCCGAGACCGTGCACGCTGGTTCCGGCCACCTGCTGTGCCGGAAGGGCGACTCCGCAGAGAAACGTCGAAGCATGTCGCCTTGGAGAGAGAATTGTTGCTCGCATCAACGTCTAGCGATGGCGCGAATTGGTGTGTCCGTCTTGGACCGCCGGTGCTGGTCGCCACTGCCGACCCAGTGGGACTGCCACGCGACCCATTCCCTGTCGCCGTGGCATCCGCCGTCGCCCTGAGCGTGCCATCACCGAGGCCGCGACACCGCCCGTCCGGAGCGAGGTCTGGCGTGCGCGAATCAGAGTCGGCGCTTGGCTGCTCCCCATCTGGAGTCCGGTCTGCCTTCCGTCGATGCTCCCCGTCCGGAGTCCCAACAGGTTCACTGGAGGCAGCCGAGATTCCCTGAAGCTGCACTTCTGGAGTCGGAACATGGAGGAATGCACCGACCAGTGGAGAGGCTCGAGCCATCGAGGGTGGAAGCGGTGCGCCGCCACCGCAGTCGTCAGTGGTCCCACCGTGATCGTCGAGTGCCTCGGTACGCACTAGGCGAGGTCTGTCACCTTGCACCTTTTGCATGGGAAGTGGGATGTTGTCGTCACTCGTCTCACATCCCGTGGATAGATCCTCATTAGCAGCTTGCTGTTCACTAGGGTTGGGTAAATTGTCAGAGTTTTCATCTGGTGGTGCACACCATGTCGGTGGACTGTCATTGTCTTGCCGTTGTCCTTCATTTGGGCTTTTCTTCTTTGGAATTTTAAATCTTCCCCCAGACATTGCAGAACCTTGTTTATTACCCCCAAATTCTCCCATATGTATGGTCTCGAATATAGGATCCAATGTTTCTATCGACATTGTACTATTTTCCAAAGAACATTCCGTTTCACTTTTCTTCTCAGGTACCTCATATGTATCTTTGTCTAATGTACATGCTTTCATGGTCTCTGGGTCTGATTTTGCTGGGACTGGCATGGTCACAGTCTCTCTTTTACTGTTCTCAATTGCCCACATTATACTCCCCATACATAACTGCTTAATCACTGGGGTTAGTGTGGTTAAACATACAGGTAATTTCTTTAGCAAATCCTCAGTATCCTTCTGTGACCATGCAGCATTATTAATCTCTGTTCGGCTACAATGATTCTGAAGGTCAGCGCATGAACCTTTTTCCTTCGGGCTTGGAAGAGGAGATTCCTTTGGCTTGTCTTCAGTTGGGCTTGAACAGTCATCAGCGCTGTGTCCTTCATTGTAGCATGAGAGACCGTCATGGTCATGCTGCTGTGCAGTGGAGCATGGTAGGCTGTCATAGCCTTCGCGCTGTTCATGTGAGCATGGCAGACTTGCATTATCTGCCGCTGGTTGGTCAGGAGAGGTTGCTAGACCCTCATGGTCTTGTTCCTGCAAGGACTGCGCATCGGAGTCAAGCGTTTTTTCTATCGTGGAGGCTGTCCACGAGCTCTCTGTGGAGGCTTGTGACACCGGAGTCACTTCTTGTTCGTGCAAGGACTGCGCTCTGGAGTCTTGCGTTTCTGCAATTGTGGAGTCTGTCCACGAGCTTGCTGTGGAGGCTTGTGACGGTGGAGTCACTTCTTGTTCATGCAAGGACTGCGCGCTGGAGTCTTGCGTTTCTGCAATTGTGGAGTCTTTCCACGAGCTTGCTGTGGAGGCTTGTGACTCTGGAGTCACTTCTTGTTCGCGCAAGGACTGCGCTCTGGAGTCTTGCGTTCCTTCTATCGTGGAGTCAGTCCACAAGCTCGCTGTGGAGGCTTGTGACTCTGGAGTCACTTCTTGTTCATGCAAGGACTGCGCTCTGGAGTCTTGCATGTCTTCTTTCATAGAGTCGGGAACGCTGAGCGGGACATGGACCATGCTCTGTGTGGCAGCAGGCCGCTCTCTGTGGGCTTGCACCGCTCCCTGTCTGTTAATGTCAGGCTGCAGCATCATCCGGCACTGATAAGTTGGGACGTCATATCTGCTGGGTTGGAGATCTTCAAATCCGAAAAATGAATCCGCATCTGCGTCGGATTCAATGTGGGGGCCGCCAATGTGCAACACGAAAGGTTCGTCCGAGTCATAGTCGTATAGGACCACGGAGCTATCATTGGGCTCGCGAGGTCCGGAAACACTGTAAAGATCGTCATCGAAGTATTCGAGGTCGGAATCATCGGATTGTGCGTAGGTAACCGCTTGTCGGAGGGTTCTTCGGAGGTCAAATTCATCCCCTGGGTCAATTTGCGGCAATGTGCTGTCATTCCAGGTGAGGGAAGGTTGTTTTACAGCTTTAACAGATTTTTGTTTTTTTGATTTGGGACGTTTCCCTTTTAAATTGGATTTGGGACGTTTCCCCTTTAAATTGGTGCGGTCTGGGGCCTCTGACATCCTGACGCTCGGTATGTAGCACGTAGGAAGCGACTGCGCATGCGCTGATCGCTGTTCCTTTACCGATGGCCGTTTTCTTGACTGCGCATGCGCAGCATCTCGCGCATGCGCGAACGAAACTTCCGGTTCTGCGCACTGCTCGCGCAACTGTGCTAGCGTAATACCTTTAGCAAGATGGCCACCGACCTCGACCCAGCCCTCTCTCAGTCCCGGGATTTCGGCCTCTGGGAATTCGGGCTCCGGGATCCCAGCCACGAGGTGAGTACTGCCGCTTTTCTTACCTTTACTTGCCGATTGGATTGCGTTTTCTTCACAGTACTTGGAGAATTTGTCCAGGACTGCCTGGTAATCGTACCTTTGCTGCCTCCTGAAGAACCTGAACCGTGTGAATATTTCTCTTGCCCTTGCACCGGCGATGGTGAGGAGAAATTCAATTTTTTCGCTATCATCCAGGTCTTGGAGTTCAGCTGCCACCAGGAACAATTCGAACACTTGCCGGAATCGCCGCCAGTTTTCGCGGAGATCGCCGTGGCACTGGAGCGGCTGCGGAACCGGGAGCTCTATCATTTTGCCTGGGCACTGCTGGTTGTCTGTGTACACTGAGGTATGCCGGCAGGTATCGATCCACTCCTGTACCATATGGTGTTGGGTGCTCTGGTGCACAGATGAGCCAACACAGTTGTATGTGGTACAACTCTATTTTATTTTAACTCTTGTATACAGTTCGTTCTGGATACTCTGCACGTGCTGTCTCCCTGAGTGTGTCGTGTAGCAGGTCTGTCCTTGTCCGTGTCTCCAGCTAATACTGACCACCAGGTGTCGTGTTTGTGCTTTTATATCTTTCTGTGATTGGTTGTGGTGTTGTGTGTTCTGATTTGTCTGTTGGTGTGTCTATCATGATGTGTGTGTTTGAATATCATGACATAACCCACACCACACCCATCCCCCCCACCTCCTCTCTCCTCCCCCCCCGCCACCCGAACTCAAGCAAGTTGATATTGTAAACAGTTCTCAGGTCCAAAGAAACGTGCCCCTCCATTTCAAACCCATCATCAATCTATAAAGTACTCAACCCCTCTGTCTATGCAACTACTACACTACTGCCAACCTCTTTTTCCTCTCCAAACTTCTTGTGTGTTCTGATGAAAGGTCATCGCCCTGAATAGTTAACTCTGTTTCTCGCTCCAGAAACACTGCCTGACCTGCTGAGTATGTCCAGCATTTTCTGTTTTTATTGCAGATTTCCAGCATCTGCAGTACTTTACTTTGGTAATTTGAACGTGTTGCTGCCTCCCTGATCCATGCTCACCATTACTGCAAGTCCCGTGTCTAATCTCTCTACCCTTCAAACTTAAAAAGAAAGATTTACCCTTGCCACAACACATAAAATAGTCCAGAACAATATCACAAGGGGTATCCCTTCGACTGTGATCATGGTGCATGACCTGTCCTCGTCCATTTTAACTTTTCTGCAGCCTTTGATATGGTCAATTACAGCATTCCCCCTCTAACACCGCCTCCATGGTCGAGCTGAATCCGACACGCTTGCATGACTCCATTTAAGTTGAACCAGAGAATCTACAGCAATGGCTTCTCTTTTCTTCATGTTGTTACTTCTGGAGTTCCTCAAGGGCTTCTTGAACGCCCCCCTCCGCTTTGACATCTACATGGTGCCCTTGCTGACATCAAAATCCAAGGTGGTGCTGGGGCATGGCGACTCTCTGCGAGCTCTCTCACCCAGACCCTTTTCTTTTATCTCTTCTCCTCTGTCGATTATTCTTTTTTTGCCTACTATGTACGGACTGTGTACATTCTCTTGGCCACAGAAAAATACTTTTCACTGTACTTCGGTACATGTGACAATAAATCAAATCAAATCTAAAGATATGGCGTCATGATAGCAGTCAGACTTACCTTTTGACTGTGACTATATCCTCAGCCCACATGCACAACATCCAATTCACATTAGTCTGCAAATTCCCATGTTATACATTGGAAGGGCTGAATCCATCAAACTCAGACCTTACCAATCAACTGTGAACCCCATCACCTCTGATTGCCTCAGCCACAATCTCAGTTTGAAGTTGACTGTTCGCTACTCCGGCGTCCTCGCTGAGCCCCAAGTTGAGCTTGTGGCTTCATCTCATCTCTACCACAAAAGACTTACTTTTTTTTTAATTAAATATTTTATTGAAAATTTTTGGTCAACCAACACAGTACATTGTGCATCCTTTACACAATATTATAACAACACAAATAACAATGACCTATTTTATAAACAAAAAATGAATAAATAATAAATAACAAAAATGAAAACTAGCCCTAATTGGCAACTGCCTTGTCACAAGTAACACTCTCCAAAAATATAATTTAACAGTCCAATATATAATTATCTGTAGCAACGACCTATACATACTATACAGTATATATTAACAACCCTGAGAGTCCTTCTGGTTCCTCCTCCCCCCCCCCCCCCCCCCCCCCCCGATCCTGGGCTGCTGCTGCTGCCTTCTTTTTCCCATTCCGTCTATCTTTCTGCGAGGTATTCGACGAACGGTTGCCACCGCCTGGTGAACCCTTGAGCCGACCCCATTAGGACGAACTTAATCCGCTCTAGCTTCATAAACCCCGCCATGTCATTTATCCAGGTCTCCACCCCCGGGGACTTGGCTTCTTTCCACATTAGCAATATCCTGCGCCGGGCTACTAGGGACGCAAAGGCCAAAACATCGGCCTCTCTCGCCTCCTGCACTCCCGGCTCTTGTGCAACCCCAAATATAGCCAACCCCCAGCTTGGTTCGACCCGGACTCCTACTACTTTTGAAAGCACCTTTGTCACCCCCATCCAAAACCCCTGTAGTGCCGGGCATGACTAAAACATATGGGTATGATTTGCTGGGCTTCTCGAGCACCTCGCACACCTATCCTCCACCCCAAAAAATTTACTGAGCCGTGCTCCAGTCATATGCGCCCTGTGTAATACCTTAAACTGAATCAGGCTTAGCCTGGCACACGAGGACGACGAGTTTACCCTGCTTAGGGCATCTGCCCACAGCCCCTCCTCGATCTCCTCCCCCAGCTCTTCTTCCCATTTCCCTTTTAGTTCATCTACCATAGTCTCCCCTTCGTCCCTCATTTCCCTATATATATCTGACACCTTACCATCCCCCACCCATGTCTTTGAGATCACTCTGTCCTGCACCTCTTGTGTCGGGAGCTGCGGGAATTCCCTCACCTGTTGTTTCTTATCGGGGACCCCCCCAAGGCTCCAGTCATTCCCCTATGCCGTCTCCACAGTCCCCAAATCTTCAGTGTAGCCACCACCACCGGGCTTGTGGTGTAGTTCCTCGGTGAGAACGGCAATGGGGCTGTCACCATAGCCTGTAGGCTAGTCCCCCTACAGGACGCCCTCTCTAATCTCTTCCACGCCGCTCCCTCCTCCTCTCCCATCCACTTACTCACCATTGAAATATTAGCGGCCCAATAATACTCACTTAGGCTCAGTAGTGCCAGCCCCCCCCTATCCCTGCTACGCTGTAAGAATCCCTTCCTCACTCTCGGGGTCTTCCCGGCCCACACAAAACCCATGATGCTCTTTTCAATCCTTTTAAAAAAAGCCTTCGTGATCACCACCGGGAGGCACTGAAACACAAAGAGGAATCTCGGGAGGACCACCATCTTAACCGCCTGCACCCTCCCTGCCATTGACAGGGATACCATATCCCATCTCTTGAAATCCTCCTCCATCTGTTCCACCAACCGCGTTAAATTTAACCTATGCAATGTGCCCCAATTCTTAGCTATCTGGATCCCCAGGTAACGAAAGTCCCTTGTTACCTTCCTCAACGGTAGGTCCTCTATTTCTCTACTGTGCTCCCCTGGATGCACCACAAACAACTCACTTTTCCCCATGTTCAATTTATACCCTGAAAACTCCCCAAACTCCCCAAGTATCCGCATTATTTCTGGCATCCCCTCCGCCGGGTCCGCCACGTATAGTAGCAAATCGTCCGCATACAAAGATACCCGGTGCTCTTCTCCTCCCCTAAGTACTCCCCTCCACTTCTTGGAACCCCTCAACGCTATCGCCAGGGGCTCAATCGCCAGTGCAAACAATAATAGGGACAGAGGGCATCCCTGCCTTGTCCCTCTATGGAGCCGAAAATATGCAGATCCCCGTCCATTCGTGACCACGCTCGCCACTGGGGCCCTATACAACAGCTGCACCCATCTAACATACCCCTCTCCAAAACCAAATCTCCTCAACACCTCCCACAAATAATCCCACTCCACTCTATCAAATGCTTTCTCGGCATCCATCGCCACTACTATCTCCGTTTCTCCCTCTGGTGGGGCCATCATCATTACCCCTAACAACCTCCGTATATTCGTGTTCAGCTGTCTCCCCTTCACAAACCCAGTTTGGTCCTCGTGGACCACCCCCGGGACACATTCCTCTATTCTCATTGCCATTACCTTGGCCAGGACCTTGGCATCTACATTTAGGAGGGAAATAGGTCTATAGGACCCGCATTGTAGCGGGTCCTTTTCCTTCTTTAAGAGAAGCGATATCGTTGCTTCAGACATAGTCGGGGGCAGTTGTCCCCTTTCCTTTGCCTCATTAAAGGTCCTCGTCAGTACCGGGGCGAGCAAGTCCACATATTTTCTATAGAATTCGACTGGGAATCCATCCGGTCCCGGGGCCTTTCCCGCCTGCATGCTCCTAATTCCTTTCACCACTTCTTCTACCTCGATCTGTGCTCCCAGTCCCACCCTTTCCTGCTCTTCCACCTTGGGAAATTCCAGCCGATCCAAGAAGCCCATCATTCTCTCCCTCCCATCCGGGGGTTGAGCTTCATATAATTTTTTATAAAATGTCTTGAACACTCCATTCACTCTCTCCGCTCCCCGCTCCATCTCTCCTTCCTCATCCCTCACTCCCCCTATTTCCCTCGCTGCTCCCCTTTTCCTCAATTGGTGTGCCAGCAACCTGCTCGCCTTCTCCCCATATTCGTACTGTACACCCTGTGCCTTCCTCCATTGTGCCTCTGCAGTGCCTGTAGTCAGCAAGTCAAATTCTACATGTAGCCTTTGCCTTTCCCTGTACAGTCCCTCCTCCGGTGCTTCCGCATATTGTCTGTCCACCCTCAAAAGTTCTTGCAGCAACCGCTCCCGTTCCTTACTCTCCTGCTTCCCTTTATGTGCCCTTATTGATATCAGCTCCCCTCTAACCACCGCCTTCAACGCCTCCCAGACCACTCCCACCTGGACCTCCCCATTATCATTGAGTTCCAAGTACTTTTCAATGCACCCCCTCACCCTTAGACACACACCCTCATCTGCCATTAGTCCCATGTCCATTCTCCAGGGTGGGCGCCCTCCTGTTTCCTCCCCTATCTCCAAGTCCACCCAGTGTGGAGCGTGATCCGAAATGGCTATAGCCGTATACTCCGTTCCCCTCACCTTCGGGATCAATGCCCTACCCAGCACAAAAAAGTCTATTCGCGAGTAGACTTTATGGATATAGGAGAAAAACGAGAACTCCTTACTCCTAGGTCTGCTAAATCTCCACGGGTCTACACCTCCCATCTGCTCCATAAAATCTTTAAGTACCTTGGCTGCTGCCGGCCTCCTTCCAGTCCTGGACTTCGACCTATCCAGCCCTGGTTCCAACACCGTATTAAAATCTCCCTCCATTATCAGCTTTCCCATCTCTAGGTCCGGAATGCATCCTAGCATCCGCCTCATAAAATTGGCATCATCCCAGTTCGGGGCATATACGTTTACCAAAACCACCGTCTCCCCCTGTAGTTTGCCACTCACCATCACGTATCTGCCCCCGTTATCCGCCACTATAGTCTTTGCCTCGAACATTACCCGCTTCCCCACTAATATAGCCACCCCCCTGTTTTTCGCATCTAGCCCCGAATGGAACACCTGCCCCACCCATCCTTTGCGTAGCCTAACCTGGTCTATCAGTTTCAGGTGCGTTTCCTGTAACATAACCACATCTGCCTTAAGTTTCTTAAGGTGTGCGAGTACCCGTGCCCTCGTTATCGGCCCGTTCAGCCCTCTCACGTTCCACGTGATCAGCCGAGTTGGGGGGCTTCCTACCCCCCCCCCCCTTGTCGATTAGCCATCACCTTTTTCCAGCTCCTCACCCGGTTCCCACGCAGCTGTATCTCCCCCAGGCAGTGCCCCCCCGCCCATCCTCTCCCATACCAGCTCCCCCCTCTCCCCAGCAGCAGCAACCCAGTAATTCCCCCCTCCCAACCCCCCCGCTAGATCCCCCGCTAGCGTAATTACTCCCCCCATGTTGCTCCCAGAAGTCAGCAAACTCTGGCTGACCTCGGCTTCCCCCCGTGACCTCGGCTCGCACCGTGCGACGCCCCCTCCTTCCTGCTTCTCTATTCCCGCCATGATTATCATAGCGCGGGAACCAAGCCCGCGCTTCTCCCTTGGCCCCGCCCCCAATGGCCAACGCCCCATCTCCTCCACCTCCCCTCCTCCCCCCATCACCACCTGTGGGAGAGAGAAAAGTTACCACATCGCAGGATTAGTACATAAAACACCTCTTTGCCCCCCACATTCGCCCCACCACTTTGTTCGAACGTTCTTTTTAATAACCCGCTCATTCCAGTTTTTCTTCCACAATAAAAGTCCACGCTTCATCCGCCGTCTCAAAGTAGTGGTGCCTCCCTCGATATGTGACCCACAGTCTTGCCGGTTGCAGCATTCCAAATTTTATCTTCTTTTTATGAAGCACCGCCTTGGCCCGATTAAAGCTCGCCCTCCTTCTCGCCACCTCCGCACTCCAGTCTTGATAAACGCGGATCACCGCGTTCTCCCATTTACTGCTCCGAGTTTTCTTCGCCCATCTAAGGACCATTTCTCTATCCTTAAAACGGAGGAATCTCACCACTATGGCTCTGGGAATTTCTCCTGCTCTCGGTCCTCGCGCCATCACTCGGTATGCTCCCTCCACCTCCAACGGACCCGCCGGGGCCTCCGCTCCCATTAACGAGTGCAGCATCGTGCTCACATATGCCCCGACGTCCGCTCCCTCCACACCTTCAGGAAGACCAAGAATCCTCAGGTTGTTCCTCCTTGCGTTGTTTTCCAGTGCCTCCAACCTTTCCACACATCGTTTCTGATGTGCCTCCTGCGTCTCCGTCTTCACCACCAGGCCCTGTATATCGTCCTCATTCTCGGCTGCCTTTGCCTTCACGACCCAAAGCTCCCGCTCCTGGGTCTTTTGTTCCTCCTTTAGCCCTTCGATCGCCTGTAGTATCGGGGCCAACAGCTCTTTCTTCATTTCCTTTTTGATCTCTTCCACACAGCATTTCAAGAACTCTTGTTGTTCAGGGCCCCATGTTAAACTGCCACCTTCCGACGCCATCTTGGTTTTTGCTTGCCTTCCTTGCCGCTGTTCTAAAGGATCCACTCCACAAAAGACTTACTAATCGTACGTCAGTAACATCACCAGTAGCAAAGTTAGATCCCTGGGCTCAGTCTATTTGCTGATGAAACTCTTATCCCTTGACCTTCTCCAAAATCTTGATGCTTGTATCCTAACTTAATCCTGGTTTCACTCACCCATAGCCCTGTGTTCGCTCGCCAACACCAGCCCCAAGTCCTGAAATTTAAAATTCCAGGTGTTCAAATCCATTCATGGTCCCAGTCTTCCCTAACACTCCTCCTCCAGATGCAGCATCATCCTCAAACACTGGACTGTTCCAAATTTATCCACTTACATACTCCTCCCTCTTGCTTCACCCCACCATTGGGGACCATGGGTGCGATTCAATGGAAAAAAGTCAAAGTCCAGTTTTGGGTGCGGTGTTTCGTGACAGCCGCATTGGAGAGATCACGGCCTGTATTCAACAACACTTAGTGCCAAAGTGTTTTTAAAAATATGTTTATTGAAAATGTTTCATTATAAACAAGATAATATGAAACAATTAATCCAAGTTACAGCGGTGTGCCTCAGGGATCGGTGCTGGATCCACTGTTATTTGTGATATATATAAATGATTTGGATGAGAATGTAGGAGGCATGGTTAGTAAGTTTGCAGATTGAAACAGGATCTTGACCAATTGGGCCAGTGGACTGACGAATGGCAGATGGAGTTTAATTTGGATAAATGTGAGGTGATACATTTTGGTAGATCAAATCAGGACAGGACCTATTCAGTTAATGGTAGGGATTTGGGGACAGTTACAGAACAAAGAGATCTAGGAATACAGGTTCATAGCTCCTTGAAGGTGGAGTCGCAGGTGGACAGGGTGGTGAAGAAGGCATTCAGCATGCTAGGCTTTATTGATCAGAATATTGAATACAGGAGTTGGGACGTCTTGTTGAAGTTGTACAAGACTTTGGTAAGACCACACATGGAATACTGTGTTCCGTTCTGGTTACCCTATTAATAGGAAGGATATTGTTAAACTAAAAAGAGTGCAGAAGAGATTTACGAGGATGCAACCAGGACTTGATGGTCTGAATGATAAGGAGAGGCTGGATAGGCTGGGATTTTTTTCCCTGGAGTGTAGGAGGCTTAGGGGTGATCTTATAGAGGTCTATAAAATAATGGGGAGCATCGATAAGGTAGATAGTCAACATCTTTTTCTAAAGGTAGAGGAGTCTAGAACTAGAGGGCATAGGTTTAAGGTGAGAGGAGAGAGATACAATTGAGACCAGAGGGGAAATTTCTTCAGAGGGTGGTGAGCATCTGGAATGGGCTGCCAGAGGCAGTGGTAGAGGCGGGTACAATTTTGTCCTTTAAAAAGCAGTTAGACATTATGGGGGTAGATTTCAACACAGTCCTGGATCCAAGGCTGGATCGGTCGAGTTCCAGGTCTGGGAAGGTATCAGCTATGACAAAATGGCTGCGGGGGCTTATGGAGCGCATGGGGAGGGGTTGATCCATGGAGATTTGCGAAGCCATGAAGTAAGGAGTTTTCATTCTACTCCCATGTACACAAGGTGTATCCCCGGATAGACTTCTTTGTGTTGGACAAAACGCTGCTGGCTCAGGTGGTGGACGCTGAACATTCAGCAATTGTGGTGTCAGACCACGCCTCACACTGGGTAGACCTGCAAGTTAACAAAGGAAAGGCCCAGTGCCCACAGTGGAGGTTAGATGTGGGGCTGTTAGCGGAGGAGGAGGTGTGCAAGCGGTGAGGGAGGCCATTCGGGGATATATAAAGATCAATGACACAGGTGAGGTTTCAGCTGGGGTGGTGTGGGAGGCATTGAAGGCGGTTATTAGGGTGGAACTCGTCTCAATTCGGGCCCATAAGGAAAAGGCTGAGTGGGTGGAGTTAGACAGGCTGGTAGGTGAAATTTTACAGGTGGACAGGAGGTATGCGGAGTCTCTGGATGACGGGCTTCTTAAGGAGTGTGAGAGACTACAGCTGGAATTTGGGCTCCTGTCCACAGGTAAGGTGGAGGGACAGCTGAGGGTAAAGGGGGCAGTCTATGAATATGGGGGAAAAGCCAGCAGGATGTTGGCGCATCAGCTGAGGAAGCAGGAGGCGGGGAGAGAGATTGGGAAAATAAGAGACACAGGGGGGAAGGTGGTTTTGGATCCGGCAGGGGTGAAAAATGTGTTTCGGAATTTTACAGTGGGTTGTATAAATCGGAACACCCAGCCGGGGAGGAGGGTATGAAGCGATTCCTGGGGGGGCTGGAGTTTCCGAGGATAGAGGAGATGGTGGAGGGTTTGGGAGCCCCAATTGGACTTGGGGAATTATAGACGGGTTGGGGGCGATGCAATCGGGTGAGGCCTGACGGATAGTTTGAGTTTTATAAAAAAGTTTTCCGGGCTGCTCCTCGTAAAGGCTTTTAATGAATCCAAGGAGCTGGCTCCCCCAATGTTATCGCAGGCATCGATCTCCCTTATTTTGAAGCGGGATAAGGATTCGGAGAGTTGTGGGTCGTATAGGCCAATCTCCCTCTTAAATGTAGATGCAAAATTACTGGCAAAGGTCTTGGCCTTGCGCATAGAGGATTGTGTTCCGGGGGTAATAGGGGAGGACCAGACGGGATTTCTGAAGGGACGACATCTGACGTCCAACATTAGGCGGCAGCTAAATGTAATAATGATGCCTGCACAGGGGCGCGAGGTCGAGGTGGTGGCCATGGACGCAGAAAAGCCTTTGATCGGGTGGAGAGTAAGTACCTGTGAGGTGTCATGGGAAGGTTTGGGTTCGGGCAGGGATTTGTGGATTGGGTCCGGTTGCTATATCGGGCACCGGTGGCAAATGTAAGGACCAACCGGGTTCGATCAGAGTATTTTAGTCTGAGCAGGGAAACAAGGCAGGGGGTGTCCACTCTCCCCACTACTGTTTGCCCTGGCCATAGAGCCTTTGGCAATGGCAGTGAGAGTATCGAACATTTGGTTTGGGATAGTGAGAGGGGGGTAGAACATAGGTTCTCGCTCTACGCGGATGATTTACTCCTTTATATAACAGACCCGTTGGGGGGAATCACAGGAATTATGGGACTACTGGAGGAATTTGGTCGGTTCTCAGGTTTCAAACTGAATATGGGCAAGAGTGAGGTTTTTGCAATCCAGGCAAGGGGACAGGAGAGGAGACTGAGGGAGATGCCGTTCAAAGTGGTGGGAGGGAGTTTTAGGTACCTGGGGATTCACATGGCAAGGGACTGGGGTCAGTTTCATAAACTAAATTTGAGCAGGGTGATTGAGCAAATGAAAGGGGACTTTCGTCGGTGGGACGTGCTCCCGCTGTCACTGGCGGGGAGGGTACAGACTGTGAAGATGACAGTCTCCCAATCTTCACCCTCCAAGGCATTTTTTAGGAAGATGAACGCGGCGATCTTGGGTTTTATATGGATCGGGAAAGCTCCGAGGGTGAAGAAGGTCCTTCTTGAGTGGAGACGCGGTGAGGGGGGCTTGGCCCTTCCAAACTTTATTAATTATTACTGGGCGGCCAATATTTCGATGATTAGGAAATGGTTAGTGGGGGGGGGGGGGGCGTCGGTGTGGGAGCGAGTAGAGGCAGCATCTTGCAAGGGCATGAGTCTGACGGCTCTGTTAATGGCATCGCTGCCATTCTCGCCGGCTCGTTATTCCACAAGCCCAGTGGTAGTGGCAGCCCTGAGTGTGTGGGGACAATGGAGGCAGCACATGAGATTGGAGGGGGCGTCGGTGTGGTCACTGATTTGTGATAATCACAGGTTTGCTCCGGTTGGACAGGAGCTTTAGGAGGTGGCAGCGGGCAGGGATTGCTAGAGGAGTTTGAGTTACCGGGTGGGAACGGATTCCGTTACCTGCAGGTACGGGATTTTGTCCAGAGGCAAGTTCCAAGTTTCCCTCGCCTCCCTCGAAGGGGACTACAGGATAAGGTGATGTCTAAAACAGGGATTTGGGGAGGGGAGGGTCTCAGAAATATATAAGGAACTGATGTGGTGGGAAGGGGTCCCAATCGGGGAGGTGAGGAGGAAGTGGGTGGAAGAGTTGGGAGGGGAGTTGGAAGT
Source organism: Scyliorhinus torazame (assembly GCF_047496885.1). NCBI lineage: Eukaryota > Metazoa > Chordata > Chondrichthyes > Carcharhiniformes > Scyliorhinidae > Scyliorhinus > Scyliorhinus torazame. Next base: position 177,016,949 of record NC_092721.1, on the reverse strand, counting down.
CGAGCTATGGGAGGAGGCCCTGAGGAGAGTCAATGCATCCTCATTGTGTGCCAGGCTCAGCCTGATCAGTTAAAGGTGCTCCACAGGGCTCATATGACTGTGGCCTGGGTGGGTAGGTTTTTTGAGGTGGAGGACAGGTGTGGACGGTGCGGGGGAAGCCCGGCGAATCAAGTACGTATGTTCTGAGTGCGTCAGAAGCTGAGGGGACTTTGGTAGGGATTCTCAGAAGTAATGTCAGAGATCCTGGAAGGGAGGGTGACTCCGAGTCCAGAGGTGGCAAAATTTGGGAGTGTTGGAAGATCCGGGAGCCTGGGGGAGTGGGGGGGGGGGGGGGGGGGGGGGGGGGGTGGGGGGAGCGGCTGATGGTTTGGCCTTTGCCTCCCTGGTGGCCCGGAGACAGATTTTACTGGGATGAAGGGATTTGGAGTCTGCAAAGTCGGGGGGGGGGGGGTGGATCAGTGACATGGCAGGGTTTCTTCGAACTTAGAACATACAGTGGAGAAGGAGGCCATTCGGCCCATCAAGTCTGCACCGACCCACTTAAGCCCTCACTTCCACCCTATACCCGTAACCCAATAACCCCTCCTACCCTTTTTGGTCATTAAGGGCAATTTATCATTGCCAATCCACCTAACCTGCACGTCTTTGGACTGTGGGAGGAAACCGGAGCATCCGGAGGAAACCCACGCAGACACGGGGAGAACGTGCAGACTCCGCACAGACAGTGACCCAGCGGGGAATCGAACCTGGGACCCTGGCGCTGTGAAGCCACAGTGCTATCCACTTGTACTACCGTGCTGTCCCAAGTTAGAGGAGCTAGAGAAGATTAAGTTTGCCTTTAAGAGGTTCATTACAGGAGTTTGCTTGGAGGTGGCAGCCATTCATCGGCTTCTTTAAGGAAACTGACCATCAGCAGGAGCTTGGGGGGGGGGGGGGGGCTAGGCATGGCAGTGAAGAATAAGGGCAGGGAATCTATTATATGGGTAATTCAGAGTTAGGGCGGGGCGGGGGGGGAGTTTGGTGTGTTATTGTGGGGTTTTTGCGTGTGCTGGACCACTCTGTTGTTTAGAATGTTAAAATGTTAAAATTATTGGTAATTATTTAACATTAAATGTTAAAAGTATTAGTTTATTCATAGGTTATAAAATATTGTGCACAAAGCCCATTGCTTGCTTCATGAGAATCGAAGAAAGTGGCAAATTAGGAATTCCACAATGGACTTTGCTGTGAAATCTATATTTCTTCTAAAAAAAAACAATATTTAATAAGTAATTGATAACACAGCATAAACTTTAGACATCGGGGACGATTTTGAGTGGCGTCAGCCATGCACAGGATCGCTGACACAGGCAGAAAATCCAAAGAGAATCAGGAAACTATTCTCTCTGGAGAGATCATGGTTCCGGCAACGTCACGAGATTCACACCCACAAAGGGCGAGATCCTCATTTTAATGTTTCTGAACACATTTCAATGTAATTACCTAGCCTACCCACCCCCACCACATGAACATCCCCCTCACCAATATGATGCCACGTCGGCGAGGTTCACAACAGCTATTTGAGTAAGTGAATCAGACAAGGGGATCGTGTAGCCCCGGGGGGGGTGCCCGGGGTAGTGCCCCTTGGCACAGGTTGGCACTGCCAGGTGGAGGGTGAGAGTTGATCTTCAGTTCTGATTGGGGTGTCCTTTAAAGATGGCGCCCCAATCTCTGGAATATATATAGAAAGTGAACTGAGCATGTGGAGCCGGTCTTGCCAGCTCCATCAGGACCTGCCCTCTCTTTTCTTTAAACTCAGAGAGGCTCAAGACCTGGGCATCCTGAAGGGGGAGGGTAAACAGTTAGAGGTCGTAGTACAAATAGGTACTAACGAGGCAGGAAGAGCGATGAGGTCCTGCAGAAGGAGTTCACGGAATTAGGCAGTAAGCTAAAATCAGGACCTCTAGGGTTGTAATCTCAGGTTACTCCCTGTGCCACGTGCTGGTGAGGCTAGAAATAGGGGGAAAGGGCAGCTAAATACATGGCTAAACTGGTGGTTTAGCCAGGAGGGTTTCAGATTTCTGGACCATTAGGATCTTTTCCGGGGCAGGTGGGACCTATACAAGAAGGACGGGTTGCATCTAAACTGGAGGGGCACCAGTATCCTGGCTGGGAGGTTTGCTGGAGTCACTCGGGAGGATTTAAACTAGTATGGCAGGGGGGTGGGAACCAGAATGTGAGCTTAGAATGTGTAATAACTGAAGGGGAAATAGAGAACAAAAATAAGAGAACAACACCCTGTCTGCTCAAACGCAGTGGTCTGAAGTGTATTTATTTCAATGCCAGAAGTAGAGCAGGTAAGGCAGATGAACTTAGAACACTGATTAGTACTTGGAATTATGATGTTGTGGCTATCACAGAAACGTGGTTAAAGGAAGGGCAGGATCGGCAGATGAATGTTTGAGGATATAGATGCTTCCGGAGAGATAGAGGGGGGAGTAGTATTACTGGTTCAGGAAAATATTATAGCCATACTGCGGGAGGACACTTCAGAGGGCTCATACAATGAGGCAATCTGGGTAGAGCTCAGGAACAGGAAGGGGGCAATCACAATGTTGGGGCTTTATTACAGGCCCCCCAACTGCCAGCGAGAGATAGAGGAGCAGATAGGTAGAGAGATTTTGGATAGGTGCAACAGTAACAGGGTTGTTGTGGTCGGGGATTTCAACTTCCCCTATATTGACTGGGACTCACTTCGTGCCAGGGGTTTGGATGGGGCAGAATTTGTAAGGTGTATCCAGGAAGGCTTCTTGATGCAGTATGTAGACAGTCCAACTCAGGAACAGTCAGTACTGGACCTGATATTGGGGAATGAGCCTGGGCAGGTGGGGGAACATTTTGGGAGTAGTGACCACAATTCCATAAGTTTCAGGGTACTTTTGGATAGGGATGAGGGTAACCCTCGGGTTAATGTGCGGAAAGGCAAATTATGATAACATTAGGCAGGAATTGAAGAATTTAGATTGGGTGTAGCTGTTGGAGAGTAAATCAAAATTGGACATGTGGAACTTCCGGTGGCGACTATGAGGGAGTAGGTCGCACATTTGGTGGCTCCCGCTCTGGCTAGTCATTCGGACCATTCCCCCCCCGACCTTTTTTTGTGTTTTTAAGCGCTGGACTTGAAGAAACTGTGAACAAGTGTCTGGTGTATATATTGGTTTATGGAACAGAGAGCCCGAAGGGATCGAAAGGGCAGAAACAAAAAGACAGGCTCGAGCTGGGTGTTGGCTGCAGCAGCGGACAAGATGGCTGGTGTCCAGACCCCTGGGGCTTTGGCCCAACCATCAACGGAGGAGCTGATGCTTAACCACTTCCTTACCTTGCAGGTCAGCTGTTCGGGAGAGAGAGGGAGCCAGGACCTTGGAAACAGCGCGGGAGTTTCAAAAAGCGCAGGAGCTGCGAGGCAGAGGGGACAGTTTAAAAGGGCGCGCCGTGGGTGAGGTAAGTACTGCTTAACCACTTCCTTACCTTGCAGGTCAGCTGTTCGGGAGAGAGAGGGAGCCAGGACCTTGGAAACAGCGCGGGAGTTTCAAAAAGCGCGGGAGCTGCGAGGCAGAGGGGACAGTTTAAAAGGGCGCGCCGTGGGTGAGGTAAGTACTGCTTAACCACTTCCTTACCTTGCAGGTCAGCTGTTCGGGAGAGAGAGGGAGCCAGGACCTTGGAAACAGCGTGGGAGTTTCAAAAAGCGCGGGAGCTGCGAGGCAGAGGGGACAGTTTAAAAGGGCGCGCCGTGGGTGAGGTAAGTACTGCTTAACCACTTCCTTACCTTGCAGGTCAGCTGTTCAGGAGAGAGAGGGAGCCAGGACCTTGGAAACAGCGCGGGAGTTTCAAAAAGCGCGGGAGCTGCGAGGCAGAGGGGACAGTTTAAAAGGGCGCGCCGTGGGTGAGGTAAGTACTGCTTAACCACTTCCTTACCTTGCAGGTCAGCTGTTCGGGAGAGAGAGGGAGCCAGGACCTTGGAAACAGCGCGGGAGTTTCAAAAAGCGCGGGAGCTGCGAGGCAGAGGGGACAGTTTAAAAGGGCGCGCCGTGGGTGAGGTAAGTACTGCTTAACCACTTCCTTACCTTGCAGGTCAGCTGTTCGGGAGAGAGAGGGAGCCAGGACCTTGGAAACAGCGCGGGAGTTTCAAAAAGCGCGGGAGCTGCGAGGCAGAGGGGACAGTTTAAAAGGGCGCGCCGTGGGTGAGGTAAGTACTGCTTAACCACTTCCTTACCTTGCAGGTCAGCTGTTCGGGAGAGAGAGGGAGCCAGGACCTTGGAAACAGCGCGGGAGTTTCAAAAAGCGCGGGAGCTGCGAGGCAGAGGGGACAGTTTAAAAGGGCGCGCCGTGGGTGAGGTAAGTACTGCTTAACCACTTCCTTACCTTGCAGGTCAGCTGTTCGGGAGAGAGAGGGAGCCAGGACCTTGGAAACAGCGCGGGAGTTTCAAAAAGCGCGGGAGCTGCGAGGCAGAGGGGACAGTTTAAAAGGGCGCGCCGTGGGTGAGGTAAGTACTGCTTAACCACTTCCTTACCTTGCAGGTCAGCTGTTCGGGAGAGAGAGGGAGCCAGGACCTTGGAAACAGCGCGGGAGTTTCAAAAAGCGCGGGAGCTGCGAGGCAGAGGGGACAGTTTAAAAGGGCGCGCCGTGGGTGAGGTAAGTACTGATTAACCACTTCCTTACCTTGCAGGTCAGCTGTTCGGGAGAGAGAGATCAGTTTTGGGAGAAGGCCTATTGGCTGACTGTAAATCAGGAAGGATACAAAGGGTGTGGCTGAAGTGCCTATAGAAACAGAGTGCTGAAGGCAAACAGAGTGTATCTGAGTTTGGGTAAGGCTGAGTTCGGGTAAGAGGGGAGTGACAAAAAAAAAAAAATCAAATTAATTAAGTAAATTAATTAACTAGTTAAGGGAATTTGGTGCTCACCTGAAGGAGGTGCAGAGAAGCAGACCTGTGAGGGAGTCTCTGCAGCAATTGCATCACAGCCAGCAGGTAAGTGATTGGCTTGTAACTGGTAAGTGATTTCTCTCTCTTTGACTTTCTCTTAGCTGTGTAGTGTAGTTCAAATTTAACTTCAGGTTTAAGTAATGGCAGGAGAGCTCAGACCCGTGTCATGCTCCTCTTGTGAGATGTGGCAAGTCAGGGACCCTTCTGGTGTCCCTGACTCCTTCATCTGCAAGAAGTGTGTCCAACTGCAGCTCCTGTTAGACCGCTTGACGGCTCTGGAGCTGCGGATGGACTCACTTTGGAGCATCCGCGATGCTGAGGAAGTTGTGGATAGCACATTCAGTGAGTTGGTCACACCGCAGATTAAAATTACTGAGGCAGATAGGGAAAGGGTGACCAACAGACAGAGGAAGAGTAGGAAGGCAGTGCAGGGATCCCCTGCGGTCATCTCCCTCCAAAACAGATTTACCGTTTTGGAAACTGTTGGGGGAGATGGCTCACCAGGGGAAGGTGGCAGCAGCCAGGTTCATGGCACCGTGGCTGGCTCTGCTGCACAGAAGGGCGGGAAAAAGAGTGGCAGAGCTCTCGTGATAGGGGATTCAATTGTAAGGGGAATAGACAGGCGTTTCTGCGGACGCAAACGAGAATCCAGGTTGGTATGTTGCCTCCCTGGTGCAAGGGTCAAGGATGTCTCGGAGCGGCTGCAGGGCATTCTGGAGGGGGAGGGTGAACAGCCAGCTGTCGTGGTGCATATAGGCACCAACGACATAGGTAAAAAACGGGATGAGGTCCTACAAGCTGAATTTAGGGAGTTAGGAGTTAAACTAAAAAGTAGGACCTCAAAGGTAGTAATCTCAGGATTGCTACCAGTGCCACGTGATAGTCAGAGTAGGAATGACAGGATAGCTAGGATGAATACGTGGCTTGAGAGATGGTGCAAGAGGGAGGGTTTCAAATTCCTGGGACATTGGGACCGATTCTGGGGGAGGTGGGACCTGTACAAATCGGACGGTCTGCATCTGGGTGGGACCGGAACCAATGTTCTCGGGGGGGTGTTTGCTAGTGCAGTTGGGGAGGGTTTAAACTAATGTGCCAGGGGGATGGGAACCGATGTAGGAAGTCAGTGGGGACAGAAACAAAAGGCAGGAAGGGAGAGTGTGTAAAGCATGACCAGAGAAAGCAGGGCAGAGAGCAAGGAAGGTCTACATTAAACTGCATTTATTTCAATGCAAGGGGCCTGACGGGCAAAGCGGATGAACTCAGGGCATGGACGGGCACATGGGACTGGGATATTATGGCTATGACTGAAACATGGCTAAGGGAGGGGCAGGACTGGCAGCTCAATGTTCCGGGGTACAGATGCTATAGAAAGGATAGAACAGGAGGTAAGAGAGGAGGGGGAGTGGCGTTTTTGATTAGGGAGAACATCACAGCAGTACTTAGAGGGGATATATCCGAGGGTTCGCCCACTGAGTCTATATGAAAAAAAAATAATCTTGATCAATTAGGCCAGTGGGCCGACGAATGGCAGATGGAGTTTAATTTAGATAAATGTGAGGTGATGCATTTTGGCAGATCGAATCAGGCCAGGACCTACTCAGTTAATGGTATGGCGTTGGGGAGAGTTATAGAACAAAGAGATCTAGGAGTACAGGTTCATAGCTCCTTGAAGGTGGAGTCGCAGGTGGACAGGGTGGTGAAGAAGGCATTCGGCATGCTTGGTTTCATTGGTCAGAACATTGAATATAGGAGTTGGGACGTCTTGTTGAAGTTGTACAAGACATTGGTACGGCCACACTTGGAATACTGTGTGCAGTTCTGGTCACCCTATTATAGAAAGGATATTATTAAACTAGAAAGAGTGCAGAAAAGATTTACTAGGATGTTGCCGGGACTTGATGGTTTGAGTTATAAGGAGAGGCTGGATAGACTGGGACTTTTTTCCCTGGAGCGTAGGAGGCTTAGGGGTGATCTTATAGAGGTCTATAAAATAATGAGGGGCATAGATAAGGTAGATAGTCAACATCTTTTCCCAAAGGTAGGGGAGTCTAAAACTAGAGGGCATAGGTTTAAGGTGAGAGGGGAGAGATTCAGAAGGGCCCAGAGGGGCAATTTCTTCACTCAGAGGGTATTGAGTGTCTGGAATGGGCTGCCAGAGGTAGTAGTAGAAGCGGGTACAATTGTGTCTTTCAAAAAGCATTTAGATGGTTACATGGGTAAGATGGGTATAGAGGGTTATGGGCCAAGTGCGGGCAACTGGGACTAGCTTAATGGTAAAAAACTGGGCGGCATGGACTGGTTGGGCCGAAGGGCCTGTTTCCATGCTGTAAACTTCTATGATTCTATGATGCAGGTCATCCGGGAAGGCTTCGCCAGACAGAAACGGGAATGTCTGGACCCAATTAAGGAAACGGTGGAGAGGATGGAGCGGAGGCTAGATGCCCAGGACTGGGCGATCCAGAAACTGGAGAAGGTGCGAGCTGAACAGGAGGAACACCAGACGGCGGTGGAGATGGAGGTGGGGATGCTGAGGGACCAGCAAAAAAGGCTGCTGGAACAGGTAGAGGATTTGGAGAACAGGTCCCGTAGGCAGAACCTAAGGATTGTTGGCCTCCCGGAGGGGGCTGATGCCGGGGAGTTTGTGGCGAACATGTTCCAGAGGCTTCTGGGAGATGGGGCTTTCCCCGACCGCTGGAGGTGGCTCGGGCGTACAGAGCGCTGGCGATGAAGCCACGGCAGGGAGACCCCCCCCCTCAGTGGGCCAAGCGCACGCGGAGCTGTAAGTGGGACAACAGCATTTTGCGGGTACCAAGATTTTGCGAGGTGGCCAAGAGGAGGGTAGGCTTTAATCAAGTCAAGTCGATCCTGTTCAAGAAGCAGGTTAAATTCAGACTGTTGTATCCTGCGCGACTTTGGGTTACGCATGAGGACCAACATCATTACTTTGATTCTCCCGAGGACGCTATGGAGTTCGCTAGGAGGAAAGGACTGGTGCCAACTTGGGAACATTCTGCTCTAAGTTTGAGAAACTGTTTTTCCTGTTCGTTTTAAATTCTGTTTGCACTGATTTATTAGTTCGTTCATTTTCGTTCTTGGCTTTTTCTCTTCGATAACTGTGTTTTGTTTAAGAAGGGGAAAGTAGTTTTTTTTAATTATTCGATTTTGGTGGGTTTTCTGAAGGTGGTGGGGATTTTTGACTTTGTATTATTTTGAGTAGTATTACTTTGATCTGGGCGCCGACTTGGTCACCTGACCTTGGCGGTCTGCCTTGATACGGTTGAAGGCCTGGCGGGCCTCAGCCGTCAGGGGAAAAACTGTGGACTGAATGAGTGGGCGGGCCTTGTCCGCATAATTAGGGACCCACTGGGCATAGTAGGAGAAAAACCCCAGGCATCGTTTCAGGGCCTTGGGGCAGTGGGGGAGTGGGAGTTCCATGAAGAGGCACATGCGGTCGGGGTCGTGCCCTAGGACTCCATTTTCCATGACATAGCCAAGGATGGCTAAGCGGTTGGTGCAGAACACGCATTTCTCCTTATTGTATGTGAGGTTAAGGAGTTTGGCGGTCTGGAGGAATTTTGGGAGGTTTGCGTCATGGTCCTGCTGATCGTGGCCGCAGATGATGACATTATCTAGGTTCGGGAAGGTGGCCCGCAGTCCGTACCGGTCAACCATTCGGTCCATCTCTCGCTGGAAGAGCGAGACCCCATTAGTGACGCCGAAGGGAACCCTAAGGAAGTGATAGAGGCGGCCATCACTTTGAACGCAGTGTATTGGCGGTCCTCCGGGCGGATGGGGAGCTGGTGGTAGGCGGACTTCAGCTCCACTGTGGAAATGACTCGATACTGTGCAATCTGATTGACTATGTCAGATATGCGCGGGAGGGGGTACACGTCGAGCTGCATGTACCGATTGATGGTCTGACTGTAGTCAATGACCATCCTGTGCTTCTCCCCAGTCTTTACTACTACCACTTGAGCTCTCCAGGGACTGTTGCTGGCCTCAATGACCCCTTCCCGCAGAAGCCATTGGACCTCCGACCTGATGAAGGTCCAGTCCTGGGTGCTGTACCGTCTGCTCCTAATTGCGACGTGTTTGCAATCCAGGGTGAGGTTCGCAAACAGGGAAGGTGGATCGACCTTAAGGGTCATGAGGCCGCAGATGGTGAGGGGGGGGTAGGGGTCCGCCGAATTGTAAGGTTAGGCTTTGGAGATGACACTGAAAATCCAGGCCGAGTAACAGAGCAGTGCAGAGGTGGGGGAGGACGTAGAGCCGGAAGTTGCTGAACTCTACGCCTTGGACGGTGAGGGTCACGATGCAGTACCCCCTAATTTCCACAGAATGGCATCCGGAGGCCAGGGAGATGTTTTGGGTGACGGGGTGTACCGAGAGGGAGCAGCGCCTTACCATAGTGGTGTGGATGAAGCGCTCTGTGCTCCCGGAGTCAAAAAGGCAGGTCGTCTCGTGCCCATTGATCTTCACCGTCATCATTGCGGTGGCGAGGTTACAGGGCCGGGACTGATTCAGGGTGATGGAGGCGAGCTGCGGCAGACGGTGGGAGGTCTCGGGCTAGTCAGCGGTGGTGGAGGTAGCGGCAGGCGATGAACGGCCAGACGAGCAGGGGTCCTGAGGTGCAGTCCAAAATGGCGCCAAAGATGGCGGCGCCCATGGACCAATGTGGCTTGCGGTGAAGAAGATGGCAGCGCCACGGGCCGCATGTGGCTTGCGAAGGGGAAAATAGTGGCGCCCCTGGGTCGCACGTGGGGGCTGTAGGAATGCCGGGCCTGAAAACAGCGGCGACCGACCGGGCCTGGCAAACAGAAACAAAGTGTCCCTTCTTCCCACAGCCATTGCAGGTCGCGCTCCGCACCGGGCAGCACTGCCTGGGGTGTTTGTTTTTCCCGCATAAATAGCACTTGGGCCCCCCAGAGTTGGCTGGCTGCCGCGCGGCACTGGTTTGTGGTGAGCTGGAGTCGGCAGCTGGTGGGGCCCACGATGCCCACGAGGGTGCCGCGCGGTCAGGGGCGTAGGACTGCACATTACGGGAGGCCACTTCTTTTTTTTTTAAATAATATTTTATTGAAAATTTTTGGTCAACCAACACAGTACATTGTGCATCCTTTACACAACATTGTAACAATACAGATAATAATGATCTTTTTAACTTTGAACAAAAACAACAACAAATAAATAAATATTAAATAACAAAAAATAAAAACTAGCCCTAATTGGCAACTGCCTTGTCTCAAGCCCCCCCCCCCCCCCCCCCCCCCAAGTCCTGGGCCGCTGCTGCTGCCTTCTTTGTTCTCCCCTATCTATCTTTCCGCAAGATTTTCGACGAACGGTTGCCACCGCCTAGTAAACCCTTGAGCCGACCCCCTTAGGACGAACTTAATCCGCTCTAACTTTATGAACCCCGCCATATCATTTATCCAGGTCTCCACCCCCGGGGGCTTGGCTTCTTTCCACATTAGCAATATTCTGCACCGGGCTACTAGGGACGCAAAGGCCAAAACATCGGCCTCTTTCGCCTCCTGCACTCCCGGCTCTTGTGCAACCCCAAATATAGCCAACCCCCAGCTTGGTTCGACCCGGACTCCTACTACTTTCGAAAGCACCTTTGTCACCCCCATCCAAAACCCCTGTAGTGCCGGGCATGACCAAAACATATGGGTATGATTCGCTGGGCTTCTCGAGCACCTCGCACACCTATCCTCCACCCCAAAAAATTTACTGAGCCGTGTTCCAGTCATATGTGCCCTGTGTAATACCTTAAACTGAATCAGGCTTAGCCTGGCGCACGAGGACGACGAGTTTACCCTGTTTAGGGCATCTGCCCACATCCCCTCCTCAATCTCCTCCCCTAGCTCTTCTTCCCATTTCCCTTTTAGTTCGTCCATCATAGTCTCCCCTTCGTCTCTCATTTCCCTATATATATCCGACACCTTACCGTCCCCCACCCATTTCTTTGAGATGACTCTGTCCTGCACCTCTTGTGTCGGGAGCTGCGGGAATTCCCTCACCTGTTGCCTCGCAAAAGCCCTCAATTGCATGTACCTGAATGCATTCCCTTGGGGCAACCCATATTTCTCGGTCAGCGCTCCCAGACTCGCAAACTTCCCATCCACAAATAGATCTTTCAATTGCGTTATACCTGCTCTTTGCCACATTCCATATCCCCCATCCATTCCCCCCGGGGCAAACCTATGGTTGTTTCTTATCGGGGACCCCCCCAGTGCTCCGGTCTTTCCCCTATGTCGTCTCCACTGTCCCCAAATCTTCAGTGTAGCTACCACCACCGGACTCGTGGTATAGTTCCTTGGTGAGAACGGCAATGGGGCTGTCACCATAGCCTGCAGGCTGGTCCCCCTACAGGACGCCCTCTCTAATCTCTTCCACGCCGCTCCTTCCTCCTCTCCCATCCACTTACTCACCATTGAAATATTAGCGGCCCAATAATACTCACTTAGGCTCGGTAGCGCCAGCCCCCCCCTATCCCTACTACGCTGTAAGAATCCCTTCCTCACTCTCGGAGTCTTCCCGGCCCAAACAAAACCCATGATACTCTTTTCTATCCTTTTGAAAAAAGCCTTCGTGATCACCACCGGGAGACACTGAAACACAAAAAGGAATCTCGGGAGGACCACCATCTTAACCGCCTGCACCCTCCCTGCCATTGACAATGCTACCATATCCCATCTCTTGAAATCTTCCTCCATCTGTTCCACCAACCGCGTCAAATTTAGCCTGTGCAATATGCCCCAATTCTTAGCTATCTGGATCCCCAGGTAACGAAAGTCTCTTGTTACCTTCCTCAACGGTAGGTCTTCTATTTCTCTACTCTGCTCCCTTGGATGCACCACAAACAGCTCACTCTTCCCCATGTTCAATTTATACCCTGAAAAATCCCCAAACTCCCCAAGTATCCGCATTATTTCTGGCATCCCCTCCGCTGGATCCGCCACATATAGTAGCAGATCATCCGCATATAAAGATACCCGGTGTTCTTCTCCTCCCCTAAGTATTCCCCTCCATCCCTTGGAACCTCTCAGCGCTATCGCCAGGGGCTCAATCGCCAGTGCAAACAGTAATGGGGACAGAGGACATCCCTGCCTTGTCCCTCTATGGAGCCGAAAATATGCCGATCCCCGTCCATTCGTGACCACACTCGCCACTGGGGCCCTATACAACAGCTGCACCCATCTAACATACCCCTCTCCGAACCCAAATCTCCTCAACACCTCCCACAGATAATCCCACTCCACTCTATCAAATGCTTTCTCGGCATCCATCGCCACTACTATCTCCGTTTCACCCTCTGGTGGGGCCATCATCATTACCCCTAACAACCTCCGTATGTTCGTGTTCAGCTGTCTCCCCTTCACAAACCCAGTTTGGTCCTCATGAACCACCCCCGGGACACATTCCTCTATTCTCATTGCCATTACCTTGGCCAAGACCTTGGCATCTACATTGAGGAGGGAGATTGGTCTGTAGGACCCGCATTGTAGCGGATCCTTTTCCTTCTTTAAAAGAAGCGATATCATTGCTTCTGACATAGTCGGGGGCAGTTGTCCCCTTTCCTTTGCCTCGTTGAAGGTCCTCGTCAGTAGCGGGGCGAGCAAGTCCAAATATTTTCTGTAAAATTCAACTGGGAATCCGGCCGGTCCCGGGGCCTTTCCCGTCTGCATGTTCCTAATTCCTTTCACCACTTCTTCTACCGTGATCTGTGCTCCCAATCCCATCCTTTCCTGCTCTTCCACCTTGGGAATTTCCAGCCGATCCAAAAACTCCATCATTCTCTCCCTCCCATCCGGGGGTTGAGCTTCATACAATTTTTTATAAAATGTCTTAAACACTTCATTCACTCTCTCCGCTCCCCGTTCCGTCTCTCCATCTTCGTCTCTCACCCCCCCTATTTCCCTCGCTGCTCCCCTTTTCCTCAATTGGTGTGCCAGCAATCTGCTCGCCTTCTCTCCATATTCATACTGTACACCCTGCGCCTTCCTCCATTGTGCCTCTGCAGTGCCTGTGGTCAGCAAGTCAAATTCCACATGCAGCCTTTGCCTTTCCCTATACAGTCCCTCGGGAGGCCACTTCTAACGAATTAGCGAGCTGCCTAGTTCCCGCAAGACGAGCGTACCCCCTTCCAGTAGCCGCTGGCGGATGTACGCAGACTTCATGCCCGTGATGTAAGCGTCTCGAATTAAAAGTTCGGTGTGTTGGACTGCCGATACTGCCTGGCAGTTGCAGTTCCTACCTAGGATGTGCATGCCAGATATCGTCCAGAGACTCCCCGGGGAGTCGCTGTCTCGTGGCCAGGAGGTGCCTGGCGTATACTATTTTCACTGGTCGAAAATAATGTCCCTTCAGGAGCTCCATCGCTTCGGAGTAGGTGGGCGCATCCCGGATGAGGGGAAAAATGTCAGGACTCACCCGTGAATAGAGGACTTGGAGCTTCTACAAGTTCGGGGTTCTTCAGCGGCTGTTCTGAGGTAGCTTACGAAGCAGGCTAGCCAGAGGTCAAAGGCGGACGTAGCGTTGGCTGCTTGAGGGCTCAGCTGCAGGCGATCAGGCTTGATGTGGAGATCCATCATTTAAAAATCTTGCGCAATAAATTGATGCACTATCAATTACCACAACAACGAGAATGGTGGAACAATCGAGGCTTTATTGAGCAAAATGTTGTGCCTCTTGTAGCTGGAACCAGAATGGCTGCAGCACAGAAGAGCACACACATTAATACGCCGCCTACTGGGTGGAGCCAGCAGGCAGGGATTTACCCTTGTACCTCTAATATACGGGCAGTGCCGTAATACATGTAATATACTACTAGCGGTGACTACCACAGCGAGTTTCCTGGGCTTAGAGAAAATTGCCTTGAGAGAGTCATTGTTAGGGTTCGCCGGAGGTGGCAACCATTCATTGACTTCTTTGCGGAGGATTAATCGTCAGTACGGGGGGGGGGGGGGGGGGAGGGGGGATGGAGGGTTAGGGGAATATAGTATAGGGGGTCAATTAGGCAGATCTGGGTGGGGCAGGTTACGGCAATTGCACTATGTACTTTGTTTACTGTACAGTCCTTTTGTTTTCTCGTTCTGTAATTCTACTGTTTACAATGCCAAAAAATACCTCATTAAAATTGTTTATTAAAAAAAAAACATTGGACAAGTGGGAGTCTTTCAAGCGATAGTTGATTAGGATTCAGGAAAGTCACGTTCCTGAGAGAACAAAGAATAAATATGGGAAGTTTAGGGAGCCTTGGATAATGAGGGATATCGTCAACCGCGTCAAAAAAAAAGGAGGCTTTTGTACAGTCTAGATTGGTGGGGACAGTCAAAACCCTTGAGGAGTATAAAGAAAGTAGGAAGGTACTTAAGCTGGAAAGTAGGAGGACTAGGAGGGGTCATGAAAAGTCCTTGGCAAGTAGGAATAAAGTGAAGCTAAAGGGTGGCCAGGGAAAGGATTGGACCACTTGGGGACAGTGGGGGGAATGTATGTGTTGAACCAGAGGAAATGGGCGAGGTGCTAAATGAGAACTTTGCATCAGAGCTTCACCAAAGAAAAGGACTTTGTGGAAGATGATTCTTGGGTAGGGTGTGTGGATAGTCTGGGTCATGTTGACATCAAAAAGGAGGTGGTATTGGGTGTTTTTAAAGAGTTTAAGGTAGGTAGGTCTCCTGGGCCAGATGGGATTTACCCCAGAAATCTGAGGGAAGCAAGGGAGGAAATTGCTAGGGCCTTGACTGATATTGTTGTATCCTCATTGGCTACAGGTGAGATCCTAGAGGACTGGAGAGTAGCTAAGGTGGTACCGCTGTTTAGGAAAGGTAGCAGGGATAATCCAGGAAACTATAGGCCGGTGAGCCTCACGTGGGTAGTAGGTAAATTATTGGAGAGAATTCTCAGGACAGGATTTATTTATTTATATTTACAAATTTAGAGTACCCAATTATTATTTTTTTCCCAATTAAGAGGCAATTTAGCGTGGCCAATCCACCTAACCTGCACATCTTTGGGTTGTGGGGGTGAAACCCACGCAGACATGGGGAGAATGTGCAAACTCCACACAGTGACTCAGGGCCGGAATTCAAACCCGGTTCCACAGCGCCGCAGTCCCAGTGCTATTCACTGCGCCACATGCTGCCCTAGGGTTTATATCCATTTGGAAACAAATGGACTCATTAGCAATAGACAGCATGGTTTTGTGAAGGGGAGATCATGCCTCACTAACTTGATCGAGTTTTTGAGGAGGTGACAAAGATGATTGATATGGGGAGGGCGGTGGATGTTGTTTACATGAACTTCAGTAAAGCCTTTGACAAGGTACCTCATGGCAGACTGGTACAAAAAGTGAAGTCACATGGGATCAGAGGTGACGTAGCAAGATTGATATATAACAGGCTCGGTCACAGAAGGCAGAGGGTTTTAGTAGAGGGTGTTTTTCTGAATGGAAGGTTGTGACTAGTGGTGTTCCACAGGGATTGGTGCTGGGGCCTCTGTTGTTGTTAGCATAGATAAATGATTTGGAGGAAAATGTAGCTGGTCTGATTAGTAAGTTCACGGATGACACCAAGGTTGTTGGAGTGGGAGATTGTGTTGAGGATTGTCAGAGGATACAGTAGGACATAGATAGCTTGGAGACTTGGGTAAAGAAATGGCAAATGGAGTTTAATCCAGACAGATGTGAGGTATTGCATTTTGCTCGGTCTAACATAGAGGGGAAATATACGGTAGATGGTAAAACTCTGAGGAATATAGAAAGCCAGAGAGATCTGAGTTTCCAGGTCCCCAATCTATGAAAGTGGCAACGCAAGTGGTTAAGGTAGTCCAGAAAGCATATGGAATGCTTGCCGTCATTGGACGAGGCATTGAGTATAAAAACTAGCAATTCATGCTACAATGGTATGGAATGTTGGTAAGGCCACAATTGGAATATTGCGCATAATTCTGGTCGCCACACTATCAGAAGGACGTGGTGGCTTTGGAGAAGGTGCAGAGGAGGTTTACCAGGATGTTGCCTGGTCTGGAGGGTGTTAGCTATGCGGAGAGGCTACAATTGACTTGGACTGTTTTCATTAGAACAACGGAGGTTGAGAGGTGACCCGAGAGAGGTCTACAAGATTCAGGGGCAAGGATAGAGTGGATGGGCAGGCACTCTTTCCCAGGGTGGAGGGGTCAATCATGAGGGAGCATAGGTTTAAGGTCCATGGGGCAAAGTTTAGAGGAGACGTGCAAGGCAGGTGTTTTACACAGAGGGTGGCGAGTGCCTGGAACGCGGTGCCAGAGGAGGTTGTGGAAGCAGATATATTAACAGCGTTCAAAAGGCATCTCGACAAATACATGGATAGGAGGGTATCGAGGGATACGATACTAGGAAGTGCTGAGGGTGGTATCATGACTGACACAGGCTTGGAGGCCCAAAGGGCCTGTTCCTGTGCTGTATTGTTCTTTGTTCCAGTTTATAACAGCAGCTACATAAACACAGTGTACAAGTGATTCGTCTTTCAATGGATTTATTGGCAACATTTAACTGCATGTGTTTATGTTCAGTTAATGATACTGGCTTAAAACATTGAGCTACAGCGCAAGACATTGAAATGTCTATAGATTATGTAACAATGAATGAAATGCTCATTAAAAGTTGCATCTCTTTGCACTTTTAATTCCCAAGCAGGCAAAGCAAAAGATGTAGGCAAAGTAAAATTCTCTGGCATAGAAGATGAAAGTATTGGTACTTCATTAATGCATTCAAACAAAATTGATAAAACAGAATTCACTCGTATCGAATGGAAGATCTTCCTCTTGAAAGTTTCAAAGATTCATACTCCTGTTCCAAATGATTGTGCAGATAAACCTTCACAAAGTCAAAACTCTTTCAATGATGCTGCCCTGGATGGAAACAAGAATAAATCCAATTTAGAGTAACCAGGAAGTTGGTGCTTTCTCTTCTTAATTTGTTTTTCTCTAAGTATGTTCCAGGTAACAAAATGACAGGCTGAAACAGCTGGCTTTGATTTTGATTCGGAGTACAAAATCAATTGGATTCAAAAGTTTAGCAATTAGCTCTACATACGAGGGGAGACGTATACTGCAGAACCGGGCAACGAGTGAACCAGCAGGCTCATATGGTGTAAATAAAACCAAAGACTTCTTCTCAATCATTTAATGAACCATGCACACAAAAACAATCCAGATTGAGGGATCCTGATCATGCCGAGCTGATTTACAGGGTTAGAGATCCATACAGATCCCATGAGCTAAATCAACCTAAATGACTGGAGCTCCCTTAAAATTTCCACAAGTATTACAGTCCATTTTTATACCCAATTTTATTTTCACACATATAATTCTTCATTGTAATATCAAGTTTCTGTCACTGTTATGAGCTTGCAAAAAAAATCTGTCCTCTGTAATACTGCTCAATGGAACTTGTATCCTGGAATAAATCAATAAAATAGAATAAAAGAAGTGGAATAGCGATTCAAAACAATTAGTTCTTGATCAGGTTTGTTTCAGATGGCCACTATTTCAACAAAGTTATGACAAAAGAAAAATCATTGGGCATTTATTTTTTTAACAGGCATATTAGCAAATGAGAAAAGGTTTGTGCACATGACATTCAAGGAACTAGTAATGGGCGAAAAATTGTTGAAATTGAAATAAATTTGTTGTTTCATCGATTATACTAAGATAAGTTACTTTAAAATTAGGGTTTTGATGTTATTCCATCTTACTACCAAGGCTGTGATGAGAATGCAAGTCACCACCACCATCACAAACTAACCTACCTCCAAAATTGATAACTAAAGTCATGACCTTTTTTTATCTGGATAAATGTAACTGCAGTTTGACTATTAAGTGGAGTTGAACTCCGATGACTCCTATGGGACTTTTCCTTTAAGTAGTGTTGGAAATGGTGATGTTACCTTGTAGATAGCAAGTTATTTTGCCATTTCGACCACAGGGAGAACTGTTCAGCTCTGTGTCCATGTCAGTTCCCTGTGAGAACAATCTAGTGCTCTGCGCTCTCCCAGTGTAAGTTAGCAAAAGTTGAAACAACATGAATAATCAAAACAACCACAACTTGACTATTTCAATCACTTGTGTGGAGATATGTCAGTGAATAAAAGGATTTCTAGGCACAATATGGTCTAAAGATTTTGCATTAAATATTAGCATCATGAAGTGAGGGAGTGGTCGGGGTTTGGGAGGCAGCAGACTCTCAAATCTGCTCAGTTCCAATGTCTAGGGAGACACTGGAGGTACACGTCAGTGAATGAAAATCAGATGGAGGAGTTCTTTATGCCACCCAACAGTGAGCTAATGTAGGAGACATTCAGATGGAGAGCATGCTGGACAACCAGCCTCCTATTCAGTAGATATGCTGGATTGATGCTGGATACTGAACAAAAAATTAATCAGAATCATAGAAACAAATGGATGGATGGGAGCTGTGCTTGTGCTTGCTCTTTGAAGAGCAGTCATGCTTAGTCCCACATCCCTTCTTTTTTTCCGTAATCCTTTTAAGTTCCTCATCCACAAGTTCCTGTTCAATTCCCTTTTGTTTATGGAATCAGTTTCCATCACTTTTTGGGATGGACCATTCTAGATCCCTGCAATTCTGGTGTGAAATTCTGGGGGGCAACTTTGAACTCAATCATTGACCAACTCACCAGAAGGAACAGTTTTTCTCTATCTGCTCTGCTCTGTCAAAACCTATCAGTTTGATAGCCTCTACTAGAGCATCTCTGAGCCTTCTATTTCCCAAGGAGAAGAGGCATTGTTTCTTCCAACCTCTCCTCATGACTTAGTTGCTCATCCCTGGCAACATCTTGATAAACCGAAGAAATTTATAACTTTTATTTTTAAAAATATTTTTATTAGTGATTTTCCATTTTACAATAAATATTACAACAAAACCCATATTACCACAGATGATACACAAAAATCAACATAATAAAACCCCCGACCAATCATACCCATCCCATTCCACCAAGATAAGAAAGACAACTGAACAAACAAAATAAATTAAATCCCAAACCACCATCCCCCCTCACCCCTAGCAACTGACGGTGGCTAATTCCTTAAAGTAGATAATGAATGGCTGACCTCTCAAGAAGAACACTTCAACCGACCCCCGACAGTGTACTTGACTTTCTCCAGGTACAAGAATTCCATTAGACCACCCAACCATACCGAGGCACTGGGCGGCAATGAAGTTCCCCACCCCAGCAGAATCCACCTCCGGGTAGTCAGCGAGGCGAAGGCAAGGATATTGGCCTTCATTCCTGTCTGCAGACCCAACAAGTCCAACAGCCCAAGAATGGTCACCAAAGGACAAGTCTCCAGATCGATATTGAGAATCACCGATATGGTGTTGAAGGAAACATTCACACACAAATCTCCGAATCTCTCCAGCCATTTCCCTAACCATACCCCTAACGTGGCGTTCAATCTCGACGGCTCAAAGAAATGATTGGCACAGGAGCCAGCCTCAACACAGCTCCGAGCTTAAAATGTTCCCTGCATTGTCTCTATATCCTTAAAGTGGACACGACCACCATGCTCGAGGAGTACCTACCCGGAGAATACGGAAGCAAGGCCGTCACCAATGCACCCAGACTAGACACCCTACACATCCTCGCCTCTATCTGTCCCCATATGGAACCTGGGCCACTGCACCACCCCAACACCTTCTCAGTTAGCCGCCCAATAATAATAAAGCAAATTCGGCAATGCTCGGCCCTCCGACTGCCTATCCAGTTGAAGAATTACCCTACAGATCCTCAGAGTCTAGCCCGCCCATATAAAAGACAAAATCAACCTATTAATCCTTCCAAAGAAATATTTAGGGAGGAAGGTAGGAAGACATTGAAATAAAAACAGAAACAGTGGAAAAATATTCATTTTGATAGACTGGACTCTGCCCTCTTCGCCTGTCCCACTTTTGCAGATCAGACTTGTCCACCAGACTTGCAAAGTTCAATTTATACAGTCGGGCCCAGTCATTGGCCACCCAGACTCCCAGATGTCTGAAGCTAGAGTGAAAAGGCAACACCCCCCAAATTGGCTCCCCTCCCTGGGAGATTAACCGGAAAACATTCACTCTTTTCCAGGTTCAATTTGTAACTCAAAAATGAATCAAAAAGTTCCTCAACAGCTCCATAAGATAAAGCAGCAGATCGTCAACATATAGGGTACCCTGTGATCCATCCTTCCCCTCTTTATTCCCTTACACTTACCCAAGGCCCTCAAAGCTATGGCTAAGTGCTCAAATGCCAATGCAAATTAGAGGGGAGACGTCGGACACTCCTGTCTAGTTAAATGGAAGTACTCCGAACTCAAAGTATTGGTATGAACTCTAATAATCTAGGGGGCCCTATACAATAACAGCAACCATGAAATTAATTTTGGCCATAGACCGAACCGTTCCAAAACTTCAAACAGATACCTCCATTCCACCCTGTCAAATCCTTCTTGGCATCTAAAGACACAATCACCTCCGGTACAGGTTCCTCAGACAGGGAGAGAACCACATTCAACAGCCTCCGAATATTAGATGACAACTGCTGGCCCTCGACAAAGCCTGTCTGATCCTCCACAATCACCTCGGGGAGACAGGGTTCCAGCCGTACCGCCCATTCCTAAGCAAGTATCTTGGCATACACATTTAGCAGCGAGATAGGCTGGTATGACCCACACTCTGTTGGATCCTTATCCTTTTTCAACAGTAGTGAAATAGAGGTCTGCAAAAGTGTAGCAGGCAGGGATCCCCAGGACAGAGAGTTCTTAAACATGTCTACCAGCAACAGAACCAACTGATCTGAAAACTTTTAATAGAATTCCACTGAAAACCCATCGGGCCCAGGCACATTTATCAGATTGTATCTGCCCAATATCAGCCAAAATCTCCTTGGGGCCTTCAACTCTTCCCATCAATCAATCACCACCTCTGGAATCTCCAACACATCTAAAAATGTAAACATTTCCATTTCCATCCCCCCCCCCTCAATTTCCCGTAGATCAAACTGCGTCTGTAGCTTTTTGCTGCTCGCCAGGAGCTCTGGAGTAGGGCTGCACGAGTACCTGTGGTCCACCTCCAAGATCCTATCCACCAACCTCTGAAGTTCCTACCCTTACCTCCCTCTCCATATGCACAGTGTACGATATAATCTGTCCTCTAATCACTGCCTTAAAGGCCTCCCAAAGCATGAAGGGTGAGAAACAATCATTCCTTTGAATTCCACATACTCACCAAATCTGTGGATGTGCGCCCACAAAACCTGGAATCCACCAATAACCCTACATTTAAATTCCATGGTGAGCACTGAAGCAGGGCCCTGACTCCAAAACCAAATCCACCAGATGTGGGGCATGATCCAAGATGTCATTGGCCGAATATTCTGCCTTCCTCACCCAAGGGAGGAGACCTACCCCACCAGAAAAAATTCAATCCTGGAATAGATGCTATGTACTGGGAGAAAAACGATAATTTGTTATCCCCCGGTAGCATAAACCGCCATGGATCTGCCCCCCCTACCTGCTCCATAAACACTAACAACGTCTTCGCAACTCCCGAGAGAGCCAATGATTTGGGCCAAGAACGGTCTATCTTTAAAAAAAAAAAATTTAGAGTATCCAATTCCTTTTTTCCAAATTAAGGGGCAATTTAGCATGACCAATCCACCTACCCTGCACATGTTTTTGGGTTGTGGGGGTGAGATCCACGCAGATACGGGGAGAATGTGCAAACTCCACATGGACAGTGACCTGGGTCTGGGATTGAACCTGGGTCCTTGACGCCTTGAGGTAACAGTGCTAACCACTCTGCCACTGTGCTGCCTTGAGAACGGTCTGTCTTTGTTCTGATCTAGGACACAATTTAAATCACCCCCAAAAATCAATTGGGTCACATCCAAATCTGGAATGGGTTCCAACAGCTTCCTAACAAATGCTATATTGTCCCAGTTCGGGGCATATACGTTAACCAATACCACCAACATATGTGCGAAAGACCCTATAACGATCAGATGGCCACTACCGAAAAACAAATTTCCATAAGACATAGGAGCGGAAGTAAGGCCATTCGGCCCATCGAGTCCATTCCACCATTCAATCATGGCTGATTTCAACTCCATTTACCCGCTCTTTCTCCATAGCCCTTAATTCCTCGAGAAATCAAGAATTTATCAACTTCTGTCTTAAAGAAACCCAACGTCCCGGCCTCCACCGCCCTCTGTGGCAATGAATTCCACAGACCCACCACTCTCTGGCTGAAGAAATTTCTCCTCATCTCTGTTCTAAAGTGACTCCCTTTTATTCTAAGGCTGTGCCCCCGGGTCCTAGCCCCCCTACCCTCCGATCCCTACGATCAAAGCCAGAGTGAAAAATCTGGCTCACCCACACCTTCTGCAATCCTGGCCTGGTCCCTCACCCGCAGATGAGTCTCCTGGAAAAACACCACAACAGCCCTCAGATTCTTTAGGCGAGACAAAACACTCAACCTTTTTACTGGGCCTCTCAATCCCCTTAAGTTCCCTTACTAAGGGTATGATCCCACCGGGAGCCATATATTTCCAAAGAAAAGAGAAATACTATCTTAAACAGTATCCCACAAAACAGCCACCCATCCCCCACCATACAACTTCTCCAAAACAACCGCATCCCAACCCAAAAAACAAAGAAATAACAAATATATACAAAATACCCGAAAACCCCTTCCCATAGACAACCACAATAAGTCCATAAAGAGTCTGTTTAACTCTTTCCCTGTCGATGCTCTGTAACAAAAGCTGCAGGCTCCTCCGAAGTATCCAAGTAATGGTCCCTTGACCCGAAAGTAACACGCAGCCTGGCCGGGTACACCAATCCAAACCTCACTCCACTCTTGTATAAAGCCGCTTTGGCCTTATTAAAAGCCACCCGCTTTTCTGTAAGCTCCGCCCGACATCCTGATATATTCTAACATGGCTTCCTACCCATCTCAGATCACGATTCTCCTTTGCCCACTTCAAGGACCTGTTCCTTCTCCTGGAAGCTGTGGAATTTGGCTATCACCGCTCGTGGTGGCTCATTCACCCGAGGCTTCTGCAAGAGTGTTTGATGGGCCCTATCCAACTCTAGAGGGGACGCTAGTATACCCTCTCCCTCATCATCTTAGCGAACATCTGTGAAAGGTATGCAGTTGGATTCGGGCCCTCCATACTCTCCGGCAACCCCACCACCTTGAGGTTTTGTCTCCTCGACCGATTCGCCAGGTCATTCACCTTCATCCTCAGATCCTTATTCTTCTCCGCCATCACCGAGATCTCAGCCTCCAGCGAGGCGATTTGGTCACTGTGTCTTGACAAAGCCGCCTCCACCCACTTTCAACATTTCGCCATGTTCCTTTAAAGCTTCCGAAGTTCTCTCCAACGTTTCCTGGACAGGACCTAGCACCCGCTCAATCGATTTATAGAGTGTCGAACATCACTCGCCATTGCCTCCAAAAATGTTTTTCAAACTACTTTTCAAACTCCGCAGCCAGTAAACCAGTTAGCAAATCTGCCATGATTGGGGTGGCCCGAACTGACTGAGCCCGCTGCCACCATCTTCCCTGCTGAGGCTTGACATGAAACATCCGAGTCGGTTGATGAATTTCCACCCGCAGACTTCTTAGTTGTGGTCTTTTATGGCATACTTCCACACTAAGATCCCTCTACTTTCTTATAGGAAGAAATTGTCCACCAAAAAAACCCAGGAATGGGCAAAAAGGGCCAAAGACTTCCTGGGCAATTCCCTACCCCCCTGGAGATCGGAGGTTCTAGGTCCATGTCAAACTCCGAGATAACTATACAATTGACTCCCCTGAATCCCAACTGACCCCGTCCCATTTCCTCCCCAATTTTCCAACTCCCCACCAGACCCACTTCCGTATGATCCTTCACTGCAAGGAATTTCTCCAAGAACAGGTATGCTGTGCATTTCTGAAGGAGCCTTGTTTGGACATCAAGGCTAGGAATGCAGAGTTCCATCTTTGTGTAAAACAGTAGAAGTGGAGAATCAGCCCAATACTATTTTTCATGTGCGTAGCGATTTTCCTGACCGAGTCAACGCTGCCCCGAGCAAACTCACTTATACTTTATTGGGAGAAAAATTCAATCACGAATCAGCTATGTAGATGTTAATGGCGGGGAACCACTGCTGGTCACTTCCTAAGCTGCATCAGGTGACTGACATGCACCCCCTGCATGTGCCTGAAGAGGTTGAAGGGGCAAGATCAATGGATTGATGCAATGCAAAAACGCAGAAAAATTGGCCAATGATCATGCAGGGTACATCTTCCTTAATTCCTGAAACAACGAAATGGGTCATTTTTATAGCTATTTAAACAGTCATTCAAGTTGTGCTGAAATATTTTTGATTTACTTGTGCTCGGCCCAAGGTGGTGGAACACTGAGCTGAGTTGTTGGAGGAATGTGAAGGTTTCTGCTGACTGATAAAGGTTGAGAGAATTATATGGCTTTAGATAAGTATGGAGGCAGTGCTTGCCCTATAGCATGAACAGGATTGGCAGAGATCATAGCAGAAAGAACTTCTTTGAGGAGAAAGAGGGAAAGCTCTCCTCAAAAGGTCAAACATCAAGGAGGGCTCTGGGTGTCTTGAGATTATTCACGGCCAGTAGCTCAAAAGGCTTCACTTTGCTAAGGAGATGGTGATGGAATCGTGTCACTTCTTCCATTAAGACCTGGAGTCTTAAATCAGAGCGAGGCAGTTATCCCAGCGTCAATGAAGATCACCATCACCTTTTCTTTCTTTGGCATCAGTTCCTTCTAGATGACAGCTCACAACTTTAGTAATGTCACAGAGTTTGCCATTCATAGAAGTATCTGGAAAGAAATGACACAGGTGTGCTACAAGGGAGCAGGGTTCATCCTCTTTTTCCTGCAGGAAGACGACCAAGATGAGAGGGTATGTGAGTTCACCAGGATAGCAGGCTGGCCAAAAGGTGCAGGCCGCCATAGATTCCAAATACATAGCTCTGCAGTCCCCCATGACAACAAGGAGTGATGCCGGAACCACAAGGACTACCACTCAGATATGCAATTGGTGTAAAACTCTCCGAGAGCTCATCTCAGTTATTGCTAGCTAACCTGGCAGCACCCACGATGCTTTCACTCTTCAAATAGCTGTATACCCGCCGTCTTCGAGCCTTCAAGACAGACAAAAAAGGTGCCTGCTTGGCAACAAGGGATCCATCTATAGCTCATGACCCCATCCCATCTGAGGTAAAGGGCCTTCAGCAAGAGCCAATAATCCAAATATAACACTGGCTAGCTCACACAGGGTGAATCCGTGCACTACACGGGTGGGAGGGTCTCCATTTTCGTAGTAATGTGCTGTATCCTCAACAATCTTACGGAGGATCCAGCCACAAGGCAGGATCTGCAGCCCAGCTCTGCAAGAGGAGAACGAGGAAAGAAGCAGACTACAAATGCAGTAGCTGCAACTGGACAAAGCACGAGGTACAGTATAGTGAGACCATGCTTTGATTGAACAGAACATCACCATCCTATGTCCACCACCCCCTCATAATACAACCATTTCTGACTCACCATGATAAAGTTTCCTTCTAACATATTACAGCTTCACTCTCCACATTGCCCAGTGGCACTGTCATTATGCTAGACAGATTGCTGGACTGTTGAGGGACCCTGCATGCCCTGTCGAGCACGGATTTTCACATAAAGGCTGGCAGTTGTCTTTGTCAGGATTCTAGCATACAAAGGCTGGATGGCAGCAGCCTGAGACTAATGCTAGCTGCCAGGAAAATCATGACCTCTGTCTGAGCTTCCACAACAGCTCCCATACATTGGCAGGACACTGCCTATCCCACAATGGAAACTGAGACAGCAGCCAGCAGATCCTTCATCCTGGGTGGGTCTGGCAGTGCTTCCACAGAGGTGTCCACCAATTTCAAAGAGAAAAAGATGGGCTCCAAGCTCTACGCAGTGACCTGTGCCATGGTGAATCTGGACTTCTCCATGCTTCTAGCCAATGACTAAAGGCTAACTGGCAAGCCAGCCAATGCACCAAGTATCTCAAATGTGCAAATTTAATCGGCATTCCACCCAGTGAGTTTCTCACCAGAGACACTTGCAGCAGGAGTGGTGAGCAACTTCACCCTCTTGAGGAGTTCACATATAAGCGGATCTATCCCCCATTCTGATTGCAGCCCACTTTTGCCCAGTGACTCACTGCATGCAGATCTGAAGTTTAAACTAGCCTCCAATGTACATATTGTGCTGAGTAGCTGAGTTATTGACTGAGAGTGTTAGGTGGATGATGGTGATTCTTCTTTCAGGCTATCTTTCTCCTCTTGGCCCTCAAATAGTTTCTGGAGGAGCTGATCAGCTGGCAAATCTTGACTATTTGGAAGCAGAAAAGCAATGGGGAGGAGGAAATCAGGGGTTCCACGGTCAGTCCATCCACAGTTTCCAATTGCTGAACGTTTCAGGAGGTTTAGGAGTTAGTTGAGGAAGAAAGCAGAAACTTACCACTTTCCAGAATGGCCTCCACTGTACCCGATGCCACTGGCTCCATTTCCTGAAAGGTACAAAGCATATATACGGCCTGGTCCGAGCCTAATCTTCTAGCATTCCCTCTTTTTGCAGGACAGAGCGGGGAATATCATTGACTGTGAGTCAGTATGTTTGGGTGATGACTTGCGAAAGCTGAATAGTTGGAGGTAGTGAGAGGTGTGTGTCAGGTTAACAAGCTTCATGTGAGAGAGTTTGGTAAGATATTGTGTCAGAATGTTAGGAAAGTGTCAGGATAGGTGCTGTATGAATGGTGAAGGTGCAATGTACCGAGCAGTGAAAGAGATGTGCGGTTTGGGTGCGCAATGTGATGTGCACACATTTGCACTCATTCACCTTGATCAACCCGAGTGAGATCATGAAAATTCTTTTAGCAGTGCTGCCAGGCCCACAGTGCGACACGCAGGGCATTAACTAGACCTTCGTGCATATATCCACTTCCTTCTTCAGAGTCAGTGATGAGGGTTTCTTTTCCCCACTCCTGGAAACGAGGCCTTCCTCCTGCTTTCAACATCCTGAGAGGCTGTCCAGGGTGCAGTTGCTGAATCTAGGAGCCCACTTTTCCCTTGCAGCAGCATGTGAATCATGCTGAATTCCCAACTCACTGGGCGTGTGATTCACTGGAGTTGGGAATCAGCTGCCAGCCCTTGACAAGCGGGAGCAGCATTTAAACGCTCCCCACAGCACAGAGTGCCATGTCAGCCAAGAAGATGGCTGCATGACGATCGGCACAATGGTTCCCGATAGTTGACAAAGAGAGGATTTGGATGCAGTGGAAGAGAGGGCCACCCTATTCACTAGGATTGGTGGAAGACATCCAGCCAATGTAATGGCTGAAGCCTGGAATGCAGTGTCAGAAGCTGTAAGTGCCGGCAGCATCACAAGGAGGACCGGCATCTAATGCCACAAGATGATGAATGACCTCCTTTGAGCTGTAAGGGTGAGTACCCATCTGTCTCTGGCATCAGTCCCATCCCTAAGCCCTAGCATCTTACCTTAAACCCTTACAACCATCCAACACCCGAGCTACCCGCATCTCTCTCAGAACCCAAGCCCCTCATGAATCCTCATCACAACTCCCCTTTGATAGGTGCCATGCCTACTCATGCCACCTGCTATAATTGCACTGCCCCCCCTCATACCCGCCAGGCCACCACCTCTGAAGAAGTGAGTCCAATGTAACTTTACTCAGATGACCTGTCTCAAGTGAGTCTCTAATCTCCCACAACCTTGTAATTCCCAAAAGCTGACCCCATGTCCTTTGTCCTCCAGGATCTCCATCAGGTGAGGCGGGACAACCAGGTCACTGGCCCTTGTGCAATTGCTCTTGAGCACCCTGGAGCTTAGAACACTGAATTCTCAGCACTGCTTTCACAGCACCACCCACCAGCGCAGAGGCACTTACCGTGATGGGGCATGTTAGCGGACAGGCTTCTGTGGCACTATCTGGTGAGCACTACACAGCTGCTGTAGCACATCAGGTAGAGGCAGGATTTTCCAAAGGAGCAGTCAATCAGAGCTCTGCTGGATTCCAGGAACCAGCTGCCCCAAGCCAGATGTCGGGTCTCTGACAAAGATGGTCCCATCACTGATAGAGAGGCATGTACACAGAGTTAGGCTTTACAGGAGAGGTTGTCAGCGACATTCCAGCAAATGTGAGGCCAATTGCAGGAGTCCAGAAGACTTCTTTTTCAGGAGATGCCGCTGGCATTGTGTGGCACCCAGGCCAACACTGCAAGGGTGGCGACCGCAGTGGAAATTCAGGGGCGAGATGTTTGAGCCATGTCTGATGACGTTCAAGGCGTGGCTCATTCTGTGATGTCTGTGGCTGAGGCCATCGAGAGCATGGCCCACCCACTGAGGAGCATGTTCCAGTCACAGAGGACCATGGACAAGGGCTATGGCACCATGGTTCAGGAAATGGCAGGCCTCCAGGACTGGCAGCGCCAATGACGTTAAGGCTTCTGTAGCTCACGCCAGCTATCCCTCCGTCCAATGGAGTAGCCCAGGGTCAGTGAGCACTCAGAGGAGGAGAAAGTCCTGGAGTCCATCCTGGGGCCTTCCACCAGGGTGACCCAGGCAGTCTACAGCACTTCTGGATCCCCCTTCCTGACACCGGCGCAGCTCCTGGGCAGCAGGTAGAACAGGGTGACACAGCATCACCTGTGACACCCGAAAGTCAGCCAAGGCCCTCCAGATCTAGGTCCTCCAGAGGACACCCACCAAGGGCATCACAGGCCAGGATGGGGGGCTCCTCCACAACCCAGATCTGGACCTCCTCCAACGAGGTTGCATGTTCCTCCTCCGCCTCCTCCACTATGTTGCCTCACTGTTATGCTAGGTTGTGGAGGACACAGCATGTGATCACAATCTGAGAGACCCTCTCGGGCTGCATTGAAGAGCCTTGCCAGAGCAGCCCAGAAAAGCAGAGCCGCACCTTCAGAAGGCCTATGCACTGCTTGATGACGTTCCTGGTAGCTGAGTGGGCCTCATTGTATCGGGTTTGCACACTGGTCTGAGGCCTCCGCACTGGCGTCATTAGCCATGACCTTAGCGGATAACCCTTGTCCACCATTCGCCAACCCTTCAGCCGAGGGTGAGCCTCGAAGACACAGCGTACCTTAGGAGTGTGTGACAGGATGTAGGTGTTGTGCACGCTCCCAGGATAACGTGCACAGACATGGATAATGTTCAGTTAGTGGTTGTACACTATCTGGAAGTTAAGGGGGTGGAACCCTTTCTAATTATGAAGGGTACTCCACTGTCAAAAATGGTGCTCGAAGGGTACCATTCATCGCCCCTGGATCTGGGGCATCCCATCGATGGAAGAGAATTCGGCTGCCCGTGCATCCTGGTCCAGGTGAAATATGATGTAGTCTGCTGCCTGGGCATAGAGGTCATCAATCACTTCACAGATGCACCTGTGAGCTGATGTCTGAGATATACTGCATAGGTCCATGCTCAAAGCTTTGACAAAGGGTCACCTGGACTTGAAACGTTAGCTCTTTTCCCTCCCTACAGATGCTGCCAGACCTGCTGAGATTTTCCAGGATTTTCTCTGTGGCTGATCCCTTCCTGATCTCAACTCACCTCCCTACCGGTTCCCCATATCCCTTTTATCAGTTCTCTATCAGACATTTATCTATCTCCTTCTTTGAACCATTTCATCACTCTGATTTCACCGCAGCATGGAGCACCGAGTCCCACAAATTCACCACCCTCTGCGAGATGTAGTTCCTCCTCATCTCAGTTCTATATCTACCGCCTCTCAACCTAGATCTGCCAACCTCTCTTTCTAGGTTGCCATACAAGGCGGAACATTTGGTCTACGTTTACTTTATCAATTCCTTTTAATATCTTATATACCTCAATCAGATCCCCTCTCATCCTTCTAACCTCCAGCGAGCATAAGCACAAACGGTTTAATCTCTCCTCATACATCAATCCCTTCATTCCCAGAATCAATTTGGTGAACCTCCTCTGAACTGCCTCCAATGCCACCACATCCTTCTCACCAACACCTCTCTACTTTTATACTCCAGTCCTTTTGCAATAAACGCTAACATTCCATTTGCCTGTTTAATTACATGCTGTACCTGCACACCGACATTCTACGATTCATGAACAAAGACACCCAGATCTCTTTGCCCTGACTCATTTTGAATCTGCTTTCCATTTAGATAATAATGTGCCTTTCTATTTCTTCGGCCAAAATGGATAACCTCTCAGTTAACCACATTAAACTCCATCTGCCAAACTTTGGCCCAATCTCCTAGCCTATCTATATCCGTCTGTAAAATCTTTATCTCCTCTTCACTGACTGCTTTAAATTTCAGGGCAGCTGGGAGTTTCATGGCCACCAGGAACAGGGTCCTTCTCCTCTTGGTGCCAGGTCATTAAGAACCTTGAACAGTCTCACTGTGAAGCTGGACTCTTTGACGGCACATGTCCTCTGACTGCTCATTAAAAGGCCAGCACCTCCTGTAGACACATGGCCTACAGTAGCACTGCTTTCTGACCCCCTCCTTGACCTGATAGGTAGCCAGCACTTCACCCTCAGTGGCAGCCCCCTGCTGTTCGGGTGCTGGCTCATGTGGTGCTGGGTCAAGCCTGGGCTGGCCCTGACACTCTCACCATCATCTATCTGCCTCGGCAGAGGTCACCAGGAATATTGCAAGCAGGGCTGGCTCCATTCTGAGATTCATCATTAATCTGTGAGGCGGTGGAGAAGGAGAGTCAGTCAATTAAGTCATCATCCCATAACCCTCAAGTCTTCCCAAATCCCATAGTCATCCTGTACATGAAGGCTGACCAACCCTCGCCATTCCCGTCACCCAGCGCAGCCTTGAGGAGCTGACGCCCAAAACAGCTACCTAGCAGTCATGGACACCGCCCCATGGTCTCTTATTTTTGCCCATGGCCTCCGGTCCGGGTGACCCCTCATTTTACTTCATCAGTAATGGTGCGCATCATGCTCTGGTGAAAGTGGGCACTGCTCTGTGGCCCCATGGCCATGAGCCTCGGGTGCCACCTAGCCTTTGGACACTAAGACACAATTTAGCATGGCCAAACCACCTAACCCACACATCTTTGAACTGTGGGAGGAAACCAGAGGAAATCCACAGAGACACCGGGAGAAAGTGCAAACTCCATCCAGACAGTCATCCGAGGCCAGGATTGAACCGCAATCCCAGGTGCTGTGAGGCAGCAGTGCTAACCACAGTGCCGCCTTTTGTGTGTCTTTGCTGGAAGCTTTGCCGTAAAGAAAAATACAGCCACTGTTTAAAATATAAAGTTAGTGTCAGGAAGTAGTTCTGCTCTCTAGGAAAGGTCCGAGATTTTAAAAATATGCAGGGTGATAAAAATGGAGCCAGACTGACCAGATGCGGGGCCGAGAGAAAGCGGTCAAGGTAACCTTGAGGAGGAGATTATAGAATGTATCCGCGATAGTTTCCCAGAACAGTATGTAATGGAACCTACGAGGGAACAAGCGGTCCTAGATCTGGTCCTGTGTAATGAGACAGGATTGATCAATGATCTCATAGTTAGGGATCCTCGCGGAAGGAGCGATCACAATATGGTGGAATTTAAAATACAGATGGAGGATGAGAAGGTAAAATCAAACACTGTGTCTTGTGCTTAAACAAAGGAGATTACAATGGGATGAGAAAGAGCTAGCTAAGACAGACTGGGAGCAAAGACTTTATGGTGAAACAGTTGAGGAACAGTGGAGAACCTTCCAAGCGATTTTTCACAGTGCTCAGCAAAGGTTTATACCAACAAAAAGGAAGGACGGTAGAAAGAGGGAAAATCGACTGTTGATATCTAAGGAAATAAGGGAGAGTATCAAATTGAAGGAAAAAGCATACAAAGTGGCCAAAATTAGTGGGAGACGAGAGGACTGGGAAATCTTTAGGGGACAACAGAAAGCTACTAAAAAAGCTATAAAGAGAAAGATAGATTATGAGAGTAAACTTGCTCAGAATATAAAAAGACAGTAAAAGTTTCTACAAATATAGAAAACAAAAAAAGAGTGGCTAAGGTAAATATTGGTCCTTTAGAGGGTGAGAAGGGAGATTTAATAATGGGAGATAAGGAAATGGCTGAGGAACTGAACAGGTTTTCTGGATCGGTCTTCACAGTGGAAGACACAAATAACATGCCAGTGACTGATGGAAATGAGGCTATGACAGCTCAGGACCTTGAGATGATTGTTATCACTAAGGAAGTAGTGATGGGCAAGCTAATGGGGCTAAAGGTAGACAAGTCTCCTGGCCCTGATGGAATGCATCCCAGAGTGCTAAAAGAGATGGCTAGGGAAATTGCAAATGCACTAGTGATAATTTACCAAAATTCACTAGACTCTGGTGTGGTCTCGGCGGATTGGAAATTAGCAAACGTGACACCACTGTTTAAAAAAGGAGGTAGGCAGAAAGCGGGTAATTATAGGCCAGTTAGCTTAACTTCGGTAGTAGGGAAGATGCTGGAGTCTATCATCAAGGAAGAAATAGCGAGGCATCTGGATGGAAATTGTCTCATTGGGCAGACGCAGCATGGGTTCATAAAGGGCAGGTCGTGCCTAACTAATTTAGTGGAATTTTTTGAGGGCATTACCAGTGTGGTAGATAACGGGGAGCCAATGGATGTGGTATATCTGGATTTCCAGAAAGCTTTTGACAAGGTGCCACACAAAAGATTGCTGCATAAGATAAAGATGCATGGCATTAAGGGGAAAGTAGTAGCATGGATAGAGGATTGGTTAATTAACAGAAAGCAAAGAGTGGGGATTAATGGGCAGCACGGTAGCATTGTGGATAGCACAATTGCTTCACAGCTCCAAGGTCCCAGGTTCGATTCCGGCTTGGGTCACTGTCTGTGCGGAGTCTGCACACCCTTCCCGTGTGTGCGTGGGTTTCCTCCGGGTGCTCCGGTTTCCTCCCACAGTCCAAAGATGTGCAGGTTAGGTGGATTGGCCATGATAAATTGCCCTTAGTGTTGGGTGGGGTTACTGGGTTATGGGGATATGGAGGAGGTGTTGATCTTGGGTAGGGTGATCTTTCCAGGAGCCGGTGCAGACTCGATGGGCCAAATGGCCTCCTTCTGCACTGTAAATTCTATGATTCTATGATTCTCTGGTTGGCAATCAGTAGCTTGTGGTGCCCCTCAGGGTTCAGTGTTCGGCCCACAATTGTTCACAATTTACATAGATGATTTGAAGTTGGGGACCAAGTGCAATGTGTCCAGGTTTGCAGACGACACTAAGATGAGTGGTAAAGCAAAAAGTGCAGAGGATACCGGAAGTCTGCAGAGGGATTTGGATAGGTTAAGTGAATGGGCTAGGGTCTGGCAGATGGAATACAATGTTGACAAATGTGAGGTTATCCATTTTGGTAGGAATAGCAAAAGGGATTATTATTTAAATGATAAAATATTAAAACATGCCGCTGTGCAGAGAGACCTGGGTGTGCTAGTGCATTAGTCGCAAAAAGTTGGTTTACAGGTGCAACAGGTGATTAAGAAGGCAAATGGAATTTTGTCCTTCATTGCTAGAGGGATGGAGTTTAAGACTAGGGAGGTTATGCTGCAATTGTATAAGGTGTTAGTGAGGCCACACCTGGAGTATTGTGTTCAGTTTTGGTCTCCTTACTTGAGAAAGGACGTACTGGCGCTGGAGGGTGTGCAGAGGAGATTCACTAGGTTAATCCCAGAACTGAAGGGATTGGATTATGAGGAGAGGTTGAGTAGACTGGGACTGTACTCGTTGGAAATTAGAAGGATGCGGGGGGATCTTATAGAAACGTATAAAATTATGAAGGAATAGATAGGATAGATGTGGGCAGGTTGTTTCCACTGGCAGGTGAAAACAGAACTAGGGGGCATAGCCTCAAAATAAGGGGAAGTAGATTTAGGACTGAGTTTAGGAGGAACCTCTTCACCCAAAGGGTTGTGAATCTATGGAATTCGTTGCCCAGTGAAGCAGTTGAGGCTCCTTCATTAAATGTTTTTAAGATAAAGATAGATAGTTTTTTGAAGAATAAAGGGATTAAGGGTTATGGTGTTTGGGCCGGAAAGTGGAGCTGAGTCCACAAAAGATCAACCATGATCTCATTGAATGGTGGAGCAGACTCGAGGGACCAGATGGCCTACTCCTGCTCCTAGTTCTTTTGATTGCAGCTCAATGGAGCGTTAACTGATTGCATCAACAATGAAGTCCTTGATCTGACATGAGCGGTGTTCCCAAACAGCTTTCAACAGCTACTGGTACATCTGTTCCTTGTGTCAACTAACCTCGGCTATTCCCCCTTCTTCATCTGCTCTGGAGTTGTCTATCAAAGGAGTTCAATAAGGTCTGTCAACACCTGGGGCTCCTGAAATTAACTAAGACAAACCCCACATTTTGAATGGACTGCCAGAGTTCTTACAGGAGACTGACAGAAACCAACACTGTTACTGGTCAGGTGGATGAAAGTAACACTTAAGGAGTGAGTTGCTACTCTTTAATCGTACCAAGAGGAAGTTCAGTTATGGCACCCCCACCAGCACAAGTCTCCCCTTCCCCCAAGTCACTTGAAAGATCATTCTCCAGACCCCAGAATACAGCTCAGAAGGGCATTAACCTCCTTGCTCCCCTTTCCCCTTTGGAGCCCATGGTACCTGGTTCCAGCTTTTCAGAACCTGCACCAAATCGCGGCCAGGTGACTTCTGGCTGGGCACAGGTGCATCCCAGGAGGCCTTCAAATCCAGCTTCCTGCCCGATAATGAGATTCAAATGAATGTAAAGGAGCAGTTTGCATGTCGTTACCTGCTCAGGGTGAGAACCTGATTGGTACCGGAGGGAGACTCGCAATGGATTTGACGCCCGGCGGGAATCCAGTTTTGGCCCTCACACAGCCCGCAGCCCATCACGATTCCCGCCTGGGGCTAGCGGCACTGGAGAATCGGCCACATTGGGTGGAATTCTCCCATCCCACCCATGTTGGGTTTGGTGGCAGACAGGAGCTGAGAATCCAGCGGGAACTGAAAACTCGGAAACCCGCCAGCGTAAAATCCCGTTGTAATTCTCCCAATGGCGGATTAATGACGGATCAGTCTTCCTGCTGGCTGGTGTCCTGTACACCATTTTGCATGTTATGAGTGCTCATTATTACAGCTGCCCGCTGGCATCCCGTCAGACCTTTCAATCTTGCATCAATCCAGCGTGAAATTACATCAGTCTAAAACCCGATCACTAATAAGTAGAGTGTACAACGTGGTCCTCAGTTCACAAGAGACTTCAGGCTGAGAGCAACATTGCCATAGTGCTGCACTGGTCCTGATGCGCTGCCCTCCATCCTCATATTGAGCTGGTCTTCATGTACAGAATTATGCTGCTGGACTCATGGACCATCCTGTGTCACTGTCTCAGATAATTAAAGTGCCTGCAAATGGGGAGTACAGGGGTGTCCGTGCCCCTGATGCCACATGCCATAAACACAAGTGTCTATCTGGACAGGGCTGTACTCGGGACTCATGCAGCCACCCAAGAAAGGTCTGAAGTTAAACCGGGGTTGGGGGTGGGCGGGGATGGAAATGTGGAAGGAGGGCTGTGCAAGAATGGAGGGGAATGGCGAATGCTCAAGAAGCAGGCAGAGCAGCGAGGAGGTGGATGAAGAAGGAGGTGGATAGAAGGCAGAGGGAATACAGGGGGGGTGGGGAGGCGGGGCTGGATCCCAACAAAGTGCATGGAAAGGGGGACAAAGGGATATCATGCTGTTAACCGGAAGGGGATGCACAAGACTCTAGGTGTGGTTGTTGGGGTCCAAGTGGTGTGGGGTCCAAGTGGGATATGAATGCCTTGCAGGTGATAGGCTCGGGAAGGAGATTGTTTGAATTGATGAACAGATTTCTTATTGAGAGATCTATCATTTTCCCTCTGGGCTGCTGACATCCTGCACGGTCTGGTGAAGACAGGTGGGCTGGAGAGAGTGGTATGAGAGTGTACTGGACTGGTATTTAAATATGGCGCTGGGACCTTTGAGCTGGTTAGCTGCTGGCTGCCGGACTAGTCAGCTGACGGCTCTGCCAGCTGACTCGGAGGGGAACTCGCCTGAGTATAATTAATGAGGTTCCAAGCGCAGGAAAGGCAGGACTGGAGTCACCTGCCTGCCAGATCTGCTGAAAACTTCCAGCATTTTCGCTTTTCATTTTAGATATCCAGCAACTATTTTAGTATTAGTGTATAATTCAGTTGAATGCAACTATGGCAAGAGACCTGAAAATATCAAAAGGCAGAAATGTTCCACTGGTGAGGAAGTAAACTTTGGAAGTGGCTCTTCCAGGATGAAGCTGCAACAGATCAATGGAGGGCATTCAGGGGAATGATTGCGCAGGATTAAATTAAGCATTCCTTGAAGGGAAACGCTGGGGCATCAAAAGCTAATGCACCCTGGATTAATAAAGTAAATATATGTATTCATAGAAAAAGGAGGCTTTGGACTAACATTAGAAGCAAGTTTCCATAACTACTCAGGAATAATATGTAAAGTACATGAAGGAACTGAAAAAGTTAATAACCAGAAATATCTTAATTTCTAGCTGGCATGACATAACAGTGGTGAATTGAGCAATTGTGATGGGCCCCTAGGCCTCTCCGCCCCTGTCAGAATGACTCGATGTCACCATATCCTCAGTATAAAAACATCCCTTTCACAGCAACAGAGTGGATCTGGTGGTATTTGGAGGACCCTACAAGGTACTACTCCATTTCATTATCCTGTAAACATCCCAACTCTCATTCTTGTCCTGAATCCTGACAGCAGAACTCTGTTTTATGTTCAGAAACAGCACAAAAGAATGTCCGCTTGATATTTTTTCCTAAACATTATGCACCAAAGCAGTTATCCACCAAAATAGGCAATCCCCTGCCTGCAGTATTACAAGAAATTTCAGCCCAAACTTAAAAGTAGCGTGCAAAACTGTAAGGAACCCAACAAAAGATTTGAAATGGTTTTGTCAAGTAGGCTAATAGCCCACCCATCTCAAAATATTAGCTTCTTACTACAGTCTGAGAAGTCAATGGAATACTTCTAGACACTTTACTGATGTCTATGATTATTTGTTGTACAACATATAAACTAAAGTCGAACAAGTAAGAACTATCTTTGGATTTCTGAGAATTTTAATTAATATCAATGAATCTATGCACCAAAGGTACCTGGTCAGCGATCTGTTTAGAGCACAATCAGGAGAGCGACGGCTAACACGTTCCGGTGAATGCGAAACTGGACTTAAGGAAGGTTGAGGTGGTGATGTAGTACGGAAAGAGGGGCCATGCCGACGAAGCTCCTGCACAGCACATTCTCTGTAAAAGTATATTTAGAGTGCTTTTAATTAGCATACAAATAGGATAAAACCGAATGCTTCAGGTACACTATCATTTCACATCAGATTTGTACTAAAAGCAGTCAAAGTTCAACTCACGAGTCATAAGTAAATCACATCTGCCTCTATTATTACCAAATATATTGGATACCACACAGCAATGTTCCATTGTGGAGTCACTGAACCGCTCAAGTATATATCCTTAGAGCTCAGCACCCCCAGCAGGTTATACATAAAATTACATAGAACACACAGTACAGAAACATGTTAATCAGCCTAAGCAGTCCTTGCTGGTGTCGATACCTCTCAAGCTTGCTTCCAGTCATACCTATCTAGTTTTCAGCATAAACCTCTACTCCTTCTCCATCATGTGCTTATCTAAGCCCCCTTTAAATGTATCTGTACTATCATCCACCTCAACCACTCCTGTGGTTTCATATTCTCAGGACTCACTATATAGGTAAAGAAGTTTCTTCTGAATTCCATTTCATTTTTGGCAACTAAATTATATTGATGGCCTCTAGATTTGAACTTCCCCCAAGAGGAAATCCTTAATCTGTGTCTGCACACTCAATATCTTTCATAATTTTAAATACTTCTATTAAGTTACCTCTCAGACTTCCTTTCTCAAGAGTAAAAGATGGGACTTGTTCGTCCTGTTCTGACAGGTATAACCTCTCAGTTCCAATATCACCCTTATAATTTTTTTAGTTGCTTCTCCACTGCCCTTATAGCTGTGGTGACCAGAACTGTACTCAGTACTCCGGTGTGATCTTACCAAAGTTCAGCATATGCAAAATTCCTTTATTTGTTTCAATTCTACCCTACTAGCAATAAATTATCGCGGTCAATTAGCTTTGCTTAAAAAATAGCCTTATTAACCTGCAATCCCTTTGCTCCCCAGTTAGATTCTTACTTTCCAAGTACGATGCACCCTCCTTATTCTTCATACCAAAATTTAATACTTCACACTTGGTTGATTTGAAATTAATTTGTCAATTATTTGCTCATTCTTCAAGTTTATTAATATTGTGTAATTTATTGTAGTCCTCTTCAGTGTTGACTAGCCCCTGCTCTCTCCCTTTCTTGCAATTTGGTATGATCTGCAAATTTAGAATTTGATTGCAAAATCAAATATTGTGAGCAATAGTGGTTTCAGAACTGCACATTTTGGAACCACACTGAAAACCTTCTACCATTGAGTAACTATGCTTTACTCCTACCTACTCTTTGCTTCTGCCACCTTTGGAGATGGGCAAAGAGCATTGGAGGCAGCTAGAAGGAATGGGGGCCTTGATCTATGATGGAGGGTCTCTTTCTTCCAAGATTTCTTGGTGGTGATAACAACAGAGGCGGAAGGGTTTTGATAAAGTTAGAAAATGGACTGAAAGCTATCAGAGCGATTCACCAGCTAGCATGGTGGTCCCCGCCAAGGCCTCTGACTTGCCCTCACCCGTCCAGTCCACCCCTTCCCTCCCCCAATCCTCCTAACCACCAACAAACAAAGAGCAACAAAAGACACACTCACCATCACCACACCCCTGCCGAAACCCACCCCAAATTGCCCACCCAATGTGGCTAACAATTTACACAAAACTCCTCTCCAAAGTTCAACGTCCTCACACTATTCCCAGTCCATGGTCCCTTATAAAGTCCATTGCCTCCTCCGGCGAGTCAAAATAAAATTCCTGCCTTTGATGCGTCACCCACAAGCAGGCTGGATACAAAACTCTGCATTTCACCCCCTTCTTAAAGAGCGCCGCCTTTATCCAGTTGTACCCAGCCCTCCGCTTGGCTAGCTCTGCAACCAGGTCCTGGTAAATCCGCAGCTCACTCCCTTCCCAGGTGCTTTTCTTGGTCTGCCTCGTCCACTTCAGAATTTTTTATTTATCCAGAAACCGATGCAGCCTCACCAACATCGCCCTCGGCGGTTCCACCACCTGCAGCCTCCTCCTCAGCCGCTTGCGTGTCCGATCCACCTCTAGGGGCCGGTGAAAGGCCCCCTCTGTCATCAGCTTCTACAGCATGCTTGCCACATACTTGCCGGCCTCCGCTCCTTCAACTCTGCCTCCTGGAGCGGTTCCTCGAGGTCCTCCAATTTCTCTTTCAGCCTCTTCTGACTGCTCAACACCATCCCCATCTCCAGCGAGGCTAGCTGATCCTTGTGCTTCCCACCAACTCCTTCAACTTGTGGATTGCCAGGCCCTGAGCCTCCCGTCTCTGCTCCATGTGCCCAATTGCTTCTCTAAGTGGCTGCATCACCTCGGCCAAATCCTCCAAAGCCTCCTTCCTCTGCTGCTGGAATTTATTTAAAAACTTCACCAGCTACTCCGTCGACCACTGAGTGGGCAGCTCTGCCCCCTTGCCCTTCGTTATCGTCACCTGTGTCGCACCACAAAACCTTTCCTGCTCCAGCTGCTCTCTGTCTCCTGGCACTTCTCATCTGCTGATCCACACACCAACCTCACCTGAGGAATATTACCTTCCCTGGGCACTCATACACCTTTTGCCCCCAAATACCACACCATTTAAGTGGGGAAGGACCGAAAAGATCCACCTCGAGCAGGAGCCTCCAAATGTGGGACCACTCACTCCATGGCCGCCACCAGAAGTCCTTATTCGCATGTTTATTATGGTAGTATATGGTTTATGGTCTCCTTTGCTTTAATCATGATAAATATGAGTAGCGATACAGCTGGGAGGTGGACTAGTGGGTCAAGTCTTAATGGGAAGGGTTGGAATGCAGAAAGGGCATTCAACACTCATCCTTATTGTGTTATATCTTACTTTTGTTTGAGGGGAAAGACTCCTTGGTGCAATGATGGAAAATCTGTAAGTACAGCCCTACGGGTCCTCCCATTAGATGAAGAATACCCCCTTAAAACTAACAATTTTGCGTATTTCTTGTATTTTTTTTATTTGGGGGTTAAAGAATCGTTATTTGGTTCATGCAAGGACACATGCAGGTCTCATATCCTAGAAAAAGACTATGGGCGGGATTCCCTGATCCTGAGGCCATCATAAACTCCGTCGCGTTTTACGATGGCGTCATCAGGCCCCCAGGAGCAGCGATTCTGAGCCCGTCAGTAGGCCAGCACGGCACTGGCGTGACCCACGCTGCTCCAGCAGCTGATACTGGTGTCAAATGGGTGCTGCGGGTCTGCGCATGCGTACTGCGACCGAAGCAGTTGCGCGCTTCGTGGTGGCTTCCTTCTCTGTGCCGGCCCCGACGCAACATGGCGTAGGGCATGCAGAGCAAAAGAGGCCCCCAGCCGGAGAGGCCGGCCCGCTGATCGGTAGGCCCCGATTGCGGGCCAGGCCACAGTGGAGGCCCCCTTTGGGGTCAGACTCCCCTTTCACCCCCCCCCCCCCACCAGACCGCCCCCAAAAGGATGCGCGCCACTTTGCTGTTCTCCCCCCCCCCCCCCCCCCCCCCCCCCGCCCCCAACTTTCTGGACCAGCCACCCCCTGGACCCTCGCCTCTCACCACAAAACCATTCCAAGACCCATGGAACACCCCCCCTGCCCTTCACCCCCTCTCCCATAGGCAAGGCCCCCCCTGGGTGCGACCCATGGTAGTGCCAACCTAGCACCCAGGCAGTCCCACTGGCAGTCACTGATGCCCAGGTGGCACTGCCAGGGTACTAGGCTAGCAGTGCCAAGGGGCCCAGGTGCCAGGGGGAGTGCCAGGGTCTCTCCCTGCCCTGTCCCAAACCACCTGGGGGTCTCCAATGGCTTGAAAGAACCCCCCCTCCCCCCGGCTGCTGAGGTGCTGTTATGCCTGGTCCACATTTGTGTGAACCAGTATTAAACGATGCCCTGGCGAGATCTCGCAGGCACAGCCATTGACTCCCGGGCGCGGTTGAATTGGTTAGCTATTAGGCTCATTTAAATCTTCAAATTTGGATCTCGCTCAGCAAGGCGCGATCCAGATCATGCTGGGGCAGAGCGAGTCGGGTGACTCGCAATCAGCCCGGCGTGGTGCACGATTTTGGGCTCTCGTGTGATTCACCTGCTGGGCCCGGATTTGCACCAGGCGCAAAGGGGACGTTGTCTTTCCTGTTTTGCAAGAAACTCATTTAGATGACAGGGTGCACCTAAAATTGAAGAGGGATTGGGTGGGGCAGACATTTTCGACTGATTCTCAACCAGTAGCTGAGGTGTTGCAGTATTAGTGCATAGAAATGTACCTTTTAGAAAAGAGGACTGTGTGTAGGTATGTGATTGTCAAGGGGCTATTGTATGGGGAAATAAATTGTCTTGATAATGAATACCTATGGTTCCCCAAATTATTCTCCTGATTTTGTCACTGAAGTCTTCATGGACTTTGCTGAATTAGCATCACCTAATTCCTTTATAGGTGGGAACTTCAACTGTAACCTTCATCCTTTGATGGACAAATTCCCCATAACTAGGAATTCCCTTACCCAACAGGCAAAGGCCGTAGCGTTAGTTTGTGAGGAGGTAGGGTAGTTAGGTGCATGGAGAACACTGCACTGTAAAGATAAATAGTTCACTTTCGTCTCTGCTCCCCACACCAATGTCATATTAGAATTGACTATTTTTTCATGCCAAAAGCAAACCTTCCATAAGCTATGTAACACTACCTTTAACATGCTGTATACGTGTGGGTGTGCACCATTTTGCCGTGTTCTCATGGCTTTATTCTTTTCCCCCCAATCCTCTCACTTGTCCTTGTGTTTCTTTTTGTATAACTGGGAGCATTGGGCACAATGATTAAGCTGAACCAACTACGTTGGTGTCCTCCTGTCTTTTTTGTATTCATATATGAAGAAATATTAATGCTGTACTGTACCAGTTTTGGGGGTTTGTTGCGTTATGTGTAAAGATGGAAAAACTCGAATGAAAATATATTTTTAAAAATGAATAGGGGAATCACGGGGCTGGTAAGAGGACAAGCAGAAAATGCAACCCTTTGAGGACTAACCCTAGCTGTATTTAATCAAGTGCTTGATTCACCCCCAACCATATGCTTGTGCTAGTTAAGTACATTTAATTTATCTCCAAGTGAAAGAAATTGGATGCCGAGTTTCTTCTGTACATCAGAATGCTATACCTTTATGCACATACCAACTACATATAAGCAGGCACCCATCTATAAGAAACTGCTGCAGCTAAGGAATTAAATCTGGCTGAAATGAACAATGCAGCATCTTTCAATGTGCAGGCCAAGTAATTCCAACACCAGCATAAGGACAAGAGGTAGTAGAGACCATTGTCCGAGTGCAAAAAAAACACAACATACACTTGCCTTTCAAATCGCTCAGTACCTAACTGACGTTTCGCCATATCTAACTCTGTTTCGAGCATCGCTGTCTTGCTCCTCAGCTGAGAAATTTCACGGGACTGAGATGCCCTGTCAAACATAATATTAAGTATATAAGAAGCCATGGGCAGAGCTTTCAGATAAGAAAGATGTCAAATCTGGTGTCCTTAAGTAAACGTTCATGAGGATATTTACTAAAACAGTGTTTATAATCGGACTTTTCAAAGTCGGAACATCTGCTGAAGAAAAAAAACAGCCTACATGAATAATCCAATTGAGAGGTACGCCAGTTTCGTCTTCCTGTTTTGTAACACTGATGAAACATTTCCTGCATCTACTGAGTTACTGGAAAGCACATTTAATGACTTAACAAAATCTGTTATTCAATGAAAAATATGATCACTACAAGTTGGAATGCAAAATAGGTAGAATTACAATGGTTCAGAAAATAAATATGCCACTGAGAATATCGCAGACCCAGTGTAAGGCTTCGTAAAAATTTGTCTCCATTTATTTAGGCTCCACCAATGAAATCAGCATCACCAGAATGTGTAAACATCTTGTCTGTGCACTGACCCCTATCGAGATCAGCAGCATCTTGATTTTATTTTAAATCAATAAACATTCCCAACAGAAGAGAAGACTAATGCTATGATGAATATGTTGGGTGAGATCTTCCAACTATTCACGCCTATGGGATCTTCCA
The DNA here is from genome assembly GCF_047496885.1 of Scyliorhinus torazame. Classification (NCBI taxonomy): domain Eukaryota; kingdom Metazoa; phylum Chordata; class Chondrichthyes; order Carcharhiniformes; family Scyliorhinidae; genus Scyliorhinus; species Scyliorhinus torazame. The sequence continues at coordinate 176,973,556 of NC_092721.1, read as the reverse complement.
GTCCAGTCCCGCCAATGGCAGACCCCCGCCGTGGGTTTCCCGGCAGCATGGGTGGATTCAATGGGAAATCCCATTGAAATCGGCAGGCCTGCCAAAGGCGATCCATCTCCCGCCACCGAGAAACACCATAGAATTCCTATAGCGCAGAAGGAAGCCATTCGGCCACAAAGTCTGCACCGACCCTCTGAAAGTCCACCCTATCTAGGCCAACTCCCCCCCCCCCCGCCCTCCCCCACCCCCACCCCCCAAACCTATACATCCTTGGACACCAGGACAATTTAGCATGGCCAAGCCACCTAACCTGCATATCTTTGGATGCAGACACGGGGCGAAACGGACAGTCACCCAAAACCTGTGACAGCCTGGTGCTGTGTGGCAGCAGTGTGCCACCATTCCATGCCATGGGGAAGGCAGAGGATCTCACCCTTTGTGTGTGAAATGGGAACTACATGAAATGAGTAACCTTGGCTTCTCTGCTGCTGAAACCCTCATCCTATTCTCAACTATTCAAATGTTCTCTTGGTTGACCTACCATCTTCCATCCCCAATAAACTTATACAAAACTTTGCTGTCATGATTCTAGGCTACACCATGTTCTGTTTACTCATCACTTACTGTGCTTGCTACTGGTCCTCCAATATTGTGTTCAAATCCTTCTTTCATGGTCCTGCTCATCTCTATAATCTGCTAGAACTCCAAAACCGTTTATGACCCCTGCGTTCCTATAATATTGGCCTCTCGTGCATCGTGCACCTCCCACTTCTTTTACCCCTCCACTTGTGTTCCTGCTTTCAGTCGTCTAGGTCCTAAACTCAAGAATTTTCTTCCAAAACTTCAATTTCTCTCTAGCTTTAAGATGCTCATAAAACCCTACCTCTTTGATCAGGCTTTTAGTCACCTAACTTAATAACTCAATCTTTGGTTCAGTGTCAATTTTGTCCAATTACAATCCAATTACGTGCCTTCAGAGATTTTAAAGATGCTGTTTAAATGCAAAGTGGGTATTTTGCTGTATTTGACTACATAATAACACTTGCAAGTAACTCATCATACATCAAGGGCGGGATTCTCCCAGCTCGGGGCCGGGCTGGAGAATCCCCGCAACCGGGCCATGCCGCCCCGATGCCGGTACGCGATTGGCGGCGGCGCGTCTGGCGCGGCGCCGGTCACGGGCCGCTGTACGCGGCCGGGCTGCCGATTCTCCAGCCCGAATTGGCCGAGCGGCCGCTCTAAAAAGGCAGAGTCTCGCCGGCGCCGTCCACACCTGGTCACAGCCGGTGGGAACTCTGCACGCAGGGTTGGGGGGGCGGCCTGGGGGTAGGGGGGGGGGTTGTGTGGGGAGAGGGGCTCCGACCTCGGGGGGTGCCTCAGATGGGGCCTGGCCAGCGATCGGGGCCCACCGATTGGCGGGCCGGCCTCTCGCTCCCCAGGCTTATTTTGTTACGCGCCTGCCCTTGAACTCCCACGCCATGTTGCATCGGGGCCGGCACGTTGAGGGAGGCCACCACGCATGCGCGGGTTGGCGCCGGCGCCACTGCGCATGCGCGGGTCCCGTGGTGAACAGTTCGCACCGGGATGGGAGGCTGGAGCGGCGCGAACCACTCCAGCGCCGTGCTGGCCCCCTGTAGGGCCAGAATCAGTACTCCCAGCAGCTCGTTCACGCCGTCGTGAAATGCGACGGCATTTCCAACGGCGTGGACACTCTGCCGCCGAATGGAAGAATCACGCTCCAAGCGCTTGTGACTTTTGAGAGATCGAGAAAGATACTATTCAAAAGCATGCTCTTTCTTTCATTACTTTATTTATTGTTCCCTCCAGAAAAGGTATCCACAAGAGTCTGCTACCACAGAAATTTGGGCTTATTTTATTAGGACAAAATAGATTATGTGGAGGTGCCCAGACAGGATAAATTGGGAAAATGTATGTTCCCTGATAAGTTTATGCTCTAACCAATTAAGATCAGCGAAACAATTCACTTGGTAGTATGGAATTTGAATATTGCTGAAAAGAGAGACATGTTGCTGAAGGTTTTAATCTTGCACTCATCAGGACAAATGCACGAATGTCAAATTTCAAACAAGCACAACAATTTATACCACAGGAGAAAAGGGTGCTGATTGGCAAATTGACTCTGATCGGTTATGTCAATGCGCCAACAGCAGGTTTCTCTTTTTAGCAATACCAAAAACATGAAGAGACTATGGGAGATGAATATTTGGAAAGAAAAATGTTAAATGGGAGAAAGTCAAGGGCATGGCCTCAGCGGATATCTTTTTTCGAGACAACATAAGCATGATGGGCTGAATGATCATCCATGCTGTAACACTTGTGATTTTGCCCTCTGATCCCCAAAGATAATCAAGTTAAGAGTATTAATCCGTCTCACCCTTTCTAATATTTAATGCTAAGCATCTTGCATCTGCGTTCTCACACACCGACCCCATAGGTACTCAGGACCACAGTGCCTGGCATTGTCCCCATTGCTTCTTTCACTGAACTAATCACATTGTAGCAAGAACTGATTAATAAGGTGAGAAGCATATCAGGAAGACTCACTTAATAAAAAAAACTTCCAATTGTTAAGGTTCACCTGTTACACATGCAGATTATCAGTGCAAAACACATAAATGCAGTACTTACAGTTTGCTGTCAGCTAAGGAAAGCTTATCTTTAAAGAGTTGAATTTCAGTCTCTTTTTCTTGAGTGACCATTTGGCTTTGGAACTTTTTCTCCCGATTAGATGCCAACAAAGATTCCAGATTTTTTATTGAAGTTCTCTCACTTGAAAGCTGGTTTCTTAAGAGCTCAATTTCAGAACGGGCTGATTCAAGCTCACTTAGAACCTTATAGAAGCAAAGTAAATACCGTTGCATTTTTGAAAAGCAACAGTGAACAATGTAGTTATTTTACAATTTTGGTTAAAGCTGAAATTCTAAATGATTGAGTTATTGTGGAAAATAGTGTTTACTGTTTTAATAAAATTCCCCTCAATTATTACAGGTTAAACCATCTATTGAAGTAGGATAAAAGCACCTTTGATCCACGAGCAGCCTTACTAAGTTTCCTTTGTGGATGCTATTTTTAGTATAAGCTTTCTGGAATTAGCCCTTAAAGCACTTGGGGTGATCCTTATTGGGCTGACGGTGTCAGAGTTGGTAACCAATCTAACATTCAAGCTTATAGATTAATATGTAGCACATTTGAATCTCACTTTAAAAGGTAATTGTCTACAGGGTTAGCTGTCAACAGGCCAGATGCCAATTTCTTCAATTTTCAAAACTGATAGAGATTGAAGGGGAGCAAGGAAAACATGAAAAATGAAAACAAGAAAATTCAAAAGATAAAAGTTGAATTCAGTCTAGCAAACCGCACTCATTTGATACCCTACCCTAGTGTGCATTAAATAAGTATAATGTAAAATTAATGTAATAAAATTGAAAGAAAATGAGAATGTTATAATGGAACATGAGAGAGGAGAAAAAGCCTAATGGGCAGAAGTATTTGATTATTAAAAAAAGTAAAATTGCAATAAAAATGTTTATTTTTACTGCATGGAATTAATGGTTGGTATCAGAACTGGAAATGGATCAAGACAGCAGAAGTTGTGTCTCAGAACAATCCTGCCACTCCCTGAACTACTACTTTCCTTGGTTGGGGCGGGGTCAGCTATATATGCAAGGTAGTCTGCTCGTTCATAGGCAGTGTGCATCACAGCTAGGGAGAAAAAAACTGGGGCGAGATTCTCCGACCCCCTGCCGGGACGGAGAATCGCCCGGGGCGGGCGTGAATCCCGCCCCGCCGGTTGCCGGATTCTCCGGCACCGGATATTCGGCGGGGGGGGGAATCGCGCCGCGCCGATTGACGGGCCCCCCACCCGCGATTCTCCGGCCCGAATGGGCCGCAGTCCCACTGCTAAAATGCCTGTCCCGCCGGCGTAGATTAAACCACCTACCTTACCGGCGGGACAAGGCGGCGCGGGCGGGCTCCGGGGTCCTGGGGGGGGGGGCGCGGGGCGATCTGGCCCTGGGGGGTGCCCCCACGGTGGCCTGGCCTGCGATCGGGGCCCACCGATCCGCGGGCGGGCCTGTGCCGTGGGGGCACTCTTATCCTTCCGCCTTCACCACGGTCTCCACCATGGCGGAGGCGGAAGAGACTCCCTCCACTGCGCATGCGCGGGAATGCCGTCAGCGGCCGCTACCGCTCCCACACATGCGCCGCCCGGAGATGTCATTTCCGCGCCAGCTGGCGGGGCACCAAAGGCCTTTTCCGCCAGCTGGCGGGGCGGAAATTCGTCCGCCGCCGGCCTAGCCCCTTAAGGTTGGGGCTCGGCCCTCAAAGATGCGGAGCATTCCGCACCTTTGGGGCGGCGCGATGCCCGACTGATTTGTGCCGTTTTGGGCGCCAGTCGGCGGACATCGCTCCAATACTGGAGAATTCCGCCCCTGGTCTCTACACTGAGGAGATATTTTAAAGGCACACAAATTCCTAAGGAAGAGAAGAACAAAATCATGAAATATTTTTTCATGGACTGTGAATGAACAGGTATTTGAAGGGTTTGGGAAAAGGGAGAGCACGCTAAAGCAGCAGCAGAAGGAAGGAAATTGGCTGGAGCCCCAAACACCACTATTCTTATCAACATTTATGTTTTGTGGAGCATCTAATATCAATGGCACTGAGAAGAGGGGCAGAGCACAAGACAGGAATAAATGAGTGGCTAGATTTTAAGGGAAGGGATTTTGTTCCATTTTCTTTTGAGCAACACACTCAATTTGCAAATTTTTGATGGAAAGTCCAGACCAACATCACGGTGCGAAGTTGATTCATGATATCAGAGTTGCTTTGGATGCTCCACAGAGAATGGAACAGCTGCAGGACAGGAGTTGTACAATTCCAGATTTTGTCCAAGCCTACAGGACAGAATAAAAGTTATTTTCTCAAAACTTATTTTCCCAACAGTGGGAAGAGAAAATAAAAGTGATTGGCAGTGACTCTAGCACATGCTTGCATTCCTTAGGACACAGTTACCAAAGCCCACGGGATCCAGGGGAATGTAACAAGCTGAATACAAAACTGGCTCAGTGGCAGGAGACAAATGGAATTGTTAATGGATGTTTTTGTGATTGGGAGGCTGGTTCCAGTGGGGTGCTGCAGGGCTCAGTGCCAGCTCCCCTGTTTTTTATGTTATAGATTAATGATTTAAGCATAAATGTAGGGAAACGATCAACAAGTTTGCAGACCACACAAAAAATTGGCCACGTGGTAGATAGCAAAGATTACTGTAGAGTACAGAATACCAAGTTGGATGATCAGCCATGATCATAATGAATGGCAGAGCAGGCTCAAAGGGCAGAATTGCCTACTCCTGCACCCATTTTCTATGTTTCTATGACTGGTCAGGTGGGTAGGGCAAATGGAATTTAACCAAGAGAAGAGTGATGGATTTGGAGAGGTCAAACAAGGCAAAAGATTATATAATAAATGGAAGAATACCAAGGAAAAGGAAATGGATGCCCACAGATCCCTGAAGGTGGCAGGACAGGTCAATAAGGTCGTAAAGAAGACATATGGAATACTTTCATTTATTAGCCGCGGCATAGAATATAAGAGCAGGGCGGTTATACTGGAACTATATAAGCACTAGTTGGATTACAACAGGAGTACAGTGTACAGTCCTAGTCAGCTCATTAAAGAAAGGATGCAATGGCATTAAAGATAATATTGTGGAGATTTATGAGGATGTTGCTGGGACTGGAAAATTGCAGCTAGGAGAAAAGATTGGATAGGCTGGGGTTTTTCTTCTTGGAACAGAGGATACACAGAGGAGACAGAGGGGAGGTTTGATTGCAATGTACAAAATTGTGAGGGACCGGGATAGGGTGGATAGAAAGAGCCTATTTACTTTAGCAGACATCCGTGACCAAGGAGCTTAAGTGAATGGTAGAAAGATTAGAGGGGAAATGAGGGAAAACCTTTTCACCAAGAAGGCTGTGGGAGTCTGGAACACCCTGTCGGAAAGGGTACTAGAGGCAATAATCCTCAACTCATTTATTAAGTGCCTGGCTATGCATCCCAAGTGCCGTAATCCGTAGGACTATTGAGCAAATGCTGCAAAGTAAATTTAAGCTGGGTGGCTTGTTTTCCAACCAGCATAGATATGAAGGGCCAAGTGGCCTCTTTCTGTGCTGTAAACATTGATTCCATGATGCCACTGTTTGGTATCATACATGTGGCCAAATGAAACTTAAAAAGAGAGGTTGATTTTTCCATACAAACTTCAATATGAATTGATTCATGCATGTGAGCAAACAATGGACAATTTATTTTGGGGGGAATGCAAGTTAAAAGGTGAAATATGTGACCCCAATCCCAATGCACAGCACACTCACTGCTGCCTATTTTGTTTTACAGCTGTGGATATTGGGGTATCTAAGTGTCACTCCATAGATTGGGAGGAAGGAAAGCATTTAATTACACAATTAAAATTAGCACCTACAGTGCAATTGAGAGCCCAATTGTTGCTGTTGTGTAGGTTTCCCATCGTTTGAGAAAAGGAGATAGGCACTGCTGTTTGCTGAACGTTAGGGTCTCTTTCAGCACTATTCACAGGTCAGAGGGAGCAAGGGTTTCAACACAAACTCCTCACGAAACCCTCTCCTCCTCCTAGCCCTATCACAACCAATCAACCACCAAATACCGGGCAATATTTTCAGGGTTCCCCACCTGTGGCCTCCTACCACTGGTGAATTATCCTACTCATTGGCCAGTTGCCCAACAGAAAATGGGCCTACCAAATATTATGGTCTCTTCTGCACTGTGGTATTCTTTGATTCTGTGAAGATAAATTTCAGCTTGACAGCAATTTAACCAACGGCATTCCAACAGATGAGTTCGGTAATAAGACAACAAGTGAAATTCTGTGATAGGCTCCTAGTTTTGCAGACAACCTGAAAAACTGCATATCTGGCTACAGCTCAAGAGCCGCATTGACATAATTTAAAGTATCACAAATAATGTATAAAATTATTATTTTTCCATTCTACATACCTGCTCCATCTCCTTGTTTCTGTTGGCCACCTGCCTCATCATCATCTCTTTGTTAGAATCCAGCTTCAAACAGAGCTCTTGAGTGGATGTGAGGTCAGTGAGGGCTGTGCTTTTTTCATTTTGGACCTGCCGAAGTTCGTCTTCCAGCTTCATTATCAACTTATTAAGTGAGCAAACCTGGGCTTTATAGGCATTCCGAGCAGCCTCTTGCTACAGAGAAAATACATTTTTGCATGTTAAAAAATTTGGGTAAATTAAACTGCAAAAGTAGAAATCTTAGGAAAAGTTTGGCCATGATTCTTCAAAGAAAAAGCAAAGTGCTGCTGCCGGCATTTCCCACTCGCCCTAGCAGCACTAATCAGGTGCTATTCAACGGAACTTGGAAACCTTTTTGGAGAGGGTTGAACTTGAACCATTTTATAGAGGGGCAGGGTCTAAACTTGCTGACAGATTCTGCTCCTCAGAGAACTGCGACCCCATCTCAAAATAACATTGCAGCCCCCCAAATCACTGGCAAGCCCCCATATTCCCAAATCACTGGCAAACCCCCATACTCTCAAATCACTGGCAAGGCCCCCCACAAGTGAGCGAAACCCCGATATGGGCTCGCCAAATTCCCCCTTCATGACCCTCCTACACCCTTCGGGCCCCTCCCATAGGCCCACCCCCTGGCATATGGACATATGGAGGTAAGTGTGGAGAGAGGGTAACTCACCCCCTTAATCCCTCCCTCAGAGTTCATGGCACCTGGTCTGTGTTCGTCAAGACCAGGTGAGAGTTGCGCCCTCAGGATTCAGGAGACCAGGGCATCCAATCTCAAACCCAGTAATTATATTTAAATGCATGCAGATGAGCTGTAATCAGGTTCCCTCCCACTTCAGCCGAGAACCTGATTGGGTCAGATGCAGTGGGCCGGCAGACTCAATGGGTTGGATTCTCTGTTTGGGAGACTAAGTACCCACGCCGGCATGAAAACGGTGTACTTTACGGCAGGAAAACTGCCGCAAAGCGATGACCGATTCTCTGCCTGGGGCTAGGGGGCTAGCAGCGAGGCAGTGTAGAGCTCCCAGCTCTAGCTGCCGATACGGCCTACAGAATTGCCGGGTCCGTGGCTGTGCATGCGCACGACGCCGGCCTACAGTGGCCGTGCAAAGCTTCATGGCGGCGCAGCCCGCGGACCGCAAAAATAGTACACCCTTTCGGCTGCTCGTGTGCCCCAGACCACCCCCCCCCGTAGTGCCCCCGGCCCCGATTGAAGCCCCCCCCCGCCCAGGGATCGTCCCTCCCCCGACTGTAGTGGCGCTGCACTGAGTCCTCAGCCGCCACATTGAGTTCACGACAGGTGAGACCACACGTGTCCCACGCCGTCAGGAACTCGGCCAGACGGGGATGGAGCATCGCGGGGCGGGCCTTAGACAATGGCCTGAATCCGTGGATAAGGCATGCGTCGTACTCCTAGAGTATCCCGCTTTTCAGGGGGCGGAGCATCGCGAAAGCGGCGCCGTCCCCGATTTTGGCGCCATTAAGGATTCTCCGCCCCGTTGACGAACGCGATTTCAGTGTTGGGGATCGGAGAATCCAGCACAATGTGCACAATGTGTTTGACACCGGTGCGGTTCCGGATTTGGCCCTCTTGCCCAATTCAATATGCCGTTGTGAACCCGGCTGGGGCTGGTGGCCCTGGTGAATCGCGGCCATTATTCCTTGGTGAAATTACATTCAAAAAACACTCAAAGTGTGAAAGTGATTAATTCTATTCCTCTACTGGAAACAAACTTAAGAAATATTGTGTTAAATGAACAGTTAACTACAGCTGATGTTAATTACAGATTCACAGAAGACTAATGGAATTGTTTTATCACTTTCCCCTTCTTGAGGTCTGCATCTCTATATAATAAAGCACCTACGAACAGTTACAGTTTGCTGTATACTTTCTGGTAATATTTCTTGTCATGGTAAATGATGGATTCTAAATTTGCCAGTTCTTACCTCTTCGATTTCTTTTTCAAGCGAGTTCACTTTTTCACACACCCTGCGGTTATCCGCTTTCGCAGTAACAAGCTCCAGCTGAACGGAATTGAATTCTCCCTCTATTTGACGAGCTTTCAATTCCCAGGTCTCCGTTTGAGAATTAGTTCTTCGACACTGCTCTATCAGATTAAAATTCTCATTTTCCTAATAAACATATAAAAATTAATTCATCAAAAATCAAAATCCATTAAAAAAAGGCAGCTATGACATCACTGCTGTAGCCCCAATGATATTTTTTCCTGACAATATTTAGTTGTCACAGGACAGAACATTTATGACAGTTAATGTAATAAATCAAAGCATGGCTGAACCTGGAACCGAACACCAAACGTTGTGGGCTTCCTTGTTGCATCTGCCTGCCACAACGCTCATCCCCATGCCCAGTTTCTAACAAACCCCTGATTCTTGTCTAGTCTGCTCAAGCCTACAACCTCTAAACACTCATGGCCTCACCTTGTAGGCATATAAGACTCTTAAAGTATGCATCAGCACACACCACATCACAGCCTGGCTCCAAAGAAGCTAGTCAAAATTTGCACAATTCAATAAATCGATGGAACTTGGTCAGGCTAATAGCTCTTCGCAGTTCTGAAATATCCTTTCCCAAAATTTCTCCATGAATAAATTTATCAAAAATAAAAATGCCATTGAATAATGGTGGAAGCTGGGAGAAAAATATTGATGGTGGTTGGTGTTTCTCTCGCAATTTCTTTCACTAGGTTAATCATACATTGTTAAAAAAAAACGACTTGCCGCGGCGGGGGGGGGAGGTGGTGGCCTAGTGGTATTGTCACTGGACTAGTAAACCAGAGACCTAGGTTCAAATCCCACCACGGCAGATGACAAAATTGGAATTCAATAATAAATTATAAGTCTAATGATAACCATGTCTGGGGTCATGGCATGGGCATCGTTGTAGCGGTTTTCCGCATCAGTCTGAGATCCCCAGATAGGCATCATTAGCTACGACCTCAGTGGATAACCTGTCATCCAGGAGCCAACCGCCCAGCCGGGGGTGCGCCTCAAAGGTGTCGGGCTCCATAGTGTGTGCAGGATGAAGGCATCATACATGCTGCCTAGGTATCAGGCACGCACCATGCATGATGAGCAGCTGGTGACCACACACCAACTGCATGTTCATCCAGTGGAACTCCTTTCAGTTTGTGAAGGCCAGCCCCTCATGCGGCACACTCATAGGGGGACATGCGTCACGTTGATCACCCACTGGAACTGGGGCATCTCAGCGATGGGGGTGAACCCCGCTGCCCGGGCAACCTGGTTGGCTCAGTCCATATTCAGCTCGATGTATTGCACCGCCTGGGCAGACAGGGCCTCTGTAACAGCGCGGATGCACCTGTGCAGCGAGGTCCGGCACGTCCGCGAATGGCAGGCGCTGCTGTTATACACAAGGCCTATTGTGGCACCACCTACCCACCTCCCCCTCGGGCTGTTGGATGGCAGGTTCTTTGTCCTCGCCAGCTCCTCCGGGGCAGGGTCTTGCCCGAGCAGCTCCTGCTCGTACATTCTCATGGCGTCCACCAGGGCTGTGGCAGCCAAGCAGATTCCAACCGTTCTTGGTTGGATACCAAAATCTATTCATTATAGGGAGAGAAAGGCAGACATGCTTGCATGGGGATTACACCCATGCCCAACCAGGTCCAATGGGCTACACGGTGGCCCTATCCTGCACTGCAGCCCCTGCCCCTACATATCCACCGTCCTCCCCTTCCCAACCCCACCTCAGCCAGTCCCTAGGACATGCCGCCCTCCGCATCGCACCCCTGACCCATTGGTGCCGGGCTTCTGATGCCGGCACCCGTCGACATTTGGGAACACGTCTAACCTCCTCTCTCTCCCTCAGCAGCCATGGCGCATGTTTCCCGATTTTAAATACCACAAGTGAACCTCGCCATTGGTTAACTCCTCCTGGCGGAAGCAGGGCATCGTTGGAGGCCCGGAGAATACCAGGGTGGTCCCGTAACGATATGCTAACAGTTTGTATTGTGCAATTTGCATGCCCACACTGTAATGCAGCGTCGAACGCATTCACACAGCTGTCAAGACACTGGAGCATGGCATTCCATGTGGCACCCGGCACAGGCCTCGATTTTCGGCTGACGCGCTATTCTCTGCCCAACCCGGTATTCTCTGCCCGATTATGCTTTGTGATTCTGGCATCACTGGACGGAGAATCCCGCCCCTACATTGTTAGTCAAACAAACAGCATAATTTTAACAAGAGAAGAAAACTACAAAAGACATTGGTCACTAGCAAGTTAATTACATTCTGCTTTACAATCAATATAGGCATTTCTGAAGGAAAAATGCAGACTTTGAGTGTGCAAGATCCTTTTCGAAATGAGATATGGAGAAATGCCCTTCTCCCTAATAAATGTGGCTTTCTTCTTTACCATTTCCCCTGGAGCATGGACCTCTGGCTTTTGTGCAGGTCTATGGGTGGTCCTCTCGCTAATGGGCAGCACGGCAGTATAGTGGTTAGCACTGTGGCTTCACAGCGCCAGGGTCCCAGGTTCGATTCCCTGCTGGGTCACTGTCTGTGTGGAGTCTGCACATTCTCCCCGTGTCTGTGTGGGTTTCCTCCGGATGCTTCGGTTTCCTCCCACAGTCTAAAGGCGTGCAGGTTAGATGCTAAATTGCCCTTAGTGTCCAAAAAGGTTAGGAGGGTTACGGGGAGAGGGTGGAAGTGAGGGCTTAAGTGGGTCGGTGCAGACTCGATGGGCCAAATGACCTCCTTCTGCACTGTATGTTCTATGTTCTATGGTCCCACCTGTTAATGGGCTCAAGTGCCATTGTTCTTAACTCAGCCTGGACAGTGAACATTGGGATGCTGTAACTGTCACGAGGGGTTCCAATTGTAATCTGGGGCGAAATTCTCCGGAAACGGCGCAATGTCCACCGACTGGCGCCCAAAACGGCGCAAATCAGACGGGCATCGCGCCGCCCCAAAGGTGCGGCATCCTCCGCATCTTTGGGGGCCGAGCCCCAACCTTGAGGGGTTAGGTCGGCGCCGGATGAATTTCCGCCCCGCCAGCTGGCGGAAACGGCCTTTGGTGCCCCGCCAGCTGGCGCGGAAATGACATCTCCGGGTGGCGCATGCGCGGGAGCGTCAGCGGCCGCTGACAGCTTCCCACGCATGCGCAGTGGAGGGAGTCTCTTCTGCCTCTGCCATGGTGGAGACCGTGGCGGAGGCGGAAGGGAAAGAGTGCCCCCACGGCACAGGCCCGCCCGCGGATCGGTGGGCTCCGATCGCGGGCCAGGCCACCGTGGGGGCACCCCCCGGGGCCAGATCGCCCCGCGCCCCCCCCAGGACCCCGGAGCCCGCCCGCGCCGCCTTGTCCCACCGGTAAGGTAGGTGGTTTAATTTACGCTAGCCGGACATGCATTTTAGCGGCGGGACTTCGGCCCATCCGGGCCGGAGAATCGAGCGGGGGGGGGGGCCCGCCAACCGGCGCGCCGCGATTCCCGCCCCCGCCGAATGTCCGGTGCCGGAGACTTCGGCAACCGGCAGAGGCGGGATTCACGCCAGCCCCCGGCGGGGGGTCGGAGAATCTTGCCCCTGGTTTTGTAGACATCAGCGGCGGAATTCTCCATTCCTGAGACCAGGGGCGAAATTCTCCCCCAACGGCGGGATGCCCGCTGACTGGCGCCAAAGCCGGCGCAAATCAGACGGGCATCGCGCCGGCAAAAAGGTGCGGAAGTCTCCGCATCTTTGGCGGCCTAGCCCCAACATTGAGGGGCTAGGCCGACGCCGGAGGGATTTCCGCCCCGCCAGCTGGCGGAAATGGCGTTTGTTGCCCCGCCAGCTGGCGCGGAAATGCGGCGCATGCGCGGGAGCGTCAGCGGCCGCTGTCAGTTTCCCAGCGCATGCGCGGGAGCGTCAGCGGCCGCTGTCAGTTTCCCGCGCATGCGCAGTGGGGAGAGTCACTTCCGCCTCCGCCATGGTGGAGGCCGTGGCGGAGGCAGAAGGGAAAGAGTGCCCCCACGGCACAGGCCCGCCCGCGGATCGGTGGGCCCCGATCGCGGGCCAGGCCACCGTGGGGGCACCCCCCGGGGTCAGATCGCCCCGCGCCCCCCCCCAGGACCCCGGAGCCCGCCCACGCCGCCTGGTCCCGCCGGTAAATACCAGGTTTGATTTACGCCGGCGGGACAGTCAATTCCTGGGCGGGACTTCGGCCCATCCGGGCCGGAGAATCCAGCGGGGGGTCCCGCCAACCGGCGCGGCCGGATTCCCGCCCCCACCCAATCTCCGGGAGCGGAGACTTCGGCGGGGGCGGGGGCGGGATTCACGGCGGCCAACGGCCATTCTCCGACCCGGCGGGGGGTCGGAGAATGACGCCCCAAGTGTTTTTATTTTTTAAAATATATTTTATTGAAAATTTTTTCCAAACAACAATTTTTTCCCTCTTACAAAGCAAACATAACAGTAAAGAAATTTTTAACAATACACAAATAACTAAACCCCATAATCTTTTGACATAAACTAAACTGAAACCCCCCCCTGCCCCCTCCCCCCCTCTCCCCTGGGTTGCTGCTGCTGGTCATCTGTCTTCCCTCTAACGTTCCCCTAGGTAGTCGAGAAATGGCTGCCACCGCCTGGTGAACCCTTGAGCCGATCCTCTCAGGGCAAACTTTATCTGCTCCAGTTTAATGAACCCCGCCATGTCGTTTACCCAGGCCTCCAGTCCGGGGGGTTTCGCCTCCTTCCACATGAGTAGGATCCTGCGCCGGGCTACTAGGGACGCAAAGGCCACAACGTCGGCCTCTTTCACCTCCTGCACTCCCGGCTCATCCGCAACTCCAAATAGAGCTAGCCCCCAGCCTGGTTTGACCCGGGCCTTCACCACCTTCAAAATCACTCCCGTCACTCCCTTCCAATACCCCTCCAGTGCCGGGCACGCCCAAAACATATGTGCGTGGTTTGCCGGGCTCCCGCTGCACCTCCCACATTTGTCCTCCACTCCAAAGAACCTGCTCAATCTTGCTCCCGTTATGTGTGCTCTATGTAGCACCTTAAATTGAATCAGGCTAAGCCTGGCGCATGAGGAAGAGGAATTTACCCTGCTTAGGGCATCAGCCCACATACCCTCCTCTATCTCCTCCCCTAGTTCTTCTTCCCACTTTCCTTTTAGTTCGCCCACCAACTCCTCCTCCTCTTCCCTCATCTCTCGGTATATCTCTGACACCTTGCCCTCCCCGACCCACATCCCTGAAAGCACTCTGTCCTGAGTCCCCTGTGTCGGGAGCAGCGGAAATTCCCTCACCTGTTGTCTAGTAAACGCCCTCACCTGCATATATCTCAGGAAGTTTCCCCGGGGCAACTTATACTTTTCCTACAATACTCCCAAGCTCGCAAAAGTCCCATCTATAAATAAATCTCCCACCCTCCTAATTCCCAACTGGTGCCAGCTCTGAAATCCTTCATCCATTCTTCCTGGGGCGAACCTATGGTTGTTCCTAATTGGGGACCCCACCAGGGCACCCCGCACCCCTCTCTGTCGCCTCCACTGTCCCCAGATATTCAATGTTGCCGCCACCACCGGGTTCGTGGTAAACTTTTTTGGCGAGAACGGTAGCGGCGCCGTCACCAGCGCCTCTAAACACGTCCCTTTACAGGACTTTCTCTCCAACCTTTTCCACGCCGCTCCCTCACCCTCCATCATCCATTTACGTATCATTGCCACATTGGTGGCCCAGTAGTAATCACCCAAGTTCGGTAGTGCCAATCCTCCTCTGTCCCTGCTACGCTGAAGGAACCCCCTCCTTACTCTCGGAACTTTCCCTGCCCACACGAAGCTCGTGATGCTCCTGTCTATTTTATTGAAAAAGGTTTTAGTGATTAGTATAGGGAGACATTGAAATACAAATAAGAACCTCGGGAGGACCATCATCTTAATTGCCTGCACCCGCCAGCGACAGAGGCTGCATGTCCCACCTCTTGAAGTCCTCCTCCATTTGTTCTACCAGCCGTGTCAGATTAAGTCTGTGCAAGGTTCCCCAGCTCCTAGCGATCTGAATCCCCAGGTATCGGAAGTTTCTTTCCACTTTCCTTAGAGGCAGGCCTTCTATCTGTCTACTCTGGTCCCCTGGATGTATCACAAATAATTCACTCTTCCCCATTTAGCCTATACCCCGAGAAATCCCCGAACTCCCTCAATATTCGCATAACCTCTATCATCCCCCCCGCTGGGTCCGACACGTATAACAATAGGTCATCTGCGTATAGCGAGACTCGGTGTTCTTCTCCCCCTCTAATCACCCCTCTCCATTTCCTGGAGTCTCTCAACGCCATGGCCAGAGGTTCAATTGCCAACGCGAACAACAATGGAGACAGCGGGCATCCCTGTCTTGTTCCCCTATATAGTCGGAAATACTCCGATCTTTGTCGACCCGTAACTACACTTGCCGTTGGAGCCCCATAAAGAAGTTTGACCCAGCTAATAAACCCGTTCCCGAACCCAAACTTCCCATAAATACTCCCACTCCACCCTATCAAATGCCTTCTCTGCATCCATTGCCGCCACTATCTCTGCCTCCCCCTCCACTGGTGGCATCATTATCACCCCTAATAGTCGTCGCACGTTAACATTCAATTGTCTCCCTTTTACGAACCCTGTCTGGTCTTCGTGCACCACCCCCGGGACACAGTCCTCTATCCTCGATGCCAGTACCTTTGCCAGCAATTTGGCGTCCACGTTCAATAATGAAATAGGTCTATAGGACCTGCACTGCAACGGATCTTTATCCCTCTTCAAAATTAGCGATATCGTCGCCTCCGACATTGTCGGGGGTAAAGTCCCTCCTTCCCTGGCCTCATTGAATGTCCTCACCATCAACGGGGCCAACAAGTCCACATATTTTCTGTAAAATTCCACTGGGAACCCGTCTGGTCCCGGAGCCTTCCCTGCTTGCATGCTTCCCAGTCCCTTAATAACCTCGTCCACCCCAATCGGTGCCCCCAGGACTACCACCTCCTGCTCCTCCACGTTCGGGAACCTCAATTGATCCAGGAACTGCCGCATCCCCTCCTCTCCCTCTGGGGGTTGAGACCTATACAGTCCCTCATAAAAGGTCTTGAACACCTCATTTATCTTTCCTGCTCTTCGCACCGTGTCTCCCTTTTCGTCTCTAATTCCTCCTATCTCCCTCGCTGCTGTCCTCTTTCGCAATTGATGAGCCAGCAGGCGACTAGCCTTTTCCCCATATTCATACCTCCTCCCTTGTGCCTTCCTCCACAGCACCTCCGCCTTTATGGTGGTCAGAAGGTCAAACTCCGTCTGGAGTCGTCTCCTCTCCCTGTACAGTCCCTCCTCCGGGGTCTCTGCAAATTCCCTATCCACCCTTAAAATCTCCCCCAGTAATCTTTCCCTTTCCTTGGCCTCTGTTTTCCTTTTGTGGGCCCCAATGGAGATCAGCTCTCCTCTGACCACCGCTTTTAGTGCTTCCCATACCACTCCCACAGGGACCTCGCCGTCGTCATTGACCTCCAGGTATCTCTCAATACACCCCCGCACTCTTGCACCCACTCCCTCATCCGCCATCAATCCCACATCTAATCGCCAGAGTGCTCTCTGCTCCCTTTCCTCTCCTAATTCCAGGTCCACCCAATGTGGGGCATGGTCCAAAACCGCTATGGCTGAATACTCAGCTTCTTCCACCCTAGAGATCAACGACCTTCCCAAAACAAAAAAATCTATCCGGGAGTACACTTTATGGACATGGGAGAAGAAGGAGAACTCCCTAGCCCTAGGTCTAAGAAATCGCCATGGATCCACTCCCCCCATTTGGTCCATAAACCCCTTAAGCACCTTGGCCGCTGCTGGCCTTCTTCCGGTCCTTGAGCTGAATCTATCTAGCCCCGGGTCCAGCACAGTATTAAAGTCCCCTCCTAAAATCAAGTTTCCTACCTCCAGGTCCGGTATACGCCCCAGCATCCGTCTCATAAATCCCGCATCGTCCCAGTTCAGGGCATATACATTAACCAACACAACCTCCATTCCCTCCAGCCTGCCACTCACCATTACATATCCAACTCCGCTATCTGCTACGATGTTCTTTGCTTCAAATGCTACCAGTTTCCCCACCAAAATGGCCACCCCTCTGTTCTTTGCGTCTAGTCCTGAGTGGAACACCTGTCCCACCCATCCTTTCCTTAACCTAACTTGGTCCGCCACCTTTAGGTGCGTCTCTTGGAGCATAACTACGTCTGCCCTTAGTCCTTTCAAATGCGCGAGCACTCGGGCCCTTTTTATCGGTCCGTTCAGGCCTCTCACGTTCCACGTGATCAGCCTCACTAGGGGGCTACCTGCCCCCCTCCCGTGTCGACTAGCCATTACCTTCTCTAGGCCAGTCCCATATCCCGCCTCCGCGCTCCCACTCGCTCCCCCAGCGTCGCATACCATCCCCGTCCACCCACTCTTTAGCCATTTCCTTTTGGATTTCCGCAGCAGCAACCCAGTTGTTCCCCCCCCCCCCCCCCCCCGCTAGATCTCTTTCTAGCGTGATTGCTCCCCCCATATTACTTCCGCAAGTCAGCTGACTTCAACTGACCCCGGCTACTCCTGCTCACTCCTCGACCCCCCCGTGTGGGGAACTCCCATCCGCCTTGCGCCTGTCTTCCCGCCATATTCTTTCTGGCGCGGGAACATCCCTTTGCCTGACCCGCCTCTTGTGGCGCAGCTCCCTTTCCCCTCCCCCTCCCCTTCCTCATTCTCCCTCTATGTCCCGTCTTTCCCCCCTCACCGGCGCCCGCATTTCCCAATGTCTCCCCCCCTTCCCAATTTACTTCTCAATTAACTTCAACCATAACATTAACAATAACATTTCCTGCAGCATCAGTCCCTCAGTTCCGATCCAATTTCTCCTCTTTGATAAAGGTCCTGCTTCCTCCGCTGTCTCGAAATAATGGTGTCTCTCCTGATACGTGACCCATAGTCTTGCCGGCTGCAGCATCCCAAACTTCACCTTCTTTTTATGCAACACCTCCTTGGCTCGGTTAAAGCTCGCCCTCCTTCTCGCCACCTCCGCACTCCAATCCTGGTACACCCGTACCACTGCATTCTCCCATCTGCTACTCCGCACCTTTTTAGCCCATCTCAGGACCTCTTCTCTATCCTTAAGGCGGTGAAATCGCACGATTATCGCCCTGGGTGGTTCTCCCGCTTTTGGTCTTCTCGCCGGGATCCAATGTGCCCACTCCACCTCCAAGGGGCCCGTAGGGGCCTTAGCACCCATCAGTGAGCTCAGCATCGTACTTGCATAAGCTCCACAGTCCACTCCTTCCACACCCTCAGGGAGACCCAGTATCCGAAGGTTCTTCCTTCGCGCTCCGTTTTCTAGGGCCTCGATCCTTTCAGTACATTTTATGAAGTGCCTCGTGCATCTGTGTCTTAACCGCCAGGCCCAGGATCTCGTCCTCATTATCCGTCACCTTCTGCTCCACCACGCGGAGCTCTGTCTCCTGGGTCTTTTGTGTCTCCTTGAGCCCCTCAATTGCCTGTAGCATCGGGGTCAGCACCTCCCTCTTCAGCAGCTCCACGCACCGTCTCAAAAATTCATCCTGCTCGGGCCCCCATGTCGCCTGCGCTTTCTCCGCCGCCATCTTGTGCTTCTCCCTTTCTGTCTCTTTGGTCGACGATTCCTCGCGCTGCAGCCGCCGCCGCCGGTTTTTTCCTCCTTCGTTGGGGGGGGACTCCCTTCTCACTCACCCCACACCGGGTTGCGTCGCCCAAAAATTTCCCGTTGGGGCTCTTAAAAGAGCCCGAAGGTCCGTCGGAGCTGGAGCCGCCGAAACGTGCGGCTAGCAAGGCATCACCGCAACCGGAAGTCCCCTGAGACCAAGTGTTGACGTCGGGGCAGGAGTCGCGGACTTCCACGACAGCAAAACTGGCGCCGCGCCTGGACCGGTTCAGTGACAGTTGAGGGGATAGCACTGGTGCCACATCGAACACAATTGATTCCAATGAGAAACTGTCAGATTCGCGATTGACACTTAGGAGGCTAACAAGCCGCAGCTGCATTGACACACTTCACTCCCCACAAACACCATCCACACACCGTCCCAGCCAACAAGATGGCATGAGGAGAGCGACACCAAAGTTCACGGGCGCGAGCTTGAGACCCTGCTGGACGCTGTGGAGAAGAGGCAGGTGACCCTGTATCCCTGGGTTGGGAAGGAGACTGCCGTCTGCCGGCGTTCACCATGGCTGGGCTTGGGTGGCAGAGACCATCAGCTCCATGAGCAACACCGTCCAGACCGGCCAGCAGTGCCGGAAAAAACTGCACAACCTCCTCAGGGCAGCCAGGGTGAGTAGACAGCACTGTGCTCCTGGCAGCAACCTTTTCCCACACACCGGTAACCCGACCCACCCCCCTCCCCCGACCCGCAGGGTGTCCCAACCCGACCCTGCACAAAATGCCGGCACCCATACCGTCCACCATGGCCAGGTGCCTGGCCACTGAGGCCACCAACTACCCACCCCCGGGCTGCATGCGTCAGACCAACTCTCTGAACGAGCTCCCGACCTCTGTCCCATCCTGTAACCTCTTCCAACCTTTCGTCACTAAGGGGCAATTTTAGCATGACCAATCCTCCTAACCTGTACATCTTTGGACTGTGGGAGGAAACCGAAGCACCCGGAGGAAACCCACACAGACACGGGGAGAAAGTGCAAACTCCACACAGATAGTCGCCCAAGGCCAGAATTCAACCTGGATCCCTGGCGCTGTGATGCAACAGTGCCAACCACTGTGCCACCGTGCCGCCTCTCCGAGGCTCCTGGGGCACAATCTGTGCACACCACACATGCTCCAATACAGCAAGTGGAGGTATGAACTCCCAAGGGAGCAGACGGTTGGAGGGCGGACCAACCCCAGGGACTAGCTGCCGCTCTGGTATGACTTTCTTTTTGGACACTACTAGACACTCTGTTTTCTTGCAATTTATTCTCAGTCCTTTCTTCTCACTATTCTATCCAAAAGCTTTTGCGGTTTCTCTTCAGATTCGGCAAGAAGAGTATCATTAGTGTAGCTTATATTTTTTAAGTTGCAACCTCCAGCTAATAATTCAGGAAGTTCTCCAATCTCTCCAAGAATATTTTCACCAAACAAATTGAATAAATCTGGAAAGAAAATATAGGAACATAGGATATAGGAACATAGGAATTAGGAGCAGAAGTAGGCAATTCAGCTTTTTGAGCCTGCTCCGCCATTCAATCAGATAATGACTGATCTCTTCCTGGTCTCAACCCCACCCCCTTACCTGTTTCTCACATCCCTTTGACCTGTTTTTTAAAAAAATCAGAAATATATCTATCTCCTTCTTGAAACGATTTGATGATTCAGACACCACCGCACTATGGGACAAACAAGTTCCGCAATTCACCACCCTCTGTGAGAAGTATTTCCTCCTCATCTCAGTTTTAAATCTACCGTCTCTTAATCTGTGACCTCTCATTCTAGATTTCCCCACGAGGGGGAACTTTCAGACCTATTCTCCTAGCCTATCTATATCATTCTGTAAACTCTTTATCTTCTCTTCACTGCCTGCTTTCCCACCTATTTTAGTATCATTTGCAAATTTTGCTATGTTATACTCTACCCCTGCTTGCAGATCATTTATATAGATTGTAAACTGTTGAGGTCTGACCCATGCGGCACCCCACTAGGTATAGTTTACCAGTCAGAGAAGAACCCATTTATCCCGACCTTCTGCTTTCTGTCAGTCAGCCAATCCTCAATCCAATCGAGTATTCTGCCCCGAATCCCCTGCGATCTCACCTTCTGGATCAGTCTCGTCAAATGCCGTCTGGGAGTATAGATATGCGACGTCCACAGGTTCCCCATTATCAAGCTTGCTGGTTTGCCCTCAAAGAACTCAAGCAAGTTTGTCAAGCAGGACTTACCTTTCATAAAACCATGCTGACAAGTGGATTGAGCTTGTCTTTCCAAATGTTCAGTCATCTCCTCCTTAATGGTTGATTCCAACAACTTCCCCACCACAGAGATCAAGGTAACTGGTCTACAGTTTTCTACTTTTTGTCTCTCTCCCTTTTTGAATAGGGGTGCCACATTAGCATGTTTCCAATCCACCAAGACTTTTCCAGAGTCCAAGGAATTTTGAAATATCTTAACCAATGCATCCACTATCTCTGCTGCTACCTCCTTTAATACCCTCGGGTGCAGGCCCGGAGACTTATCTGTGATCGCATTAGTTTATTCAGTACCTTCTGCCTAGTGATGGTTATTACACCAAGTTCCTCTGCATTAACTGCAGTTTTTGGAAAGTTCTTATTATCCCCTACGGTGAAGACAAGAGGCATAATATTGGTTCAGTGCCTCCGCCATCTGTGTTCCCTGTTATGACCTCACCCGTATCGTCGTCTAAAGGGCCAACATTTACTTTAGCTATTCTGTTCCTCCTTATACTTATAGATGTTTTTGGTTTCAGTGTTTATGTTTTCTGCTAGTTTCCTTTCGTAGATCATCTTAGCTTTTTTGATCTTATTTTTAGTAGCCTTTTGCTGAACCTTAAAGTTCTCCCAATCCTCCAGTTTACCGCTAGCTTTTGAGTATGGTATGCCCTAGTTTTTGCCTTTATGTCCTCTTTGACTTCCTTTTTTAGCCATGGAACGTTTTTCTCCCTTTTACAATTCCTCTTCTTCTCAGGAATATACTTTAACTGAGAGGCATTTAATATCTCCCTGAACATCTGCCATTGCTCCTCAACTGCCTTATTCTCAATTATTTTGCCCAATCTACTTGGGTTAACTCTTTCCTCAGGCCTGTATAATTACCTCTGCCCAAAAGCTAAAACTCTAGTATTGCACCCTTCTCTCGCTCAATCTGAATTTGAAATTCTAGCATGCTGTGATCACTTCTTCCAAGACTTCTCTTCTAAGCTTCGCAAAATTCTCAGATCATTGTCAAATTTTACGGCTGCAGTTTGTTTCCAATAAAAATTTCTTATTATTCTCTGATCCTTGCCATCAAGGTCAAGAGACTCTGACATGCTCATCAGCTCTTCATATTTTAGCTGATCAAATGCTTTGCTATAATCAATAAAACACAAAGGAAGAACAGCAACACATAAGAAGGAAAACAATGAAGCCAAAGGTCCAAATGTAATGGTCACCAACTAAATTAAAAGTTCAGAAGACTTTGGAATAGACAAACTAACTCATCTTTAATGAAGTTTACAACATGGAAGAAATCCTAGAAGACTTAAGTAAATCAATATTTATTACTCTACCTAAAATGCCTACAGCAATCTGCGTGGGTTTCCTATGGGTGCTCCGGTTTCCTCCCACATTCCAAACACGTGCAGGTTAGGTGGATTGGCCATGATAAATTGCCCTTAGTGACCAAAAAGGTTAGGAGGGGTTATTGGGCTACGGGGATAGGGTGGAAGTAAGGGCTTAAGTGGGTTGGTGCAAACTCGATGGGCTGAATGGCCTTCTTCTGTACTGTATGTTCTATGTTAAATCCATCATCAGTCTGATGTGTCACATTACTAAGATCCTTCTTCAAGTATTGATGAATAGGGCCAGGAACAAGATAAAGGCAGAGATTTCAGATTTTCAACGTGGTTATGTCAGAGATAGAGGAAAAATAAATGCTATATTTTTATGTATTCTATCAGAAAGAGTCAGAGATGAAAAAAGATGTATTCTCCCTATTACTTTTCAACAGTTCCTCCCACCACAACCTTCAGTGCACAATTACAAGGGCATACTGCTTCTGATCCAAGCACACTCAGCCCTTCCTTATGTAAGAAGGGATATACTAACATTAGAGGCAGTTCAGAGAAGATTCAGTAGGTTGATTACTGGCAATAAAAGGGGTTGAATTTATGAGGAAAGGTTGAGCTGAATGGGCCTATATGCATTGGAGTTTAGAATGAGCGGTGAGCCTATTGAAACATTTAAGATTCTGAGAGGGTTTGACAGGGAGGATGCTTCCCCTCGTGATCTAGGGGCACAGTTGCAGAATAAGGCATCTTTCATTTTATAAGAAGAGGATAAATTTCTTCTCTCTGGTCATTAGCCTTTGTAATTCTCTACCCCAGAAGCAGTGTCACTGAAGGGGTTAGGAGGGGTTTTATATAGCTCCATCATAATCTCCACGGTTGTGCGTTTGGAAGGTGCTATCTCAGGATCTGTAGACTCGGCACAGACAGTGACCCAAGCCGGGATTCAAACCCAGTCCCTGGCGCTGTAAAGCAACAATGCTAACCACAATTTCGTGGAAGGGGCATCATGGATTCCAGGGGTTGTGAGTCAGTGGTTGGGACCAGTCTCCTACTCAGTACAGGCAGGCCCTGCACAACAGATGCTTGAAAGGCAGTCCTGGGCAAAGCGCCCAAAAGAATTGACCCCTCCAAGCGTCAAAATGGACGACGTATTGGAGTTGGGCCGGGGGGGGGGGGGGGGTCGGGAGAGCTATTAAAACCCGACCCAAGGCCATGGGGTCTGTGTCGATGTGGGGTGGAGGGGCTACATCCTTAACCAGGGGTACACTAACCTGAGTCTGGGATTGGCACAGGAGACCCTTCGGGGATTAGAGAGTGTAATTAAGTTTATTAAATCCTTTTGTTTCTTATCAGTCATAGCTTCCTTGTGGTCACTCGCCTGGATCGTACAATCTTCTACCAGCAGCCCTTCTCACCTGAAGTCTTTTGAGGCCCAATTACATCTGGCACTGAATCTTGAAGTTATTGCTGCAGTTGCTACCTTTCCTCCTGTTCCAACTGCTCTTCCAACCAAATGAAACTAGCATTAAATAGCACCAAAGTTCAGCACAGAAAGCTTTCTGGCTAAGATGAGGAAAACAAGTTGCAAAAGAAGTGATCTTGATCGCCTAATAAACTTGTAGCTGCGTAGCCCTTCAAATATTATTTCTGTAGCTCTGAGACAACAAACCCACAGGTTTTACTGGAGGGTCAGGCCACTGGTTAGGGCCTTCTGCTAACCTAGCTAAACTAGTGTTGAGGTGCCAACTGTATTACAGGATCCCAATTTTAGTATATTCACAAAGCGCCCGTCTGTCTGTTGCAAGTACCTGGCCCAATTCTGGAATATGTATGATTTGTATAGAATCGTAGAATTCCTACAGTGCAGAAGGAGGCCATTTGGCCCATCGAGCCTGAACCGACCATCTGAAAGAGCACTCCATAAGACCATAAGACATAGGAGCGGAAATAAGGCCATTCGGACAATCGAGTCCACTCCACCATTCAATCATGGCTGATTTCAACTCCATTTACCCGCTCTCTCTCCATAGCCCTTAAGTCCTCGAGAAATCAAGAATTTATCAACTTCTGTCTTAAAGACACTCAACGTCCCGACCTCCACCGCCCTCTGTGGCAATGAATTCCACAGACCCACCACTCTCTGGCTGAAGACACTTCTCCTCATCTCTGTTCTAAAGTGACTCCCTTTTATTCTAAGGCTGTGCCCCCGGGTCCTAGTCTCCCCTGCTAATGGAAACAACTTCCCTACGTCCACCTAAGCAATCTAAGCCATTTATTATCTTGTAAGTTTCTATTAGATCGCCCCTCAACCTCCTAAACTCCAATGAATAAGGTAAATATTGGTCCTTTAGAGGATGAGAAGGGAGATTTAATAATGGGAGATGAGGAAATGGCTGAGGAACTGAACAGGTTTTTTGGGTCGGTCTTCACAGTGGAAGACACAAATAACATGCCAGTGACTGATGGAAATGAGGCTATGACAGGTGAGGACCTTGAGAGGATTGATATCACCAAGGAGGTAGTGATGGGCAAGCTAATGGGGCTAAAGGTAGACAAGTCTCCTGGCCCTGATGGAATGCATCCCAGAGTGCTAAAAGAGATGGCTAGGGAAATTGCAAATGCACTAGTGATAATTTACCAAAATTCACTAGACTCTGGGGTGGTCCCGGTGGATTGGAAATTAGCAAACGTGACACCACTGTTTAAAAAAGGAGGTAGGCAGAAAGTGGGTAATTATAGGCCAGTGAGCTTAACTTCGGTAGTAGGGAAGATGCTGGAATCTATCATCAAGGAAGAAATAGCGAGGCATCTGGATGGAAATTGTCCCATTGGACAGACGCAGCATGGGTTCATAAAGGGCAGGTCGTGCCTAACTAATTTAGTGGAATTTTTTGAGGACATTAACAGTGCGGTAGATAACGGGGAGCCAATGGATGTGGTATATCTGGATTTCCAGAAAGCCTTTGACAAGGTGCCACACAAAAGGTTGTTGCATAAGATAAAGATGCATGGCATTAAGGGGAAAGTAGGAGCATGGATAGAGGATTGGTTAATTAATAGAAAGCAAAGAGTGGGGATTAATGGGTGTTTCTCTGGTTGGCAATCAGTAGCTAGTGGTGTCCCTCAGGGATCAGTGTTGGGCCCACAACTGTTCACAATTTACATAGATGATTTGGAGTTGGGGACCAAGGGCAATGTGTCAAAATTTGCAGACGACACTAAGATAAGTGGTAAAGCAAAAAGTGCAGAGGATACTGGAAGTCTGCAGAGGGATTTGGACAGGCTAAGTGAATGGGCTAGGGTCTGGCAGATGGAATACAATGTTGACAAATGTGAGGTTATCCATTTTGGTAAGAATAACGGCAAAAGGGATTATTATTTAAATGATAAAATATTAAAACATGCTGCTGTGCAGAGAGACCTGGGTGTGCTCGTGCATGAGTCGCAGAAAGTTGGTTTTCAGGTGCAACAGGTGATTAAGAAGGCAAATGGAATTTTGTCCTTCATTGCTAGAGGGATGGAGTTTAAGACTAGGGAGGTTATGCTGCAATTGTATAAGGTGTTAGTGAGGCCACACCTGGAGTATTGTGTTCAGTTTTTGTCTCCTTACTTGAGAAAGGACGTACTGGCACTGGAGGGTGTGCAGAGGAGATTCACTAGGTTAATCCCAGAGCTGAAGGGGTTGGATTACGAGGAGAGGTTGAGTAGACTGGGACTGTACTCGTTGGAATTTAGAAGGATGAGGGGGGATCTTATAGAAACATATAAGATTATGAAGGGAATCGAGAGGACAGATGCGGGCAGGTTGTTTCCACTGGCGGGTGAAAGCAGAACTAGGGGGCATAGCCTCAAAATAAGGGGAAGTAGATTTAGGACTGAGTTTAGGAGGAACTTCTTCACCCAAAGGGTTGTGAATCTATGGAATTCCTTGCCCAGTGAAGCAGTAGAGGCTCCTTCATTAAATGTTTTTAAGATAAAGATAGATAGTTTTTTGAAGAATAAAGGGATTAAGGGTTATGGTGTTCGGGCTGGAAAGTGGAGCTGAGTCCACAAAAGATCAGCCATGATCTCATTGAATGGCGGAGCAGGCTCGAGGGGCCAGATGGCCTACTCCTGCTCCTAGTTCTTATGTTCTTATGTTCTTATGTAATATAATCCCAGGATCCTCAGACGTTCATCGTATGTTAGGCCTACCATTCCTGGGATCATCCGTGTGAATCTCCGCTGGACCCGCTCCAGTGCCAGTATGTCCTTCCTGAGGTGTGGGGCCCAAAATTGCTCACAGTATTCTAAATGGGGCCTAACTAGTGCTTTATAAAGCTTCAGAAGTACATCCCTGCTTTTATATTCCAAGCCTCTTGAGATAAATGACACATTGCATTTGCTTTCTTAATTACGGAGTCAACCTGCAAGTTTACCTTTAGAGAATCCTGCACTCCACCTAGGCCCACTCCCCCATCGTAGCCCTGTAAACCCACTTAATCTTTGGCCACTAAGGGGCAATTTAGCATGGCCAATCCACGTAATTTGCACATCTTTGGACTGTGGGAGGAAACCGGAGCACCCCAAGGAAACCCCTGCAGACATGGGGAGAACGTGCAGATCCACCCTGACCGTGTCCCAAGCCGGGAATTGAACCCGAGTCCCTGGCGCTGTGAAGCAACAGCGCTAACCACTATTGGGAAATGGTGGCAGGCCGAAGCTCCTCAGGAACACAGTATTTAAAAAACACAGTAGCAGAATTTTAACCAAATGCCTTGCCCAACCTGTTTGCATCGGGTGGACAGGGTGTAAATTTGATTCAACCATAGCACTCTTAGTAACAGTCCAGAAGAGATGAATACACCCTCTGCAGTCAGGGATTAGATATAGGAACTGAATGGACATACTTCCTGAGCAACTGGAAGAGATTTTTTCCCCCACTGACCAACTTCTTTGTGATACTGACCTTGCTACTAAGCATATTCTCCACCTTGGATATCTCAGTGATGTAATCCTGGATTTTGATCTTCACGTCTTTATTCTCCTGAATACATTCTTCAAATTTACGATTCATTGACTATGACAAATAAGATATTCAAAGATTAAAACATATCAGACCTATAAATTAACAAAATAACACTTGTACAGTCAGTTATTTGGCTAGAAAATCCCTTTGAAGCTTTACAATGTGATTTGTGAACATGGCCAGCTCATCGTGTTCGCCCATCACCTCCTCCATCTTCTGGATCGCCTGGCCCTGGGATTCCAACCTCTGCTCTATGCGATCAATCCCTGCCTTCATCCTTTGGGAGGAGGGGGGCCCCTCAGGCCTCTCATGCCGCCTTACAGCCCCCACCCTTGCAGGACCTTCACCCCTCACCCTGAAGGGGGCATACCCATGAAAGGAGGATGGGTGCAGGCCAGGTATGAAGGTGCCTCTGGAAGGTTTGGGGGGAGGGGGAAGGGGGAGTCCTGGAAGGGAGGGGCCAAAAAGGGGGGTGGGAAGGCCTGAAAAGAGGGTCCCCTCAACGACCCCATAGCAGGGTGTCATCGCTTGGGGAGTGTGGGGTAACGGCCATATGGGTGGGGGAGGACCCACAAGCTCACTTAGAGATCGGGGCACCCTTTCAAAATGGCGAACCCGATCTCTGAGGAGCCGGTCTGGTCAGTGAGTTCAGCTCCCCAATGATGAAAATAATTCTAAGGTTGGAATTTAACGGAAACATTTATAATTGTGGCGGGTTTTGCAGGGAGTTTCCAGCTGACTCTGCCGC
Organism: Scyliorhinus torazame; assembly: GCF_047496885.1. Lineage (NCBI taxonomy): Eukaryota > Metazoa > Chordata > Chondrichthyes > Carcharhiniformes > Scyliorhinidae > Scyliorhinus > Scyliorhinus torazame. The sequence continues at coordinate 176,945,459 of NC_092721.1, read as the reverse complement.
CGAGTTCCCCACCGCTATCAAACGACTCGTTCCCCCAACCCCCAAGTGAGGACACCTCGCTATGGGGTCCCTGGGGGACACCCTGCTTTGGAGTCCCTAGGGGGTCCCACTCCTCAGGCTCCCTCATGCCCCCTTACAGCCCCCCCCCCCCTTTACAGGACCTCCATCCCTCACCCTCCAAACCTCCCAAAAGTCCCTTCTTACCTGCACTCCCTCATCCTTCAAACCCCCCCCCCCCACCCATCACCCTCCTTTCATGGGCATGGCCATGGCAGTGTCACCCTGGCACCCTTGCACTGCCACCCTGGCACCCTTGCACTGCCACTCTGGCACTGCTCCTGCCAGCTTGGCAGTGCCAAGGTGCGCACATTCCGGGCAGATGACCAGGAGAACACCCTGCAGTATCTCTGGCCACCCAGGGGCCTCAATGAACCGGAAGTTCCCTCCCGCCCCCTGAAGCCTCAGATGGACCGGGAGACATACCCCCCCGGGTAAATCCCGGAAGTGCGATTTAGCATGGCCAATCCACCTAACATATTCAATAAGATTATGGTGGATGTGATTGTAGCCTCATCCCCCTCCCCTATAGTTCACAAATATATCAACCTCAGCCTTGAATGTTTCAACAACACAGCCTCCACTTCCCTAGGATAGAAAATTCCAAACATTCATGAATCTCAAAAGAAATTCCTTCTCATCTCCGTCTTAAATGGGAGACCCCTTATTCCCTAGTTCATCCTTGCAGCATCTGCATTGTTGGTCCCCTTCAGAATCTTACATGTTTCAATAAAATCCCGTCCTAAATGCCAATGCGTATAGGCCCAGCCTGCACTGCCTTTCTTCATAAGATAACTTCTTCATGCGAAGAATCAACCTAATGAACTTTCTCAGAATGTCCCCCAATGGAAGTATATCCCTTCTTAAATTTGGACACAAAAACTGTACGTAATATTGCAGGTGCGGCCTCACCAACGCCATTGCTACAATAAAAGGTTAGGGATCAAGGTTATTCCATGGTTTTGAACAAATAAAATAAATTTTACTCTACAAAAGTCAGATGAGTAAAATAATCTGCAACATATACCTTGGCCGGGATTCTCCGTTGAGAGTCAGCCCCGCTACCGCTGCCAGTGAGAACGGAGAATTTGGCACTCAAGACAAAACTCCATTGACTGCAGTGGGAACGGAGAATCCCATCGGTGTGAATGAACTGAGAATTCCGCCCCTTATAGTCTGACATTCTAGAACGAGAGGTCGTAGTCTTAGGATAAGAGGTAGAAAATTTGAAACAGAGTGGAGGAGAAACTACTTCCCCCAAAGGGTTGTGAATCTGGTATTTGCTACCCCAGAGTGCGGTGGATGCTGGGATAGTGGGTAAATTTGAAGAGTTAGACAGATTTTTAATTGGTAATGGGCTGAAGGGTTATGGAGAACGGGCAGGACAGTGGAGTTAAGGCCAGGATGAGATCGGCCATGATCGAATGGTGGACCAGACTCGATGGGCCAAATGGCCAGAATTAAAATGAGTTAAATATGAATTAGGAGGTCTTATGGTGCAGTGGGTAGTAGTCCTGTCTCTGAGCCAAAAACTCTGGGTTTGAATCTCACTCGAGGACTTGATGGCCAAGGAAGGTGCAGTCAAACAGTTTGAGTGTGTCAACCTGCAAATCCTTCCAAACACACCAATGGCTAGCGGTAAGTGCGGGAGAGACGCCTGGTCACCCCTCAGGCCACAAGTCCCTTGCAACAGACTAACAGCTTGTATTGGGAATTACTAGCTATGGAAACAGACAAAATCTGTCTCAATGCACCACAAGGTGCTGGAAGAGAACGGGAATAGAAATAAAATCAACAAGCAAACTGTGCGGACTTCCGGGGACGGCGGGCGGGAGGCAGCCGCGTGTTGGAGGGCTCCCGTTCGGTAACGGCATTGTCGGGGGTTAACGGCCGGTCCTAGGGCCAGCGATGGCAGTAAAAGTCGGGAGACAGCACAGAGGAGGGGACTGTCGAAGACCAGCAAAACAACGGCCGTGAAAAAAGCGGCTGAAAGTCCGTCGGAGAGGGGAAAGGTCACCGCGGGGTCAGTAAAGAAAATGGAGGCTGGAGCACCAGGGGAGGCCGCATTGCTTACGGCTGAAGAAATAACTAAGGTGATGGCTGCGAAATTCGAAAGGAAGTTTGCAAAATGCATGGAGACGGTGAGGAAGGAGAGGAGGGAGGTTTTGAGTGCGCTGGTGTAGGAGGCGATTTCCCCGGTGATGACGGCGGTGGCGAGCGCAGTGGCGGAGGTGCGAGAGCAAGGGGAGGCGCTGAAGGAAGTGGAGGAGACGTTATTGCAGCACGGTGATCAACTTGCCTCGATGGGGAAGGAGATGCGGAAGGGGATGGATATTAACAAGGATCTGAGAGGAAAAATGGAAGACCTGGAAAACAGATCCAGGCGACAGAATTTGAGGATTGTGGGGCTGCCCGAAGAAGTTGAAGGACCGAAGCCGACTGAGTATTTTGCCACGATGCTGGCAAAATTATTGGGGGAGGGGGAGGATCCCTCCCGATATGAACTGGATCGGGCTCATCGGTCGTGGAGGCCTGTACCAAAGGCGAGTGAGCTGCCAAGGGCAGTGACTCGGTGCTTCCGTAGGTAGAGTGTGAAGGAGGAGGTCCTGAGCTGGGCCAAGCAGAAGCGGGTGGTGCAGTGGGCTGGGGCTGGTATACGTGTATACCAGGACTTTACGGTGGAGCTGGCGAGGAGGCGGGCTGCCTTCAACCGGGTGAAGAGGGCACTGTACATTAGCAAGGTGCAGTGCGGCATTGTATATCCAGTGAAGCTGAGGATGACTTATAAGCTCAGGGACTTTTATTTTTGAACGGCGGAAGCAGCGGAGGAGTTTGCAAAGGCAGAAGGACTGTGGCAGAACTGACAAATTGAGAAATGGCCATGTGCCGATGTAACCTCATGACTGTATTTTCTTCTTTTCTGTTTCACTGCGTGCGGGTGTAGGGGCTAAAGGAGCCAATGTTGTATACATTTGGACAAGGGAAGGGATGGGACTTTCACTCGAAATGAGGGCTCTTTGGGGTGTAGGTGGATATGTGGGGTGTGTGTGCTAGAAGGGGATCTCTGGGCTTTCCTACGGCCGGGCAAAGGGGAAAGGGACCTGGGCGGTGGCCTCCACGCTGGCCGGTTTAAGCCGGCCAGTGAACGGGAGTGAGGTGGGGAGAGGGGCTGCGGCCTTCGGAGCCTGGCAGAACAGGGTCCGAGCGGTCTAGCCGGGGTGGAAAGTTGGGGAGAAGGAACCGAGGTTGGGAGGAGTTTTACAAGAGGCAGTGGACGGGAGGAGCTGGAGACTTTTAGAGGGGGGGGGGGGGGGGGGGGTACAACTCTTGGGTATTATGTACGGTACTCTTTCAGAGGTTGGATGGCGTTGAGTGTAGGGGGGGAGGGGGAGTGGACTCTATAGGTCAATGGTGACCATGGGCGGTCCCGGACTCCTTTTTCTTTTTCTCCTTTGTTTTTTGTTTCCACCGTGGGAGGGTTTGGTTTATTGGATGCATATATTGACAGGTGGGCCGTTGTTTGGGGTGGTGGGAGGATGGGATCATTGGTATTGTTAAGGGGATTGGTTTTGTATTTGTTACCATTTACTGTTTGTGGGTGGGGTGTAAATTTTTGAAGGAAGATGTGAAAATGTAGAATAAAATTTTTTTAAAAAGCAAACTGTGCTCAAACACATACACACTGCACATGAAATGGAAGATCCGACCAAGATTATTACGACCAAGGATTTCTCAGCAACTCACCCAGATGTCAGTGATCACTGTGAATCACAAAATCAGTCTCCCTCATGGGTGATTTCAGTGCTCCACTTTTGAATATTTAGCTTCTAAATTCCCTCAAAAGCTGCTCTGACTCAGGCTGCCTCAATGACAGCTCATCTCTTTTTCTGAGACTGTGTTCCACTAGATTCTCAAAGCTGCACTCCTGCCTCCAATTACCAGTACACTTCCAATTATTACACAGACTGCTAGCTTCAACAAACTGGCACAGTCCACAGGTTTCTCCGAATTCCAGTCTCCCAGCTATACTGAGCTATAAATGTTTTTTTCTGAGCCCTAACTGCCTATAGCCTGCTAACAGCAGCACCTTGTTTCTTTCCTTGCTGTAGAATACTTACTCTCCTCGCAAGCACCATAAATGGAAACTAGAGAATCTTCATAGGCTGCACCCATCTCCATGCTGTCATAGTTTTGCAAGATTCACTGAATGCTATTAACTAATTTAACTCTAACTCCCAAAATAAAACTCACTAAATTGCACTTTGTCCCTAGCTCCCAAGTTAATTCAGTCCATCTGCTGTTTTAGGATCTTATCTTTCTAGCTGTTACCCCCTTAAGTCAATGTGGTCCTAATCTTAAGTGTAATAGACTCTATGGGCAGGATATGCCACTCAGCCCATCACGTATTTCACAGCTGTGGCCCGCCGCCATTGGCTGACAATGGGATCTTCTAGTTCTGCTGTTGTCAATTTGGATTTGATTCATTGTCACGTCTACCGGAGTACAGTGAAAAGTATTGTACTGCGTACAGTCCAGACAGATCATTCCATAAATGAAAAAACACAGGACAGACATAAATACACAATGTAAATTCATAGACACAGGCATCGGGTGCAGCATACAGGAGTGTAGGACCACTCAGTAGAGAAGGTGTGTGAAGAGATCAGTTCAGTCCATAAGAGGGTCATTCAGGAGTCTGGTAACAGTGGGGAAGAAGCTGTTTTTGAACCTGTTAGTGCATGTTCTCAGACTTTTGTATCTCCTGCCCGATGGAAGAGGTTGAAAGACAGACTAACCCGGGTGGGAGGAGTCTTTGATTATGCTACCCGTTTTCCTAAGGCAGCGGGAGGTGTAGATGGGAGGTGGTTTTGAGTGATGGACTGGGCTGTGTTCACGACTCTCTGTAGTTCCTTACGGTCTTGAACCAAGCAGTTGCCCTACCAAGCTGTGATGCAGCCAGATAGATGCTTTCTATGGTGCATCTGTCAAAAGTAATGAGTCAATGTGGACATGCTGAATTTCCTTAGTTTCCTGAGGAAGTATAGGCGCTGTTGTGCTTTCTTGGTCGTAGCATTGACGTGAGTGGACCAGGACAAATTGTTGGTAATGTGCACTCCTAAGAATTTGAAGCTGTCAACCATCTCCACCTCGGCCCCGTTGATGCAGACAATACATTGGAAAGGGTGCAGAGGAGATTTACCAGAATGTTGCCTGGTATGGAGCGAAGATCTTATGAGGAAAGGCTGAGGGACTTGAGGCTGTTTTCATTAGAGAGAAGAAGGTTAAGAGGTGACTTGAGGCATACAAGATGATCAGAGGATTGGATAGGGTGGAGAGTGAGATCCTTTTTCCTCGGATGGTGATGTCTAGCACGAGGGGACATAGCTTTAAATTGAGGGGAGATAGATATAAGACAGATGTCAGAGGCAGGTTCTTTACTCAGAGAGTAGTAAGGGCGTGGAATGCCCTGCCTGCAACAGTAGTGGACTCGCCAACACTAAGGGCATTCAAATGGTCATTGGATAGACATATAGACGATAAGGGACTAGTGTAGATGGGCTTTAGAGTGGTTTCACAGGTCGGCGCAACATCGAGGGCTGAAGGGCCTGTACTGCGCTGTAATGTTCTATGTTCTATGTTTGCTTCCTGAAGTCAATGACCAGCTCCTTAGTTTTGCTGATATTCAGTGAGAGATTGTTGTTGTCACACCATAGAACATACAGTGCAGAAGGAGGCTATTCGGCCCATCGAGTCTGCACCGACCCACTCTTTTAAAAAATATATATATTTTATTCAAATTTTTCGGCCAAACAAAACAATAAAAAGGTTTTCCTTTTTACAATAAAACAATATAAATAACAGTGACCGTTTTAACAAATAAATAAATAATATATAAACTAAATGGCAACTGCCATAACAAAAATAATAACTCTCCAGAAATAATATCAAACAATCCAATATACATAACCAAGTACAAATATCTATACAAAAACACCTCTGAGGACCCACCCGAGCCCTCCCCCCCCCTCCCCCCGGGTTGCTGCTGTTACTTTCCCATTTCCTTTATCGTTCTGCGAGGTAGTCAATGAACGGTTGCCACTGCCTGGTGAACCCTTGAGCCGAACCCCTTAGTGCGAACTTTATCCGTTCTAGTTTTATAAACCGTGCCATGTCATTTATCCAGGTCTCCACACCCGGGGGTTTGGCTTCCTTCCACATAAGCAATATCCTTCGCCGGGCTACTAGGGACGCAAAGGCCAAGACATCAGCCTCTTTCGCCTCCTGCACTCCCGGCTCTTCTGCAACCCCGAATATAGCCAACCCCCAGCCTGGCTTGACCCGGACCCCCACCACCTTCGAAAGCACCTTTGCCACCCCCACCCAGAACCCCTGCAGTGCCGGGCATGACCAAAACATGTGGGTGTGGTTTGCTGGGCTTCTCGAGCATCTCCCACACCTATCCTCTACCCCGAAAAATTTACTGAGCCTTGCTCCGGTCATATGCACCCTGTGCAAAACCTTGAATTGTATCAGGCTTAGCCTGGCGCACGAGGACGACGAGTTTACCCTACGTAGGGCATCAGCCCACAGCCCCTCCTCAATCTCTTCCCTCAGCTCTTCTTCCCATTTCCCCTTCAGCTCATCCACCATGATCTCCCCCTCGTCCCTCATTTCCCTGTATATATCCGACACCCTACCATCCCCCACCCATGTCCCTGAGATCACTCTATCTTGAATCTCCTGCGTCGGGAGCTGCGGGAATTCCCTCACCTGTTGCCTCGCAAAAGCCCTCAGTTGCATGTACCGAAATGCATTCCCTTGGGGCAACCCATATTTTTCCGTCAGCGCTCCCAGACTCGCAAACGTCCCATCTACGAACAGATCTCTCAGTTGCACAACCCCAGCTCTCTGCCATGCTCCAAATCCCCCATCTATTCTCCCCGGGACAAACCTATGATTATTTCTTATCGGGGACCGCACCGAGGCTCCCGTCCTTCCCCTATGTCGTCTCCACTGCCCCCAAATTTTTAGCGTTGCCACCACCACTGGACCTGTGGTGTATTTCTTCGGGGAGAACGGCAACGGCGCCGTCACCAGTGCTTGTAGGCTGGTTCCTTTGCAGGACGCCATCTCCAATCTCTTCCACGCCGCTCCCTTCCCTTCTCCCATCCACTTACACACCATTGAGATATTGGCGGCCCAGTAGTATTCACTTAGGCTCGGTAGTGCCAGCCCCCCCCCTATCCCTGCTACGCTGCAAGAACCCCCTCCTCACTCTCGGGGTCTTCCCGGCCCACACAAAACTCATGACACTTTTCTCAATTTTTTTGAAAAATGCCTTCGTGACCATCACCGGAAGGCACTGAAAGTCAAAAAGGAATCTCGGGAGGACTACCATTTTAACCGCCTGCACCCTACCCACCAGTGACAGGGGCACCATGTCCCATCTCTTAAAATCCTCCTCCATCTGTTCGACCAATCTTGTTAAATTGAGCCTATGTAAGGTTCCCCAACTCCTGGCAATCTGAATCCCTAAGTACCGGAAATCTCTTGTTACCTTCCTCAGCGGTAAATCATCTATTCCCCTGCTCTGCTCCCCCGGATGCACCACAAACAACTCACTCTTCCCCATATTCAATTTGTACCCCGAAAATTCCCCAAACTCCCTGAGTGTCTGCATTCTCAGGCATCCCCTCCACTAGGTCCGCCACATACAGCAATAAATCATCTGCATACAAAGATACCAGGAGATACTTCTTCCTCCCCTGAGTACTCCCCTCCACTTCCTGGAGCCCCTCAGTGCTATGGCCAGGGGCTCAATCGCCAATGCAAACAGTAACGGAGAGAGGGGACACCCCTGCCTCGTCCCTCTATGAAGACGGAAGTAGTCAGACCTCTGCCTGTTCGTGACCACACTCGCCACCGGGGCGCTATACAGCAGCTGTACCCATCCAATAAACCCTTCTCCAAAACCAAATCTCCTCAGCACCTCCCACAGATAATCCCACTCCACTCTTTCGAATGCTTTCTCGGCGTCCATCGCCACCACTATCTCCGCCTCCCCCTCTGGTGTGGGCATCATCATTACCCCTAGCAACCTCCGTATGTTCGTGTTCAGCTGTCTCCCCTTAACGAACCCAGTTTGATCCTCGTGGACAACCCCCGGGACACAGTCCTCTATCCTCGTCGCCATCACCTTGGCCAGGAGCTTAGCATCTACATTTAAAAGGGAAATGGGCCTGTAGGACCCACACTGCAGCGGGTCTTTTTCCTTCTTCAAAAGGAGCGATATCGTCGCCTCCGACATAGTCGGGGGCAACTGCCCCCTTTCCCTGGCCTCATTAAAGGTTCTCGTCAAAAGCAATAAATTACATTTATATTTCCTATAAAATTCCACCGGGAATCCGTCCGGTCCCGGGGCCTTCCCCGCCTGCATGCTCCCAATCCATTTTACCACCTCCTCCATCTCAATCTGTGCTCCCAGTCCCGCCCTCTCCTGCTCCTCCACCTTCGGGAATTCCAGCTGATCCAGGAAACACATCATTCCCTCCTTCCCTTCCGGGGGCTGAGCCTTATATAACCTCTCATAGGATGACACCCCGTTCACTCTCTCCGCTCCCCGTTCCATCTCTCCCTCCTCATCTCTCACCCCACCTATCTCCCTCGCTGCTCCCCTCTTCCTCAATTGGTGGGCCAGTAGCCGACTCGCCTTCTCTCCATACTCATACTGTACACCCTGTGCCCTCCTCCACTGTGCCTCTGCCTTACCCGTGGTCAGCAGGTCAAAGTCCACATGCAACCTTTGTCTTTCCCTGTACAGTTCCTCCTCCGGTGCCTCTGCATTTTGCCTGTCCACCCTCAAAGGTTCTTTCAACAATCGCTCCCTTTCTTTACCCTCTTGCTTCCCTTTATGTGCCCTTATGGATATCAGTTCCCCTCTGACCACCGCCTTCAACGCCTCCCAGACCACTCCCACCTGAACCTCTCCATTGTCATTAAGCTCCAAGTACCTTTCAATACACCCCCTCATCCTTAAACATACCCCCTCATCCGCCAATAAGCCCATATCCATTCTCCAGAGTGGGTGCTGTTCTTTTTCCTTTCCTACCTCCAGGTCTACCCAGTGTGGAGCGTGGTCCGAAATGGTGATGGCTGTATATTCCGTCCCTGTCACCTTCGGAATCAGTGCCCTTCCCAAGACAAAAAAGTCTATCCGTGAGTATACTTTGTGAACATGGGAGAAAAATGAGAACTCCTTACTCCTAGGCCTACTAAATCTCCAGGGGTCTACCCCTCCCATCTGCTCCATGAAGTCCTTGAGCACCCTGGCCGCTGCCGGCCTCCTCCCGGTCCTGGACCTCGACCGGTCCAGCCCTGGATCAAGCACCGTATTGAAGTCTCCCCCCATTACCAACTTTCCCGCCTCCAGGTCCGGGATACGTCCCAACATACGTCTCATAAAATTTGCATCATCCCAGTTCGGGGCGTATACGTTCACCAGAACCACCGCCTCCCCTTGCAATCTGCCACTCACCATCACATATCTACCCCCACTATCCGCCACTATGGTCTTTGCCTCAAACAGTACCCGTTTCCCTACTAAGATAGCCACCCCCCTATTCTTCGCATCTAAACCCAAATGAAACACCTGCCCCACCCATCCTTTACGTAGTCTGACCTGGTCTATCCGTTTCAGATGCGTCTCCTGCAACATAACCACATCTGCCTTTAATTTCTTTAGGTGTGCGAGTACCCGTGCCCTTTTAATCGGCCCGTTCAGCCCTCTCACGTTCCACGTGATCAGCCGGGTTGGGGGGCTCTTTACCCCCCCCCCCCCCCCCCCCACCTTGTCGACTAGCCACCCCCTTTTTTAACCCAGCTCCTCACCCGGTTCCCACGTACGCGTATATCCCCCCGACGGTGCCCTCCCGCCTCGACCACCCCAGCCCATAACAGCTCCCCCTTCTCCTTAGCAGCAGCAACCCAGTTACCCCCCCTCCTCCGCTAGATCCCCCTCTAGCGTAGTTGCACCCCCCATGTTGCTCCCAGAAGTCAGCGAACTCTGGCTGACCTCGGCTTCCCCCCCTTGTCCTCGGCCCCCACTGTGCGAGGCCCCCTCCTTCCTGCGTCCCTGTTCCCGCCTTAATTACCATAGCGCGGGAACAAAGCCCGCGTTTCCCACTCGGCCCCGCCCCTAATGGCCACCGCCCACAGTTCCTCATACACTCCCCCCCACCCCCCCCAACATGGGGAAGAGAGAAAAGTTACAGGATCACAAAATTAACAAATTGAAAAATCATCCCCCCCCCCTTCCCCTTCCCCTTCCTCACCCCACATAATCACCCCACCACTTTGTCCCACAAGCTCTTTCTCTCGCCAGACTATTCCAGCTTCTCGTCCACAATGAATGTCCACGCCTCTTCTGCCGTCTCAAAGTAGTGGTGCTTCCCTTGGTGTGTGACCCACAATCTCGCCGGTTGCATCATTCCAAACTGGACCTTCATTTTGTGAAGCACCGCCTTAGCCCGATTGAAACTTGCCCTCCTTCTCGACATCTCCGCACTCCAATCCTGGTATACGCGGATCACCGCGTTCTCCCACCTACAGCTCCGAGTTTTATTCGCCCATCTGAGGACCGTCTCTCTGTCATTGTAGCGGAGAAACCTCACCACTATAGCTCGAGGTATTTCTCCAGCCTTTGGTCTTCGCGCCAGAACTCGATAAGCTCCCTCCACCTCCAAAGGGCCCGTCGGGGCCTCCGATCCCATTAGCGAGTGAAGCATCGTGCTCACATATGTCCCGACGTCCGCCCCTTTTGCGCCTTCGGGAAGACCCAGGACTCTTAAATTCTTCCTCCTCGAATTATTCTCCAGTGCTTCCAACCTCTCCACACACCTTTTGTGCTGTGCCTCGTGCGATTCTGCCTTCACCACCAGGCCTTTTATTTCATCTTCGTTTTCAGCAGTCTTTGCCTTCACGACCCGAAGCTCCAGCTCTTGGGTCCTCTACTCCTCCTTTATCCCTTCAATCACCTGTAATATCGGGGCCAACAGCTCCTTCTTCAACTCCTGCACCGACCCACTTAAGCCCTCACTTCCCCCCTATCCCCGTAACCCAATAACCCCTCCTAACCTTCTTTGGTCACTAAGGGCAATTTATCATGGCCAATCCACCTAACCTGCACGTCTTTGGACTGTGGGAGGAAACCGGAGCACCCGGAGGAAACCCAAGCAGACACGGGGGAGAACATGCAGACTCCGCACAGACAGACACCCAGCGGGGAATTGAACCTGGGACCCTGGCGCTGTGAAGCCACAGTGCTAACCACTTGTGCTACCGTGCACCATGCCACTAGGTTCTCTATCTCCCTCCTGTATTTGGCTCCTCGTTGTTCAAGATCTGATCCACTACGGTCGTGTCGTCAGCAAACTTGTAGATGGAGTTGGAGCCAAATTTTGCCACACAGTCGTGTGTATGTATAGGGAGTATAGTAGGGGGCTAAGTACGCAGCCTTGTGGGGCTCTGGTATTGAGGACTATCGTGGAGGAGGTTGTTGCTTATCCTTACTGATTGTGGTCTGTGGGTCAGGAGGTCGAGGATCCAGTTGCAGAGGAAGGAGCCAAGTCCTAGGTTTTGGTGTTTTGATATGAGCTTGGCTGGGATTATGGTGTTGAAGGCGGAGCTGTAGTCAATGAATAGTAGTCTGATGTAGGAGTCCTTGTCAAGATGCTCCAGGAATGAGTGTAGGGCCAGGGAGATGGTATCTGCTGTGGACCAGTAGTGGCAGCATGCGGATTGCAGTTGATCAAGGCATACTGGGAGTATGGAATTGATGTGTCACATGACCAAACTCTCAAAGCACTTCATAATGATAGATGCCAAGGCCACCGGACGGTAGTTGTTGAGTCACATTACCTGGTTCTTCTTTAGCACCAGTATGATGGGGTTTCCCATTCAATGCACTCCCTGACCGGGAAGCCTGTAGCGGGGGGCTGCCGTCGGCAGGAGTGGAAGATCCTGCTAGTGTGAAAGGCTGGAAAATTCTGTATAGTTTAAAAAGACTTCCCTATTTTTATACTCCATCCCCTTTTAATAAAGGCCAACCGGAAAGCTCGAATAAACGTTCCTTGCAAAATTCCGGACATGCATGTACCTGAACGCCTCAGACTCTACGAACCCATACTTCTCCTCCAACTCCCCCATTATTTGTCTGGACACTAGTCTTTGGCTCCTGATTCAACAACTTAACCCATGACACAAACTTCGGCCCTATCCCGAATCACTCCAGTACCGTGCACAGATACCTCCACTCTACTCTATCAAAGACCTTCTCTGCATCCAGCATCACAATTGCTTCCTGCTCACCCCCCAGTGCCCGAGGCAACACGAGATTCAACAGGCGCTGCACATTGGAAGATAATCACCTACTCTTCACAAATCCCCCAATGACCAGCGGGAGACACCTCTCCAACCTGAGCGGCAACACCTTCACTAAAATCTTTGCGTCAATGTTCAACAACGTAATTGGTCGGTATGACCCACATTGCACCAGGTAAATATCCTTCTTCAAAAGGAGTGAATTGGAGGTCCTACTCATTGTTTCTGGGAGCACTCTTGAGCCACCGCATCCCCAAATGCTTCAGCAGCAGGGCCAACCCGTCAGCAAACGTTTTATAAAACTCCACCGGGAACCCAGCCAGCCTGGTGCCTTCCCTGTCTGCATATTGCAATTGCCTTCCTGACTTCCTCTGTCCCAGCAGCTCCCTCCAAACGTTCCCGGTCACCCTTGGACACTCCAACCCCTCCAAAAATCAACCATGTCCGAAGCATCTCCGGAGGTTCTGAGTTGTACAACGTTTTGTAAAACGCCTCAAACATTCTATTCACTTTCTCTGGGGCATAAACATACACGCGCCTAAACCTACACACCTACACAAACACACCCCTACACCTACACACACCTACACCCACACCCACACCCACACACACCAATACACACACACCCGAATCAACTGCCGTGCCATCTTATCCATGGACACCAGGTCAAACTGTGCCTGCAACAGCTTCCTGTTCGCCAACAGCTCTGGGTCACCTGCCACAGACCCAATCTAGCAGCTATGTCCTTTCCAGCCAGTACATTCTACACTCTTGCCACCCTCAATGCTTCCTCCAAACATCTATCTGGACTTCCAAAAAGGATTATTTGAATATAGTCAGCTTATACCACTAACAGATTAACTACTTTTTCAGATTCAATCAAAAGTTACTTTCTCTTACCTGATTTTCGTATTTTAGTTTAGACAGCTGCTCATGGAGGTGGTTATTTTCACGAACTGCTGTTTCTCTTAATTGGCTGATTTCTGATAGTTCAGAATTGATGGAGTCACACTGACGCTGAAGACTGGAAATGTCATTTTCTTTATTGTTGACAGTCTCATTCAAATGACTATAGTGTCAGAACACACAAAGGTTAATGCATTGCCAAATTAAAACAAGTTAGCTAACTAGTTACTTCACCTTACACAAGATAACTTTGTTGTAGTTGTAACAACTTTAGCATTAGCTGTCAAATCTAGTGTTCTTGAAATAGCATGGTCCAAGACACCATATCATATACTCCAATTATTGTCTGGTCTGTATGGCAAAAAAGGCCATTGCCTGATCAGAGTACTAGATCCACTGTGTTCTACTAGAGACATGCAGAATCCTTACAGAACTTCAGCCCCTGGCTGTTGATCACAGTCCTCTAATTATAAACATGATCCAGTATATAATGGAATGCCCTCGGGTTTGCCCCAGGCTTGTCAGGTATTGGATTCCTTCTTCGAGGCCATGTCCAGGGTTGTGGGAGTGAGTGGGAATGAAGGTGGAGCCATGCCCAAAACTGGCGATCTTCGGGGTATCAGATCAGCCAGAGCTCTTCATGGGGAGGGGCCGACGCCCGAGCCTTTGCCTACTTGATCGCCCGCCAGAGAATCCTGCCCAGCTGGCAATTGGCAGCACCACCCAAGGCTGCAGACTGGCTATCCGACCTGGCAGAATTTCTCTGGCTGGAGAAAATAAAATTTGCCACCCGCGGATCCGAAGAAGGCTTCCATCGGACACGGAAGCCGTTTGCCAACTTGTTTCAAGACCTGTTCTTAGTACAATATGTATGCTGGTTAAGGGGTGGGGGTGGGGGTCACGGCCACAGTTGTTATGAAGATGCTCGCTTGTAAATATACATATTGAATTTTGCACTTTTCTTTCTGATAATGTATAATTTATCATTTGTTGAATATAAAATATGAAAACTCAATAAAAAAACATTTAACAAAACAAAGAAAAAGCAAAGTGCAGCATAAGAACATGCCCTTCGGCCCTCCAAGCCTGTGCCGATCATGATGCCCGAACTAAAAACAAACTTCTGCCCTTACACGGTCCATATCCCTCTATTTCCTCCCTATTCCTGTACTCATCCAGCTGCCTCTTAAATGTTTCTAATGTGCCTGCTTCCACCACATCCTCTGTCAGTACATTCCAGGCATCCACCACTCTGAAAACTTACCCCACATATCTCCCTTAAACGTTCTCCTTCTCACCTTGAACCTTGGCCCCCTTGTTATTGACATTTCCACCCATGGGAAAATCCTCTGACTATCCACCCTGTCTGTGCCTCTCATAATTTTGTAGACCTCTATCAAGTGTCTCCTCAGCCTCAGTCTTTCCAGTGATAACAATCCTAGTTTATTCAACCTCTCCTCATAGCAACACCCTCGAGACCAGGCAACATCCTGGTGAACCTTCTGTGCACTCTCTCCAAAGCTTTCCCGTCCTTCTAATAATGTGGTACAAAGAAAACAAAGAGCAGTGCAGCACAGGAACAGACCAGGCGTTTCGGCCCTCCAAGCCTGTACCGGTCATGATACCACCCTTGGCCAAAACCCTCAGTACTTTCTAGTGCCGTATCCCTCTATACCCATCCTATCCATGTATTTGTCATGATGCCTTTTAAAAAAAAAAAATTTAAGAGTACCCAATTGATTTTTTTCCAATTAAGGGGCAATTTAGCGTGTTCAATCCACCTACCTTGCACATCTTTGGGTTGTGGGGCGAAACTCACGCAAATACGGGGAGAATGTGCAAACTCCACATGGACAGTGACCCAGAGCCAGGATCGAACCTGGGACCTCAGCGCCGTGAGACTGCAGTGCTACCACTGCGCCACCGTGCTGCCCTATGATGCCTTTTGAATGCCATTAACGTATCTGCTTTCACGACCTCCCCTGGCAGCGCGTTTCAGGCACCCGCGACCCTCTGTGTAAAAAAACAACCCCGCACATCTCCTCTAAATTTTGCCCCAACGACCTTAAACCTATGCCCATATGACTGACCCCTCCACCCTGGGAAAGAGTGCCTGCCCATCCACTTTTTAAAAAGAACGCATTTTATTCAAACTTGTATCAAAGTAGGTTACAGCAAATAAACACCCCGGGAAACATTCTTCCCAACAATCAACTATACAGTTTGTACAGATTTTTCTCCTTTTTCACCCTACCTTCCCATCAAACCCCTGCCCCCACCCCCCCCCCCCCCCCCCCCACCCCACACCCTGCGACAAACAGCTCCAAACACACCCCAACTTTTCTCAAACTCCCCTGCTGAGCCCCTTAACTCATACTTTATCATCTCTAACCACAGGAAGTCATACAGGTCACCCAACCATGCTGCTACCCCCGGTGACGATGCCAACCGCCACTCCAGCAACATTTGTCGCCGTGCAATCAGAGAGGCGAAGGCCACAACATCGGCCTTCCTCCTCTCCATGAGCTCCAGCTTCTCTGAAACCCCAAATACCGCCACCAAAGGGTCCGGGTCCACTCCCTCCTCCACTATCCTGGCTAAGCCCGCGAACACTCCCGCCCAGAATCTTCCCAATTATTCACAACCCCAAAACATGTGCGCATGATTCGCTGGCCCCCGCCCACACCTCTCACACTCATCTGCTACCCCCTGAAAGAACCCACTCATTCTCACCCGAGTCGTATGCAACCTGTGCACCACCTTAAACTGTATCAGGCTCATTCTTGCACAAGAGGAGGTCCCGTTTACCCTTCGCAGTGCCTCACTCCTTACTCCCCAATTGATCTCCATTCCCACTTTGCTTCCCATTTCTCCTTGATCTTCACCACCCGCTCGCCTCCCTGCTCCCCCAGCCACTTATATATATCCCCAATTCTTCCCTCCCCTTCCACATCCGGAAGCAGCAGTCGCTCCAGCAAGGTGTATCCCGGCAATTTAGGGAACCCCTTCCAGACCTTTCGTGCAAAGTCCCTAACCTGTAGATACCTGAACTCACTACCCCTCGGCAGCTCTACCCTCTCCCTTAGCAGCTCTACCCTCTCCCTTAGCTCCTCCAGACTGGCAAACCCTTCCTCCAAATACAAATCCCTCACCTTGACCAGCCCCACTTCCCTCCACCTCCTGTATCCCCCGCCCCGGCTCAAACTCATGATATTCGTACAACGGCGTTAGCACCGTGGATTGCACCACTGGGTTCCCTGAATACCTACTCGGAGCCATTGGCAATGTTGCCGTCACCATAGCCCTCAAACTGGACCCTTACAAGATTCCTCCTCCATCCTAACCCACTCTACCCTTTTTCTCCTTCCCACCACCGCCGCACTTTGAGCACATTCGCTGCCCAATAATAATAAAGCAGGTTTGGCAACGCCAACCCTCCCTGCTGCCTCTGCAGCAGGGTCCTCCCCACCCTCGGCACCTTCCCCGCCCATACAAAGTCAGAAATGATTGTGTCCACTTTCCGAAAAAAGGCCTTTGGTGTAAAGATCGGGAGTGCCTGAAAGATAAACAAGAACCTTGGCAGAATATTCATTTTCACCACTTGGACCCTCCCCGCCAACGTTAAGTGCAGTGTATCCCATCTCTTAAGATTCTCCCTGGCCTCCTCCACCAGCTTCGTTAAGTTCCACTAATGGAGCCCTGTTCATTCCCTCGCAACCTGAATCCCCAAGTACTGAAACCTATCCCTTGCTACTGTAAATGACATCCCCCCTAAATTATCCCGCTGTGCCAGCTCATTCACCGGGAATACCTCCCTTTTCCCTACATTCAGCTTGTATCCCGAGAACCCTCCAAAGCTCCCCAACAGGCCCATAATCCTTCCCATACTCACCAATGGATCCGAAACATACAGCAAGAGGTCATTGGCATAGAGCGACATCCGATGCTCCCTCTGTCCCCTGCCACTCTGCCGACCCCCTGAGAGCCATCGCCAATGGCTCTATGGCCGGCGCAAACAGCAGCAGCGACAGTGGGCACTCCTGCCTCATACTCCTGTTTAAGTCAAAGCTTTGTGAGCTCATATCATTCGTCCTCACCCTCGCTCTTGGCGCCACAGACAGCAACCACACCCATGCCACAAATCTCGGCCAAACCCAAACCTTCCCAAAACTTTGAACAAGTACCGCCACTCCACCCGATCAAATGCTTTCTTCGCGTCCATGGACACCATCACCTCCAGTACCAGAGCTTGCGACGGATTCATCACCACATTCAACAGTGGTCTTATATTACTCGCTAGCTGCCTGCCCTTCACGAAGCCTGTTTGATCTTCTGCAACCACCCCCGGACACAATCCTCCATCCTCCCCGCCAACAACTTAGCCAATACTTTCACATCCGTGTTCAATAGTGATATGGGTCTATATGACCCACATTCCACCGGATCCTTCCCTTTTTTGGGGATTAGTGTGATTACTGCCTGCTTCATCGTCTCCGGCAACTCCCCCTTCTCCAGCGCTTCATTAAACGCCCCCAACAGATGTGGTGCCAGGTCCGCCGCAAATTCCTTACAAAATTCTGCCGGGTAACCATCTGACCCAGGGGCCATCCCCGACTTCATACCCCTGATACTATCCAGCAGCTCCCTCAGCCCCAGAGGCTCTTCCAATGCCTGCCTCTTTGCTTCCTTCACCTGGGGAAATTCCAGCTCACCCAGAAACCACCCCATGTCCCCCTCCTCTCCTGGGTCTGCCTCATAAAGTCCCTGGTAATACTCTTTAAATGCCTCATTTATCTTCCCTAGCTCTGACACCGCATCCCCAGCCCGAGTCCAGATCTTCAATATTTCCCTGGATGCAGCCTGCCTCCGCAGCTGGTGTGCCAGCATGCGGCCCGCCTTCTCCCCATACTCGTATTGCACCCCTCTTGCCCTACGCAGTTGCCCTACAGCCCTCCCCGTTGTCAGCCTGTCAAATTGCCCCTGCAACTTTTTACTCCTCGCCAATCCCTCCACGGTGGGCACCCTCGAATATTCCGTGTCCACCTCCACTATCTCGCTCACTAGACGGTCATGTTCCGCCCTCCTTTCCTTATTCGCACAAACTGTAAATGAGATCATTTCTCCCCGGACCACTGCCTTCAGTGCTTCCCAAAAAATGCCCGCCGACACTTCCCCTTTCTGATTGAACGCCACATAATCCCTAATCGCCAACTGCACCTTATCACAAAAACCGGCATCCGCCAACAACCCAGAGTCAAACCTCCACCCCGGCCTCTGCTCTCGCCCCGTACTGAACTGAATATCCAGCCAGTGGGGTGCATGGTCCGAGATAACTATCCCCGCATACTGTGCCCCCTCCACCCCAACCAAAGTCTCTCGACTCACTCGAATACATCTTACAGACGTGTGAAAAGAAGGAATACTCCCTTCCTCCTGGGTTCTGAAAGTGCCATGGATCCACCATACCCATCCTCTCCATAAACCCCCCCAGCTCCCTTGCCATTCGTACCCTACCCATCAACCTGGGGCTCGATCTATCCACCCTCGGCTCCAGGACACAGTTAAAATCTCCTCCCATGATCAACTGGTACGTGGCTAAATCCAGGATTGCTGCCAGCAACCCCTCATAAAACCAACATCATCCCAATTTGGGGCACACACATTTACCAACACTACCGGTGCCCCTTCCAATACCCCACTCACAATCACATATCTCCCACCTGGATCCCTCACCTCCTTCGCACTCACGAATCCCATTTATTTGCTCATTAAAATGGCCACACCACTCGATTTCAAATCAAACCCCCGAGTGGAAAACCTGCCCGACCCACCCCTTCCTTAACCTAACCTGGTCCTTCACACGGATGTGTGTCTCCTGCAAAAAGACAAACCCCGCTTTCAAGCTCCTGAGGTGCGCGAACACCCGCGACCTTTTAACCGGCCCATTCAGTCCCCGGACGTTCCACGGTACCAACCTTACCGGAGGCTTGCGCCTCCAATCCCCTCTACCATCTGTCATCTTCCCCACTTAACTCCTGCCCCTTTAATTCCACTCTGTACCTAGCCCATCCCAGATGGCCCCTTTCTTCGCCCTTGACCATGTCATCTCTCACCTCCCTGCCACGTCGCAGAAACCCCTCCCCTTCACTTTTCCCCTTCTTCCCCCCCCCCCCACTTCCCCTTTCCCCCCTCCCCGGCCACCCCCCTTGGCCTTCTCCCCCACCACCTCACTTCCGTTCACCAGCATAACCTGCTAGCGCGGCTGCCCCTTCCCAAAGGCACATGCTAACGACCTCCCCCTCCCTCTCCCCCCCCCCCACTCCTCAGCTCAAGGAAGAAGGCCTCCTCCTGGCCTTACCCTCCCCCACCCAAACAAGGACTTCTCCTGAACTCCAGGTAGCCTTCTCCAAAAGCAAACAAACAGATGTTAAACACAAACAGTCCCATAAAACAGGAGGGGGGATGGGAACATTCATCCCCACATAAACTTATCACCCCTACAACTCCTTACAATCTCAACATTGAACAGAACCCCGCCCCCCACAAAAAAAGGCGAAAATCCCCCAATCCCTACACTCACTTCGAACATTTTCCTGACCATTACATAGTGCCAGCACCCTGGTTCCCAAGCATTGCCCACTCAGTTCTCCCCCAGTTTATGCTCCTTAATGAAGTCTTCGGCCACTTCTGGGGTCTCAAAATAATACTCCCGGCCTCCGAACGTCACCCATAATTTCGCCGGGTAGAGCACCCCAAACCTGATCTGCCGCCGGTACAGCACCGCCTTGGCCTTGTTTAAACCTGCCCGCCGTTTTTGCCAACTCGGCTCCGATGTCCTGATAAATTCGGATGTTATTTCCCTCCCAGTC
This sequence comes from Scyliorhinus torazame, assembly GCF_047496885.1. Classification (NCBI taxonomy): domain Eukaryota; kingdom Metazoa; phylum Chordata; class Chondrichthyes; order Carcharhiniformes; family Scyliorhinidae; genus Scyliorhinus; species Scyliorhinus torazame. Next base: position 176,925,249 of record NC_092721.1, on the reverse strand, counting down.
ATAGTTACGCTTCTCCCTGGCCCACCATAGAATTTTCTCTTTCTCCACAAATTTGTGGAGTCTCACGATCACCGCCCGCGGCGGCTCCCCAGTTCTAGGCTTTTGCCTCAGAGACCTATGCGCTCAGTCCACTTCAGGTGCCTTATCTAGCACCCCTTCTGCCACTAGTGCAGCCAGCATCCTCGAGACGTACCTCGTGGCATTCACACCTTCCACTCCTTCAGGCAGGCCCACTATTCGTGGGTTCTGCCTTCTGGAGGCATTCTCCTGCTCCTCCACCTTTACCCTCAGCGTTTTACAAAGGTCACCTAGGAGCCCCACCTTTGCCTCCAGAGCCACCACACAATTGCTGTGGTCCGAGATCACTCCTTCAATCTCCCGGATCTGTGACCCCTGCACCTCCAAACACCTCTCTATCCGCTCCAAAGTACAGGGTTTCTGCAATGGCCTTGGCATGATCTTCATGTATTTCTTTCCTCTGTTTCTGGAATTCCTCCTTGTTAAAAGTCATCAGTGTCTGTATCTGGGGCCTTACAGCTTGCCCCTCCCCGGCTGCATGCTGGAAGAGACTGTCTGTGAAGCACAAGACTGTTTCAACTTTCCAGCCAAACCTCTCACTGTTTTCTGCCGGGTCCGGGGATCAGAAGACATACCATTCCAGGGGTAAATTACTTCTCTAACATTCACATCAGCCTTTTCATCAAAATTCCACCCGGATCTGGGTAAAAAGAGCCCTTTTCTGTGACTTTGAACAGGAACAGCCCTTTATGTGACTAATCACTCCATGGTCACAAGCGAAAGTCCTGCCCATCCACTCTATGTCCCTCACAATCTTGTAGACCTCTATCAGGTCACCCCTCAACCTCCGTCGTTCTAATGAAAATAGTCCAAGTCTATTCAGCCTCTCCGCATTGCTAACACCCTCCAGACCAGGCAACATCCTGGTAAACCTCCTCTGCACCCTCTCCAAAGCCTTCACATCCTTCTGGTAGTGTGCCGACCAGAATTGTGCGCAATATTCCAAGTGCAGCCGTACCAAGGTTCTATACAACTGTAGCATGAATTGCCAGTTTTTATACTCGATACCCCGTCCAATGAAGGCAAGCATTCCATATGCTTTCTTGACTACCTTGTCCACTTGTGCTGCCACTTCCAAAGATCTGTGGACCTGTGAGCCCAGATCACTCTGACTTTCTATATTCCTAAGAGTTTTGCCATTTACCCTATATTGCCCCTCTATGTTAAACCTACCAAAATGCATTACCTCACAATTGTCCGGATTAAACTCCATTTGCCATTTCTCTGCCCAGGTCTACAACCCATCTATGTCCTGCTGTATCCTCCAACAATCCTCAACACTATCTACCACTCCACCAACCTTGGTGTCATCCGCGAACTTACTAATCAGACCAGCTACATTTTCCTCCAAATCGTTTATGTGTACTACAAACAACAGAGGCCCCAGCACCAATCCCTGTGGAACAGCACTAGTCACAACCTTCCATTCAGAAAAACACCCTTCGACTGCTACCCTCTGCCTTCTGTGACAGAGCCAGTTCTGTATCCATCTTGCCACCTCACCTCTGATCCCGTGTGATGTCACCTTTTGTACCAGTCTGACATGAGGCACCTTGTCAAAGGCTTTACTGAAGTCCATGTAAACAGCATCCATTGCCCTCCCCTCATCAATCATCTTTGTCACCTCCTCAAAAAACTTGATCAAGTTAGTGAGGCACGGCCTCCCCTTCACAAAACCATGCTGTCTATTGCTAATGTTTCCAAATGGGTATAAATCCTGTCCCTGAGAATACTCTCCAATAATTTACCTCCTACCGACGTGAGGCTCACCGGCCTATAGTTTCCTGGATTACCCCTGCTACCTTTCTTAAACAACGGTACCACGTTAGCTATTCTCCAGTCCTCTGAGATCTCACCTGTAGCCAATAAGGATACAAAGATGTCAATCAAGACCTCAGCAATTTCCGCCCTTCCTTCCCCCTCAGTATTCTGGGGTAAGTCCCATCCTGCCCAGGAGACTTGTCTACCTTAATGTCTTTAAAACAATCAATACCTACTCCTTTTTGATGTCAACATGACCCAGACTACCCACACACCCTACTTAAGAATCATCTTCCACAAAGTCCTTTTCTTTGGTGAACACTGATGCAAAGTACTCATTTAGCACCTCACACATTTCCCCTGGCTCAACACATACATTTCCCCCCACTGTCCTCAAGTGGTCCAATCCTTTCCCTGGCCACCCTCTTGCTTTTTACATATGAATAAAAAGCTTTGGGATTCACCTTAATCCTATTTGCCAAGGACTCTTCATGACCCATCCTAATTTCCCGCTTAAGTACCTTCCTACTTTCTTTATACTGCACAAGGTTTTTGACTGTCCCCACCCTTCTAGACCGTACAAAAGCCTCCCTTTTCTTTTTGACGAGGTTCACAATATCTCTCATTATCCAAGGCTCCCTAAACTTCCTATACTTATCCTTCGTTCTCTCAGGAACATGACTTTCCTGAATCTTAATCAACTGTTGCTTGAAAGACTCCCACATGTCCAATGTTGATTTACCCTCCAACAGCCCCACCCAATCCAAATTCTTCAATTCCTGTCTAATGTTATCGTAATTTGCCTTTCCCTAGTTTAGCACCTTAACCCTTACCTCTATCCAAAAGTACCCTAAAACTTACGGAATTGTGGTCACTACTCCCAAAATGTTCCCCTACAGAAATCTCAACCACCTGTCCAGGCTCATTCCCCAATACCAGGTCCAGTACTGCCCCTTCCCTAGTTGGACTATCTACATATTTCTTCAAGAAGTCTTCCTGGATACACCTTACGAACTCTGCCCTATCCAAGCCCCTAGAACGAAGTGAGCCCCAGACAATGTAGGTGACCAGAACTGCATGGCCTTACCAAGGCTTTACATAGCTGCAACATGATTTCCCAACTCCTGTGCTCAATGCACCGGCTGATGACTTTTAATATAGGCAGCCGATTTTCACACAGAAAGCTCCCACATACAGAAATATAATTACCGGATAATCTGTTTTTAGTGATGTCGATTGAGGGGTGACTATTGGCCAGGATGCTCAAGTCAACTCCCCTGCTCTTTTTCTAATTAATGCCATGGATCTTCTACATCCACCCGAGAGGGCAAATGGGGTCTCACGTTTCACCTCCCTCAGTACTGCACTGAAGTGTCAGCTTGATTTTGGCACTCCTAGTCCTAGAATAGGAATTGAAGACACAACCTCCTGGCTCAACCAACTGAACATCCTCATGAGAGAATTATCATAAGAAGACAGGCAATACAGACCTTAAATAGTACAGAGTCTAGAAAAGGATGCACTCTTATCAGGAGAAAGTACATAATTTGTGGTGTGTAGCATGCAAAGCTTAGATAGTCCAATGATTTACTTGTGAAACATGAAAACATCTGGAACTTCCAGTGGCGGCATGTAGGAGGAGGTCGCACATTGGATGGGTCCTGCTCAAGGTTTGATTTTTATGAATTTAATGCCCGGTCGCAGGGGCAATTTTTGGTTAAATAAGGGCAGGAAGACATAAGGAAGAAAGATGTCCAAAACCCAAAGGAAGGCTGCCGTGAAGAAGGGGGCGAATGAAGGATCGCCGTTGGTTGGAAGGGTCGGCTCGGCAACTGGAAGGATGGCGGAGGCTGGGTCGCTGGGCGGGGCCGCACTGTTCACAGCAGAAAAGATGACCGAGGTGATGGTTGTGGAACTTGAAAAACAGTTCGCAAAACACATGGAGGTAATGAGGTAGGAGGAGGTGATGGCAGCACTGAACGTGCTGGTGGAGGAGGCAATTGCCCCGGTGAAGGCAGCGGTGCCGAGGACATCGGCTGAGGTGCGGGAGCAGGGTGAGAAACTGAAGGGATTGGAAGAGGCCGTGTTGCAACATAGTGATCAACTCACCTCGGTGAGTGAGGAGCTGCAGAGGGTGGTCGAGGCCAACAAGGGTCTGCGAGCCAAAGTGGAGGACCTGGAAAACAGATCTGGGCGGCAAAATCTGAGGATCGTGGGCCTGCCCAAAGAGGTGGAGGGCTCGAGGCTGACGGAGTATTTTGCCAAGATGCTGACGGAGCTGTTGGGGGAGGGGCAATATCCCTCTCGGCATGAACTGGATTGTGTTCATAGGGCGTTGAGTTCTAAACCAAAGGCGAATGAGCCACCAAGAGCAGTGATTATTTGTTTCTGTAGGTACTGTGTGAAGGAGAAGGTCCTGTGTTGGGCAAAGCAGAAGCGGGAGGTGCAGTGGGCTGGAGCTGGTATATGTATATACCAGGACTTTATTGTGGAGTTGGCGAGGAGGCGGGCGGCCTTTGGCCGAGTGAAGACGGCACTGTATAACAGCAGGGTGCGGTTCGGCGTAGTGTACCCAGCTACGTTGAGAGTGACCTACAACTCCAAGAGACGGTGGAAGTGATGGAGGCATTTGCGAAGGCAGAAAGGCTGAGGCATAATTGAGAAATGGGACTGAGGATTGGTCTTGTGAGGGGGGTGGGGGGGTGGGGGGGGAGGAGGAGTGTGTGTACCTCTATTTTTCACTGCATGTTGTTATATGTGCTAAATGAGTTGAAGTTGCCTATTTGGACAAGGTAAGAGTTGGGATTTTCTTTTGCAATGATGGTTCTTTGGGGTTTGTTTGTTTACACTGGGGTTGTGTGTTGAAGGGAATTTCTTTGTTTTCCAGGGACCAGGCAGGGGGGAGGGGATTGGAGGGGAGTGAGGCCTGGGCAAGTGCCTTCACACTGGCTAGCTCAAGCTGGCCAGTGAACGGGAGTGTGGTGGGGGGAGGGGCTGCAATGAGCCTAGGAGGTGTGAACAGTTGGGGGAGGGGACCGATACTGGATGAGATGTTTTCGAGAGTAAGTGGGGGGACCTATTTGAATTTCTTTGACTCGAGGGAAGGTGAAGTCTGAGCTGAAGGGGATGAAGGAAGGGTTTCACAATTCATGGAGGCTGTTATTATGCACTCCCGAGAATTGGTTGCCATTGAACATTTGTTGGTGGTATTGTTGTCTTTGGTTACACTGTTTACGGATTGATTGTTAATTTGTGTTTTTTATTTACCTGGAATGCTTGGATGTTTTGGTCTGTATATGGAATGGGGGTGGTTTGTGTGTGGGGGATTGGTACTGTATTGTTTTGTTTGTTTTTTCTTTGGTTGTTTATTGATGAAAATGTTGAAAATGCGGAGAATAATAAGTTTTCTTTAAAAACATGAAAACATCCATACATCGCTGATATAGATACAGACAGCATGTAGTTAGAGTGTACTTCCACCTACCTAGGTATGCTTTTGTGCTCACAATGTGCCATTTACACTCCTCACTAAGCAAGAAGAAAGCAGTCATGCTTCAGAAGAACAGTTTCTCATACCTGTATTAAGCTAAGCCCCTGTCACTTTGGCAGATTTGGGTCACAATGCAGTTGTGAAGCTAAGAGCACTGGTGGTCCAATGTTAGTAATGTGGGTGCTTGTGGAGAACCGTGTACTGCAAATCAGACCATATAGAGTTCAACTGGTTAGTAATTTGCCCCATTGCAGGAGAAAGATACCCTTAGTCAGCCTGTGACGATGTGTGGAATTTAATGAAGGGGTGGGAAGGGTTTGATCGAGCTGGAAGGTAGGTTTAAGGATCCTGCCACCTTCCCAACTCTCCCCCCCCACTTCCCGGATCAAGATCAAGGCTGGAAGGGAGGATGGCAGCCTTACTCTTGCAGTTCAATTGAAGGCTTTAAGTAGCCACGTAAAGGCCTCATCTCGGCACCGCGGGAATTCAACAATGGAGGGTGGGGGACGCACCATGCAGGGAAGCCAGGCTGCTCTTAAATAAGCATATGACAAAGCTGGAGGGGTAGTGGAGGGAGGTGTTCAGGGTAATTTTGAAGGTGGTGCATGTGAGACTTGAGCCGGGTTCTCTGGAGGCCATATTCGGGGTATTGGATCAGCTGGGGTTGGAAGCGGGTGCGGAGGCAGATGTTTTATCCTTCGCCTCGCTGATCGCCCGAAAGTGGATCCTGTTGGGGTGAAGGTCAGTGTCTCCACCCTGTGCCCTGGCGTGGCGGAGGGATCTGTTGGAGTTTTTAAACACTCGAGAAGGTGAAGTTTGAGTTGAGGGTGTAGCCACGTAAAATGGCTGCGTTCCGATTAATCTGGCCAAAACCCAGTTTGCAATGGCTAACCCGAAAGACTGCTGGGAAAAGCAGCTAACAAGACACAAGCAGGCAGCTGCAGACAGTATTGCATATTCGGCTCTGGGGAAGTTAGCCCAGATCGATACTCAGGGCTATCAACAGTCCATCAACCCAGGTATTTGCAGTTACATTCAGGACTGTTTGCAGCCCATCTATCCAGACATCTGCAGTTAAATCGGCTATCCCCGGGAACAATTGCAACATATTAGCAATTGAATGCCGGGCCAGACCTGTCGGCGCCTGCAGTGGCCGAAACAAAGACAGGTGAACGATCACCCCCCGATCGAGGAATCGCCTCACCATTGGACACATCGACCCCAGGGATTGGGGACAAATCCAATCACTTGGGACTCAGGGTCAAGGGCCGCCCCGGGAGGCGGGAAGCCCCTGGGCCCTATAAAAGTGAGGGGCCAAGTTCAGATCTCTCTCTCTCTCCTCTTCGCCTGCTCGAGACCTTCGCAAGAACAGCAACCGGCAACTGTAAGTTTGAATCCAGCGATCGCTATCCGGTAGAGACACCTAGCCACCGACCTGTAGCAGCCTTTTGAATCCCGCGGGCAAGATCTGATTGGACAAGCCATTTGTTTCCCTGACCTGGTGGGCTCTTCCTAAGTTAAGTATTGGCCAGTAGAGATAGGTTTATTATATAGAAAGTAGTATTAGGGTATTAATATTGCTTGTTGTACATAATAAATGACCGTTGTTTTAATCCTTACTAAGCGGTGTGCTGTATTATTAATCATAACCTGAACTTGAACCACGTGGCGGTATCATAAAGATACCTGGCGACTCGTGAGCAAAGGTGATGTAATCAGAGCCAATAGACTAAGGCTAAAAAGAGCAACATAATTGGCGACATCCTGACGGGACCCGACTTAGAAGTGGAAAACCACTCCGGGAGAACCCCAACATTTGAATTAGAATCCAATCGGAAACAAAACAACAACAAAAAAACCCACAAGTGTTCAAGTGGTTCTGGTTAATAATTCACAATTCGGAAGTGTGTATATGCATGCGTAACTAACAGGGTTATAAGGCAAAACTGATAGATTTTTTGTTGCGTCAAAACTATCGGCAGTTGGTATTTCGGAAATTAGCGCAAGCCGTACCCGCATCTACCACACCACCTTAGCCCCCTGTTCCAAATTCGAACGTAACGAGCAGATAAGAGAGAGCCATGCAGGCAATGCAAGCGATGCAGCGCCTCATGAACCCCGAAGATTTTGCTGTCGCACCAGTCAGCAGCGTAGGAGCGGGACAGTGTCCCATTTGGGAAGTGGAAATCCGCAAATTTCTGCAGGGCAAAGGATGGCCCATGTGGAAGGATTTCTGCAATAACGACGACTCAGGTCCTGGAAGTATAGGGCATACTTGGTGGGAGAACCTGAGTGAGATCCACAAAAAGAGTTTAGCAAAAGCGCGCAAGCCGATGGCAATTGTGTCCTGTCTGGCACAATTGCGAGGCACAGAGGAGGTCGTCAGGACGCTCCGCAAGGAAATAGAAGGCATACATCGGATGAGTAAAATCGATGTATGCGAAATTGAGAAAGAGAACCTAGAGTTAAAAGGGAAATTAGCAGCAAAAGACGAAGAGGTGGCTGACGCCAAACAGGATCACCAATCTTGTCTGGCGCACTTGAGTAGTTTCCAGTCACAATATGAAAAGGCTTATCAGGACCTGCAGCGTGCAGTCCTGGTAAAGAAAGAAACAGAAAACCAGTTAGAGACGCTCCAGAAACAACGCAGTGATCTCAAGGCAGCCTTGAGAGCGCTTCACGCCACAACCACGGAACAAAGGCAGAGTACTTTGGACCATGCAAAGTGCCGAAAGCAGATTGCAGACTTGAAAGCACTGCTTTGTGTCCAAAAGGGATTTCAAGAAACCTTTGGGGAAAGTTTAGACCAGGAAGACAGCCCTGATTGGGAAAAATTGCAAGAGACAGCGCAGAGATATGTTCAGGGAGCATGTGCGCAGGGAAAACCCCAAAGGAGGAAAGCACCCCCACCCCCCACACAACAGATAATACAGGCTCCCATGATCCCTGTAACAACCCACCGCACCGCCACAGCAGACGAGGCGGAGGTCTTATATTCCACCCCCCCTCACAATGACCCAATTACGGGCCGCGTGTGCCAAAATCACACCGTTCCTCCCCGCTTCAGGCCCACACCATTTCTTTGCCACCGTCAAAACAAGGCGACCATGTATGAGAAAGAGCAGGTAAAGCTCACGGTCCTCAGCTTAGACCCATCGGTCGCAGCAGCCCTTCCCGACCCACAGAATGTAGGAGGAGGCACCCTTGCAGAAATGCATACTGCGATCCTGGATGCGATCGGGTACAACCGGGGCGACCCTGTAGACGGTCTGAATAAATGCAGACAGAAAAAGTCTGAACACCCCACAGCGTTCGCAGGACGCTTGTGGATTCGTTTTGAAGCCGTTTTTGGCAACGTAGATCGTCCCCAGACAATATGGCCAAGTGGACCCGCACCCTTATCTCCCATGCCACGGAGGCAGGACAGAATGCCTGTAGCAATTATGACCCCTCGGAGGAGGCTCATAATGAAAAGTGGGTGGTCAAAAGATTGTCCCGCGTTTGGGAACAAGCGGCTCACGGCAAATCAGCAACTAGAACCCCCGAGGAAAACCAAGCCGCCGCAGACGTGCAGGCAGTAAGAACCACTCTCCACAACCCCGCCTGGGTAAACGAGGGAAAGAACAGCCCCCCAGCCAAACCGCAAGAGTGCTACAATTGCGGACAGTTGGGACATTTTGCTAAAGAATGCAATGGCCCTAAAAAAACACAGAGTGCCCAACCGACAGGCACTTTCAATAAGAAAAAGGCAGAGCCCATAGCGACCGAGAACTGAGGTGTCCACATGATGATTTAAAGGAGACACTTGGTGAAAAGTGTTGTCCTTTCTGATGGAACCTGCAGAATGTTTTGCGTTGTCTGTCTGTTTGTTAAATGTTGTTCGTCCTACAGGAGAATTTTCTCACCGCCCCACACCCATTCACCTGAAATGTTTTAACTTTTCCCACTGACACCCACCGCGGCCACACGCCCATTCTGCCGATACCTCTGAGGACTTGCCTCAGACACCCACCACCGCCACACGCCCATTCGGCTGATACCTCTGAGGACTTGCCTCAGACACCCGATCGTAGCTACTCTTCTGATTTGATGGTAGAATCAGAACAGTAACCCCACCATGATGACTACATTTTTGTCCGTTCTTTGGTCGCTCAGGCAGTGGAGAAACGGCGTGAGACCCGCCCTGCCTGGGGACCCCCCCGTTGGTCAAAAACGCTCGGGTAGGGAAGATACGGTATTGGTAGCCGTCCTACCCGGGGACTCCACCCAAGTCTTACCCATCGCGGCCCACACGCACCTCATTCGACCTTTTCTTTCAAAAACAGTTTATTTTATTTAGGCAACCTTTGGGTTGCTGCCACATGCTAGTTACATCCTAGAACATTTGGATGATAAACCTAGCACTGGTCCACCATTGGGAAGTGTGCCGTGTCCAAACATTTGTTTTGGAAAAAAAATGGGGGGAGAGTCACACACTGTGACCAATTATAAGGGTTTAATTGGCCCCAAGAAGGACAGACATACTAACACACCAGATATTAAACCGAAGTATTTACACACACTACGCTTGTCTTACAGAACTCCAGAAGCTCCAAGTCCGGAGAAAACCAGCGAACACAGGAAAAGGAAAGAAAGAAGACAGCCATGAGGACTCCTTTCTTCGTGCTCAACATGTGTGTGCTGGACTGTTGGTTGCGCGGGAACGCGAACCCATCACTCCAAACCCCTTTACTGTTAACACTTCACGGCCCAGTAGTACCGAGGGCCCAGTCACCAACCACGCTGCATTATCCTGGTGTGCCAAGTTCATAACTTGTTACTCCTTATCGTACATCATTGAGGCACTGTTGGCATTGGCTATACTAGGTTGTGCAGTACAGACCATGCATCTCCGCAAGTCAAAAAAGGAGAGCGTACCGCGCTCGAACCCCGGTCTATCGGATCCGATCCCCGATATTCGGCTATGACCAGACCCCAGACCCCCGCGACATATGAATAATAAAACATGCACTGGCGGATTTTCCTGTAAATAAAAAGAAAATGTAAGGAAATGTATGATCCTGAGCTTGACTGCCAAGCCAGGAAAGAGCATATTAAATGTTGTGATTGTTATTGTATGTTTAGAGAGACAAGATTGTATAATGCTTGAAGAATTGTTTAGGTAAAAATAGAGGTTCCCAGTTTATTTTTTTATAGATACATGCCCCTGCCTGACATAGCGCCCTCAAGAATTGTTTAGGTAAATTTTTGTGCAAAGCTAGGGTCAGAGTAGTGGCCATGTAGGAGGTGCCCCACCCCGGTCAGGGAACGAAGAGGACAACATTTATGTGATCTTTCACGCTTCGCGTTAGGATCACAAGACGGGAAAGTAGCCACGTAAAATGGCTGCGTTCCGATTAATCTGGCCAAAACCCAGTTTGAAATGGCTAACCCGAAAGACTGCTGGGAAAAGCAGCTAACAAGACACAAGCAGGCAGCTGCAGACAGTATTGCATATTCGGCTCTGGGGAAGTTAGCCCAGATCGATACTCAGGGCTATCAACAGCCCATCAACCCAGGTATTTGCAGTTACATTCAGGACTGTTTGCAGCCCATCTATCCAGACATCTGCAGTTAAATTGGCTATCCCCGGGAACAATTGCAACATATTAGCAATTGAATACCGGGCCAGACCTGTCAGCGCCTGCAGTGGCCGAAACAAAGACAGGTGAACGACCACCCCCCAATCGAGGAATCGCCTCACCATTGGACACATCGACCCCAGGGATTGGGGACAAATCCAATCACTTGGGACTCAGGGTCAAGGGCCGCCCCGGGAGGCGGAAAGCCCCTGGGCCCTATAAAAGTGAGGGGCCAAGTTCAGATCTCTCTCTCCTCTTCGCCTGCTCGAGACCTTCGCAAGAATAGCAACCGGCAACTGTAAGTTTGAATCCAGCGATCGCTATCCGGTAGAGACACCTAGCCACCGACCTGTAGCAGCCTTTTGAAGCCCGCGGGCCAGATCTGATTGGACAAGCCATTTGTTTCCCTGATCTGGTGGGCTCTTCCTAAGTTAAGTATTGGCCAGTAGTGATAGGTTTATTATATAGAAAGTAGTATTAGGGTATTAATATTGCTTGTTGTATATAATAAATGACCGTTGTTTTAATCCTTACTAAGCGGTGTGCTGTATTATTAATCATAACCTGAACTTGAACCACGTGGCGGTATCATAAAGATACCTGGTGACTCGTGAGCAAAGGTGACGTAATCAGAGCCAATAGGCTAAGGCTAAAAAGAGCAACAAGGGGAAGGATGGAGAGTTCTACAATCCATGGGCTTTGTTTATTATGCACTTTCAAGAATTGGTTGGCATTGAATATTTGAGGGGGGGTTGGACTGTGTATGTTGTTGGTGACTATGCATGGGTGGATGGTGGATTCCTGAATCCTTTGATGTTTATATTTAAAATGTTGAGGGTTGTTTGGGGGTTGGTGGGAGGGAGGAACTATTGGCCAGGAGATTAATATTGTATTTGTTACCGTCGATTGCTTATTGGTGGATGTGAATTTGGATGAATTGGCAGAAGGAGTAGGCCATTACACCCTTCGAGCCTGTTCTGCCATTCAATATGATCATGGCTGATCTGATTGTGGCTGCACCCCACCAACTCAACCCATGCCTACCCCCCGATATACCCTTTTTGATTCTCTTGTTAGTCAAAAGTCTAACTGTCTATCTATTTCTGCCTTAAAAATATCAAATGACCCTGCCTCCTCTACTCTCTGGATAAGATCGATCTAACTGGGGAAGGGAAGGGAGGGGGAGAGGCACCTTGTGCATGGAAACTCTGCACCCGATAAAGAAACCTGGCATTGGGAAGAAGGGGCAGGTAAGAAGCCAACACCCCCCTTTTGCTGTCTATGATCCAATAATAGATACAACACTGATGTTACAAATATCTATGGTGTGGAGATGCCGGCATTGGACTGGGGTGGGCACAGTAAGAAATCTTACAACACCAGGTTAAAGTCCAACAGGTTTGTGTGGCATCACTAACTTTCGGAGCGCAGCTCCTTCATCATGTGTTTTAGAATTTAACCTGTAGTTTTAAGAACAAAAGTTGAAGTGTGAACATTGGGATTAATGCAACAAAAACAAGCCTGGAGCTATTACTCTTAAAAGACTGGAGTCACATTGCCTTAAGAGGTTAACACAGCTAGAAAGGCAAGGTAATTAAAATGCTGGGCTTTTGAAATTGCCAAAAAACATCAAGAAACAGCAGTTCAAAACGTAACCCATGTTTGTTTGATTAAGTAAGCAGAGATAGAACACCAGATGATATAAAGATGCAACATCATGTGAGCTTTCGTATCTAAATAAAATGGAGTTTTGATGTTCATTAAGTTTGTAAGAACAATGATATCATAGAATTTGCAGTGCAGAAGGAGGCCGTTCGGCCCATCGAGTCTGCACCGGCTCTTGGAAAGAGCACCTTACCCAAGGTCAACACCTCCACCCTATCCCCATAACCCAGTAACCCCACACAACACTAAGGGCAATTTTGGACACTAAGGGCAATTTTATCATGGCCAATCCACCTAACCTGCACATCTTTGGACTGTGGGAGGAAACCGGAGCACCAGGAGGAAACCCACGCACACACGGGGAGGATGTGCAGACTCCACACAGACAGTGACCCAAGCCGGAATCGAACCTGGGACCCTGGAGCTGTGAAGCAATTGTGCTATCCACAATGCTACCGTGCAGTCCAAACAGATGTATTTACTTTGGGAGGTAGAGATTAATTAGTTTAAAAGACTTCTGTAAATTCTGAAAGGCTGTAAAACCCATTTACTTCATCAGACCAAACCAAAATTATAAACAAGAAGTAATTAACTTAAAGGTTAGTTTGATGAAAGCCCAGAGCAGGTTATGTTGTCTTGGATATGGGTAGAACTTGGGAAGGATCTCTGATTTCAATTTATCTGGGTGTTTGCTGAGAGAGTTCAATTGTAGTTTGGACCTCATGGAGTTTACAGCTCAGAGTTAATGGTGGTTAAATCGATTTGTACTGGAAGCAGAGTAAAAAATTATTCATTGACTATGTGGAAAGTAGGTAATCTTGGCTTGAATCTGGAAATGGAACAGAAGCTTGAAGATTGCCTAGTTTGAAACCAATGGGAGAATCTACAAGTGGGCTTCGCAGAGTCTTATTGCAAGGTTTGCATTTCCCTTTTGAAAATCACAAGTGAATTTGCCATCACCCACTGGTCAGGCAATGCATTTCAGGTCCTAATCACTCACTATCCAAGTAGGTTTTTCCCATGTCGCCTTTAATTCTTTTGTCGTATACCTTAATCTGTGTCTCTGCATCTTATGAGAACAGTTTTTATTTATTCATCTACACCCCTCAATTATGAACACCTCTATAAAATCTCTTTGCAATCCTCTCATCCCCAAGCCTATCCGATCAATCCATGCAACTCATGTTTCCTAGCCCTGGAACCATTCTTGTAAATATTTTCTGTATACTTTAGAATGCCTTCACGTCCTTCCTAAAAATGTGGTGCCCAGAATTGAATAGAATAGTCCAGTTGAGGCAGAACCAGTGTGTGATAAAGGTTTACCATAACATCCTTGCTTTTGTACTCTACGCCTCTACTTATGAAGCCTACTTTCTCAACCTGCCCCCTGCTTTCAGCGACTTGTGTACCTCTAATGCCAGGTCTGTTTCTGCACCAGTTTTGAATCGTACTGCTTATTTCATACTGCCTTTCCTGATTTTTCCTACCAAAATGTAACATTTTATATTTCTCTGCATTAAATTTAATCTGCTACATATCCACAATTCCAGCAGCCAGCCTATGTTCCTAACTTACTTCCTAACACATTACAATAGTTTCATGTTTTGTGCCATCTGAAAATGTTTAAATTGTGCCCTGTACACTTCGGTCTATCATTAATATACGTCAGGAGAAGCAGTGTTATTGCACCAAACCCTGGGGAACCCCACTGCATACTCTTATCCAGTTGACTACTTTCCCTGTCATGTAGTTAACTTCTGCTGCCACTGTTATTTCATTCTATGGGCTTTGATTTTGTCGGCAAGCCTATTATTCGGCACTTTATCAAATACCTTTTGGAAGTGCCTCATCAAAAAAAGACCTCAATGACGTTAGTTTAAAAAAAAAAGTATTTTTATTCAACAAATTTTCAACATTTTCAAAATACAAAAACAACCCCAAACTAACAAACCCCCCCCCCCCCGAACCCCTCCCCCCTCCCTCAACAATCAATGGTAACCAAATCTCGACAGTGCATGATGAACAAACCCCAACAATTGTAGAATCCCTCCTTCCTTCACGCCACTCAGCTCAAATATCACCTTCTCCAGGGTCAAAAACTCCAGCAGGTCCCCCAGCCACACCACAGGTGGAGAAGCTGACCTCCACCCCAACAAGACCCGCCTATGAGCGATCAGCAAGGCGAAGGCCAAGACATCTGCCCCCACACCCACCTGCAGCTCGGGACAGTCCGAGACCGCAAATATGGCTTCTAGGGGACCGGGCTTCACTATGTAAGACTCCCAAAATTGTACGAAACACCATCCTACAAAACCTTTCCAGCTTCGGGAAGGACCAAAACATATGAATACAACGTTCACTGACACTTCACCTTGATCCCCTCCAAGAACACCCTATCCTACTCCAGAATCCTCCCCATAGATCGCAGAGACAACCCCCTTCTCCAACCCCTCCTGCTGACAGCACCGCCTCCCACGACGAGGAGGCCAGCACCATCAGGAAGGTCGGGAAAACATTCCTCACAAAGTCCCACACCTGCATATACCTAAACCCTTGCGCAAACCTATTCTTCTCTCCCAGCTCCTCTCAGCTTACAAATCGCTCCCCCCCTCCCCCACCCCCAAGGAACAAATCCTTCATTTCCTAATCCTCCTCCCCGAAACCTTGCATCCATCTTCCCCGGCTCGAATTCATGATTCCTCCTAATCGGCATCCTCCTGACCCTGCCCCCAGCTTAAAGTGCTGTCTAAACTGCCTCTAAATCTTCAATGTGGCCACCATCACCAGGCTCACCGAGTGCTTTCCTGGGGCCATCAGGAGCGGAGCTGTTGCCAGTACATGCAACCCTGACCCCTTACAAGACCCCGCCTCCATTTTTACCCACAGAGCACCCGCCCTCCTTGCTCCACGCCTGTACCTTCTCCGCATTCACCACCCAATAGTAATACAAGTTTGGGAGGCCCGGCTCCCCCCCCACCTGCCATGCTCTCTGCAGTCTGCAGTACCACCCTCCTGATCCTGGCCACCTCCCCCCCCCCCCCCCCCCCCCCCCCCCACCCACCAAACGATCAGCTTGTCCACTCCCGAAGAAGGACTTAGGCAAAAAGAGCAGACATTGGAACAAAAACAGGAATTGCGACAAAGCATTAATTTTAACTGCCTGCACCAGGCCCGCCAACGACAGAGGGAGATTGTTCTACCTCAACAAGTAGGCCTTCACCCTCCCCACCAAGCTAGTCAAATTAAACTTGCGAAGCCCTGTCCAATCCCGGGCCAGCTGCACCCCCAAATACCTAAAGTGGATTGCTGCCAAGCGGAATGGCAGCCCCCCTCCTCCCACAACTCCCGGTGGGGAGACCATAATATTTGTTTTCACCTAAATTCAATTTATATCCCCAAAATGTCCAGAATTCCATTATACTTTCCACTGACGTGCTCGGTTCAGAAATATACAACAGCAGATCATCGGCATATAGGGACACCCTAAGCTCCCCCCACCCTACTGTCCCCTTCCACAACCCGAGCTCCTCAGCACAATGGCCAAGGGATCCATAGCCAATGCAAACAGAAGGGTTGTCACAGGACATCCTTGGCCTTGTACCCCGGTGCAGTGTGGAATACCCTGAATTCATGCTGTTAGTACGCACACTCGCCATCGACTCCTTATACAGCAGCCGCACCCACACCACAAACTTCAATTCAATCTTAAATCTCTACAGGACCGCTGTTGTGCTATGTAATTTGGAATAACACAAGCTGCCACTTGATGCAGTTTTGAGTAAAAGATGCTCCAGACTTTGAAGTGAGTTTTATTGAACTATTAGCACAGTTCTCAATGAGTTCGACTCTCTGCTAATCTAAATGTAGTAACTCAGTCTAACTGAACAAGCCTTCCTCTCAGCCACATGCTGGGGTGTGATGCTGAGGATACACCCTGTCTCACTCTGTAGATGTTGGTCTGTGGAAAGAGGCGGGGTGTGAGTGCCTCATCCCTTTTATAGTGAGATACCACCCGAGTGTCCTGACTGCTCATTGGTCGGGTCCTATTCTATGTGTTCATTAGCTGCATGCTTGCATATCATGACATCTCCCCTTTTAAAAAAATGTTTTGTTGGCGTATGTGAATGTATTTACATGTGAATGAGTCTGTCTAACGTGACTGACGGAGGACAACAGAACAGAGCAAACGTTCACAAGTCCAGTCTCTGAGGCTTGCGTCTGATCCTGGTCGACCGCTGGAGAGGTGGCGGAGAGGACGACGGTGCCTTGACTGGCGGGATGGAAGCCTGACTGGTGACCTCGTGGTGTGAGATATCAGGAGGTGGTAATTCAACATATGGAAATGGAGGAGAAAGTGGTTGCGGGCAGGCACACGTACAACACAAGAGCGGAGCATGGCCTGCCGAACAACGACAGCCGGGGCAGACCACCCACCATCCGGTATCTTGATCCTGACAGTGTCTGCCGGGGATAGCACGGCCAGATCGGTGGCATGGGCATCATAGCCCTGCTTTTGACGGTCTCTGAGCTGCTGCATCTTCTGCAGCACCGGGAGGTGATCCAGGTTGGGCAGGTGTATGGCTGGAAGCATCGTCTGCAGGTCCCTGTTCATCAGGAGTTGAGCCGGCGACATGCCAGTGGACAATGGAGTCGCCCTGTACGCGAGCAGTGCAAGGTATATGTCGGAAGCAGAGTCCACGGCCTTGCAGATGGGCTGTTTCACAATGTGCATCCCTTTCTCAACTTTTCCATTGGACTGCGGATAGTGCGGACTGGAGGTGACATGCTGGAAATTATATGACCTGCTAAACGTGGACCATTCTCGACTGGTAAAGCATGGGCCATTGTCGCTCATGACGGTGATTAGGATGCCATGCCTTGAGAACGTTTCCTTACAGGCTTTGATGACGGTCCGAGAGGTGAGGTCCGGGAGCTTCAGCACCTCAGGGTAATTCGAGAAATAGTCGATGATCAATACGTAGTCGCGACCATTCGCATGAATGAGGTCGATGCCAACCTTGGACCACGGAGAGGTCACTATGTCATGCTGTTGGAGCATCTCCTTGCTCTGCGTTGGCTGGAACCACTGACAGGTAGCACAGTTCAGGACCATGTTCGTGATGTCCTGGCTGATGCCGGGCCAGTAGACAGCTTACCGGGCTCTGCGTCTGCGCTTCTCGATGCCCAGGTGTCCCTCATGAATCTGGCGCAGCACAAAGCTCTGGAGACTGAGCGGAATGACAATCCTGTCCATCTTGAGGAGGATACCATCAATCACCGTCAGGTCATCCTTCACATTGTAAAATTGTGGGCACTGCCCTTTCTGCCAGCCATTGGTGAGGTTGTGGATGACACGCTGCAAGAGGGGGTCTTTGGCTGTCTCATCACGGATGAGAACTACCTTCTCATCTGTCGTCGGGAGAGTGCCAGCACACAGCTGCATTGCAATTCGATGTGCTGGATGATCTCCAGCGGCTCACTGGGCGAGGTGACGGAGCGGGACAATGCATCAGCGATAAGCTCCTTGCCAGGTGTGTACACTAAGTTGAAGTCATACCTCCTAAGTTTAAGCAGGATTCTCTGCAACCGAGGCGTCATGTCGTTCAGGTCCTTGTGGATGGTGTGGACCAGAGGCTTATGATCCGTCTCGAAAGTGAATGTTAGCAGGACGTAGAAATATTCATGAAATTTGAGGATGCCGGTGAGAAGACCCAAACACTCCTTCTCAATCTGAGCATATCAGGTTTCAGTGGGCGTCATCGCCCTTGATGCGTAGGCTATTGGTGCCCAGGATGACGTGTCATCTCATTGAAGGAAAACCGCACCGATGCCATCCTGACTCGCATCTGTGGATATCTTTGTCTCCCGGTCCGGGTCGAAGAATGCCAGGACTGGTGCAGTGGTGAGCTTGGCTTTCAGCTCCAGCCACTCTTTTTTAAAAATGTTTTAAATTTATTTTAAAATGTTTTTATTAAGAATTTTTCAACAATATTTTCCACCATATAAACCCCCTCCCCGTAACAAAGAAAAGAAAGAAAGCTCGTGTGGCAAGACATGAACATGGCAAGTCAATAAGATACAGAACTTTGTACATAGGATTCTTCCCATACATATCAGTTTCCGGATCATTCATGTATTTTCTTGCTCAAATGCCCCCCAGAGAAACCCCCCTTCCCCCTCCCTCCCTTCCCCCCCCCCCCCCCCACAAAGAACGTGTCCCCCCCTCCCCCCCGGGTTGCTGCTGCTGCTGTCCGACCATCATCTAACGCTCCGCGAGATGGTCTAGGAACGGTTGCCACCATCTGTAGAACACCTGCACAGACCCTCTCAAGGCAAACTTTATCCTCTCCAACTTGATAAACCCTGCCATATCATTTATCCAGGCCTCCACGCTGGGGGGCTTCGCCTCCTTCCACATTAGCAAGATCCTTCGCCGGGCTACTAGGGACGCAAAGGCCAGTATGCCAGCCTCTTTCGCCTCCTGCGCTCCCGGCTTGTCCACTACTCCAAATAGTGCTAGCCCCCAGCTTGGCTTGACCCGGACTTTCACCACCTTAGATACTGTTCCCGCAACTCCCCTCCAGAACCCCTCCCAGTGCCGGGCATGACCAAAACATATGGACATGGTTCGCCGGACTTCCTGAGCACCTCCCACATCTGTCCTCCACCCCAAAGAACCTACTCAGCCTCGCCCCCGTCATATGCGCTCTATGAACCACCTTAAATTGTATCAGGCTAAGCCTGGCACACGAGGAGGAGGAATTAACCCTACTTAGGGCCTCAGTGCATAGCCTCTCCTCAATCTCCTCCCCCAACTCCTCTTCCCATTTACCCTTCAGCTCCTCTACCAAAGCCTCCCCCTCTTCTTTCATCTCCTGGTATATCGCCGACACCTTGCCCTCTCCGACCCATACGCCCAAAATCACCCTATCTTGAATCCCCTGTGCCGGGAGTAGCGGAAATTCCCTCACCTGCCGCCTCACAAACGCCCTCACTTGCATGTACCTGAAAGCGTTTCCCGGGGGTAGCCTAAACTTCTCCAGTGCCCCTAAGCTCGCAAACGTCCCGTCAATGAACAGGTCCCCCATTCTTCTAATCCCTGCCCGATGCCAGCTCTGAAACCCCCCCGTCAATCCTTCCTGGGACAAACCGATGGCTGTCCCTAATCGGGGACCATACCGAGGCTCCGATCGCACCCCTGTGCCGTCTCCACTGCCCCCAGATCTTTAGCGTTGCCGCCACCACCGGACTCGTGGTGTACCATGTCGGCGAGAGCGGCAGCGGTGCCGTCACCAGCGCCCCCAGGCTCGTTCTTTTGCAGAACGCCATCTCCAGCCTCTTCCACGCTGCCCCCTCCCTCTCCCTCCATCACCTACTTACGGATCATTGCCACGTTGGCTGCCCAATAGTAACCACCCAAATTCGAACGCCAACCCTCTATCTCTGCTACGCTCCAGGAACCCCCTCTTTACCCTCGGGGTCTTGCTCGCCCACACAAATCCCATAATGCTCCTGCTTACCCTCTAAAAGAAGGCCTTAGTAATCACAATTGGGAGGCATTGGAATACAAAAAGAAACCTCAGGAGGACCACCATTTTAACCGACTGTGCCTTACCCGCCAGCGAGAGTGGCAGCATGTCCCACCTTTTAAAATCCTCCTCCATCTGTTCCACCAGTCGCGTCAAATTAAGTTTGTGCAGTGCCCCCCAGCTCCTAGCTACCTGAATCCCCGAGTATCGAAAGCTCCTTTACGCCCTCCTCAACGGTAGGTCGTCTATCCCTCTTCCCTGGTCCCCCGGGTGGATCACAAAGAGCTCGGTCTTTCCCACATTGAGCTTACAGCCCGAAAAGTCTCCAAACTCCCGTAGGATCTGCATTACCTCAACCATCCCCTCCATTGGATCCGCCACGTACAGCAACAGGTCGTCTGCGTACAGTGACACTCGATGTTCCTCTCCCCCTCGAACCACCCCCTTCCATTTCCCCGACTCCCTTAACGCCATGGCCAAAGGTTCAATTGCTAATGCAAACAGCAGAGGGGACAGGGGGCACCCCTGCCGCGTCCCTCGATACAACCGGAAATACTCCGGCCTCCGCCGGTTCGTGACCACACTCGCCACCGGGGCTTTATACAGGAGCTTAACCCAACTAATAAACCCTCCCCCGAACCCAAACCTCCTCAACACTTCCCAGAGATACTCCCACTCTACCCGATCAAAGGCCTTCTCCGCGTCCATGGCTGTCACTATCTCCGCTTCTCCCTCCACCGATGGCATCATCATCACATTTAGGAGCCTTCGCACATTAGTATTTAAGTGCCTACCCTTTACGAATCCCGTCTGGTCCTCGTGAATCATCCCCGGGACACAGTCCTCAATTCTCGTGGCCAACATTTTTGCCAGCAACTTAGCATCTACGTTGAGGAGCGAGATCGGTCTATACGACCCACATTGCAGTGGGTCCTTATCCCACTTCAAGATCAAAGAGATCGTCGCCTCCGACATTGTCGGGGGCAGGGTCCTCCCCTCCCTTGCTTCATTGAAGGTCCTTACCAGCAACGGGGCTAACAGGTCTACATACTTCCTATAAAACTCCACCGGGAACCCATCCAGCCCCGGGGCCTTCCCTGCCTGCTTGCTCCCCAGTCCTTTAACCAGCTCCTCCACCCCAATTGGCACCCCCAAACCAGCCATCTCCTGCCCCTCCACCCTTGGGAACCTCAATTGGTCCAAGAATCGCCGCATCCCCTCTTTTCCCCCTGGGGGCTGGGACCTATACAGCTCCTCGTAAAAGGCCTTAAAAGCCTCATTCACTTTCCCCGCACTCCGCACCGTAGTTCCCCTGCCATCTTTGACTCCGCCTGTTTCCCTCGCTGCCGTCCTCTTACGGAGCTGATGTGCCAGCATCTGACTCGCCTTCTCCCCATATTCATATATCACCCCCTGTGCCTTCCTCCACTGTGCCTCTGCTTTCCCTGTGGTTAACAGGTCGAACTCCGTCTGGAGACTTTGTCTCTCCCTGAGTAGTCCCTCATCAGGAGCCTCTGCATAGCTCCGGTCCACCCTTAAAATCTCCCCCACTAACCTCTCCCTTTCCCTGCCCTCTCTCTTCACCCTATGAGCCCTGATGGAGATTAACTCTCCCCTGACCACCGCCTTCAGCGCCTCCCATACTACTCCCACCTGCACCTCCCCGTTGTTGTTGGCCTCCAGATACCTTTCGATACACCCCCGCACCCACCCGCACACTTCCTCGTCTGCCAGCAGTCCCACATCCAACCTCCACAACGGGCGTTGGTCTCTCTCCTCATCCAGCTCTACCTCCACCCAATGCGGGGCATGGTCTGAAATGGCTATGGCCGAATACTCCGTTCCCTCCACTTTCGGGATCAGTGCCCTGCCCAGAACAAAAAAATCTATACGGGAGTAGGCCTTATGTACGTGGGAGAAAAAAGAAAATTCTCTGCCCAAAGGCCTGGCAAATCTCCACGGATCTATGCCCCCCATCTGGTCCATAAACCCCCTAAGCACCTTGGCCGCAGCCGGCCTCTTCCCCATCCTAGATCTGGAGCGATCGAATGCTGGGTCCAGCACTGTGTTAAAATCCCCACCTATTATCAAGCTCCCGACCTCCAGGTCTGGAATACGCCCCAACATCCGTTTCATGAATCCAGCATCGTCCCAGTTTGGGGCATATACATTCACCAGTACCACCTCCGTCCCCTGCAACCTATCACTCACCATCACGTATCGGCCTCCCTTGTCCGCTACTATGTTCTTGGCCTCCCTTGTCCGCTACTATGTTCTTGGCCTCAAACGACACCCGCTTTCCCACCAGTATTGCCACCCCTCTATTCTTCGCATGCAGCCCCGAATGGAACACCTGTCCTACCCATCCCTTCCTTAACCTGACCTGATCTGCCACCTTCAGATGTGTCTCCTGAAGCATGACCACGTCTGCCTTCAGTCCCTTTAGGTGCGCGAACACTCGGGCCCTCTTAACCGGCCCATTTAGGCCTCTCACATTCCACGTGATCAGCCGGATTGGGGGGTTACCCCCCCCCCCCCCGCCCCCCCACCCCCGCCGACTAACCATCTCCTATCTTAGGCCAGTCCCATGCCCGCGCCTCCCGCACCTTCCAGTCCCCCGTCCCGACCACCTCTTCCATTTTCAGTTCCCCCTCGGCAGCAGCAACCCTGAAATCCCCCCCCCCCCCCCCCCCCCCCCCCGCTAGATCCACATCTAGCTCTTTTGCTCCCCCATATTGCTTCCGTAAGTCAGCTGACTTCTGCTGACCCCGGCTTCCCCCGCCTTCCCGTTGATCTCCCCTGTGGGGGAGACTCTCCTCCTTACCTTCCTCCACCACCCCCTCTTTTTATGCGCGGGAAAAAGCCCGCGCTTTCCTGAACCAGCCCCACCCCGTGTCGCAGCTCCTGTTGCGGCCATTATCCCAGTTCCCTCATACCCGAGTCTCACCTCCCTCCAGCACCGACGCCCACATTCTCCATCATCATAATCTCGTCTACAGAAAAGAAAAAAGGAATTTTAGGAATTTTAACCAGAGCTCTACCCACATCCCCATCCATCATCCCACCCATGAAGTATTCTTTACCCCTATTTACAACCCCCATATACAACCAACAGCTCCCCCCCACAACCACATCCCCTCAGTTCGAGTCCAGTTTTTCCGTCTGAATAAAGGTCCAAGCCTCTTCTGGCGTTTCAAAATAATGGTGTCGGTCCTGATAACTGACCCACAGTCACGCAGGCTGCAGCATGCCGAACCTGACTCTTTTTTTATGCAGCACCGCCTTGGCTCGGTTGAAGCCAGCTCTCCTCCTTGCCACCTCCGCGCTCCAATCCTGGTACACTCGGATCACCGCATTCTCCCATCTACTGCTCTGCACCTTCTTGGCCCATCTCAGCACACTTTCTTTATCCACGAAGCGATGGAACCTTGCCACTATCGCCCTTGGCGGCTCATCAGCCTTGGGTCTCCTCGCCAGGACCCGGTGAGCCCCCTCCAACTCCAGGGGGGTCGGAGGGGCCACCGCTCCCATCAGCGAATGGAGCATCATACTCACATACACCCCGGCATCAGCTCCCTCCACTTCTTCGGGAAGACCCAGAATCCGGAGGTTCTTCCTCCTCGACCTGTTCTCCAGGACCTCGATTCTCTCGGCCCACTTCCTGTGCACCGCCTCGTGCGCCTCCATTTTTACCGCCAGGCCCAGGATCTCGTCCTCGTTATCATTCATTTTATCTTTCACCTCACGAAGCTCCACCGCCTGGGTCCTCTGGGTCTCCTTCAGCCCCTCGATCGCCAACAGCATTGGCGCCAGCACCTCCTTTTTAAGCTCCTCCACACAGCGCTTAAGGAACTCCTGCTGGTCCGGCCCCCATGCTGCTCGATCTCCGCCCTTCGCCATCTTGCTTTTTCCCCCCTCGTTTTTGCCGCTGCTCCAGAGCCTCTTTTCTTGCCGCTCCACCGCTGATCTCGGCCATATACCGTAAGGAGGGACCTTACTGCACCTTCCCACACGGGATCAAATCAAAAAAGCTCATTTGGGGCTCCTCTAGAGAGCCCGAAAGTCTGTTGTCGCGGGAGCTGCCCAACCGTGCGGCTTAGCTCTGCATCGCCGCAACCGGAAGTCAGCTCCAGCCACTCTGTCTGGTGTGCCGCCTTCCACTCAAAGGCAGTTGACTTTTTCACCAGGTTGCGTAGGGCCGTGGTGTGTGTGGCCATGTTTGGAATGAACTTGCCCAGAAAATTGACCATACCCAAGAAGCGCAGCATCGCCTTTTTATCGTCCGGGACCTTCATCGCCTCGATGGCCTTGATTTTGTCTGTGTCCAGGCGCACACCATGCTGTGAGATCTGGTCGCCTAGGAACTTGAGCGGCGATGTGCCATTTGGACCTGTTTAACTTTAGGCCGTTGGCTTGTACACGGCGGAATACCTTCTGGAGACAGGACACATGTTCTTCAGGGGTCGTGGACCACATGATGATGTCGTCCACGTACACAGAAACCCCTTCAATGCCTTCCATCATCTGCTCCACGATGCGATGGAACATCTCCGATGCCGAGATGATGCCAAATGGCATGCAATTGTAGCAATATCTGCCAAAAGGCGTGTTGAAGGTGCAGAGCCTTCTGCTGGACTCTTTGGCTGGATTTGCCAAAATCCCTGTGATGCATCCAATTTGGTGAAGAAGCGCGCGTGTGCCATCTCACTCGTGAGTTCCTCCCGCTTCGGCATGGGGTACTGTTCCCGCATGATATTCTTATCGAAATCCTTGGGATTAATGCATATGCGCAGGTCCCCCGAAGGCTTCTTTACGCACACCATCGAGCTGACCCAGTCAGTCGGTTCGGTGACCTTGGATATGATGCCTTTTTGCTGAAGATCCTTGAGCTGTGCCTTCAGGCGCTCTCTCAGTGGAGCAGGGACACGTCGTGGTGCGTGGACCACTGGCTTGGCATCAGGTCGTAGCAGAATCTTGTATCGATACGGCAGCGTGCCCATCCCGTTGAACACATCTGGATACTGGGCGAGGATGTTGTCGATGCCAGCCTGAAGATCCACATGTG
Source organism: Scyliorhinus torazame (assembly GCF_047496885.1). Taxonomy (NCBI): domain Eukaryota; kingdom Metazoa; phylum Chordata; class Chondrichthyes; order Carcharhiniformes; family Scyliorhinidae; genus Scyliorhinus; species Scyliorhinus torazame. Next base: position 176,900,040 of record NC_092721.1, on the reverse strand, counting down.
AGGATGTTGTGGTGTAAACCCTTTGAATGAGGTTCAGCTGCTTGCAGGCGTGCACACCTAGTAGGGTTGCCCTGTTCGGTTTAACAATTTCAAAGTGTAACCGTGCTTGTGTGTGTCGGTTGGATACGTGCAGATGGCAGGATCTCAGTGCCGTGATGGCATTCCCGTTGTAATCTAGGAGCTTGCAGGCAGCTGGAAGGACCGAGGGGGGCTTCTTAATGCATCTGAAGTCTGCCTGTGAGAGGAGGTTGGCAGAGGCACCTGTGTCCAGCTTGAACTGGGTGGGGCAGTGGTTGACCTTCATCACTGTTCACCATTCGTCCTCGGAATCCACATCTAGAATTGACTGGACTTGCGATGAGTCTGGTGTGGCATATTCACCCGTTGTAATAATGCCCACACGGTAGGCTTTGTCCAGGCATTCATCATCTGGATCCGTTGCACTGCCGGGATCAGAATCCTGTAGGCGATGTTGCATACTCCGGATGCGCCGTCGTCGGAATTGGGAGCGCTGGCTCCTGACTGGTGGTGCAGATCTGCACAGGGCTGCATAGTGGCCTGGCTTCCCACAGTTTAAACAGCATCTGCCTCTTGCAGGGCAGTGTTTCTTTAAATGGGTGGTGCCACAGTTCAAACACGGTAGCACGGTAGCATTGTGGATAGCACAATTGCTTCACAGCACAGGTTCGATTCCGGCTTGGGTCACTGTCTGTGCGGAGTCTGCACATCCTCCACGTGTGTGCATGGGTTTCCTCCCACAGTCCAATGATGTGCAGGTTAGGTGGATTGGCCATGACATATTGCCCTTAGTGTCCAAAATTGCCCTTAGTGTTGGTTGGGGTTACTGGGTTATGGGGATAGGGTGGAGGTGTTAACCTTGGGGAGGGTGCTCTTTCCAAGAGCCGGTGCAGACTCGATGGGCCGAATGGCCTCCTTCTGCACTGTAAATTCTATGAAACACGTCATGATGTCGGCGTCCTGGCGCTCCATGCGTCGTTGCACATGCGCAGTGCGGTTTTCAGCCGCTTCATTATCCCGTTCGCATCGCGCATGTGTCGGGCCCGGAAAGAGCACGTGAAATGGCCGCTTTCGTCAATGTTGAGGCGCTGCATCCGGGAGATGGCCTGCACACTCTCCACCTAGTGGGATGCTAGTTTATCATTTTCTGCCATTTTGTACTGGGAATAGCGATTTTCAGCGTGCTCATGCACTGTGCATGTTTCAATCGTGACTGGCCGAGTCATATGCTTGATCTTCAGTAACTGCTCTCTCAGAGGACCAGAGTGAACTCCAAAAACGATTTGGTCTCTGATCATGGAGTCAGTGATATCACCGAAGTTGTAGGATTGCGCTAGCAGTCTAAGGTTAGTTAAATATGAGTTGAAGGATTTGTCTTTACCTTGCAATCGCTGCTTGAATATGTAGCGCTCGAAGATTTTGTTGGTGTCCACCTCACAGTGGCTGTCAAACTTGTCCTGGATGGTCTGAAACTTTGTCTTATCCTGATCTTCGGCGAAGTGAAAGGAGTTGAATATTTCCAAGGCGTGTTCACCCGCTGTGGTGAGGAAAAGAGCTATCTTCCATGCATCAGACGCACCATTGAGATCTGATGCTTCGACGTAAAGCTGCAATTTCTGCTTGAATGTCCGTCAGTTGGCACTGAGATTGCCGGAGGTCCTGAGCTGGTGAGGAGCCGAAATCTTTTCCATTGTGCCGGTATACATTCACTGGTCGTCACGGATCTTGCTGAGTTGAACTAACTAGATTGAACAGACTCCTGGTATCATGTTGTGTTATGTAATTTGGAGTAACACAAGCTGCCACTTGATGCAGTTTTGAGTAAAAGATGCTCCAGACTTTGAAGTGAGATCAATGTGTTTTATTGAACTATTAACACAGTTCTCAATGAGTTCAACTCTCTGCTAATCTAAATGTAGTACCTCAGTCTAACTGAACCAGCCTTGCTCTTAAGCCACGTGCTGGGGTGTGATGCTGAGGATACACCCTGTCTCACTCTGTAGATGGTCTGTGGAAAGAAGCGGGGTGTGAGTGCCTCATCCCTTTTATAGTGAGATACCACCCCTGAGTGTCCTGACTGCTCATTGGTCGTGTCCTATTCTATGTTTTCATTAGCAGCATGTTTGCGTATCATGACAACTGCCATCAAATAACTCCACTGTACCCAATCAAATACCTCGTCCATGCCCAGCTCCACCATCACTTCCGTCTCCTTTCCCTCAGCAAGGAATGGACCACATTCAACAACCTTCTCACATTCGAGAACAACTCTGCCCCATCTTCCTGTTCCAGCATCAGATACTCCAGCCCATCCACAAATCCCCTCATCCCCTGCTCCTCCTCTGGCGGCTCTGTCCTATACAGTTCCCTATAAAATTTCTCAAATATTTTATTAATCTGCTCTGGAGCCACCACCAACTTCCCCACCTTATCCTGTACCCAAACTACCTCCCTCGCTGCGGCTTCCCTCCAAAGCTGACTGGACAGCATACGTCTTCTTCTAACTATACTTGTATAAACAGACCACATTCGCCCTTCTCAGCTGAGGCACCGCTTTCCCCATGGACAATTGGTCAAACCTCATCTTCCTCTTTGCCAGGAGATCCAGATCCGGGCCCCCCACATACCTCCCACCCACCTCCAAAACCTCCTCTATCAATGTCTGGTATTCCGCCCTCTCCTCCCTATCCACCTTAGCTTTGCCCCTCACTACCGTCTTCAGAGCCTCCCAAACCATGGACTGCGAGACCTCCCCCATACAATTAAACCTCGCATATTTTTTTCAAAATTCATTTAGGGAATGTGAGCTTCGCTGGTTAGGCCAGCATTTATTGGCCATCCCTAGGTGCCCTTCAGAAGGTGGTAATGAGTTCCTTTCTTGAATCGTTGCAGTCCTTCTGGTGTAGATACACCCATTGTGCTGGTAGGGAGAGTTCCAGGATTTTGTCCCAGCGACAGTGAAGGAACGGCGATATATTTCCAAGTCAGGTTGGTGAGTGACTTGGAAGGAACCTCCAGTGGGGTTCCAAGGTATCTGCTGCTCTTGTCCTTCTACATGGTAGTGGTCATGGGTTTGGAAGGTGCTGACTTGTAGATGGTACACAAGGATGCCACTATTCGTTGGTGGTGGAGGATTTGAATGTTTGTGATGGGAGGAGCAATTAAGCGGGCTGCTTTATCCTGGATGGTGTCAAGCTTCTTGAGTATTGTTGGAGCTGCACTCATCCAGGCAAGTGGAGAGTATTCCATTACACTCCTGACTTGTGCCTTGTAGATGGTTGACAGGCTTTGGGGTGCCTGGAGGTTTGTTACTATCCTTTGACCTGGCCTGGCAGCCACAGTATTAATGTGGCTAGTCCAGTTCAGTTTCTGATCAATGGTAACCCCCATGATGTTGATTGTGGGGGATCAGCGATGGTAATGCCATTGAATACCAAGGGCCGATGGTTAGATCCTCTCTTGTAGGAGATGGTCATTGCCTGACACTTGTGTGGCACGAATGTAGCTTGTCAGCCCAAGCCTGGATATTGTCCAGATCTTGCTGCACTTGGACATGGACTGCTTCATTCTGAGGAGTCGTGAATGGTGCTGAACATTGTGCAGTCATCTGCATACATTCCCACTTCTGACCTTATGATAGAAGGCAGGCCATTGATGAAGCAGCTGAAGATGGTTGGGCCTAGGACATAACCCTTAGGAACTCCTATAATGATGTCCTGGAGCTGAGATGATTGGCCTCTAACCACCACAACCATCTCCTTGATCACGTTCCTAATCTTATCACACACGCTCCGGTCTGCTAACAGCCCCATGTCCATTGTCCACCCCGGACTCTGGGCTACCCCTTCTCCAAAACCTCAACCATCCAATGCGGAGCGTGATCCAAAATCATGCTAGCCGAGTACTCATCTTAACCCGAGCCAATAGTGCCTTTCCCACCACACAAAAAGTCAATTGTCAAATACACCTTGTGTACCGGAGAGAAATACGAATAATACCGTTCCCTTGGATGCAAAAACCTCTATGGGTCCACTCCTCTCATCTACCTCATAAGCCCAGCCCCTACCAACCCCCTCCCCCGACTGGGTCAGCAAATGCGGCTGGGACCTGCCAATCTTCGGTTCCAACACCATGTTCAATCCCCCTTCCCTACTATCAACTCATCGGTGTCCAGATTCAGGATGCCCCCAGCATCCTCTTCACAAACCCTGAATTGTCCCAGCTGGGGCCGTATATGCTCACTAACGTCACCAACCTTCACTCTAGCACACCCGTTACTATCACGTACCTGCCCCCCTAATCAGCCACTACCTTTTCCATTTCAAACCTCACCCCCTTGCCCACCAATACTGCTACACCCCCCCCCCAACCCCAAGCCCTACTGTCAAACCCCGAATGAAACACCTAACTCACCCACCCCTTCCTAAGCCTCAACTGATCCTTCACCCGCAAATGGATCTCCTGCAGAATCACCACATCGACCTTCAGGTTCTCCAAATGTAAAAAATCTCTATCTCTTCACTGGTCCCCGACTAACCCCTCATGTTCCACGTCACTATTCTGACGGGGGTCTCTCACCCCCTCCCCCCTATCCGCCATCATCATAACTTGGGACATTGCCCCTCTGGCCTAACCCATCCCTCCTTTTGTTACCATTGAACTCCTCCACCTCCATCCTCCCAGAATCCCCCATGCACTTCCTCTTGCGAACATCTCTCCCTGTATCGATCCCATCCCCCCACCTTTCACACCTCTCACGCCCATGGAAACCTGCTCGACCAGGCTCCAACGACCGCGACCCCTCCCCCCACCACGCTCTTGTTCACCAGCCAACCTTCGCCTGCTAGTGCAGAGGCCCCTGTCTGAGCCCCTGCTCCACCCATTCCCCTCCTCAATAACCTAGTCCCAGAAAAAACAGTGCAAAACCACCCCCCCCCAGTAAAAAGACATAAACCCAAAGCTCAATACACTTGGACCAACTACAGCGGCACGATAGCACAGTGGGTAGCACTGTTGCTTCACAGCTCCAGGGTCCCAGGTTCGATTCCTGGCTTGGATCACTGCCTGTGTGGAGTCTGCACATTCTCCCTGTGTGTGCGTGGGTTTCCTCTGGGTGCTCCGGTTTCCTCCCACAATTCCCGAAAGATGTGCTGTTAGGTAATTTGGACATTCTGAATTCTCCCTCTGTGTACCCAAACAGGCGCCGGGATGTGGCGACATGGGGATTTTCACAGTAACTTCATTGCAGTGTTAATGTAAGCCTACTTGTGACAATAAAGATTATTATTATTACAAACAAAGGTGATCTACACTCCCCCATTCAAAGAACTCAAAACTCATACAACTCCTGTATCTAATACAAAACGAGAAAGAGAAAAAGAAAAAGAGAGACAAAGACAAAGCACTGTCCCCTTCCTCTCAATCCAAGTCCCAGTCCATCTCTCATTTCAGTCCCAGTCCTTCAGCATTCACGAATGTCTCCGTCGCCTCGAAATAGAAACCCCGAGTTGTGCATCACTCTCAACTTTGCAGGGTAGATCACTGTTGCTGTACAATGCTGCCTTCACGCATCCGAAGGCCACTGGCCTTCTCACAAACTCCGACGTCAAGTCCTGATATATTTGCATACCACGCCTTCCCACTTCACCTCTCGCCTTTGCTTTGCCCAACTCAGGACCTTCTCCTTCATGTGAAACTTATAGAAGCAAATTATGACCGCCCTCCGTGGTTAATTAGCTTTCGGTTTCGGTCTGAGTGACCGATGTGCCCTGTCCAACTGGTATTGGGAGGGTTCTTTCCCCTCCTCCAAAAGCTCCGCCAGCATCTTTGCAAAGTACTCAGTCAGCCACAGGCCCTCCACTCCATCAGTCAGGCCCAAGATCCATAGATTTTGCTACTTTGACCTGTTCTCCAGGTACTCAACCTTAGCTCTGAGCCCTTTGTTAGACTCCGCCACCCTCCGCAGCTCCTCACCCATTGAGGTGAACTGGTTACTGTGCTGCAACAGAACCTCCTCCACACCCTTCAGCTTCTCTCCTTGCTCCCGTACCTCGACCGACGTCTCCAACACTGCTCCTTACTGGGGCAATCACCGCCTCCACCCACTCTTTCATCGTAGCCATCATTTCCCTCTGCAGCATCGCCATGTGTTTGGTATACTGCCTCTAAAATTCTCCGGCCATCACCTATGTCAGAGTTTCCACTGTGAGGGAAGCGGCCCCACCCAACAATTTAACCTCCGCCATCTTTCTTCCCACCAGACTCAACAACTCATTCGACGGCAGACATTTGCTCGCCCCCTTCTTTCCAGTGCTCTTCTTCTGGGTGTTCGACATCTCGCAACTTCCTTGAATCTTCCTGCACCAGTTCATTCAAAAACTGCCCTGAAACCGGGCATTGAAGTCCAAAAACCAGAGCCTTCAGCAGGAGCCACTGTAGCGCAACAATTACTCACTCAAGTCGAGAAGAGATGAAATCAATCGATGCTTTATTAAGCAAGACTTGTTCCCCAGCAGCTCAGTTACAGAATGCGGATGCTGGGAGAACTCAAGCTCTTATACTCCGCCTTCAGGGCGGAGCCAGCAGGCGGCAGATCCAATCAGGACCCAGGACCTGTCAGCCAATAGCCTCTCGGGTTCACAGGTACCATACTACCCCATATACATACCACCACATTCACCCCTTGTTAAAAAAGAACCCGGTGGGGTGGTGGTTCGCATGGTGGTAGGGGTTTACAAGGCTGGTCCTGGAAGTGATTTTGCACAGTGGCTATACATTTAGCCCAACAGTTAATTATGTACAGGTTGTCAGAATTATTTACAAGTTTGTTTTCCTTTTCTTGTTGTATCATGCGGATTCCACGAGTCGAGCAGGTGCCCAGGTCATTCTTGTCGATCGCCTCAGCCCCGGTGGAGGTGCAGGTGCTGGCTCGGGCACTGTCTTCTCTGGGAGCGGTGCGCTGTTCGTCCCGGTTTCTTTACTCCTGGGCAGGCACGGGAGGAGGACCGATCCACCCGGGAAGGGAGCGGTCGTGGGGTGCGCCGTGGCAGGGAGGGGGTGTTCGGAATTGGGGGTGTGTGTGTGTTTCCGGCGGGCGCCAGGTCCCGCAGGGAGACCGTGTCCTGTCGGCCGTCGGGGTACGCCATGTAGGCGTACTTGGGGTTTGTGTGGAGAAGGTGAACCCTCTCGACCAACGGGTCTGATTTGCGCGCCCGCACATTTTTTTGGTACAAGATGGGTCCTGGGGCTGCCAGCCAGGTCGGCAGCGACGTTCTGGAGGAGGACTTCCTAGGGAAGACAAGGAGGCGCTCGTGAGGCGTTTGGTTAGTGGTGGTACACAGCAGCGACCGGATGGAGTGGAGGGCATCCGGGAGGACTTCCTGCCACCAGGAAACTGGGAGATTTCTGGACCGTAGGGCCAGTAGGACGGTCTTCCAGACCGTACCGTTCTCCCTCTCTACCTGACCGTTCCCCCGGGGGTTGTAGCTGAGCAGGAACTGACGCAGCTCGTCACTCATGAAGAAGGACCCCCCGACTTCCGGGTCGCGGCGATGCGGAGCTAAGCCGCGCGAGTCGGCAGCTCCCGCAGAAACGGACTTTTGGGCCCGCTAACGGAGCCCCAACGGACCTGTTAAAAAAAAAAACCAACCCGTGGGGAAGAACGGTGGACGCCCCCTACAGCCCTGCATGGACCGGACCCGCAGTGAAACGGCAAGGAAAGCGGCCCTGGAGCAGCGGGAGAAGAAAGAAGAAAAAAAAAAATGGCAGCGCCCACAGACAGAGAGGAGATGAAAGAGTTCATCAAGTGCTGCTTCGAGGAGCTGCGTAAGGAGATGGTGGCGCCTATACTGGCAATGGTGGAAAAACTTGGAGCAACCCAGAAAGCCCAAGAGGTGAAGATTCAGGAGATCCAGGAAAAAGTGAGTGAGAACGGCGGCGAGCTCGTGGGCCTGGCGGAGAGAGTGGAGCGGCACGAGGCGCAGCACAGGACGTGGGCGGGAAGGCTCGAAGACCTGGAGAACAGATCAAGGAGAAACAACTTGAGGATCCTGGGTCTCCCAGAAGGAATGGAGGGGGCCGATGCCGCGGCATATGTGGGCACAATGATCGGGATGCTGATGGGTGTGGAGGCCCCCCCGAGATTGCTGGAGCTGGATGGGGCGCACCGAGTGCTAGCGAGGAAGCCCAATGCAAAAGAGCCGCCAAGGGCAATGGTGGTGAGATTTCACCGGTTTACGGACAGAGAGAGGGTCCTGAAATGGGCCAAGAAGGAACGGAGCAGCAAGTGGGACAATGCGGAGATCAGAATATACCCGGACAGGAGCGCGGAGGTCGCTAAGCGGAGAGCGGGTTTCAACCGGGCCAATGCGGTTAGGGGGGGGGGTGAGAGTCCCTCCAATCCGGCTGATAATGTGGAACGTGAGGGGCCTGAATGGGCCGGTGAAGCGGGCTCGAGTGTTCGCGCACTTGAAGGGACTGAAGGCAGATGTGGCAATGCTCCAAGAGACACACCTGAAGGTGGCGGACCAGGTCAGGTTAAGAAACGGATGGGTAGGACAGGTATTTCACTCGGGATTGGACGCAAAAAATAAAGGGGTGGCAATTCTGGTGGGAAAGCATGTGTCATTTGAGGCCAAGATTATCGTAGCGGATAATGGAGGGAGATATGTGATGGTGAGCGGTAGGTTGCAAGGGACGTGGGTGGTGTTGGTAAATGTATACGCCCTGAACTGGGATGATGCTGGATTCATGAAGCGCATGTTGGGGCGCATTCCGGACCTGGAGATAGGAGGACTAAAATACGGTGCTGGACCCAGCACTGGACCGCTCCAGATCAAGGACGGGAAGGAGGCCGGCGGCGGCCAAGGTACTTAGGGGGTTTATGGATCAGATGGGGGGAGTGGACCCATGGAGGTTTGCAAGACCGCAGGCCAGGGAATTTTCTTTTTTCTCCCACGTGCATAAGGCTTACTCCCGGATAGATTTCTTTGTTCTAGGCAGGGCGCTCATCCCGAGAGTGGGGGGGACGGAGTATTCGGCCATAGCCGTTTCAGACCATGCCCCGCACTGGGTGGAACTGGAGCTGGGAGAGGAGAGGGACCAACGCCCGCTGTGGCGGCTGGATGTGGGACTGCTGGCCGATGAGGTGTGTGGGAAGGCGAGGGGGTGTATTGAAAGGTACTTGGAGGCCAACGACAACGGGGAGGTGCGAGTGGGGGTGGTATGGGAGGCGTTGAAGGTGGTGATCAGGGGAGAGCTGATCTCCATCAGGGCTCATAGGGAGAAGATAGAGGGAATGGAAAGGGAGAGGTTAGTGGGGGAGATCTTGCGGGTGGACAGGAGATACGCAGAGGCCCCGGAGGAAAGATTACTTGGGGAAAGGCGACGGCTCCAGACGGAGTTTGACCTGCTGACCACGGGCAAGGCGGAGGCACAGTGGAGGAAGGCGCAAGGGGCGACTTACGAGTACGGGGAAAAGGCTAGTCGGATGCTGGCGCACCAGCTCCGTAAGAGGGCGGCAGCGAGGGAAATAGGGGGAATCAAAGATGGAAGGGGAGCCACGGTATGAAGTGCAACGAAAATAAATAAGGTATTTAAGAACTTTTATGAAGAGCTGTACAGATCCCAGCCCCCAGGGGGGGCAGGGGGATGAGGCGATTCCTGGACCAGCTGGGGTTCCCGAGGGTGGAGGAGCAGGAGGCGGTTGGTTTGGGGGCACCAATTGGGCTGGAGGAGTTGAGTAAGGGTTTGGGGAGCATGCAGGCGGGGAAGGCCCCGGGCCGGACGGGTGGAATTCTACAGAAAATATGTGGACCTGCTGGCCCCGCTACTAGTGAGGACCTTCAACGAGGCAAGAGAGGAGGGAACCCTGCCCCAGACAATGTCGGAGGCGACAATCTCCCTGATCCTAAAGCGAGACAAGGATCCACTGCAATGCGGATCGTACAGGCCGATTTCGCTCCTCAATGTGGATGCTAAGCTATTGGCGAAGGTACTGGCCACTAGGATTGAGGACTGTGTCCCGGGGGTGATTCACGAGGACCAAACGGGATTCGTAAAGGGCAGGCAGTTAAATACCAATGTGCGGCGGCTCTTAAACGTGATAACGATGACATCGGAGGAGGGAGAGGCGGAGATAGTGGCAGCTATGGACGCGGAAAAAGCCTTTGACCGAGTAGAGTGGGAGTACCTCTGGGAGGTATTGCGCAGGTTTGGGTTCGGGGGAGGGTTTATTAGATGGGTTAAGCTCCTTTACAGCGCCCCAGTGGCGAGCGTAGTGACAAACCGGCGGAGGTCAGAGTACCTTCGGCTGTACCGAGGGACGAGACAGGGGTGCCCCCTGTCCCCCCTGTTGTTTGCATTGGCGATCAAACTCTTGGCCATATCACTTAGGGAGTCTCAGAAATGGAGGGGGATAGTCCGCGGGGGAGAGGAGCATCGGGTATCGCTATATGCGGATGACCTGCTGCTATACGTGGCGGACCCAATGGAGGGGATGGTGGAGGTCATGCAGACTCTGAAGGAGTTTGGAGAGTTTTCGGGCTACGAGCTTAATGTAGAGAAGAGTGAGCTTTTTGTATTACAGGCAGGGGACCAAGAAAGAGGGATAGGGGACATGCCGCTGAGGAGGAAGGAGAGGAGTTTTCGGTATCTGGGGATCCAGATAGCCAGAAGTTGGGGGGCCCTACATAAATTGAATTTGACGAGGGTGGTGGAGCAAATGGAGGAGGATTTTAAAAGATGGGACATGCTCCCGCTCTCGTTGGCGGGTAGAGTGCAGTCGGTCAAAATGGTGGTCCTTCCGAGGTTTTTGTTCGTGTTTCAGTGCCTCCCCATCGTGATCACCAAGGGCTTTTTCAAGAGAGTAGGTAGGAGTATTACGGGGTATGTGTGGGCAAATAAGACCCCGAGGGTTAGGAGAGGGTTCTTGGAACGCAGCAGGGACCGAGGAGGGTTGGCTTTGCCAAACCTAGAGAGTTACTACTGGGCAGCAAATGTGGCGATGATCCGTAAGTGGGTTATGGAGGGAGAGGGGGCGGCATGGAAGAGGATGGAGATGGCGTCCTGTAAAGGAACGAGCCTGGGGGCGTTGGTAACGGCACCGCTGCCGCTCTCGCCGACAAAATACACCACAAGCCCGGTGGTGGCGGCAACATTAAAGATCTGGGGCCAGTGGAGAAGACACAGGGGTGCAATGGGAGCATCGGTGTGGTCCCCGATCAGGGGTAACCACCGGTTTGTCCCGGGGAAGATGGACGGGGGGGGGGGGGTTCCAAGGCTGGCATCGGGCAGGGATAAGAAGAATGGGGGACCTGTTCATTGACGGGACATTTGCGAGTCTAGGGGCACTGGAGGAGAAATTTGAGTTACCCCCGGGAAATGCATTTAGATATATGCAGGTGAGGGCTTTTGTGAGGCGACAGGTGAAGGAATTTCCGTTGCTCCCGGCACAAGAAGTTCAAGATAGGGTGATCTCGGGGGTATGGGTCGGGGAGGGCAAGGTATCGGAAATATACCAAGAGATGAAAGAAGAGGGGGAAGCGCTAGTAGAAGAACTGAAAGGTAAATGGGAGGAGGAGCTGGGGGAGGAGATTGAGGAAGGGCTATGGGCCGACGCCCTGGGTAGGGTTAATACCTCTTCCTCGTGTGCCAGGCTCAGTCTGATACAATTTAAGGTGGTTCACAGAGCGCATTTGACGAGGGCGAGGTTGAGTGGGTTCTTTGGGGTAGAGGATAGATGTGAAAGATGTTCAGGGAGCCCGGCGAACCATGTCCATATGTTTTGGTCATGCCCGGCATTGGAGGGGTTCTGGAGAGGAGTGGCGGGAGTAATATCCCAGGTGGTGAAAGTCCGGGTCAAGCCAAGCTGGGGGCTAGCAATATTTGGAGTAGTGGATGAGCCGGGAGTGCAGGAGGCGAAAGAGGCCGGAATTCTGGCCTTTGCGTCCCTGGTAGCCCGGCGAAGGGTCTTGCTATTGTGGAAGGAGGCGAAGCCCCCTAGCCTGGAGGCCTGGATTAATGACATGGCGGGGTTCATAAAATTGGAGAGAATTAAGTTTGCTTTGAGAGGGTCTGCACAGGGGTTTTACAGGCGGTGGCAACCGTTCCTAGATTATCTTGCGGAGCGTTAGAAGAAGGTCGATCAGCAGCAGCAGCAACCCTGGGGGGGGGGGGGGGGGGGGTTGGATGAGAGACTGTCTGAGGGGATGGACGAGCGGGAGATAGCATGGAGGGCGGGGGGAAACGGTACGCGCGGCCAAGAGCCAGTGTATAAAGCTATGTAAATATACCATCTTGCCTTGTATATATCTCGCTTAGGGAGAATTTGCGTTATTTTGTTACGGGCGGGGGGGGGGGGGGTTATTGTTTGTAAGGGGAAAAAATTGTGTTGTTAAAAAACCTTAATAAAAATATTTTTTTTAAAAATGAAGGAGGACCCCCTGTCGCTATGGATGTACGCGGGGAAATCAAACAGTGTAAAGATGGTGCTGAGGGCTTAAATGACTGTGGCCGCTGTCATGTCGGGGCAGGGGATGGCGAAGGGGAAATGGGAGTACTCGTCCACCACGTTCAGGAAGTATACGTTGTGGTCAGTGGAGGGGAGGGGGCCTTTGAAATCCAAACTGAGGCGTTCAAAGGGACGGGAAGCCTTTATCAGGTGCGCTCTACCCGGCCTGAAAAAGTGCGGTTTGCACTCTGCGCAGATGTGGCAGTTCCTGGTGACTGTACGGACCTCCTCCACAGAGTAGGGGAGGTTTCGGGACTTCACGAAATGGTACAATCGAGTGACCCCCGGGTGGCAGAGGTCCTCGTGGAGGGCTTGGAGGCGTTCTACTTGTGCATTGGCACATGTGCCATGCGGGATAGGGCATCGGACGGCTCGTTCAGCTTTCCGGGACGGTACATGATCTCCGAGTTATAGGTGGAGAGCTCAATCCTCCACCTCAAGATCTTGTCATTCTTGATTTTGCCCCGCTGTGCATTATCGAACATAAAGGCTACCGACCGTTGGTCAGTGAGGAGAGTGAATCTCCTGCCGGCCAGGTAATGCCTCCAATGTCGCACAGCTTCCACTATGGCTTGGGCTTCCTTTTCCACTGAGGAGTGGCGGATTTCTGAGGGGTGGAGGGTCCGGGAGAAAAAGGCCACGGGTCTGCCCGCTTGGTTGAGAGTGGCCGCCAGAGCTACATCGGATGCGTCGCTCTCGACCTGGAAGGGGAGGGACTCGTCGATGGCGCGCATCATGGCCTTTGCGATATCCGCTTTGATGCGGCTGAAGGCCTGGCGGGCCTCTGTCCACAGGGGGAAGGTAGTGGACTGGATTAACGGGCGGGCCTTGTCTGCGTACTGGGGAACCCACTGGGCGTAATACGAAAAGAAGCCCAGGCAGCGTTTCAGTGCTTTGGAGCAGTGGGGGAGGGAAAATTCCATGAGGGGGCGCATGCACTCGGGGTCGGGGCGTATAACTTCATTGCGTACTACGTATCCCAGGATGGACAGGCGCCAGACGGTTGGTGCTAAAAACGCATTTTTCCTCATTATAGGTGAGGTTCAGGGCGTTAGCAGTCTGGAGGAATTTGCAGAGGTTGGCGTTGTGGTCCTGCTGGTCATGGCCGCAGATGGTTACATTGTCGAGGTATGGGAACGTGGCCCGCAACCTGTGCTGATCAACCATTCGGTCCATCTCCCGTTGGAAGACCGAGACCCTGTTCGTGACGCCGAATGGGACCTTTAAAAAGTGGTTGAGCCGCCTGTCTGCCTCGAAGGCCGTGTACCTGCGGTCACTCGGGCGGATGGGGAGCTGGTGGTATGCGGACTTGAGGTCCACGGTGGAAAAGACCTTGTACTGTGCAATCCGATTGATATGCGGGGGAGAGGGTACGCATCGAGCTGCGTGTACCTATTGATGATCTGACTATAGTCTACGACCATCCTCTGCTTCTCCCCGGTCTTCACAACTACCACCTGGGCTCCCCAGGGACTATTGCTGGCCTGGATTATGCCTTCCTTCAGCAGCCGCTGGACTTCAGACCGGATAAATGTTCTGTCCTGGGCGCTGTACCATCTGCTCCTAGTGGCGACGGGTTTGTAATCTGGGGTGAGGTTCGCAAACAAGGAAGGCGGTTCAACCTTGAGGGTCGCGAGGCTGCAGATAGTGAGTGGGGGTATTGGGCCGCCGAATTGGAACGTAAGGCTCTGGAGGTTACACTGGAAATCCAACCCCAAGAGAGTGGGAGCGCAGAGTTGGGGAAGGACATACAGCCTATAATCCTTAAACTCCCTCCCTTGCACCGTTAGGTTTGCGATGCAGAACCCTTTGATCTCTACTGAATGGGACCCCGCAGCCAGGAAAATCTTTTGGGTACTCGGACGAATAGAGAGAAAACAGCGTCTTACCGTGTCCGGGTGGATAAAACTTTCTGTGCCCCCAGAGTCGATTAGGCATGGCGTCTCGTACCCGTTGACCAGCACCGTTGTCGTTGCCGTTTGGAGCGTCCGGGGCCGCGATTCGTCCAGGGTCACCGAAGCCAGTCTAGGTTGCTGCACCGTGGCGTTTTCTTCCGGCCCCGTGGAGCCGTCTATGCTGGGGTCCTTGGCTATCTGCCAATATGGCGGCGTCCATGGATCGCACGCGGTCGGTGGTGGACAAAATGGCCGGCCCCATGGATCGCACGTGGCCGGGGGTCACAAGATGGCGGCGCCCATCCTTCCCTCGTGGTGTCCAGGGCCCAAAATGGCGGCGCCCGCGGGCCGCACATGGAGCGCTGGGGGGGTTGAGTCTGCTGTCCCCGTTCTCCCCCGGAGATTGCGGCGACCCCCCGGGACTGGCACACCGCTGCGTAATGCCCCTTTTTGCCGCAGTTTTTACAAATAGCTGCGCTGGCCGGGCAGCGCTGCCGGGGGTGTTTCGCCGGCCGGCAAAACTAGCAGCGGGGCCCACCGGGATGGTCTGGTGCTCTAGCCGCGCAGGCTTGCGGGGGGGTGCCGGGAGTCGGTCGCAATGGGTGTCCACGGAGCCCAAGGGGCTGCCGCGCGGTCGGGGCCGTAGACGCGGGAATTTTGTGAGGCCACGTCGAGGGAAGCCGCAAGGGCCCGTGCCTCTGTGAGTTCTAATGAGTCTCTTTCTAACAGTCTTTGGCGAATTTGAGAAGAAGTCATACCTGCCACAAAAGCATCCCTGATTAGGAGCTCCGTGTGCTCGTTTGCGCTCACCGACGGGCAGTTGCAGTTCCTTCCCAGAATCAAGAGCGCGCTGTAGAACTCGTCGAGCGATTCTCCGGGGATTTGCCGTCTCGTCGCGAGTTGGTGGCGTGCGTAGACCTGGTTTATGGGTTGAATGTAGACAGCTTTCAGCATGGCGAGCGCCGTCGGGAAATCCTCCGCGTCTTCGATGAGTGTGTAGATCTCCGGGCTCACCCTGGAATGCAGGACCTGCATTTTCTGATCTTCTGTGGTCCGGCCGGGGGCCGTTCGAAGGTACCCTTCGAAGCATGCTAGCCAGTGTTTAAACACGGCTGCTGAGTTTGCTGCATGGGGGCTGATTCGCAGACAGTCCGGGGCGATCCGGAGCTCCATAGTATTTTAAGCTTGCTTAATAAATTGTAGCGCAACAATTACTCACTCAAGTCGAGAAGAGATTAAATCAATCGAGGCTTTATTAAGCAAGACTTGTTCCCCAGCAGCTCAGTTACAGAATGCGGCTGCTGGGAGAACTCGAGATCTTATACTCCGCCTTCAGGGCGGAGCCAGCAGGCGGCAGATCCAACCAGGACCAGGGACCTGTCAGCCAATAGCCTCTCGGCTTCACAGGTACCATACTACCCCTAATACATACCACCACAGCCACCTAACGTGCGACCTCCACCTACATTCTGCTAACAGAAATCCCCTCAATCAAGTTAAACACAATTATCATTTTAACACATCCATGCTAGTACGTATTGGCCATAATCTTCCATTTGATATGGCGCGCAAGAACTGGGGATTCGAAATGTGACACCCCGATTCAAAAAAAGGGTATAAGGATAAACTCAGGAAACTACAGGCTAAACCATCATAATCTTGGTGGGAAGGCTTTTAGAAATGATAATCTGGGACAAAATTCACAATTACTTACTTATGTAATTCAAATGTAGTTGAATTGAGAAATGCAAGCAGGAATGTTTTTTTTTAGTATTTTTAATCGGCAAATTTTGAACAATATTACGATACAAAACAACACCAAACAAAAAAAAAAAACAGTCCCCCCACAAATCATTTCCCCTTCCCTCAGCAGTCAATGGTAACCAACTCCCGAAAGTGCACGATGAACAAACCCTACTATTGTAGAACCCTTCACTCATCCCTCTCAGCGCAAACTTCACCTTCTCCAGGGTCAAAAGCTCCAGCAAGTCCCCCCACCATGCTGAGGTACAGGGTGGAGAAGCTGACCTCCGCCTCAAGAAGATCCGCCTGCGAGCAATCAAGTGAGGCGAAGGCTAAAACATCTGCCCCCGCACCCGCCTGCAGCTCCAGCTGGATTCGACATAAGAAAGCAAATGCAATGTTGTCATTTATCTCAAGAGGCTTGGAATATAAAAGCAGGGATGTACTTCTGAAGCTTTATAAAGCATTAGTTAGGCCCCATTTAGAATACTGTGAGCAATTTTGGGCCCCACACCTCAGGAAGGACATACTGGCACTGGAACGGATCCAGCGGAGATTCACACGGATGATCCCAGGAATGGTAGGCCTAACATACGATGAACGTCTGAGGATCCTGGGATTATATTCATTGGCGTTTAGGAGGTTGAGGGGAGATCTAATAGAAACTTACAAGATAATGAATGGATTAGATAGGGTGGACGTAGGGAAGTTGTTTCCATTAGCAGGGGAGACTAGGACCAGGGGGCACAACCTTAGAATAAAAGGGAGTCACTTTAGAACAGAGATGAGGAGAAATTTCTTCAGCCAGAGAGTGGTGGGTCTGTGGAATTCATTGCCAAAGAGGGCAGTGGAGGCCGGGATGTTGAGTGTCTTTAAGACAGAAGTTGATAGATTCTTGATTTCTCGAGGAATTAAGGGCTATGGAGAGAGAGCGGGTAAATGGAGTTGAAATCAGCCATGATTGAATGGTGGAGTGGACTCGATGGGCCGAATGGCCTTAATTCCACTCCTATGTCTTATGGTCTTATGGACATCCCGAATATGGCTTCTTTGGCAACAGGAATTTGTTAAAGGAAAACTGCTTCAATCAACTTGAGGTAACAGAAAGAGTCGATGGGGATAATGTGGTTGATACGTGGTCCATACTTACTTCCAAAAATAATTTTATAAAGTGCCACATAATAGGATTGCCAGCAAAGCTGAAGCCCATGTAATAAAAGACAGCATGGATATGAAGGTGGTTGAGTGACAGGGAACAAGAGTAGTGGGTGGACAGTTCTTCCTCGGCAACACTACTTCCTTCTCCTTCTTTAAGACTTTAAGACCAACTTTTGGTCACCTCACCAGATACGTCCTTCATTTAGTTTTTTCCTTGCAGTTCTGTAAAATGCCTTGGGTTTTTTTAAAAAACCGTTTAATGTTCTATATAATGGAAGTTGTTGTTTATGCTGTATAAAAGCATTTAAAGATCTGTAAATTAATGCAAGTAAGCTAATCACAAAAGGCTAGTCAGCATGAAATTAGTCATACAGCATCTGTATAGAGAAAAAGTGAACATTTCAGGTCAATGACTGTTCATCAGATAGGTGACCTGTTGTGATGAAAAGTCATCAACCTGTAACATTGGCCAGAACTTTCTGGCCGTTCCCTCAGGTGGGATCTTCTTGTCCCGCCGTCAGCGAAACCCTGTTGTGGGTTTCCCGACCACGGGGATACATACAATGGGAAACCCCGTTGACAGCTGCGGGACCAGAGGATCCCACCGCCAGTCAACGGCGAACCACCTCCACCACTGCAAGACATGCTGTGGGGGATGCTGAAAATCTCGACCCATTGGGTGGAATTTTCCCATCTGGGACCAAGTCCCGAGTAGCGGCAGGGACAAGGGAGTGTTTCGTGCTGCAGAGACTGACAGGAAACCATTCGCAATTCTACCGTCTCTCTATTAAATGTTGCATCCAGGGTTGCGTGCTGTCTTCCATGGCAGGAGGGGCTTGATTGCACGTGACCCGCCATCATATCTGGGTGCCACATCAGTTGAATGAAGAGTTGAATAAAGAAGACAGAACTCCTGAAAAAGGTGGTTCTCCGAAAATGCTGAGGCTGGAAGATGTACCTCTTCGATGATATGGAAGCGGAAAGATGCACCTGACAGATGTTCCCCCCCCCCCCCCCCCCCCAACTGCTGTTATCCAATCCAAGGTTGCTGGTGGCCTCCATCCAGAGTTCAGGAGGCTCCCCCAGATATTCTTCAGGCAAGTCCCGACTTCTGCACGCTACGTTATCGCAGATGTGTTCTGGACTGCCGTGTTTTTCCGCTGCCATCACGGAGAACCACGTGTTGGTTGACGGGGGGTGGCAGTGGGCAGTTTACACAAACAGAAAATTATTAGCATGATCAGAAAGATGTTTTGAGACTGACTAGCACCGATCTGTAACCCTGATTAACTATTTTACATAGCGGAGTGTAATGCCTTTCTTTTTCACGTTAACCTTGTCTCTCTAATTCTGAGATATGTACTTGGTGCAGAAGAGAAAAAGGAATGTCCTCCTGACATAATACATATTATACAAATTTTCAGGAAACTTTTCAAATGTCTAAAATGTACTTACTCAACAGTTGCCTCCAATTCACCTATGTTTAATTGATTATCTGCAATGTTCTTTTTCTTTGGAAAATAAAGTGAACATGACAATTAAATCCACAATGAAGATTTACAGGTGCTTTCACAATCAAAAAATTTAAAATGTTCTGTTCACCTAATGTAATTTCAGTGGAAGAGAAATGGAAACCCTGGAAACATATGCAGTTTCTCTGCTTTTCCAGAGTTTGTATGTCTCTTCCGCTGAATTCATGTCTCACACAATCAGTCTCACATAATCTCTATGTAATCCAATACTCTATGTAATCCAAGGATTTAGCAAATGAGAGACACTTTATTTCATAGAAGAGAATACTTCCAGGAGAATTGGGTTCCTCTAATACCGATGTGTTATAAATTATAATGCCATTGGAATATGTGAATTACTTTGATAGCAGAGTACGATAACCATTCAAAACAATTACATCACCCAGTTTAACAGTGGTTTCCTCATTCATTGAATGTGACTAGAATCTGCACACATTTAGACCAATACAACCTCTTGAGGTGCCTCTTAAAATTTTTCACATAAGGATGTTGTCTACATGGGCTTCAGTAAGGCCTTTGACAAGGTCCCTCATGGCAGACAGGTACAGAAGGTGAAGTCACACGGGATCAGAGGTGAGATGGATACAGAACTGGCTCGGTCATAGAAAACAGAGGGTAGCAGTGGAAGGGTGCTTTTCTGAATGGAGGGTTGTGACTAGTGGTGTTCCGCAGGGATCAGTGCTGGGACCTTTGTTGTTTGTAGTATATATAAATGATTTGGAGGAAAATGTAACTGGTCTGATTAATACGTCTGTGGATAACACAGTGGTGGAATTGCGGATTGCGATGACTGTCAGAGGACACAGCAGGATATAGATCGGTTGGAGACTTGGGCGGAACGATGGCAGATGGAGTTCAATCGAGACCAACGTAATGCATTTTGGAAGATCTAATACAGGTGGGAAATATACAGTGAATGGCAGAACCCTCAAGAGTATTGACAGGCAGAGGGACCTGGGTATACAGGTCCACAAGTCACTGAAAGTGGCAACGCAGGTGGAGAAGGTAGTCAAGAATGCATACGACATGCTTGATTTCATTGGCCGGGGCATTGAGTATAAAAATTAGCTAGTCATGCTGCAGCTGTATGGAACCTTTGTCAGGTCTTACTTGGAATATAGTGTTCAATTCTGCTCGCCACACTACCAGAAGGATGTGGAGGCTTTGGAGAGGGTACAGAAGAGGTTTACCAGGATGTTGCCTGGTATGGAGGGGCATTAGTTATGAGGAGGGTTTGGATAAACTCAGTTTGTTCTCATTGGAACGACGGAGATTGAGGGGCGACTTGATAGAAGCCTACAAAATTATGAGGGGCATGGACAGAGCGGATAGTCAGAAGCTTTTTCACAGGGTGACATAAATAAGGTGCAAGGGGCAATGTTTAGAGGAGATGTCCGAGGGTTGTTTTTTTACACAGAGGGTAGTGGGTGCCTGGAACTCGCTGCTGGAGGAGGTGGTGGAAGCAGGTACGATAGTGATGTTTAAGCGGCACCTTGACAAATGCATGAATAGGATGGGAATAGAGGGATATGGTCCCCTGAAGAGTAGAAGGTTTCAGGTTAGACGGGCAGCATGGTCGGCGCAGGCTTGGAGGGCCGAAGGGCCTGTTGCTGTGCTGTACATTTCTTTGTTCTTTGTACAAGATAACCAAAATCAGCTAGGTCACAGCTGATTAACAAATCATCTTAAACTTGCAATTCTGACATCAATTCTTTAAAAACTGCATCATCTGCTCAACATACTGCTAAATACCTGGAAGTATAAAAGGGAGACCAAATCACTGATAGGCACTATTTTGTGGCTTTAAAAAAAAAATCACTTACTTTCTGGTGAAGAGTTGCCTCTAGGGATGCAATTGTCTCAGTCTTTTCATCCACAAGCTCTTGTAAACTACTCTTTTCTTTATCAAGTTCATAGGCATTTGATCGAATTGAGCCAATTTCTTCTTGAAGTAAGGAAATCTGCCTGGTCAGATCATCTGTTGGGTTACAAGAATGCAAATCGTAATGTTCTATAATTAGCCAGCTGATTATGAAAACTAAAAAGAAAAGGTAAAGTTATATTTTGTCTTTTTTTAAATGACAATGAAGATTACACAAGATGGCAATGGGATCGGTGTTTATATAACCTACCCAATATTATTGTGTTGTCTATAGTATGCAATTCTTTGGTCACAATTTTGAGCTGCACTCCTTTAAAATTTAAACTAATATATATTTCTTTTTTTTTAAATTTAGAGTATCCAATTCTTTTTTTTCCATTAAGAGGCAATTTAGTGTGGCCAATCTACCTACCCTGCACATCTTTCTGAGTTGTGGGAGTGAGAGCCACACACATGGGAAGAATGTGCAAATTCCACACGGACAGTGACCCCGGAGCAGGGATCAAACCCGGGTCCTCAGCGCCGTGAGGCAGCATTGCTAACCACTGCGCCACCGTGCCACCTTAAACTAACATCTATAAAGAGAAAACCCTCCATCAACTCAGCAATAATTTTCCACCAGAATTTATTGATGAACCCATTGGAACTCAGGGTCATTTTAAAAATAAAGTTTGGCAATTTTTTTCATAGTGCAGGTATCACCTGTTTAAAGCATGTTTAAAAGCATAGGGTTTTCACTCCAACACAATTTGTAGATCAAGGACGTTCCCCACATAGAGCTGTCTCCATTTTTGTTTTAACAGTTACTGAGCATGCTCAGTATTTTATTTAAATGAACTGCCATTTTGATGCATCTGTCTCCCACCCTCTCGCTCACGTTTCCAGAACAGATGGGAAACTGTTCAATCTAAGCCATGTTTAATCTAAAACCATTGCGACCTAGTAAGCAAAAGACACTTGTAGAATTATAGAATCATAGAATACCTACAGTACAGAAGGAGGCCATTCGGCCCATCAAGTCTACATCGACCCTCTGAAAGAGCACCCCACCTAGGTCAACTCCCCTGCCCTATTTCCGTAATCCCATAATCCCACCTAACCTTTGACACTAAGGGACAATTTAGAATGGCCAAATCACCTAACCTGCACATCTTTGGACTGTGTGAGGAAATCGGAGCACCCGGAGGAAACCCACGCAGACACGGGGAGAACGTTCAAACTCCAACAGTCACCCAAGGTTGGAATTAAAGCTAGGGCCCTGGAACTGAGGCAGCAGAGCTAACCACTGTGCCACCATGCTGCCCCTTGTGTGCGCTACGCTTTGTGCTCCAGGTCATTGGCAACTCATTCTTTGAGGCATATTTGGAAATGGGTCTTCACTAAACAGCTAGAAAACTAAGGTCCTCTTCCAACCAGCCACAGCAAAGCATCACACCCCATTGATCGAGATCAATGGCGAGAGCCTGGAAAACGTGGACTGTGGAGACCACAAAACAGCATTATTTAATAGGAACTTCTTTATATAAATAAATAACAAAGTTTGACAATAGCAGTAAATCAGCAGAACAGTAGGAGCAGTAATAACTAAGAAAACAGGAGCACTGGTAAAAACAGGTTTTGCTTACAGGTCACCCTCTGCAATACTGCAAAACCCGCCAAAGCTCGCCATGCTCGGAACCCGAGACGCTAGTGAAATAATTACATAGGAGAAAGACTGATAAGGACACTCTGTACCAAAAATGTAACATGGACCATTTTCCATATCTCTCGATGATGGCGGGCACAGAATACAAAATTCATCATCACCTTCAATGTGCTAGCCCAGCCCAACCTTCAACTGAAGAAAAAAAGAGAGTATTTGAGGAATGCAAGACAAAGATCATTCTTTACCAGGCAGCAGCGATTCCCACATTCCCAAATGATTTGGAAATTAGATGAACTACCGGCAACTCAAAATACTGGAGAATTACCAACAGTGGTACTTTTTCAAGATTTTCCAAATCCGGTGGCACGAAAAATGGTCCCACAGCAGCATTCTCTCCAAAACCAACTTTCGTAGCATCAAGGTGCCATCACTTAAAACTAGCTCTGCTGGGTGGGACTTTTTTTTCTTCATTCACGGGATGTGGGTGTTGCTGGCTAAACAAGCATTTATTGCCCATCCCTAATTGCCATTGAGAAGATTGTAGTGGACTGCTCCGTCACCTGAGGAAGGAGCAGTGCTCCGAAAGCTAGTGATTCGAAACAAACCTACTGGACTTTAACCTAGTGTTGAAAGATTAAGGTCATTAGTTTTGAGTGATGCCATTCATATGTCTGACACCAAACTACTGAAGCAACTGCACTACTTGGAATTCAGTCACAGCAGGAGACACCCAATATAGAACATAGAAAAATACAGCACAGAACAGGCCCTTTGGCCCACGATGTTGTGCCTCAAAGCATCCCTGAAGAGGCCAATGTTTCATGGGAAAGCCTGGCTTGTGGCCAATCAAAACAGAGACGGCACATTCAGGAAGGCACTAACACATCGAGACACTTAAAGTTTAGATGTTGAGGGAACGCAAATATTCAAACAACACATCTACCTAACTCTGCAAACATCATTTGCCCCGCATTTGGCAGAGTCTGAAAATCATGCATTGGACATTTCAACTATTTCAGAATACATCACTGTAATTTAAATTTTTAATTTTCATTACAAGGTTTTAAGCAGAAATAAAACTAAATTATATATCCCAGTATCTTGATTACATTTTCCCACTGCTTTCCTCAACATTTGACTTCATACCATTTGAGCAATTGATTTTCAGTTGAACACGTGGCTAAAAAGTTGGTGGAGGAGGAAGGCTTTAGATATATGGATCACTGGGATGTCTTCTGGGGCAGGTGGGACCTGTGCAAGAAGGACGGGTTGCACCTGATCTGGAGGAGCACCAATATGCTGGGTGGGAGCAAGTGCTGTTCGGGGATGGTTTAAACTAGTGTGGCAGGGGAGTTGGAGCCAGTATGTGTAGAGACGGGGGAAAAGAGTGAGACTGATGTAAACATAGCGCAATGTAAGAGCAGGCAGAGGGAAGCCGCAGGGCTCAGAGGGTCTGTAGGTCCTTGAGTACAGTGAAAATAGGAAGGAACTTAAACGTGGAATTGGGAGGGCTAAGAGGGCCATGAAATGTCTTTAGCAAACATGGTCAAGGAGAATCCCAAGACTTTTTGTGCATCATGATCGGCACAAGCATGGAGGGCCAAAGGGCATGTTCCTGTGTTGTACTTTACTCTGTTCTTGACTACAGCCTTGAATGCCTCCCACAACGTGGCGGCTGTGACCTCCCTCCTGTCGTTCAACTCCACGTAGCCACGAATGGCAGCCCTCACCTGCTCACACACCTCATCTGCCAGCAACCCCACTTCTAGTCTCCACTGCCCCCCCCTACCCCCCACCCATCTCCGAGCCACCCACAAATGTACCCATGCGGTGTGTGGTCAGAAACCGCAATCGGCGAATACCCCAAGTCGGCCACCCCTGCCAGCAGCGCCTTGTCCATCACAAAAAAGTCAATCCTGGAGTACACCCGTTGAGCATGGGAGAAGTATAAAAACTCCTTCACCCTCAGCCTCCCACACCTCCACGGGACCACCCCCCTCATACGCTCCATGAACCCTCTAAGCTCTCTCGCCACTTCCGACCCTCGACGACCTGGGACTCGATTGGTCCACGCTCGGATCTATGACCATATTAAAATCTCTCTCAAACGCCACCCTCTTATTAACCAACACCGCTACCCCCCTCATCTTCATATCCAGCAGCGAATGAAGCACCTGCCCCACCCATCCCTTTCTCAGCCTCATCTGATCCCCCAACCTCAGGTGCGTCTCCTGCAAAAATGCCACGTCCACCTTCAGACTCCTCAAATACGTTGACACACGCGACCGTTTAACCGGCTATTCAACCCCCTCATGCTCCACGTGACCAGCCTGGTCGGGTGGCTCCCCCCACCCTTTTCCCCTGCCGATCAGCCATATCCCTTTTTGGGCAGCCTCCCGGCCTCCATCACACACCCCTGCAGGCCCAGCCTCGGATGGCCACAGCCGGGAGACTGCCCAAAAAGGGATATGGCTGATCGGCAGGGGAAAAGGGTGGGGGGAGCCACCCGACCAGGCTGGTCTCGTGGAGCATGAGGGGGTTGAATGGCTGGTTAAACGGTCACGTATGTCAACGTATTTGAGGCGTCTGAAGGCGGACGTGGCATTTTTGCAGGAGACGCACCTGAGGTTGGGGGATCAGATGAACACTTCCCAACTGCGCCACACCCGACTCAAACAAAATTACAACCCCATCTCACCCCACTCCCCTCTACCTGCCTCCTGGGTACTCCCACTTCACTCCAGTTAACTAGCCCGTCCCCAGCTAGCATGATGGCCCCCACCCAGGGCCTCTAACTTCTCTCCTCTCCTCCAGTTCCCCTCCAACCACTCACTCACAAAGAGTAACAAAAGGCATGCTCACCATTACTGCTCCTGAAATACCCATCCCAGACATCTTAAAAAGCACACAAAACTCCTCCAAAGTCCAATGTCCTCACATCCCTCGCAGTCCGTTATCCCTCCATAAAGTCCATCGCCTCCTTTGGCATGTTGAAATAATGCTCCTGTTTCCGGAAAGTCACCCACAGGCGGGCCGGGTATAATGCTCCAAACCTGACCCCCTTCTCAAAGAGGGCCGCCTTCATCCAGTTGAACCCGGCCCTCCTCTTCGCCAACTCCGCACCCAGGTCTTGGTAGACCCACAGCTCACTTCCTTCCCAAATACTTCCTGGTCTGCCTCACCCATCAGAGGATCTTTTCCTTATCCAAAAAGCGATGCAGCCGCACCACTATTACCCTCGGCAGCTTGCCCACCTGCAGGCTCCTCCTCAGCACCCTGTGTGCACTGATAACCTCGAAAGGCCGATCAAAGGCCTCCTTCTCCCCCATCAACTTCTCCAGCATTCTCACCACATACACAGCAGCCCCGCACCTTCAATGTCTTCAGGCATCCCAACAATCCTCACATTTTGCCTCCTGTAGCAGTTTTCCAGGTCCTCCACCTTCTCCCTCAGCATCTTCTGGCGTTCCCGCATCACTCCAAAGTCCACTGCCAATGAGGCCAACTGTTCCTCATGCTCCCTCACCGCCTTTTCCACTTTCTGGATCCCCCGGACCTGGGACTCTAGCCTCTACTTCACTCGCTCAATCCCAGATCTCAGCTCTACCACCTTGGCCAGGTCTTCCAGGGCCTCTTTCCTCTGCTGCTGGAACTTGTTGCTTAAGAACTCCACCAGCTGCTCCGTTCACCACTGGGTAGGCAGCACGCCCTCCCCTTTCCCTCTGCCATATGGAGCACACAAAAACTCTTGTGCTCAAACTGCTCTTCCTTTCTTGTGATGCTCCTTGTGTGCTGATCCAGCCACACGAGAGGAGTATTACCTTCTCTGGGCACTCCTGCACCTTTTGCCCTCAAATGCTCCACCCTTTCGGACTGGGAAAGACCAAAGAAATCCACCTTGAGTGGGAGCCACCAAACGTGCGGCCACTTACTCCCTGGCCGCCACCGGAAGTTGCTTCATTGATTTTATGTCCAGTAGTTTTAGAAGCTGAACAATTCCATGAGTATACCGTAATTAGTCAGAAAATACAGATTACTCACACAATCCGAACAGTAAATAGCTGACCCGAGAGACCAGGAAAGTCCAAGATTTAGACCCCTCGGTCTATGTTGTTAACTGACTGCAACCAGAGCGTTAGTATAGCCATTATAACTGGCATAAAACTACCTCTGGTTAGAGATGGAGGGGAAAATAAATCAAACACCATTGTATTCTGCACAATGTGACAAGGTTTGTGTGTGATATTCCTGCAATGTCATCATTGGGAGGGAAAATTATCACTTGATCCTTGAAAACACAAATACCTACTGAGCTGTAACCCAGCAGAGGGGTGTCGCAGGCTGTGGCACAATACAATCGACTGTATTTGCACCAATGATCTGTTCTCTTTTTTTTCTTTCTCTTCATAAATGACAAATGAAAATAATCTTTCAGGAAAATGGGACATAATTACCTCAAATTTCATACATTCATTGATTTTGTTTTGCTTTAAAAAAAATATATAGTTGGTATTACCAATCTTTTCATTCTGACGAACATTTTTATCCTGTGCAAGTTGTAGATCAGTGGTTTTTAATGAGAAGCGTCGCTGGGATTCAGCAAGACTATCTTCTGCCTGGTCCATTAACATTCTGCAATGATAAATATCACAATGTTGTTGTTGAAGGCAGTAGGGCAGTGCTTGTTTATTAACTTAAAAATATTTTACTAAGAAGTTGAAAACCAAACTAGATTGTACTCTTTTTAAAAAAAGTCACATCAAAATAACGTGAATTATTCCATATTGAATAATAACCCCTTACCAATCATACACTTCCCAAATATGATCCAACAGCATGATTTCTATGCTATAAATTCAATGTAAAACATACTAAAAGCAAACATGATACAGATCAGTTGCAAATGCTACTTCAATATTTTTTCAATTCAATGGAAACGAAAAAAACCTAAGGTCTTGAAATACTGCAGTCCTTGTAGAAGGTGTTCCATTGTACTGTTGGGTAAGGAGTTCCAGGATTTTGATTTTAGAATCAATCATAAGGATCACTGAATCTGCACTGACCCTTGGATAGAGCAATCTACCGAGCTCCAATCTCCCACCCTATCTCCATAACCCAGTAATCACACACTAAGGGGCAATTTAGCCTGGCCAATCCACCTAGCCTGCACGTTTGGACTGTGGGAGAAAACCTGAGCACCCAGAGGAAACCCACGCCGACACGGGGAGAAAGATCTCTGCACAGACAGTCACCCGAGGCCGGAATTGAACCCGGGTCCCTGGTGCTGTGAGACAGTAGTGCTAACCACTGTGCCACCCAACGAGAAGGAAAAATGATATATTTCCAAGTCAGGACAGTTTGTAACTTGCAGGGGAATTTGCTGGCAGTGTTATGTGTCTGCTGCTCTTGTCCTTCTACGTGGGCAGAGATTACAGATTTGGAAGGTGTAATGTATCTTGTAGATGGTCCACATGGCAGCCATGGTGGGCTGGTGGTGGAGAATGAATGTTAAAGCGGTTGATGGAATTTTAAAAAAATGCATTTATGGATGTGGGCTGCTTAGGCCAGCATTTATTGCCCATCCCTAGTTGCCCTTCAGGAGGTGGTGGTGAGTTGCCTTCTTGCACCGCTGCAGTCCTTGAGGTGCAGGTACACACACTGAACTGTTCGGGAGGGCATTCTAGGATGTTGCCTCAGCAACAGTGAAGGAATGGCGATATATTTCCAAGTCAGGGTGGTGGGTGGCTTGGAGGGGAACCTCCAGGTGGTGGGGTTCCCAGGCATCTGCTGCTCCTGTCCTTCTAGATTGTGGGTTTGGAAGGTGCTGTCTAAGGAACCTTGGTGAGTTACTGCAGTACATTCTGTTCGTCGGTGCTGGAGGGTTTGAATGTTTGTGGAAGGAGGAGCAATCAAGCGGGCTGCTTTTTCTGGATGGTGTCAAGTGTCTTGAGTGTTGTTGGAGCTGCACTCATCCAGGCAAGCGGAGAGTATTCCATTACACTCCTGACTTGTGCCTTGCAGATGGTGGACAGGCTGATTGTCATTGCCTGGCACTTGTGTGGCACGAATGTAACTTGCCACTCATCAGCCGAAGCCTGGATATTGTCCAGGGTTTGCTGCATTTGGACATGGACTGTTTCATTATGGGAGGAGTTGCAAATGGGTCTGAACATTGTGCAGTCATCTGCAAACATCCCCACTTCTGACCTTATGATGGAAGAGAAGTCTTTAATGAAGCAGCTGAAGATGGTTGGGCTTAGGATGCTTGGGATACATTCGCACCACACAAGTGCCAGGCAATCATAGCTGATGTGTTATGTACTCTGGGATAACACAGGCTGCAACTGGATGCAGCTTTAACCAAAAGATACTCCAGACCTTGAAGTTAGTTGAATCTGATTGATTGAACCAGTAGCACAGTTAGCAGTTCTCTGTGAGTTTGACTCTCTGCTAACCTAAGTGTGGTTACTCTGTCTGACTGAACCAGACTAACTCTTAGCCACGTGCTGGAGGTGTGATACTGTACATACACCCTGACTCACTCTGTAAATGTTCACCAGTGGAAAGAGGCGGAGTGTGAGTGCCTTGTGCCTTTTATAGTGAGATACCACCCCTGAGTGTCCTGCCTGCTCATTGGTCATGTCCTGTTCTCTGTGTTCATTAGCTGCCTGTCTGTATATCATTATCTGCATGTCTGCATATCATGACATTTCCCTTTTTTAAAACATGTTTTGTTGGTGCTTGGGAACATACTTACATGTTGTGGCATATATTAACATATTTACAAGCGGTGGCATATGTGAACGTATTGACATGTGAAGACAGCTGTCTAATGTGATAAAACAGAACATAGCAAACAAAACAAATGTTCATAAGTCCAGTCTCTGGGGCTTGCGTCTGATCCTTGTCGACCGCCGGAGAGGTGGTGGTGGGGACGACGGCGCCTTGTCAGGCGGGATGGAAGCTTGACTGGTGGCCTCGTAGTTCGAGGTATCAGGAGGTGGCAAAACAACAGACGGAAACGGAGAAGCGGTTGCGGGCAGGCAACTTTGCACAGTGCCCGTCTGTTTCGTCGCACAACAGAACCATCAGCCATACGTACAACATACGAGCGGAGTGCAGCCTGTTGAACAACAGCTGGAGCAGACCAGCCACCATCCGGTATCTTGATCCTGACAGTGTCTGCCGGGGATAATACGGGCAAATCGGTGGCATGAGCATCATAGCCCTGCTTTTGCTGGTTTCAGAGCTGCTGCACTTTCTGCAGCACCGGGAGGTGATCCAGGTTGGGCAAGTGTATGGCTGGAAGTGTCGTCCGCAGGTCCCTGTTCATCAGGAGTTGAGCCGGCGACATGCCAGTGGACAGTGGGGTCGCCCTGTACGCAAGCAGCGTGAGGTAGATGTCAGAAGCAGAATACGCGGCCTTGCAGATGAGCTGTTTCACAATGTGCACCCCTTTTTCAACCTTCCCATTGGACTGCGGATAGTGTGGGCTGGAAGTGACATGTTTGAAATGGTATGACTTGGCAAACATAGATCACTCATGGCTGTTGAACCATGGGCCATTGTCACTCATGACAGTGAGTGAGATACCATGCCTGGAGAACGTCTCGTTACAGGCCTTGATGATGGTCCAAGATGTGAGGTCTGAGAGCTTCACGACTTCAGGGTAATTGGAGAAATAGTCAATAATCAACAAATAGTCACGACCATTCACACGAAAGAGGTCGATACCAACCTTGGACCACGGGGAGCTCTCGGTTTCATGCTGCTGGAACGTCTCCTTGCTCTGCGCTGGCTGGAAGCGTTGACAGGTCGCACAGTTGAGGACCATGTTCGAGATGTCGTGGATAATACTGGGCCAGTAGACAGCTTGCCTGGCTCTGCACCTGCACTTCTCGACGCCTTGGTGTCCCTCATGGATTTGGCGGAGCACCAAGCTCTGGAGACTGAGTGGAATGACAATCCGGTCCAGCTTGAGGAGGATACCATCAATCACCGTCAGGTCGTCCTTTACATTGTAAAATTGAGGGCACTGCCCTTTCTGCCAGCCATTTGCGAGATGGTGCATGACACGCTGCAAGAGGGGGTCTTTGGCTGTCTCCTCGCGGATACGAGGATACCTTCTCATCAGATCCTATCTGGCTGCACCACAGCCTGGTGCGGCAACTGCTCGGCCCAGGACCGCAAGAAACTTCAGAGAGTTGTGAACACCGCCCAGTCCATCACACAAACCTGCCTCCCATCCATTGACTCCATCTACACCTCCCACTGCCTGGGGAAAGCGGGCAGCATAATCAAAGATTCCTCCCACCCGGCTTACTCACTCTTCCAACTTTTTCCAACGGGCAGGAGATACAGAAGTCTGAGAACACGTTCGAACAGACTCAAAAACATCTTCCCCACTGTCACCAGACTCCTAAATGACCCTCTTATGAACTGACCTCATTAACACTACACCCTGTATGCTTCATCCGATGCCAGTGCTTATGTAGTTACATTGTATATCTTGTATTGCCCTATTATGTATTTTCTTTTATTCCCTTTTCTTCCCATGTACTTAATGATCTGTTGAGCTGCTCGCAGAAAAATACTTTTCACTGTACCTCGGTACACGTGACAATAAATAAATCTAATCCAATCCAAGATGCTTGGAGTGTGCTAGCACACAGCTGCACCTGTGATTCAATCTGCCGGATGATTTCCAGTGGTTCACTAGGCAATGTGATGGAGCGGGACAATGCATCGGCGATAATGAGCTCCTTGCCAGGCATGTACACGAAGTCAAAGTTGTACCTTCTGAGTTTGAGGAGGATGCGCTGCAACCGAGGCGTCATGTCGTTCAGGTCCTTGTGGATAATGTGGACCAGAGGCCTATGATCTGTCTCGACAGTGAATGTCGGCAGGCCGTAGACATAGTCATTAAACTTGAGAATGCCAGTGAGAAGACCCAGGCATTCCTTCTCTATTTGCGCATACCTTGTTTTGGTGGGCGTCATGGCCCTCGATGCGTAGGCTACCGGTGCCCAGGATGAAGTGTCATTGCGTTGAAGCAGCACCGCACCGATGCCATCCTGGCTCGCATCTGTCGAGATCATCGTCTCCCTGTCTGGGTCGAAAAATGCCAAGACGGGTGCAGTGGTGAGCTTGGCTTTCAGCTCCAACCACTCTGCCTGATGTGCTGTCTTCCACTCAAAGGCAGTGGACTTTTTCACCAGGTTTCGTAGGGCCGTGGTGTGTGAGGCCAGGTTTGGGATGAACTTGCCCAGAAAATTGACCATGCCCAGGAAGCGCAACACCGCCTTCTTGTCTTCAGGGACCTTCATGGCTTTGATGGCCTTGACCTTGTCTGTGTCCAGCCGCACGCCCTGCTGAGAGATGTCACCTAGGAACTTGAGTGTCGACATGCCAAAGCAACATTTGGACCTGTTCAGCTTCAGGCCATTGGTATGAGCATGGCGGAATACCTGCTGGAGACGGGAAACATGCTCTTCAGGGGTCGTGGACCATATGATGATATTGTCCATGTACACACGAACCCGTTCAATGCCCTCCATCATCTGCTCCATGATACGATGGAAGATCTCCGATGCCGAGACAATGCCAAACGGCATGCGATTATAGCAGTATCTGCCAAACGGTGTGTTGAAGGTGCAGAGCCTTCTGCTGGACTCATCCAGCTGGATTTGCCAAAATCCATGTGACACATTTAACTTGGTGAAAAAACGTGCGTGTGCCATCTCACAGGTGAGTTCCTCCCGCTTCAGGATGTCATGCATTATATTCTTATTGAGATCCTTGGGATCAATGCAGATGCGCAGGTGTCCCGAAGGCTTTCTAATGCATACCATCGAGCTGGCCCAGTCAGTCGGTTCGGTTACCTTGGAAATGATGCCCTGTTGCTGAAGATCCTTGAGCTGTGCCTTCAGGCGCTCCCTCAGCGGAGCCGGGACCCAGCGTGGTGCGTGGACCACAGGCTTGGCATCAGGTCGTAGCAGAATCTTGTATCGATATGGCAGCGTGCCCATCCCGTCGAACACATCCGGATACTGAGCAAGGATGTTGTCAATGCCGGCCTGAAGATCCACATTGGAGGATGTCGTTGTGTAAACCCGCTGCATGAGGTTCAGCTGCTTGCAGGCGTGTGCGCCAAGTAGGGATGCCCTGTCTGGCTTGACAATTTCAAAACATAACCGTACATGGGTGCTCCGGTTGGAGACGAGTAGATGGCAGGATCCCAGTGCCGTGATGGCATTTCCGTTGTAGTCCAGAAGCCTGCAGGCTGCTGGAAGGACTTTGGGGGGCTTCTTGATGCGTTTGAAATCTGCCTGTGAGAGGAGATTGGCAGAAGCACCTGTGTCCAGCTTAAACTGGATGGAGCAGTGGTTGACCTGTCGGAATTGGGAGCGCTGGCCCCTGACTGGTGGTGCAGGCCTGCACAAGGCTGCATAGTGTCCAGGCTTCCTGCAGTTTAAACATCGCCTGCCTCTTGCAGGGCAGTGTTTCTTTAAGTGGGCGTTGCCGCAGTTCGAGCACGTCATGACGTCGGTGTCCTGACACTCCGTGCGTCGTCGCACATGCGCAGTGCGGGTGTCGGCCGCTTCGTTATCCCGTTCGCATCGCGCATGCGTGGGGCCCCGGGAAAAACGCGCGAAATGTCCGCTTTCATCAATGCTGAAGCGCTGCATCCGGGAGATGGCCTGCACACTCTCTGCCTCGTGGGAGTCAAGTTTCTCATTTTCAGCGGATTTGTATTGGGCATAGCGATTTTTGACGTGCTCATGCACTGTGCATGTTTCAATCGCAGCTGGCAGGGTCATGTGCTTGATTTTCAGTAGCTGAGTGAACTCCAAAAACGATTTGATCTCTGATCATGGAGTCAGCAATATCACCAAAGTTGCAGGACAGCGCCAGCAGGCGGAGGTTAGTTAAGAAGGAATTGAAAGATTCATCTTTACTTCGTAGATGCTGTGTGAATATGTAGAGCTCGAAGATTTCATTGGTGTCCACTTCACCGTGACTGTCAAACTTGTCCAGGATGGTCTGAAATTTTGTCTTGTCCTGGCCTTCGGTGAAGTGAAAAGAGTTTAAGAGTTCGATGGCATGATCACCCACTGTTGAGAGGAGAAGCGCGATCTTCCTTGCATCAGACGCACCCACTAGGTCTGAAGCTTTGATGTACAGCAGAAACCTTTGCTTGAATGTCCGCCAGTTGGCACTGAGATTGCCGGAGGTCCTGAGCTGGTGAGGAGCCTGAATCTTCTCCATGGCGACGGGATACATTCGCTGGTCGTCACGGAACCGACTGAGGTAAACCACCTAGATTAAGCAGTCTCCTGGTAGTATGATGTGTTATGTACTCTGGGATAACACAGGCTGCAACTAGACGCAGCTTTAAACCAAAAGATACTCCAGACCTTGAAGTTAATTCAATCTGATTGATTGAACCAGGAGCACAGTTAGCTCAGTTCTCTGTGAGTTCGACTCTCTGCTAACCTAAGTGTGGTTACTCTGTCTGACTGAACCAGACTAGCTCTTAGCCACGTGCTGGAGGTGTGATACTGTACATACACCCTGACTCACTCTGTAGATGTTCATCAGTGGAAAGAGGCGGCGTGTGAGCGTTTTGTGCCTTTTATAGTGAGATACCACCCCTGAGTGTCCTCCTGCCTGCTCATTGGTCATGTCCTGTTCTCTGTGTTCATTAGCTGCCTGTCTGTGCCTGTCTGTATATCATTATCTGCATGTCTGCATATCATGACAATAGCCACTGCAAAAAAGAATGGTACGGTCAGTATATGCATTGACCCAGTATATCTGAAGAAGGCATTACTCAGACCACATCACCCCAAGAAGACAGTGGAGCAGGTGAAATGGCACAAGTGAAGGTGTGCAGGGTGCTTGATGTAAAATGTGGATTTTGGCAAATCCCATTACATATTAAGAAGTCTTACAACACCAGGTTAAAGTCCAACAGGTTTGTTTCAAACACTAGCTTTCGGAGCACTGCTCCTTCACCTGAGGAAGGAGCAGTGTTCTGAAAGCTAGTGTTTGAAACAAACCTGTTGGGACTCTAACCTGGTGTTGTGAGACTTCTTACTGTGCTCACCCCAGTCCAATGCTGGCATCTCCACATCATGGCTCCCATTACATATGGCATCTTTAAAGCTGACTACATTCATGAGCCCAATTGGCAGGTACCGTTTTCTGCGTATGCCATATGGTTGTAACGTGCAAGAACATAATGCACGTCTTCACCATGTCCTGGACAAAGTCAGGGATCTCCAATCGAAGCTCAGGCCTGCTAAATGTAAATTCAGGGTAAATCCCAGTAGACAAGCAAGCTCTACAGCGTTTTCTGGGCATGACAAACTCTCTCTCCAACTCACTTGACCACTTTGCCCACTCTTCCTTCAGGACGTTGAATGGTGTTAGCAAGGACACCACACAGCATCTATTAACAGATTCAAATGAGCATTAGCAACCCCATTGGTGCTACTCAAAAAGGCCTGTACTTTACTACTCTCAGCTGATGCCTTCCAGCATGGACTCGGAGCAGCATGTATATAAAATGGCAGACCAATAGACTTTGCTTCAACGGCTCTCACTGACACTGACTCATTATGCGCAAACTGAGAAGGAACTCCTTGCCCTAGTTTTTGCATGTCAGAAATTTCATGATTTCACATATGATCGTCCTGCAACTGTTACCATTCTGAAGAAGTCTCTCCACACTGTCTGCACTGCTGCAACTCATGTTGCTGAAGTTACAGTTCTATAATGTCAGCGTCGGTTACAAATCGCGGAAAGGAACTCTACCCGGTTGATGCCCTCTCCAGAGCTTTCCTACCCTACACAGGCTAGGCTGATTGCGAGGTGGCAGTGGACACAATGGAAATAACATGGGAGGAGGTTGGGGGGGGGGGGGGGGGTGGAGTGCTGATCCATCACTAAGCAGTAAATGGTAATTGTCATAATATACACCAGTATATCATGGTGCAGACACACACACTGATGGACACACAGCAAGACCAATCAACACACACAACACCGCAGCCAATCACCAGTTATAGCACACTCAGAGGGCATCAGAGTTCCCGCTCATTCGGGATACTGCCTCTCAGAAGGACAGATCTTCACCATGTGCTAAGTGCATAGACTGGTTCGGACAGGCATAGGTCTTTAGTTTAATCTAACATCGCGTTAACCCACAGTGAAAGTATGTTCAACAGTTTCTAACTTAATAAAATAGTGTTGTCCTATTTTAAGTGTTGGTGGCCTGTATGTGTTCCACGAATCCAGAGCACCCAACACATCATGGTACCAGGAGTTGAGGAATGTTAGAACTTCTTAGACCTACCTGCAAGTGATCTGCCTTCCACCAGCATACAGCCATCTTGCAAAATGGACAGCGTCCGCCTGCCGCCGCTCCGCTTCACCAGTAACCTAGGGGCCAACTGGAAGATATTCGAACAACGCTTCCTGCTCTACCTTGAAGCCACAGACCGGGAAGCTGCCTCAGACACCAGGAAGATCGCTCTCTTTCTATCCACGGCCGGGGAACATGCCATCCACATTTTCAATTCTCTCACCTTTGCTGATGGTGAAGATAAATCAAAATTCAAGACGGTCCTCCTTAAGTTTGACAGTCACTGCGACATTGAGGTGAATGAAAGTTTCGAGCGCTATGTATTCCAACAGCGTTTGCAGGGTAAGGATTAACCTTTCCAGTCCTTTCTCACCCACCTCCGCATCCTTGCGCAGTCCTGTAATTACCAGCCCACCTCCGACTCCATGATACATGACCAGATCGTTTTCGGTGTTCAGTCGGACCCTCTACGCCAGCAGTTCCTCAAGGTAAAGCAGCTCACCCTAATGATTGCCATCGAGACCTGCGTGCTACATGAAAACACCACTAGTCGGTGTTCCCACATCCAAGTGGCTGAAACGGCACGGCAAGGTCCCCACGAGGCAGAATGGGTCCAAGCAATCGAGCAACGCCAGGGCCTCAGCCTGGATGAGGGTGGCCATTTTGCGCGCTTTTCGCGGATTCCCGCGCTTGTGCGCACCGAACGAGGGGACGGCGACGTCAACGAACGTACTGCGCAGGCGCGCACCACGTACGACCGCACCGCGCATACGCGGTGGCACAGCGAACATACTGATGCTACAACGTGCGGCAACTGTGGCTCCGCCCACTTAAAGCGGCAATGTCCTGCCAAATCCCGACGATGCCTGAGATGTGGCAAACTTGGCCACTATGCTGCATTATGCAGATCAGCTCAGCCTGCAAACTCTCATCGCTCCAGCCAGCCTTGCAGGAATGTCCGGGCCATTCAACGCACGGTCACCGAGCCAGATTCGGACCTGCTACCCGATATTGACACCGAGGACCCAAAGGCGCTTTTTCTAGTCGGTATCATTACAAAAAACAGGGTGTCCCCGATGCAAAGAATCCAGCCTCTATCGGTACACAGCATCGATCCGGACGATGAGTGGTTTGCCACCCTTACGGTCAACCAGTCCCAAATACGATTCCAGCTGGACACTGGTGCCTCCGCCAATCGCATTGCACGGTCTGACCTCCAAAACCGTTGTGTCAAACCAGCCATCCTGCCATCAGCCTGCCAGCTATTAGATTATAATGGCAATGCCATTGCTGCCAAGCGGCTCATGCCAACTTGAAGTGACACACAGGTCACGCAAAGCCATCCTTCCCTTTGAAATCGTGGACTCCTCGAAAGCCTCCCTGCTTGGCGCGCAGGCATGCAAGCTGTTGAACCTAGTTCAGAGAGTTCACTCTCTCTCTCCTGCTGACGTGTCTGCCTTTCAGGACACTGACTTCAGGGCGCAGCTCGACACCATTATTAACCAGTACCACAACGGCTTCGAGGGCATGGGCACAGCACACTCCCGTACACCTACAAGATTTTATTAAAACCGAATGCCACGCCTGTGGTGCACGCACATCTCCCAATTGGGTGTGCAGCCGGATGCGGACAAGGTAGCTGCCGTCCCAGCTATGAAAACACCAGAGGACAAGAAGGCGGTCCTCCGATTTCTGGGCATGGTCAATTTTTTAGGGACATTCATCCCTAACCTCGCCTCTCATACCACTGCTCTCAGGAACCTGGTCAGGAAGACGACAGACTTCCAATGGCTCCCTGCCCACGAGCGCGAATGGAGAGAACTCAAGGCAAAACTGACCACGGCCCCGGTCTTAGCTTTCTTAGATCCAGCAAAGGAGACCAAAATTTCGATCGATGCCAGTCAATCCAGCATTGGGGCAGTGCTCCTTCAACGTGATGAGGCCTCATCACGGGCCCCCGTTGCATATGCGTCACGTGCGATGACCCCCACGGATGGCCTGGCATTAATGAGGACATAACCAACACAGTGCTCAACTGCCCCACTTGTCAGCACTTCCAGCCGGCCCAACCACGTGAGACCCTGCAGCTCCATAAGTTGGTCACGTCACCATGGACCAAGGTGGGCATCGACCTGTTCCACGCGCTGGGTAGAGACTATGTCCTGATCGTGGACTACTTTTCGAATTACCCGGAGGTGATACGGTTGCACGATCTCACCTCGTCTGCAGTCATTCGTGCATGTAAAGAAACCTTTGCTCGACACGGCATCCCGCTCACGGTTATGTCGGACAATGGCCCCTGCTTCGCCAGGCAAGAATGGTCCAACTTTGCCAGGCGGTACAATTTTGCCCATGTGACGTCCTGTCCCCTGTACCCCCAATCCAACGGCAAAGCAGAGAAAGGAGTACATATCGTCAAACGGCTCCTACGCAAGGCTGCCAATGCTGGGTCTGATTTCTACCTTGCATTGCTGGCCTATCGCTCCGCCCCACTGTCCACTGGCTTGTCGCCAGCCCAGTTACTCATGAGTCGCACCCTGAGGACGATGGTGCCGTCCATCCATGTCCCAGACCTCGACCACGTTCCGGTCCTTCGCCGGATGCAGCTGTCTTGTGCACAGCACAAGGCGGCTCCATGACTCCTGTGCAGCTGATTTCCCTGCTCTGGCTTCAGATGACAACGTCCGCGTCCATCTTCTGGATGGTGGCTGGTCTGCAACCGCTGTTGTCCTTCGGCAGGTGGCCCCCCGCTCGTTCTTGGTTCGTCTACCGGATGGCTCTATTCTGCGCCGCAATCAACGCGCCCTTCGTCTCGTTCCATGCTCGCCACGTGATCCTCCAGTGTCGCCTCGTCCTCCTGCTGACCCTGCCACGGACTATGCAGAGCTCCCTGTCACTCTGCCTGCCCATGAATTTGACGCAGTCCAGCCGACTCCTGAACCGGCGGCTCTCGACCCACCCTTGAGGCGGTCAACCAGAATTTGTCGCCCACCTCAGAGACTAAATTTATGAACTTTTTGAATTTATGGACTCTCTGAATTGTTTCGTTGCTTTGTTTGATCGTTTCCCTGGTTTGTATATAGTGTTGATCTCGTTACTCTTGTTGCATACTGCTTCTCTGCACCAGGCACCTTCCCATGTAAATAGCTTAGTTCTCATGTACGTAGTCCTGTAAATATGTCTTCACACCCCACACGTAGTTAGGAACATTCTCACCACATTATTTATTGCCACATACATACATTTTTTTATAAAAGGGGGGATGTCATAATATACACCAGTATATCATGGTGCAGACACACACACACTGATGGACGCACAGCAAGACCAATCAACACACACAACACCGCAGCCAATCACCAGTTAGAGCACACTCACTATATAGACAGAGGGCATCAGAGTTCCCGCTCATTCGGGATGCAGCCTCTCAGAAGAACAGAGCTCACAGCTTACAGCACAGATCTTCACCATGTGCTGAGTGCATAGACTGATTCGGACAGGCATAGGCCTTTAGTTTAACCTAACATCGTGTTAACCCACAGTGAAAGTATGTTCAACAGTTTCTAACTTAATTAAATAGTGTTGTACTATTTTAAGTGTTGGTGGCCTGTATGTGTTCCACGGATCCAGAGCACCCAACACATCAGTATCAGAAGGAGTTTCCCTTGCCCATGTCTGGCATGATGCCATGAGACTTTGTGGTCTGGAGTCAGTGTTGAGGACTCTCAGGATCGCTCCCCTCTTTATTATATTGCCACTTGTGATTGTTCTGTTTTGCTGGTGGCACAAGGTATAAACAGGGATACTGTTGAAGGAGTCCGGAATGTTCCCTCACTGCTGACATTTACTCAGAAATGTATTCCCCTAGTGATTCACGAAGCAGATAATCAGAAGGTCACAACTGGCTAAATGAGCATGTTGCACAGGTTCTGGCTATGCTGTCCTGTCTATATGTATTTAGCTTTTGACAAAATCATGCTGAAACTATATCATACTCTAGTCAGGCCAGACTGACTGGATGGTCCTATTTCCGATTATCAAGGCTGTAAAGAGAAATTAGAGCTCTAAAATTGGTGCACAGAAGTGCCATAAAACGGATTTCCAGTATCACAGAAATAAATTTTCATGACTTAAGAAACTCAGTTTTGCAAGAGGGCAAGTGAGAGGGAACTGAATTGAGATATACAAGAAACCAAATGGTAAGGACAGCACGGTGGCGCAATGATTAGCACTGCTGCCTCAAGGCGCCGAGAACCCAGGTCCGAACCCAGCCCTGGGTCACTGTCCGTGTGGAGTTTGCACATTCTCGCCATGTCTGCGTGTGTCTCACACCCACAACCCCAAGATGTGCAGGGTAGGTGTATGGAGCGCGCTAAATTGTCCCTTAATTGGATTTTTTTTTAAAAGAAACCAAAATGGTATAGGAAAGATTATTCCAGAACATACTTTTAATTTAAGTGTGGGAAACAAGTGTCAAATACCCAATGGTAAATATAGAACCAATATCAGGATGTTGTGATCGACACTTGAATGGATTTTCAGGCTCAGTGGTAAAAACAAAAATCCTATTATCATCCAACAAACAATTGTACATTGGGAAGGGGCAGAAGTTAGTGTTCCATCAGGAAGGGGAGTTAGAATTATTTTTAGATTCATATTTGCTACTGGAATGGAAGAATAGGTATTCAAATGATCTTATCCAGATTGGGAAGTGAAAAGTCAATTTGTTGGGATTTCTGCCCCAATTACACTCCTGTAACCCCTTCTAGTGTTATATGGACTTTGTGCAAGGATAGTGCAACATTTGCCCTTGTACCTCCTTCCTTGCCACTGTCCAGGGCTCAGACTGAAACAGAGATTTACCTCCTTTAATTTAGTACTGCATTTGCTGAGTAAAATGTAATTTCCTCTATATTGGAGAAACCAAACACAGATTGAGACATTGCTTTAATTATATACCTCTTTTTAACTTTGCAAGTATGGCCCTGAGTGTTTAGTCATTTGCATTTGTACATCTCCATACCACTCTGGTCTCTCTGTCCTTGGCCTCCCTATGGACAATGAAGTTCAAAGAAGAGAACCTTATTGTTCAATTGCAATATACTGCAACTCTATTCTCGATTTCATTATATTCAGACTGAAACCACTGCTCCCATTTTTTCAGGTAGCAGTTATCAGCAGTTATGGTTCGGCTGCTGCCCTTTATAGCTCCTCTGAACTGCTCGTTACACTTTATTTGTCCTATTACCTCTCCATTTTGCCTTCCACCATCATCGCATCCCTTTGTCATTTAATCACTTCTGCCCTCCACCTCATCACCTGATCTTGTTCTTTCCTTCCCTCCCTCTGCTCACATTAAACCCCCAGCCTTGCCCTCCTCAATCCCGCTTTCCCTGGCTCTCCACAGGCCTTAAAAACTGCAAAATCACTAACTTCCAGTTCTGATGAAAGGTCAAACTGAAACATTTACTACTGTACGTTCTTCCCTCCAGAGTTGTCGCCTGACTTGCTGAGTATTTCAAGCATTTTCCATTTTTATTTCAGATTTCCAGCATCTGCAATACTTTTACTTTTGTCCTGAAATACATGCCTGTGTACATTGAGATTTGCTGATGTTTAATTAACTATACAGAACTACATAAGAAAGCGTGAAATTAAATATATTTTAGATACTAATAGCAGCTCACTTTCCAATTGACTGTTTCTTGCTCAGTGGACATGGAGAAGCAAAAAATGAAGAAAAAAAACAATTAAACCAGATTATGAGATTTTGGTCTTCCCAAAAGCACTCGGCATGCATAGCATCGCTCAAACCCAAGTTACGTGGTTCTATCAGTTTTTCTTACATATGGTGACAAAACTGTGATGCTCCTGTTCAGTTTTGTACTGCTGAAAAATATTTATAAATATCATTCATATTGAAAGTTAACATTCTTGCTGTTTTATGCAGCACAACACGAGTTCTTGCCAGAATAATGGCAATCCGTACCCACCAACGTGTTCCAAAATGCAGTTCTAGGGTTTGTTTGAAATGAAACATATCATACACCATTAATCTCCAATGAAGATATAATTTCACCTGATTTGGTTATTTTCTGCTCTCTGTCTGCACAGTTCATCTTCAGTGTCAGATGACTTTCTAGCCAATATTTTGACTTCTTCCTCCAGAGAGGTTACACTATCTTTTAAACAAGTCAACCTCGATCGATGCTCCAGTCTTTCATTTTCCAACTGAGAAGAGCAAAATAATGTGAGACTGAGTGATGGCATAGCAAATGTGCTCAATGTAGGTGTAGGAGACAGAATACAAGTGAGCAATCTAATGTTAAATCTAATTACTATAAGGTTGTGTTAGCGATGACAATTTTTGTTATAATTCGCACTAATATGCTAGAGCAGCACAAAATAAAATGACAAAAGTCTGATGTTCTTGGCAAACACTGACTTTTCAAACTTATGTTTATACAAAATCTAGGTTGCATTTGTTGTCGTGGTAGAAGCATAAGTAAAGCAAAGTCCAGGGCAGGTGTTCTTTATTTATATATATTTTAGATGTAAGTGTTTTATTAAGTATCTTCCTATTTGATTATGTGTATGGATGTCTTTAATAAGTGAACATGCGCGTGTGATGTTATCGGGAGCACGAGTTTTCAATTTAGCCACAAGGGGCTTGTGATGGTTGTGTTTAGCTGCTGGTAGTGTCTGAAGCCAAACTGCATTATTACCTCAAATTTTTCTGAAGTAAAGATTTAACTTGTACAATGCATTTGGCGACCTTTCTTGTGGTCAAATTACCACATCTTTCTGGAGGTGAGGATTAAAAAGGACAAGAAAAAAATTCAAGGTGTAGCATGGCAACACAAAGGTTTATAGAATGAGTAGCTAGTGTGCAATGTGATCAGCGGCAATGGCTATGTTCAGGACTATCAGTGTGTTTGTGGAGAGGCACGGGAACTGGACTGAGTATGTGGGACACTTTTTCCTGGGCAAATGGAATTGCAGATGAGGTTAAAAAGTACTCAGATCTCCTGTGTGTGTGGTTGGCAAAGACTTAAAAGTTGAGGAATTCAGCAACACCAAGGAAACCAGAGGACATTTCATTTGTGGAGTTAGTTGCACTCGCTCAGAATAATTACCATCCTCAGCCTTCAATGATTGCCCAATGTTCCACTGTCATTTTCGAAAGGCAGGACAATCTGTAGGTGCTTTTGTTGCTTAACTGTATCAACTCTCTGAGCACTAAGAATTTGGGGCAGTGTTAGAAGATATGCTCTCGGAAAGATTGGTCGTTGAAGAAGACAGCATACAGCGTCGGTTGTTGCAGGAAGCCACATTAACTTTGAAGAAGGCTCTAGAGATTTCTCAGGGCATGGAGATGGCTTCCAACAATGTATAGGATATTCAAAAGACACATAGTGGAGTGCATCAAGTAAGAAAAGAGCCAGCAAACAAAAAGGCAAAGGCAGTGGAATAATCATTGTAAGTTCAGGGACATGGTGTGCCACAATTGCAACAAAAAGGAGCATTTGGCTAAATAAAAAGTACAGGAGTGCCAAGAGCAAGTCGAAGGCTGGGCAGGGAAGTTCAAATTCAAATGAGCCTCAGTCAGCTACACATCAGCTGGAAAGCACAGAACAGGAAGAGAAGTGCTCCTATGACATGTTCAATGTGAGTGAAGTGCGCACAGAGCATATTTTTGCTCTTCCTCTTCGGTGATCACATTGTAATGAGTACGATTGTCCACCTAAGAAACTCTGTGTTATTGGTCATGGGTTCTTGCATGGCTAATGAGCCCAATGCTAAAGCCACATCTTCAACCGTACACTTAGCAGGTGGTATCCAGGAGGTGGGATTGGTCCTTGCACTCTAGATCACAGGTATTCCTTTCGCACAATCCTTTGCCGGGCTTCTTTTTGATGTCTGATGTCCTCAAAGAGTTGTGTCCCTTCAATCAGGAGGTTTCTCCAAGTAGGTCTCTTCTGAGCTTAGAGAAAAGATTTTCTTTGGCATTCGGGACTCTGCCGGCCCAATGGAGTTGGTTTTGGCTGCTCATGGCCTCGATGCTGGTGCTCTTGGCCCCTTCAAGGACACTGATGTTAATATACCTGTCCTCCCAGCTGATGTGGAGAATCCGTCTCAGACAGTGTTGATGGTACCTCTCCAGGGCTTTGGGGTGGCATCTGAATGCAGTACAAGATTCTGAGCCATATAGAAGAGTTGGGAGGAAGACTGCCTTGTACACAAGGATCCTGGTGTCAGCACGGATGATACGGTTGTCAAAGACTCTCGTCCTTAGGCATCCAAAGATTGGATACGATGTTGAATCTTCACATCAATGTTAGCCCTAGGGAGGAGGTGGCTCCCCAGGTTTGAGAAAATTTTCCACGTTTGGTAAGGGTGATTTTGATGGAGAGAGACTGGATCTTGCCCTAGGGTGGGTTGGTAAAGGAGAGAGTGGAGTTGGCGATGTCAATGTTGTTTTCTTCGTGGATTTCAGCCGTTTGAGGTTGAATTTTCTCCTGTCCATCCTGTAGACAATATCCACTCCACTGGTAAGCTTGCACTTGACAAGGTGAAGAATGGTGGCAATGAAGATGGAGAATAGGGTGGGTGCGACGACGCATCCCTGCTTGACTCAGGTCTTGACCTCGAAGGCTTGTTTTATTTATATTGAGGACTGGACCGACATCTCGTCTTGGAGGAGTCGGAGGATGTTGATG
Source organism: Scyliorhinus torazame (assembly GCF_047496885.1). NCBI lineage: Eukaryota > Metazoa > Chordata > Chondrichthyes > Carcharhiniformes > Scyliorhinidae > Scyliorhinus > Scyliorhinus torazame. The sequence continues at coordinate 176,855,570 of NC_092721.1, read as the reverse complement.
AATTTCTCTGGACAACCGTCCTTTGATTTCTTGATTGACTGACTCAAAATGCATGTAGAGTGGTTAATGTTGCTCCTGGCATTTCTTTTGGAAGTTCCCAAGCAATGAAAACCATTCTATTTATTCTACAGTGGAGGTCGATGGACAGAAACTTAAGATGGAGATGAACACAGGCACCTCTGGATCTGTCATCAGTGAGGAGACCTTCAGGAGCATTTGGGGTTCTAAGCAGGCACCAGCCCTGACTCTTACTCAGTCAGGGATCAACCTTTGAACTGGCGAAATTATACCATTACTTGGAGTGTTTGAGGTGGGTGGACATTGTGCATAACAGCCAAGAAGCAAGAGCACTGCTCCTGGTGGAGCAGACTCGATGGGCCAAATGGCCTAATTCTGCTCCTATTATGGTCTAATCAACAACAGGACTTTCACTAGCTGAAGTGTTGATGGGTAGGAAGCCAAAAGTGTCACCTGGATCTGATCTGCTACATCCTGACTAACCTGAGGAGAGGCATTTGAATCCAAATGACTGTGTGTGTGTGTGTGTGTTTGTATGTATGTAAGGGATTTCAGCAGTAACCAACAATGGTTGCCTGGAGTTATTCTGAACCAAAGTGATCCAGTATCTATACTTGTGATACTAACTAATGGAAGGAATATCCGCAGACACCAAGATCACAATCGTCTATGCCATGACTCTGAGGCAGCCAAGTTTCCGGATCACATGGCAGAAAGAAATAATGCTGTGGAAATTCGACAGGAGGTGGTTCTTGGTGCTCAGGGACATCAAGTGGACACTACTCTGGGAGGTTGAAGGACCTCCTCTCACTAACAACTAACCTACTTCTGCGCCCTCAAGTCCAGCTCAACTGAAGCAAGACTCACCAGTGTCTACTGAGTCATCTGTGGTTCTACACAGGTCACAACAGAGTAGCAAAGTTCCTGAAAGATCGACATGTGGGCTAGGAGGTTTGCTGTTGTCCTGCCTTATGGGGAATTGAATATTAAGGAGGAGGGAGGGGGGGGGGGGGGGGCGCGAAGAGAAGTGTAATAGAGTTTTAATAAGCATCTTCCCATTTGATTATGTCTATGGATATCTTTAACAAAAGTGTGCAGTGCGTGTGAAGTCATCAGGAGCGCAGGCTTGCACAGTATCGCCACGAGGAGTTTGTGTCTAGTTGTGTTTAGCTGTTGCTGGTGTCCGAAGTCAAATTGTTATTACCTCATGAAATAAAGATTTAACTTTTACAACATGTTTGACTACCTTTCTTGTGGTCAAGTTACCACGACAATTATAGCACCAAAAATTGAAAAAGTCTACATTACTGTGTGCATGGAACCCTTCAGGTCTTCTATTCTTTGCTCCAGATGCGATCTCTCATTAATTGCGGTCTCCTGGGAAATCTAAATGTAACATTGAGAGAATTAAATACTGATAAACTAGATTTGATGTTATTTTCTTGCTCGGTGTCATTCACAACTTCTATGTGCTCCTAACAAAGCAGCTTAGGCAAAATATTTGCTTGCATCAGGGAGTCAGTGATCTCCAATCCTCTGATAGCTTTATCAGCCTGGTAAACAAATGCTAAAGCATGTCAACCCTGCATTGTGCTTGTACATCTCCAAGTGGCTGAGCCTTATCTAAGCAACATTAATAACTTATATTTATATAGTACCTTTACCTATAGTATGTATTAAAACACCCCATGATGCTTTACAGAAGCATTATAAAGCAAAATTAGACACTGAGTCACATAAGATATTAGGGCAGAGGGTCAAAAGCTTTGTCAAAGAGGCATATTTTGATTACCATCTAGAAAAAGGAAAGGGATGTTGGGAGGTTTACCAACGGAATTCCAGAGCTAAGGACCAAGGCAGCTGAAGGCACAGCCATTAAACTAAGAAATAATTATAATTTAGGGTGTGAGTTTGGCAAACAATTTATTTTTCAATTGACCCAATTTGTAGGGCAAAATGGACTTTTGATTCATTATTGCCAGATTTGCACTATTAGAGACCAATTTAATATCAGCAAGAGGTTCATGGCAGAATTACACACTTCTAAATTTCATTCTGATACGTTAAGGTAACACAACTCAATTTTATTGAAGGCAGTAATATGCAATACAGGATAAAATTTATGCCAAGTGTACTTCTTGACAGAAGAATTATTATATGATATTTGCAGAATACAAACACAGGAACTGAAAATCCTGACATTGTAGTGTAAAAGGGCAGCACGGTAGGACAAGGGCAGCTCAGTAGCTAGCACAATTGCTTCACAGTTCCATGGATCCAGGTTCGATTCCCGGCTTGGGTCATCTGTGCGGAGTCTGCATGTTGTCCCCGTGTGTGCGTGGGTTTCCTCCGGGTGCTCCGGTTTCCTCCCACAGTCCAAAGATGTGCAGGTTAGGTGGATTGGCCAGACTAAATTGCCCATAGTGTTCAAAAAGGTTAGGTGGGGTTACTGGTTTGTGTAGATAGGGTGGAAGTGTAGGCTTAGGTGGGTTGGTCTTTCCGGTGCAGACTCGACGGGCCTCCTTCTGCACTGTAAATTCTATGTCTATATCTATAAAAGTATATGCATTGTAGAAGTGGCATAATGGAGATTGAATGTGATAACCAACTCATTTTCTATACTTAAATTATTCTACCTGGATAAAATTAACAAATCTCATTGAAACATTAGTACAAAAGATGTTTGTTATGATCATCGTGGAAAGCATGCACTGTAACCAAAACATGTTTTTTAAATTACAAATTAGATGTGATATTAGCTACACAAATGGGACAATTTCAAAATATGCACCGCAGACTCAGTAGAGTCTCAGAGGAGTAGATATAAATCCATTTTGTGGGCAGAAATGGGGTATGAAGTATAATTTTCGGCACAAGAAAACAAAATAAAAGCTTTGGCTCCTGACCGGAAGTAACAAATGAAATGAAAAGCCACGGATCCCCGTATTCCTGTCTCATCCCAGTCCAAAGCGCTGTGCAGAGGAGGGAGGAATCAAACATTAGAGATAAAGATGCAATCAGCAGCAAACAGATTTCAAATATAATGGTGTACGGTGAAATATAATGCTTTTGCTAAGTTTAGAAAACCTTTTCCTCCCATCTTTAAGACCAGGTAGCATAAACAGGCACAGAGAAACCATTTTCATGATTCCTCACCAAATCCTGTTTGGCTGAGGATTAGAAGCAATGTTCTATGGAGTTGCAAGATTAATGTTTTGTAAGTAGAATGAATAATTACCGAGATTCTCCATTCCAGATTCCAAGTGCTGCTGCCAGTGAACAATCTGGACTGTGTCCGGCTGGCGCTCGGGGCATCACCAGGGTAGGATTCTCATGGCTTGACTATGCGAAATATGCATAGCATCAAACATGCCAGTTTCCCTGCATCTTGAATGGGGGCCCTCATCCCAACATTGAAGGACAGGCAATCCCTCACAATGCAAATATTAACCCACGCCCCACTGACGAGAGGAGCACCCTCTTCCCCCCTCACCCAACACCATATATTCATGAGGATGATCTGACCCCCTCAGAACCCCTCCAGAGCCTCCCCAAGACCTCCCCCGGCCCCTTCAGCCACTGGTCCCCTTCAGCTACTACCCCACCTAGCCCTCCCCCTTGTTCCCTCTCCACATTTTCAATGGTGCACTGCCCCCATGGCACAGACACCCTCACAGTAGCTCCTAGTGCAGGGCAGGAAGCCCACTATGGCCAGCAGGGAGGGGCTGGAGACTGGGGACAGGACTGCCACCCAGCGCCAATCCCATTTTTAGCCCTATACAGGATTCTCCGGCCGATCGGGGTTCCCGATCTTAACAGCGGTGAAGGGAGAGGAGAGTCCCAGCCATACTGTTTCTTAGTTTTTTAAAAGCATTAAAGGGATTATCTAAGACTGATTATCTAATAACTCCAATGTCTTGTTTGGTTGAGTAAACCACTTTAGATTTAGGTTGTGCTTTCCCTCACCTTTAATCGTTCCCGAAGACTGTCTCGTTCCGTGGTCATCCTCCGCAGATCTGCTACAGCTTCATCGCGCTCACATTCTAAACGTCGCAGTATATCTTGTGCAGTCAGGCTGTTTTTCTGAGATCTCGGAGATTTGGCAGCATCCCTGCGTAGTCTAGTAAGCTCTTCCTGGGCCTAGGTTATTTTATGCAATTAGCAAATGAGCATAACAAAAATGTAAATGTATTTGGTTTAAAAGAAGCTATTCTTGCAAGTTAGTTACATGTCCTGGTCAGAGTTACACCGGAAATAAATTGGTTTTCATTAGCATAAGTACTTGTAAATTTATAATACAGAAATTCAGTTATGCTTTAAATCAGTCCAGCCATAGCCATTGCCAGCTTTTTATATCACAACGAAGGCTTTGTGTCTAGCACCATGAAATTCAAGCCTCTGATCATTCTGGAACATGTTCAAAGCCATATTAATTTCTTCTTTACAGCATTTCTATTAAGATGCCATGTGCTGCAGCTACAACACATCATCACCTACCCAGCCACGTCCACTGTTTCTTATTTCCGAAGGGAATTCTCCATTTAATCTTTGGGGTACCTGGAGCTCGGAAGTTACAGCAATTATCTTTCACTTGCGCCAAGGACCCCGGGTTCGATCCCGGCCCTGGGTCACTGTCTGTGTACAGTTTGTACATTATCCTTGTGTCTGCATGGCTCTCACCCCCATAACCTAAAGATGTGCAGGTTAGCTGAATTGGCCACGCTAAATTGCCCCTTAATTGGAAAAAAAGAATTGGGTCCTCTAAATTTTTTTTAGAATTCTCTTTCACTTTGTGAACTCTGCACTCAGGTGAAGCTGCTCTGTGAGAATACTTTGATTTTTAATTCATTTACTGTTTTATTATCGCGATTACTTCTTTTTCTTTTAATTCCCTGGATCTTAGTTTAAATCAATGCCATGACAGTGAAAAAAGAGTATACTCACCAGGCAATTGTTCACCTGCCTTTCCTGTGACATCATACTTAGCATTCACATCAAAAATTCAAAAAATAAATCAGTCTGTTTCAAATTAGTTGTTTATATCCCGCTCCAGCGTCATTCAGCTCACGCTACTCCTGCTGCCACTGTTTACATCTCTCTCCAGTCTTGCTCAGCTCCTGCTCCCCAATGTGGTGATATGCATGTGCACATCAATGTATATAGTTATCGGTAGGACCTCCGACCAGCAGGTGGTGATAGAGAACCATCATGTGACTTGAGAGATTTGACAGTTGGTAGGAAGCCGCACTACAGGACAGTCGCACAAGAAGTGGCTCCAGGAGAATTCACTGAATTCAATCATTGTCATCGCCTCTATTATAGTTTGTTATCTTTTCACGTGTTTGTTAACAAATCATTTTACTAGTTAAAGAACTAGATGTTCTTTTTTTTAAAAAAAATATTTTATTGAAAATTTTTGGTCAACCAACACAGTACATTGTGCATCCTTTACATAATATTATAACAACACAAATAACAATGACCTATTTTATAAACAGAAAATGAATAAATAATAAATAACAAAAATGAAAACTAACCCGAATTGGCAACTGCCTTATCACAAGTAACACTCTCCAAAAATATAATTTAACAGTCCAATATATAATTATCTGTAGCAACAACCTATACATATTATACAGTATATATTAACAACCCTGAGAGTCCTTCTGGTTCCTCCTCTCCCCCCCCCCCCCGTGTCCCCCCCCCCCCCCGCCGATCCTGGGCTGCTGCTGCCTTCTTTTTTCCATTTCATCTATCTTTCTGCGAGGTATTCGACGAACGGTTGCCACCGCCTGGTGAACCCTTGAGCCGACCCCCTTAGAACGAACTAAATCCGCTCTAACTTTATAAACCCTGCCATGTCATTTATCCAGGTCCCCACCCCCGGGGGCTTGGCTTCTTTCCACATTAGCAATATCCTGCGCCGGGCTACTAGGGACGCAAAGGCCAAAACATCGGCCTCGCTCGCCTCCTGCACTCCCGGCTTTTGTGCAACCCCAAATATAGCCAACACCCAGCTTGGTTCGACCCGGACCCCCACTACTTTTGAAAGCACCTTTGTCACCCCCATCCAAAACCCCTGTAGTGCCGGGCATGACCAAAACATATGGGTATGATTCGCTGGGCTTCTCGAGCACCTCGCACACCGATCCTCCACCCCAAAAAATTTACTGAGCCGTGCTCCAGTCATATGCGCCCTGTGTAATACCTTAAACTGAATCAGGCTTAGCCTGGCACACGAGGACGACGAGTTTACCCTGCTTAGGGCATCTGCCCATAGCACCTCCTCGATCTCCTCCCCCAGCTCTTCTTCCCATTTCCCTTTTAGTTCATCTACCATAGCCTCCCCTTCGTCCCTCATTTCCCTATATATATCTGACACCTTATCTTCCCCCACCCATGTCTTTGAGATCACTCTGTCCTGCACCTCTTGTGTCGGGAGCTGCGGGAATTCCCTCACCTGTTGCCTCGCAAAAGCCCTCAGTTGCATATACCTGAATGCATTCCCTTGGGGCAACCCATATTTCTCGGTCAGCGCTCCCAGACTCGCGAACTTCCCATCCACAAACAGATCTTTCAGTTGCGTTATTCCTGCTCTTTGCCACATTCCATATCCCCCATCCATTCCCCCCGGGGCAAACCTATGGTTGTTTCTTATCGGGGACCCCCCCAAGGCTCCAGTCTTTCCCCTATGCCGTCTCCACTGTCCCCAAATCTTCAGTGTAGCCACCACCACCGGGCTTGTGGTGTAGTTCCTCGGTGAGAACGGCAATGGGGCTGTCACCATAGCCTGTAGGCTAGTCCCCCTACAGGACGCCCTCTCTAATCTCTTCCACGCCGCTCCCTCCTCCTCTCCCATCCACTTACTCACCATTGAAATATTAGCGGCCCAATAATACTCACTTAGGCTCGGTAGTGCCAGCCCCCCCCTATCACTGTTACGCTGTAAGAATCCCTTCCTCACTCTCGGGGTCTTCCCGGCCCACACAAAACCCATGATGCTCTTTTCAATCCTTTTTAAAAAAGCCTTCGTGATCACCACCGGGAGGCACTGAAACACAAAGAGGAATCTCGGGAGGACCACCATCTTAACCGCCTGCACCCTCCCTGCCAGTGACAGGGATACCAAATCCCATCTCTTGAAATCCTCCTCCATTTGTTCCACCAACCGCGTTAAATTTAACCTATGCAATGTGCCCCAATTCTTGGCTATCTGGATCCCCAGGTAACGAAAGTCCCTTGCTACCTTCCTCAACGGTAGGTCCTCTATTTCTCTACTCTGCTCCCCTGGATGCACCACAAACAACTCACTTTTCCCCATGTTCAATTTATACCCTGAAAAATCCCCAAACTCCCCAAGTATCCGCATTATTTCTGGCATCCCCTCCGCCGGGTCTGCCACATATAGTAACAAATCGTCCACGTACAAAGATACCCGGTGTTCTTCTCCTCCTCTAAGTACTCCCCTCCACTTCTTGGAACCCCTCAACGCTATCGCCAGGGGCTCAATTGCCAGTGCAAACAATAATGGGGACAGAGGGCATCCCTGCCTTGTCCCTCTATGGAGCCGAAAATATGCAGATCCCCGTCTATTCGTGACCACGCTCGCCATCGGGGCCCTATACAACAGCTGCACCCATCTAACATACCCCTCTCCAAAACCAAATCTCCTCAACACCTCCCACAAATAATCCCACTCCACTCTATCAAATGCTCTCTCGGCATCCATCGCCACTACTATCTCCGCTTCCCCCTCTGGTGGGGGCATCATCATTACCCCTAACAGCCTCCGTATATTCGTGAAGAACTAGATGTTCTGTGTGCATCATTACCACGGCCACAACACAGAGCAGAACATGGTACCAAGATTGTCAAACATTTAAGGATAACAACGGAGAAGATGTGACGAAACACCAAGCTGAAGAAAGAAAATTCTTCCGCCTACCTGGTAAACTATGGGCAACTAGAACTCAATGCCAAGGAAGACTGTGAAATTAGAGATTGGTGGTTTGAAGGCACCCCACCAGCTTCAAGTCATCAGTAATGTAGATGAAAATTGGCGTGTTTTCAACCAGCAATTCAGACTCTACTGTGCAGCCCTTTGCCTGCAGGCACAGCCTGACGAGAGGCATATTGTGTTGCTGCTCGTGATAGCAGGTCCTCAAGCAATAAACATTTCTAATACCTTGCCGTTCGACAGCAAAGCGGAAAGCAAGGGAGCTTTGATGAAGTTATAAAATTCTTTGATCACTATTGCTCCACAAAGAAAAATGAAATATTCAAGTATAAGTTATCTCTTTCACATGGGCATTTAGACGGCGGGCAAATCATTCGATAGTTTTCTAACCGACTTGCGGTTGAAGGCGCAGTCATGCACATTTAGCATTTAAAATCGTCGATGATCCGTGATCAGATAGTGTTCGACATATCAAATGACAAGGTATGCGAGAGACTATTACGGGAAGATGAGCTTCAACTGGAAAATGCTGTCAATATGTGTCATACCCCCACGCTAGCTGCGTAGCAGATTAGCATGCTCAATCTGAAACATTTTGGCGGCAATGTGGCAGACGACGCCAGCGGCATAAGCACTGTGACGCATTCAAAAAAGAAACATGATCGTAGTGCGGGTGCCCATTTTGAGTAGCCTACCAGATCCGCCATTTTGTTCCAGCAATGTGGCAATTGACATGGTCACAGTGTGGACATGCCAAAGGAAGAAACCCCATAGACTACGTGGCCCAGATGCTGGTAAACCTGGTGGGAAGGGGCAGCTTCCCCAACCTGCCAGAGATAGACAGAGCCTAGAGGTCACTCCGGCCAAAACGCAGGGCCGTGAGCAGCCGGGGACTATAATAGCCAAGATGCACCGGTACCAGGACCAGGAAAGAATCCTGCACTGAGCCGGACAGACAAAGACCGGAAACTGGGAGAGACACCAGATTCGGATATACCAGGACATTGGGGCAGAACTAGCCAAGCACCAGGCAGAGTTTAAAGAGCAATGGCGGCCCTGTACAAAGGTGGGGTAAAGTTTGGGATGTTATACCAGCCAAACTATCGGTCACTTTCCAGGACAGGACAGGGAGCATTACTTTATGGCCCTTGGGACAATGACAGATTCTTCCAAGAGAACAGGCTGGGAAGGCTGCAACAGAGGGAAAGGTGAAAAGATCACTCGGAGAGACTAAAACACTTAAAAGATCATTTGCACGGGATGGTACCGCCTCGTTTTGAACCAGAGAGCCAAAACACAGCAAGGAAAGGGCAAGGGCAATGGAGCGCAGGAGTGGGAGAAGAAGAGGAAGAGGGGGAAGAAATGTAGAGGCGAAGGATAGACTTAGACTGACCCCAGGAGGGGGGCCACCACGTTAGCGGGAAAGCTAGCGCCAGGAGCAAAGAGAGTGAGGGAATGCCACGACACATCTCCCAATGGGGTGATAGTTAGGAGCGGTAAACAGGGAGGGGGGGAGGGGGAAAGAGGAGGGAGGCTACAACTGGTCGCACATGGCACCTCAGACAGCCATTTGAGGGTCCCCAAACAAAGGGAAACCCCGGAGTGCAGGGGAGCATCCATAAGGTCAGCGGTGTTCTGGAAGGGGCACCAGTGGTCCTTGTTAACATGTACGCTCCAAACTGGGACGATACGGAGTTCAGAAAGAGGACCATGGAAGAAATCCCCTGACATAGACACGCACTGACTAATCATGACTTTAACTATGTTCAGGACCCATGGATGGACAGATCAAATGCCAAATCGGGAAGACCTCAAATATGGCAAAAGAACTATGCGCATTTATGGAACAGATGGGGGCAGTGGAGGTTCACACATCCAGGGGAGAATGAGTTCTCCTTCTTCTCCCAGGTACGCACAAGGTATAGACACGCATTGACTTCTTTGAGGTGGGGAAAGCGGTGCTTCTAGAGATAATAAGAACGGAATATTCCACGATCGTAATCTCCGACCACGCTCCACGCTATATGGACGTTAAGTTGGAGACGTCCATACCCAAAGCCCCACCCCAAGGAGGTTGGACACGGCCCTCCTTGCCGACAAGTCCTTTTGCGAGAAAATAACACAGGCCATAGACAGGTAACCTGATGAAGGAGCTACACTCCGAAAGCTAATGACTCCAAACAAACCTGTTGGACTTTAACCTGGTGTTGTAAGACTTCTTACTGTGCCCACCCCAGTCCAACGCCGGCACCTCCACATCACACGTGGTGAGATAGTGATCTGATACAGAGCAAGTTATCATGGAGATTCTTTGTACTCCCCTGGCACTACCCCTATGCACGACTGTCCTCATGTACGTCGTCTTATAACCATCGTCCAACCACTGGATGTGCTCGCACTTATATCTGAGTGTCTTGTCACATGAGACGTTTTGAGACCGCATGGTGGCTCTGTACCATCACCTGCTGGTTGGAGGTCGCACCACCAGCGATCTACAATATTGATTTCAGGCATATCACCACACTGCTCAACTGGCGATCAACAGCACTACCCCAAAGCTGCAGACTGGCTGGCCAACCTGTCGGAATTTCTCCAACTGGAGCAAATCAAATTCGCCATCCGGGGTTGGAAGAGGGCTTCTACAGGACTGGAACCCATTCACCAACAGGACCCATTTGTAGCCAACAGCCAGTAGAGCAGGGGAAGGGGGGGCACAGACCAGCCACAGATCATAAAGGAAAGGGAAAGGGGTGAGGGGGGGGGGGGGGGGGGAAAGGACCATAAAAAAGACCACGGTACACAAGGGGCATAACTGCAAGGGACAGGCCCAAGGGCAAACAGAGACCCAGAGGGGAGCAGCAATACACGGGGAAATACATGCTGGGGGCCAACACTAGGCAGGGCAACTGAGGCACATCGGCCAAATGGGGGGGAAAAACATGGAGATGTTAATATGTATAGTGATCCTCATTTGTTTGTTTTTCTTGCTCTTTGATCTATCTCACTTTTGTAATTTTAATTCCACCTTGATGGCTTTTGTTTCATATGCACGGTTATGACACTTGTAATTTAACGTATGAACTGAAATGTGTAACATAAAAACGTGAAAAGCATAAAAACATTTATAAAACTAAAAGATCCTCTGGGGACATAGTACATGACATGTATATCCCAAGAAAAGACGAATATGAAATGTGCACCAGGATAAAAAAAAGGATTTCAAGATGAGTAGAGGCAGAGCTCATGAAAACAGAACTCCTCCCGTTCTCACATCACATGACCCCCGTGAAAAAAAAAATCACAGTAGCACAGTGGTTAGCACTGTGGATTCACAGCACCAGGGTCGCAAGTTCGATTCCCGGCTGGGGCACGGTCTGTGCGGAGTCTGCACGTTCTCTCCGTATCTGTGTGGGTTTCCTCAAAGTGCTCTGGTTTCCTCCCACAAATCCCGAAAGACGTGCTGTTAGGTGATTCGGACATTCTGGGGGCGATTCTCCGAGCCCCGCGCCGCTGGAATTGGCGGGGCCGCCGATTCTCTGGCCCGGATGGGCCGAGCGGCCGCCCTGATACGACAGAGTCCCGTCGGCGCCGTTCACCCCTGGTCGCTGCCGGCCAGAACTCTGTGGGAACGATCGGGGGGGAAGCCTGTGGAGAGGGGGGCTCCTTCACCGGGGAGGGGGGCCTCCGAAGGGGTCTTGCCCGCGATCGGGGTTCACCAATCGGCGGGCCGGCCTCTCCCCCCCCCGGGCCTACTTTCCGCCGCGGCGGGCCCCTGAACACTGACCCCCATGTTGGGTCGGGGCCGGCGCGCGAAAGAAGCTCCCCACGCATGCGCAGGATGGCGCTGCCAAACTGCGCATGCGCGGGACCCAAGGCGCCGTGTCTTTTACGCGCCGCCAGGTCTCCGATGCCGCGATGAGGCCCCGCCCCTGCAAATCGCGCCACGCCCCTCCCAGCTCCACAGAGGCCCCAGAATAGGGTTCTGGGAACGGGCGCCGACGCCGGAGTAAAACACTCCAGTTTTTACTCCGGCGTCGGCACTTAGACTCCCGTTGGGAGAATCCCACCCTCTGAATTCTCCCTCTGTGTACCCGAACAATCGCCGGAATGTGGCGACTAGGGGCTTTTCACAGTAACTTCATTGCAATGTAAACCTACTTGTGACAATAAAGATTATTATAGAATAATGTGACGTTCAACTCAATCTGGCTGTCTCTTCATTTTTCTAATGCAGCAAATCATTAAACTCTCCCATTGTGAGCATTTTTTTCAGCCGGTCTTGAGAGCATTTGTTATAGGGAAGATTGACTTGTATTATTGCGAGGTGAAGTTAAGTGCAGGCCGAATTCATTATCATGCTCTAATGGCACATTTGCTTCTAATTATCATCCACAAGGTTGACACAACAAGAAATAGTTGCTTGGGATGAAACTTTGGGGGGGGCGTGGGGGGTGGCGAACTTTGCCTGTGGAACCAAAGCCAAAGAATAATCGTAGAATTTCTAGTGCAGAAGGAGGCCATTCGGCCCATCAAGTCTGCACCGGCCCTTGGAACGAGCATCCCACTTTAGCCCACACCTCCACCCCGTAACCCAACAACCCCACGAATTTCTGGAGTTACAGAACATATTTTCCATTGAAGAATAGCAGCAAGTTACAGAAGAGATTGATCAAGCTAGTGTATAGAAATAGACACCAAGATTAAAAAATCGTACACAAAAGACAATGAAAATAACAAGATTGTTCCTTACCTGCTCATACAGGAGTTTGCTTTGGTCTTTTTCTGCAGTTAAAACTTTGACATTTGCCTGAATTTCTGCCATGTGCCTTTCATATTTACTTAACATGATTTGAAGATCATCGCGCTCTTTAATAATGCATATCAGTTCAGACTCATAGCTTCCTCCCTGATTTTGATAAATGACAGAAAGTAAACTGGTTATCAATTAGCCAGAAAAGTGTACAATATTTCCCGCATGAATGTTACTTTCCTCTTTCAGAAGTCAATCCAATCAATGGCTATATAAATATACAAATGTTGCGAATTGTCAGATACCTTTTATAGAGCTTCAAATGCTTTTGGAATTAGTGTACATAATGAGACAGCATTTCTGCTAGTTGAGAGACAAGGACTAGGGGCATAATCTGTATATTAGAGCCAGACCATTCAGGAATTAAATTAGGAAACAATTTCACAAAAAAGATGGTCGAAGTCTGGGACTCTCTTCCAAAAATGGCAACTGATGCTGGAACATTAATTTTAGAACTGAAATTGATAAGACTTGTGCTAACCAAAGGTACAAAGAGATATAGGAACAAAGCAGGTACATAGAGTTAAGTTGCAGAAGTGGAAAGAGTGGAACTTGGAACAATCAGCATCAATAGGGAAACGGTATTCAACAAACCCTTGGGATTGAGGGCAGATAGGTCTCCCGGCCTGATGGCCTACATCCTAGGGTGTTAAAGGAAGTAGCAGCAGAGATAGTGGATCCATTGGTCATGATATTCCAAAATTCAATGGACATAGGAAAGGTTCCAGTGGATTGGAAAAATGCTAACTTAACGCCCTTATTGAAAAAGGGAGGGAGGCAGAATGTGGGAAATTACAGACCAGTTAGTTTAACATCTGTTGTTAGAAAATTGTTAGAATCAATTATCAAGGACGTAATATCAGGACATTTGGAAAGCCAAAGCGCTATCCATCAGAATCAGCATGGTTTTATGAAAGGCAAATCATGTTTGTCAAATTTGCTTGAGTTCTTCGAAGATCTAACAAGCAAAGTTGATAATGGGGATCCTGTCGATGTAGTATATCTGGACTTCCGGAAAGTGTTTGATAAAGTGCTGCACAGAAGGTTAATTCACAAGGTGAGATCACATGGGATTAGGGGAACTTATTAGCTTGGATAGAAGACTGGCTGACGGGGAGGAGACAGAGGATCTGGATAAAATGGGTCTTTTTCTGGATGGCAAGATGTAACAAGGGTCCTGTCCTTGGGTCCCAGCTATTTACAATCTATACTAACGACTTGGATACAGGGATAGAAGGTTCTATAGCCAAATTTGCAGATGACACAAAAATAGGTAGGACAGTAAGTTGCAATGAGGATAAGAACCTTACAATGGATATAGATAGGTTAGAAGAGTGGGCCAAACGTAGCAGGTGGAGTTTAACATGGAAAAGTGTGAGGTCATGCATTTTGGTCAAAATAATGGAAAGGCAAATTATCGAAATGGGGAGTGACTTCAGGGTGCTCCGATGCAGAGGGATCTGGGTGTCCTCATGCATGAGTCACAGAAAATGAGCATGCAGGTGCAGCAAATAATAAGGAAAGCAAATGGAAAACAAATGGAATGTTGGAATTTATAGCAAAAGCAATTGAGTATAAAAGGTAAGGAAGTGTTGTTGCAACTATCCAAGACATTGGTAAGAGCACACCTGGAGCATCCAAGCATTGTGCACAGTTTTGATTTGATTTATTGTCACATGTACCGAAGTACAGTGAAAAGTATTTTTCTGTGGCCGAGGGAGCGTACACAGTACGTACATAGTAGACAAAAAGATGTCAAATAGTACATCGACAAACAGTGACTGGTTACAGTGAGGAACAAGGGGCCAACAAAGCCAATAAATGAGCAATAGCAGCATAGGATGTCGTGAGTAGTGTTCTTATAGGAAACAGATCAGTCCGAGGGGGAATCGTTGGGGAGTCTTGTAGCTGTGGGGAAGAAGCTGTTCCTCTGTCTGGAAATGTGGGTCTTCAGACCTTCTGCCTGATGGAAGGGTCTGGAAGAAGGCAAAGCCTGGGTTGGAGGGGGTCTCTGATAATGCCTTCCTGGGGTAGCGGGAGGTGTATACAGAATCAATGTGAGGGTGGCAAGCTTGTCTGATGCTTTGTGCTGAGTTCACCACACTCTGCAGTTTCTTGCGATCTTGGACCGAGCAGTTGCCATACCAGGATAGGATGCTCTCTATGGCACATCTGTAGAAGTTTGAGAGAGTCAATGCAGACATGCCTAATTTCTTTAGCTTCCATAGGAAGTAGAGACGTTGTTGGGCTTTCTTTACTGTTGCATCAATGTGAGTGGACCAGGACAGACTGTTGGTGATGGTGACCCCCAGGAACTTAAAGCTATCGACCATCTCCACTTCGGAGCCATTGAGGCAGATGGGGGTCTGTGTCGTGCTACACTTCCTGAAGTCGATGATCAGTTCCTTGGTCTTTCCGACATTTAGAGAGGGGTTGTTTTCAGTACACCATGCAACCAAGTGGTTCATCTCCCTTCTGTAGTCTGATTCGTCATTATTTGAGATACGACCCACCATAGTCGTATCATTTGTAAACTTATAAATTGAGTTGGAGTTAAATCTTGCCACACAGTGTGTACAGGGAGTACAGTAGAGGTCCCCTTATTTGAGGCGAGGCAGTGGAGGCAGTTCAGAGGAGGTTCACTAGATTGATTCCAGAGATGAGGGGTTTGTCATAGGAGGAGAGATTGAACAGTTTAGGCCTATATTCTCTAGAGTTTAGAACAATGAGGGGAGATCTAATAGAGGTATACAAGACGCTAAGGGGTATGAATAAAATAGACGTGGAGCTGATGCTTCCTCTTGTGGGGCATTCTAAAACGAGAGGTCATAATCTTAGAATAAGAGGTAGCAAATTTAAACCCAAAGGGTTGTGAATCTGTGGATTTCGCTACCCCAGAGTGCGGTGGATGCAAGGTCAGCGAGTAAATTTAAAGAGCTAGACAGATTTTTAATTAATAATGGGTTGAAGGATTATGAAGAACGGGCAGGATGGTGGAGTGAGGCCAGGATGGGATCAGCCATGATCACATTGAGGGGGTAAGGCTTGGGAGGGTAAAGTGCCTACTCCCGTTCCGAGGTCATGTGTTCTAGGGAGGAGATGCTCTGGCTGATTTCAGAAACTAGTTCTTGGTCTGTAACATTGTAGGTAGCAGATGAGGAACATATCAGCCATGACCGAATGACGGAGAGGACTTGATGGATCAAATGGCCTAATTCTGCTCCTATATCTTATGAATTTATGAACTGTGATCTCACCAAATAGTGGAACAGGCTCAAGACGATAAATGGCCTCTCCGTTACTTTATTATATTTATTTAATTGCCCCAATCCATATAAATTTCACTTGCATATAATTACTGCTCCCATCATATCTAAATATTTTATAACCAGTGTTAATTTGTGTACTAATGAGCTGATTTGAGGAGATTGAGGGCAAACAGCAACTTTCATGTGAGTCAATCGAAGAAGTTCAATGACCATTCTGGTAGAAACACTTATTAATGGAAGATATAATGGAAATTGAGATAGGAAGTGTTGTACAAACATCAAAGAGGAAGATGATGATGATTGAATCAGTGAGATTGACTGGAGAGTTGATTGAGAGAAAGAATTTCCCATTAGTTGGGAGTCTAGGACTAACTAGGGACATAATCTATAAATTGGACCCAAAACTTTCAGGAGTGAAATTAGGAAACAATTTCACAAAATGATGGTAGAAGTTTGCAACTCTTTCCCACATTTGTTAATTGTTAATTTTAGAACTGAAATGTAAATGCAAGACTGTTAATATCTTACTAGCATGTCTCCCATACATGTTTTAGAACAATTCATACATAAGCTTTATAAGAAAAGCCATTTATATCAATTAGATCATTATGGGCACCAATCTTTCAACTTTGGCAGTACTGGGATCAGGTCTCAGGGTCCAGTGGTAATTTTGGGAGGGAGAACACGCAGGCTCTTAGAACAACAAAGAAACAGTTCCTAAATTCCAGGAACACTGCAGATTGGATTTGGGCAACACCAAGGCAGCTCCTAGGGCCTGGGATCACTGGGCGATCAATCCTGGTTCTGATAGCTTTCCTGAAGGAGTGAAGTTCATAGATTGGAAATCATTATACATATTTCTGGGTTTCTGGGTAATGATAAGCATTTCTGGAGCAGGGAGCACCTAAAAATGTGATCTCAGAATTTATGAAAGCCAAAGGATGTGCAGTTTCAATCATGACTTTTTCTAGTTCACAATTCTACTGGCATTGTTGTGTGCTCTACATTCAGCTACAGTTTACTAAAACTCAAGGGACGTCCAATAAAAAAAGATTTGAATTTATATCGCCCCTTTTACAAAAACTCAGAAAATCCAGTACCGTTTGATGTGATTTTTGTAACATATGAAACGAACTTCAATTTATGCACAAAAAAAAATCCCCAAATAGAGCAATGTGATCATGGTCAAATTGTCTGCTTTAATTATGTTGGTAAGGAATATATTATACTGGTCAGGACATCAGGGATAAATCCCCTGTTCAGGCTCAAAGTATTGCCAATGGATCTTTACTATCCACCGAAAAGAGCAGACATGGCCTCAATGTAATGCCACATCTGAAGATGGCATCTGCAGGACCCCCCACAATGCATTGGCTACGTCATCCTAGATTTTTAATTTATTTTTATTTTTTTCCAATTAAGGGGCAATTTAGCCTGGCCAATCCATCTACCCTGCATATCTTTAGGTTGTAGGGATGAGACCAGCTCAGACACGGGGAGAATGTGCAAACTTCACACTGACAGTGTGACCCGGGGCAGGGATTGAACCCAGGTCCTCGCCACTGTGAGGCAGCAGTGCTAACCACTGCTCCACCTGCCACCCTATCCTCTTAATCTCTGGAGTGTGTACACCCTGGTTGGGCAGAAACAATCACAAAAGGTACAGAATGAAGAGTCTATGGGAAAGGCTGTGAATAGCCTGCAGAAATTATGCTCTAATAAGTTGCATCATGGTTTTCCTCAGTGCAAGTAAAGCTGAAGCACAGTGAAGGACTACCTTCACGGGTAGGCACATGTGAACTGAAACATGACTTTATGCACAAAATAATCTGTTCTTTGGATGAATAGTAAACCCACTTAACAGTAATTCTGATCCTTTACCATTGTGGCAAATAATAAATATCAGTGGCAGACCATTCCCCATGATGGAATCAGAAGTACATGCCATTACCACTCTCTTCTTTTCTGCCCCATTTCTTTGCTGTTTGCTGGCCTACAATGATTCCCAGTCGACCAACACCTTAATTTTTAATTTATCAACCTCATATCAAATTCATCCCTCACCCCTTCCCATTTCTGTAACTTCTTCCATATATTTTAACCTCTAAGAATTTGGTATGCCTTCAACTTAGGACACTTGTACATCCCAAATTCCCTTTTGATTGGCAGCTTTGTCTTCAAGTGTCTAGACTGTAAACTCTGAAACTCCCTTCCTAATATACTGTGACCAAACTTTCAGTCCACCCTCCCCCCTCATATTGTCTGATTACGCTCCTGTGTTAAAGGTGTTTTAAAATATAAGTTGTGACTAAATATCATTCAATTTGTTATCACAAATTGTCATAAATAATTAAGGGGAGAGATGCAAAGAGAATAAATACAGTATATATCAGTAGAAGTGGAGGGTAGAAAAAAAAGGAGAGAGATTCAACAGTAAAACAGGAGAGGCAGGTGAGAGACCATGGCCAGGATTTTCAATTCCCCGCAACTGCAATCGGGAATCCCAATTGGAACATCTCCCAAAAAACGGGATCGATGCGAGGCTCCAAACCCATAGCTATTCTCCACTGCCCCGCCATCAGCTGTGGTGCACCACCCACACTGCGTTGGCGGGAGGATGCAAATTCAGGTTTTGCATACATAAGTATGCAAGTAACGGGTTGGAAGCCTGTGATTGATAGTTTAATGGTTCGGATGCAGCTGCTTGGTGGATTGTTTACTTATCTTTCCCTTCCATGCTTGAATACATCTCAAGTAACCTGCTTTGATGCTAACCACAATGTTTATAAACACTGTTACTATGATTGAGAGATCCTCAGCACATCAAAAGCAGTTACGTGCTTTCTTCTGTGAGAAAAGAGAATGTGAAACCATTTAACTCCTTTGATGTGGCGATTCTCCATGGAATTAGTCTGGTGAAACTTTGTTGCACTCCCTCTATAGCCAGTATATACATACTTAGGTAAGGAGAACAAAACTGCACACAATACTCCAGATCCGGTCTCACCAAATCTCTATACAACACCAGCAAAACAATCTATGTTTCTAAAAGGATCAGGAGTAAGCCATTCGGCCCTTCAAGCTGTTCGTTATGATTAAGATTAAGACTGATGGCCGATTAAGACTTCCTTACTCCTGTACTCACATCCCCTTGCAATAAAGACTAACATACCATTTGCCTTCTGAATTGTTGTTGCACCTGCATGTTAGCTTTCAGTGACTTATGAACAAGAACACTCAGGTCTTTTTGGACAACAAGATGTCCCGATCTCGTATTTAAAAAATAGCCTCACATTTTTTCACATATTCCATCTGCCATGCTCTTGCCCACTCACTTAGCCTGCCTAAATCACCCTGAAGCCTCTTTGCACCCTCCTCACAACTCACATTCCCGCATACCCTTCAACTCACAGTCCCACCAGGCTTGACTAATCAGCAAATTTGGAAATATTTCATTTGATCTTCACATCCAAATCATTGATGTAGATTGTGAATAGCTGGGGACCAAGCAATGATCCTTGTGATACCTCACGGGTCACAGTCTGCCAACCGGGAAATTATCCATTTATCCCTACTTCCTGTTTTATGTCTGTTAACCAATCCTCAGTCCATACCCAGTTATGTTTCTCCCAATCCCATGAGGTCTAATTTTGCTTACTAAATACACCACATTCCCAATCAATTCTGCTCATAGCATCCTCATAAAACTGGGCCCCAACCTCCCTTGAATCCAGGTCCACCCAAGATGGAAGCTTCCTCCACCCCTCCATCGGATTATATATAAAGAGACCCTCGTCGCCAGCTTTTTAATCTACCCCGCATCTTCCAAACCCCACCTCCCCCTCGGCTGTCCACCCAACACCCCTCCCCCTTTCCCTCACCCTTCCAAACATCGGCTAACCATTCCTCCCAACTCAAATAGGCACCCATTTCCTCCCCCTCCACCCCCAACACAGAAAACCCAACCAACCTAAACCCAAGGAATTTATCAACAATAATTTCTCCAGCACTACTTTTTTTCCTCATACTAATTTCTTTCAGATCTTCTATTTCATAATGGCACCCCAATATTTCAGGGAGTTTTTTTGTATCTCCTTCGAGACAGACGCAAGGGGTTGGTGATTTTCTGCCCTCATTTTCGGCAGACGGGAATGGTGGCAGTGGCAGAGAATCCAATGAGAGTCCCGTTCTGATTGTCCCCGTCCTTCGTCAATGATAATTCACCTGATGAAGGAGCTGAACTCGGAAAGCTAGTGATTCGAGACAAACCTGTTGGACTTTAACCTGGTGTTTTAAGACTTCTTACTGTGCCCACCCCAGTCCAACGCCAGCGTCTCCACGTCATCGTCAATGATGTAATGGGTTCCTGCCATGAAAGGTCAGAAACCCTATTGCCATGGATTTTAATATCATTAGCGCCCTTTCCCACTCTATTACCACCTCACCACCATTGGATTTGGATATACTATATTTAGTTCTTATCTAAATCATTAATATACATTGTGAATAGCTGGGGGTCCTTGGGGATCCTACTCTACAGTACCCCACTAGTTATGGCCTGCCATTTGAAATAGACCCGTTTATTCGTACTCAGTCTCCTGTCTACCAACCAGTTTTCTATCCATCCCGATACACTACCCCCAATCTTACGGGCTTTAATTTTACACGCTAATCTTACATGTGGGATTTTGTTGAAAGCCTTCAGCAAGACAAATAAACCACATCCAGTGGTTCCCCCGCATGAACTCTACTCTACTAGTTACAACCTCAAAGAATTCCAGTAGATTAGTTAAGTATGATTGCCCTTTCGTAAATCCATGCTTATTCTGTCCGATCCTGCCACTGTTTCCAAGTGCTCTGCTATTAAATCTTTTATAGTGGACTCTCGCATAGTCCCCACTACCAATGTCAGGCTTACAGGTCGATAATTCAGTTTTCTCTTTGCCTCCCTTTTTAAATAGAGGGGTTACATTAGCTACCCTCCAATCATAGAGACCATACAATCTTGGAAGATGACCACCAATACATCCACTATTTTTAAGGCCACTTTTTCAAACATATTTTTATCAAGGCATTTATATAAACACACAAATGAGAGCAGGAACACACTGGTACAACATAATAAATAATCAACACCCGCATGCCCCCTGCTCTTCCCCTCCTCCTGGACACCTGCCCCCTGACCACCCCACCCCCAACAGCACCTCATTCTGCAACCCCAAGGGCGGCAACCCAGGAAAGGACGCACCCGCCCCTCCACAAAGCCCCGAACCTGCTTGTTTGCCTGCAGCTTCTGCATTGGTGCCCTGTGCGCTTGGTCAAGTTCCAGGGGCCTGTCGAAGGCCCCCTCCCCCATCAACGTTTCCAGCATCTTAGCCTCTTATGTACTGGTGTCCGCTCCCTCGATGACTTCAGGCTCCAAGAGGCCTTACACAACTAGATTGCCAATTATTCCTTTCTCATTACACAGTAGCCAGTCTATGATAGCCTTCCTCTCATTCCTCAACGTATTGGTCCAGAAAACCATCCCGTATACACTTCATGAATTCCTCCTCTATGGTATTGTTACTAGTTTGACTTGCCCAATCGATATACAGATTAAAGTTACCCTTTACCATAGTACTGTGGTCAGCCCTTTCATCCACCTTGCAGTCCTTTTCATCCACATAGGTAGCAAGCATCTCTCGTACCTGTTGGATGAAGTCAGCAGCTGAGGCTCCTCTAATACTACATGCTGGTTCCCCTTACATTCCTGACTCACAGTCACACCCTCTTGTCCCTGACCATTGACCAACTTCTGCCTAACTTAAGGGGAGTGACTAGCTCTTGAACAAAGTATCCAGGCGACTCTCCTTATTGCTGATGCCCACAATGTCCGCAATTCAGACTCCAGCTCAGCAATTTGGAGTCGAAGTTGCCTCTGTTGCAGATATTTTCTGCAGATAAGGTTATCTGGGATTGCAATGCATTCCAGAGATTTGCAAATACCAACTCATGTCTCATACCATTGCAGTTTCCTTTATTTAGATTCAGGATCTAGTCTCGGAATCAGCTATGTCACTCTCCATCTTTGTGCACACCACCAAGCCTGCCATTTCAGTCAAACCTTATTTACTTAATTTGTCAATGAGTTAATCATTTGCACAGGTAAAGTAATATAAAGTTGCATTCACCTAGCTTGAAGACAAGGAAGGAACTCACCACTTACTGGAGGCTGAAAAAAAGTAGAAAAAGGAGCATCTCTTTGCCCCTCTGCACGGAATTCCCACCTGAACCAAATTCACAACTATACACTGTATACACATCACCTTTTGAGGGCAACCACTGCCAGCTGATTTACAGATAACTGAAACTTCAGGCAGTTTTAACTCGGCTATTAAACTAACATTGTAACAATATAACTCTTAATCTAAATTTGAACTTAAGAAAAGTTTACCAGAACCTACCACTTGAACCAAATTCCCTTCTACACAATCTGTCTACATCTCAGTCAGGCATAGTCTTGTCTCTGCATGCCCCTCTCTCTCTCTCTATCTTTATAATATACCTTTAAGGAAACAATCTCAATGCAATTATTATATTTCATATGAAGTACCTTCACAGGAGATGAGCGCAGTGGACTACGTCCTCGGGATGAATTGCATTGGCTTGAAGACTTGTTTCTCAACATCTTTAATAAGTATTCTACCTCAGCTTTGTAGAAATCTCTTTCTTGTGCTATAGTCTTCACAAATGTATCTAAAAGAAAAGGAGGTTTATTTTTCTCATACGAGCGTAGTTGAATTTCTTTTTTTTCTGATCCTGGAACCAATTCAAGACCTGAAATGGAGCAAACAGAAAGATGGAATGAGAACAGTGATATTAGTTTGTCACATAAACTATCTTGTATTGCAGACTGCTAAATTCATTATTCTCTAATTTGGTAAATGCAGCTTTTTTTAAAAAAAAAGAATTCAGTGAGACACATGGGGCGGGATTCTCCACTCCCGCGCCGAAGTGGCCGCGCCATCGTGAACGCCGTCGAGGTTCACGACGGCGCAAAACAGCCCCGATCCTGACCGATTCAGGCCCTGACAAAGGGCTAGGATCGGGGCCGCGTCATCTACACGCGCCAGTCCTTGTCACCCGCGTAAAGACGGCGCCGCATAGACGACGCGGCCGCGCCGCATGACTGGTATCATCCACGCATGCGTGGTTGCCGTCCTCTCTAAGTCCGCCCTGCAAGAAGTTGGTGGACAGATCTTGCGGGGCCGCGGAAGGAAGGAGGTCCTCCTTCAGAGAGGACGGCCCGACGATTGGTGGGCACCGATCGCGGGCCACCCCACATTTGAGGTACCCCCCGGTGCAGGATCCCCCCTCGCCCCCCCCCGCAGGCTGCCCCCCCAGCGTTCGCGCGCTGTTCCTGATGGCAGCGACCAGGTGTGGACGGCGCCGGGGGGGGAACCTGTCATTGTGGCCTGGCCGCTCGGCCCATCCGGGCCTGAGAATAGCGGGGGTGCCGGAGAATCGCCATTTTGGGTGTCTCCGGCGATTCTCCGGCCTGTGGCCCGCGGAACTCGACCGGGCCGTTCCCGCCGCTTGGGAGAATCGCGGGAGGGCGGCGGACTGGCGTCCCGGGAAATTTTGGCGGCCCAGGGGACTTGTGAGAGGAAACTGGAGCACCCGGAGGAAACCCACGCAGACTCAGGGAGAACGTGCAGACTCCACACAGTGACCTCAGCGGGAATCGAACCTGGGACCCTGGCGCTGTGAAGCAACAATGATTATGTTTCCACAGCCTTTGGGGTATATGACCCAAAGGTTCCCCACCCTCCATGTGAAGAAATTCCTCCTCAACCCAGTCTTAAATATCCTATCTGTTATTGTGAGATTATGTCTCCTTGTTCTAAACTCACCAGCCAGGGGAAACATACTATCTACATTGACCCTGTCACACCCTGTGAAAAGTTTGCAAGCTTCAATGAGCTCACCTCAGTCTTCGAAACTCTAGGGAATACAGACCCAGTTTCCCCAATCGCTCCTCATAAGGCAACTCAGCCATCCTCGGGATCAGTCTGGTGAACCTCTTTGCACCCCCCCTCTATGGGAATTATATCCTACCTTTGATAAAGGAGACCAAAACTGTACATTTGCACGAAGGTTTTGTACAATTGCAGCAAGACATCTTTACCTCTGTACTCAAACCCCCTTGTGATGAAGGCCAACATATTATTTGCCTTCCTTATTGATTGTTGGATCTAAATGCTAGCTTTTAGTGACTCATGAACACCCAGGTCCAACACTCACCAATCTCTCAACATTTAAGAGCTACCCTGTCTTCTGGTTTTTTTTCTACCAAAAAGTGGATAATTCTAACTTATTCACATTATATTCATCTGCCACTTTCTTTCCCATTAATTCAACCTGTACAAGTCTACATGGACCCTCCTCACAACTTACAAACTTTGTTTGTATCATCAGTAAGTCTGGAAATATTACAATTGGTTCCCAATTCTAAATCATTTATATAGACTGTGAACAGCTTTGGCCCTAGCACTGATCAGTATCAGTTAGAGATCCTGAGAATGACCTGTTTATTCCTACAGAGATCAATACAGCTCAGGAACAGGCCCTTCGGCCCTCCAAGCCTGCGCCAACCATGATACCTGCCTCAAGTAAAACCATATGCACTTACGGAGTCCGTATCCTTCCATTCCTATCTTATTCTTATATTTGTCTCGATGCCACTCAAATGCCGCTTTCGTACCTGCTCCCATCACCTCCCCAGGCAGTGCGTTTCATATAATTACCACCCTCTGTGTAAAAGAACTTGCCTCGCACATCTGTTCTAAACTTTTCCCCATGCACTTTAAACCTATGTCCCCTAGTACTTGACTCTCCTACTCTAGGAAAGAGCATCTGGCTATCCACTCTGTCCATGCCACTCATAATCTTGTAGACCTCTATCAGGTCGCCTCTCAGCCTCTGTTGTTCCAGTGAGAACAGACCGAGCTTAATTAACCTCTCCTCATAGCTAATGCCCTTCATACCAAGCAACATCCTAGTAAATGGCTTCTGTACCCTCTCCAAAGCATCCACATCCTTGTGATAGTGTGACGACCAGAATTGTACACAATATTCCAAATGAGGCCTAACTAAGGTCCTGTACAGCTGCAACATGACTTGCCAATTTTTATATTCAATGCCCCAACCAATGACAGCCAGCATGCCGAATGCCTTCTTGACTACCTTATCCACATGCGTTGCCACTTTCAGTGAACGTGGACATTCACGCCCAGATCTCTCGGCCTGTCAGTGCTCGCAAGAGTTCTACCACTTATTGTGTAATTCCTACATGCATTGGGCCTTCCAAAGTGCATTACCTCACACTTGTCCGAATTAAACTCCATCTGCCATTTCTCTGCCCAAGACTCCAACCAGTTTATATCCCGCTGTAATCCTCTGACAATCCTCTTCACTATCTGCAACTCCACCAATTTTTGTGTCATCTGCAAACTTACTAATCAGATCAGTTACATTTTCTTCCAAATCATTTATATACACCACGAACGACAAAGGCCCCAGAACTGATCCCTGTGGAACGCCGCTAGTCACAGCATTCCATTCAGAAAAGCACCCTTCTACTGCCACCCTCTGTCTTCTGTGCCCAAGTCAGTTCTGTATCCAACTTGCCAGCTCTCCTCTGATCCCATGTGACTTCACCTTTTGTACTAGTCTACCATGAGGTACCTTGTCAAAGGTTTTACTGAAGTCCATGTATACAACATCTACCGCCTTTCCCATATCTATCATCTTTGTAATTTCCTCGACTATTTCCTGATCGATCTGATAGGTAACAGAAGGCTATTTAGTGTAAATATTAAGACCCAGTTTTAATACCCATTTTAAAATGAGGATTTCAGCACTCATAACAAATACATCGCTTCAACCGAGACAAAAAGCCTGACACGTGCATAAAACTAAGTGGAGGTAAAAACAACATTTTCACTAAGCAAGATGAAAAAGCTATTGTTCTAATAAACATAGTTTCAAAGACAGTTTGACATTAAGAAATGAGCTGTACCAGTAATCAGATCAAGGCCAAGTAAGCACCACAGCAATATGAAGGCACCATTGTCCAGAATGTGGATAAAAGCAAAGTCAGAGCAGAAAACCAGTAGAAACCAGTCATGATAAAAGCACAGAATCGCATTCCATAACATGCACAAATATTCAAACATGAAACAGTCAGAACTTACGTTGCACATTAAGGATTGACAGTTAACCATCGAATCAAATGTATTTTATTCTAACCCAAACCAATTAGGACGACATAGAGGTGTAGATAGATGGCTCAAGACTGATAAGATTTCCCTTAAACATGATGGTCATCTCTATTCCGGGATCATCCTATACTTTGATCTAACTATTCGCTATCTCTATTTTTCATATTTTCACTTTTCCACTCTAACTCTTGAAGTAAATGCAAGCTGTTTTGCCATAAGCAAGAAACCATTTCTGTATTATTTTGAAAGTTAAATTGTGTACAAGATACTTCGCTTTAAGTCCGTTTGCTAGCCGGACTTTATGGAGAATAGATGTAAGTTTCTCCTAATTGTAATCAAATAGAGGCAATAAAGATTCTTGTTTGCATCTGAGAAATTTAACTCAAATTTCTACTGAGTTTTAGTGTCGCAAGACTTCACTAATTCTGCATGGTAGATCTCTTCAATTGTTCAAGCATGATTTCCCTTTTATAAATCCACGTTGACACTGTCCAATTTTACTATTACTTTCGAATGGGAAAATCTTAATTAAAACACAAAATGTTGGGAGTACACAGCTCCAAAAGATCTACACACAAAGTGCCAGCCTCCATTTCACCCCTCATCCCAAAACCTCCACTGCTGACATCTTAACTGCTTTCAAAGAAGTTGATGAACAACTGCCATATCCGGGCAAACCCCTCCACAGACCCTCTCAAGGCGAACTTTATCTTCTCCAGCCTGAGGAACTCTGCCAGGTCACTTACCCAAACCCCCGCTTTCGGCAGCCCCGTGTCCCGACATTCCAATAAGATCCGACTCCAGGCTACAAGGGAGGCAAAGGCCAAAATATCGGCCTCTCTCGGCCCCTGAACTTCCGGGTCTTCTGACACTCCAAAGACCGCCACTTCTGGACTGGGACCACCTTCACCTTCAAGACCTCCGACATAACATCGGTGAACCCTGCCAAAATCCCCCAAGCTTCGGACAGGCCCAAAACATGTGGACATGATTCACGGGGCCACTCGCACACCGCCCACACCTATCCTCCACCCCTTCAAAAAACCTGCTCATCCTGGCCACCGTCATATGTGCCCTGTGGACTACTTTGAACTGAATAAGGTTAGGCCTAGCACACGACGAGGATGCGTTCATCCTCCTCAAAGCCTTCTCCCGCACTCCAGCCTCCACCTCCCTCCCCAACTCTTCCTCCCACTTATGCTTCACTACCCCTATCGGGCCTCCCTCCCAATCCAGCAAATCCTTATACATTTCCAACACTTTACCCTTACCTACTCCTGTTTTTGACACCACCTTGTCCTGTAGCCCCTGGGGCGACAGATGGGGAAAAGACGGTACCTGCTTCCTGACAAAATCCCTTACCTGTAAATACCGAACAAATTCCTGGCGGGCAACTCAAATTCCTCCAACTCCTCCAAGCTCGAAAAGCAGCCCCTCGCAAATAGATCCCCAAACCGCTCAATCCCCTCCCGTCGCCACCCCCAAAATCTCCCGACCAGCACCCCCGGAGCAAACCTATGATTCCCACAGATCGGTGCCCAGATGCTGCCGCCACTGTCCCCACACCCTCAGGGCCGCCACCGCTACTGGGCTTGTGGGGTACCTGGGCGGCGAGGACGGTAAAGGCGCCATCAACAGTGCTCCAAACGCGAGCCTTTACAAGAGGCTGCCTCCATCTGCTCCCATACCAGCCCCTCCCCTACTACCCACCTCCTAACCATGGCTATATTCGCCGCCCAATAGAAATTCATTAAATTTGGAAGAGCTTACCCCTCCACCTCCCCTGCTCCAGCAGCACCTTCTTCACCCGCGGGGCTTTAAACACCCAAACAAACCCCAAAATCAGTGCTTTCACCGTCTTAAAAAAGGCCTTTGGGAGATTTTGGAAAACAAATAAGA
The DNA here is from genome assembly GCF_047496885.1 of Scyliorhinus torazame. Classification (NCBI taxonomy): domain Eukaryota; kingdom Metazoa; phylum Chordata; class Chondrichthyes; order Carcharhiniformes; family Scyliorhinidae; genus Scyliorhinus; species Scyliorhinus torazame. The sequence goes on along the minus strand of NC_092721.1, from coordinate 176,827,352 downwards.
ACCTCAGGGGAACCGTCACCTTCACCTATTGCACCCGACCCGCCAGCCAAATTCCAAACCACCCCAGCACCTCCCACAAATAGTCCCACACCACCCGGTCGAAGGCCTTCTCCGCATCCACACTTCATCTTCAGGGGTCATCATTATAATATTTAACAGCCGCCTGATGTTATATGACAAATGCTTCCCCGCCCCACCCCGGGGGGGGGGGTCACCCCCGCCAACAACGTCCTGTCCAACACAAAATAGTCGATCCGAGAGTACACCCTATGCACATGGGAGAAAAATGAAAATTCCTTCACCCTCGGCCAAACCTCCACTGGTCCACTCCCCCCATGCACTCCATGAATCCTCTCAATTCCCTCACTACCTCCAGGTCCTGGATCTTCCCTGCTGGCACCCGCCTCATAAACTCTACATCGTCCCAGTTTGGGGGCATAAACATTCACCAACGGCATCCCCTCCAATTTCCCACTCACCATAGCTAACCCGCCCCCGGAGTCTGCCATTATGTTTCCCAATTCAAAAGCTACCCACTTATTTTTCAAGACCGCCACCCCACTCGTCTTCAAATCCAATCCTGAATGAATGACCTGCCCTACCCACCCTTTCCTGAGCCTAGTTTGATCCCCAATCTTCAGGTGTGTTTCCTGCAAGAATGCCACATCCGCCTTTAAGCTCCTCAGATGCGCGAACACGCGGGCCCTCTTGACCAGCCCATTCAACCCTCTCACATTCCATGTGATCAGCCTGGTCGGGGGACTCTCCTCTCTCCCGCCCCGATCAACCATCGCCCACGCCCCGCCCCCCAATCAACCATAGCCCCTCCCTAGCCAGCCTCTGGCCTGTGACCCGCACCCCATCAGGCCTGCCCTCGGATGTCCACCATCATCGACCCCCCTCATACAATATTTCAAAAGCCGCTCCCTTGTCGGCAGTCCCCCCTCCCCCCACAAAACAGTCCCAATCCCCATCAACTCTCTAACCACTTCTCACCCCTCCCGCCCCCCCCCCCCCCCCCCCCCCCCAAACCATCACCACCAACACCACCACCACGGTGCTTCTGTAAACTAGCTCTTCCAGCTAGCCTGGCAGCCCCCGCCCATGGCACCTAGCACCGTGGTGCATTAACATTGTACAAACTTGCTACTTTAAATTAAAAGTTAAGAAAGATTCCATATGGGGTAATAAAGCTTGAAAATCCATCAAAAATCTGAGATGGTATTGCTAGTTTTGGAATACAGCCCTGTCGAAGATTAAAAATTAAGTTAATCACTGGAATATTGCAAACACTTTATTAGCAGAATTAAACACTTTCCTCTCACACAGACCCATCATTTGATCATACATTGTGTGATTTAAAAAATGAACTTTTATTTATAGCTCTATTTACCCTTCACTCCTGAAAAAACTAATCTGCATGGAACCAAGGGCACCAGCAATCCTTGCTCAATGGATCAATGTCCCTGGGCAGTAAGTAAGGCAAGCTACCTGACTATGAAGACTCAAAAGTCTGACTATGAAGACTCAAAAGTCTGATTATGCTGTCATCTGATGACAACCTGCACATATTTTCCAGCACGAGGTACTGGATTTCAAGAATGTTAGCCTGGACTAACTTTCTCCGGCATGGTAGGTCCCCCATCCTTCATCATATGGCTGAAAGTAGCTAATTCAAGCATTAGAACCCAAATTCTTGGCCTGTACACCTCCATATTATTTCAGGATATACTGATTAAGCCAAGTAGAATCTCCATATGTGGAGTAACAACGTGATTTAACACTTCAATACACAAATATCTTTGCTACCTATAAGTTGTAAAAATTTTTACATTAAATCAGTCTTTCCGAATAACAGCCAACCTGTATCAAGGAGCTTCTCAGCTTTATATTGTTGGTGCTTCTCAAAGTTAATTATCTCCCCATTGCCCCCTCCAGTCTTCGCCTGTAATTCTGCTCTAATTTCATCAAGTTGCTGTTTCGATTTTGCTGTATCCTGGAGATGGGGAAGAAGCAACTTTTAAGAGGAGGTGATTGGAATAAAATATGCACATTATTTTTAAAATAAATGTTTCGAACCCTAGTCCAATTCCAACAGACTAAACTCAAGCCAAATTGGATGCAAACTTGCAACCTGCTTCAATAGCATGAAAACTTGGCACTATTCTTCTTGTCTGATATAACATAGAATCCTTGAAAATCAACTTTTTTTGTACAAGAATCCAAGTCAAGCTAGTAGAAATCTAGTCTGAATAAAACCCTGAGCAAGCTTAGTTAGACTCTAGTATAATGTCGCTTATTAAAATAATACCAATCACACTAAGTCAGTTTTGAGCCTTCAAAATTATATAGCACCACTTACTGATCTGAGTCTTACGATGGCTTGCTCCAACACAACAATGTCCCTCTCTTGCTTTTCAATTTCAATCTAATATAAAGATATTCAATTATTATACTTCAACAATACAGTACCATCGAAAATTGACTGTAAAATGATCACATTTGTTCCATGTATTTCAAGTAAGCGATGCCTGCATCGTAATGCAAGTTACGCATATCAAAGGTTACATACCATGAAATATATACAACAGTCACTTATGATGCATGCCACCTGCATTATGAGGTAAACATATAATTATGTAACCTTTCATTACCATTTAAGGCATGCACAGCCATATAAAAATGAACTTGGTGCAGAGCTCCAACATGGGTATTTGTAGTGATTATATAAGAAATAAATTAATCAATTAACTTAAAAGTCCCTTCTTGGAAATACTTTGATACTACACAAATAAATTTATGATATGCCACCTGGTCCCTGAGGTGGTGGGTTCAAACTCCTCATCAAGGGCTTGAGCACAAAAATCTAAACAGACACTCAAGTTTACTTGAGAGAGTGCTGCATCATTGGAGGTGCTGTCTTTCAGATGCGAAGTTACGTATCAGTTGAAAGAAAAGCCATGGATTTATCCTCAATTCTCAAACCAACAGTGCAAAAATAGATTATCTGGTCATTATAACATTGTTATTAGTGGGATCTTGCTGTGTATAAATTGGCTGCCATATTTCCTACATTGCAACACTGAACGCCTCAACTAGGAGCAAGGAGTAGGCCACTTAGCCACTCAAGCCTGCTCCGCCCTTCACTAAAGATCATGGCTGACCGGACTTTGAAAAAAAAAAACTACTTCATTACCATATTGTCCGGTACCTTGTAGAAGCAGAAAGCTTTTCAACTTTACTACAGAGAACATCCTTTGCAGTATAAAATGACGTGCCAAATCAAAAAACAATTGACCAAGGCAAGAGAAACCAACAAGGTGAAAAGATACAAGCCCAGATTTTCCTTTACAGCGGCATTGCCACAAGTGTTTTGAGCAGAACGTAATCCCAACACATTTTCAGGGATCAACTTAATTTAAGTATTCCAAATGAGTCCTCAGAAATATTCCCATCTCGGATTGGGAATTCACCACCTTGGTGGCAAATTGCATGATGTCATAAGGATTTAAATGCCTTCAGCATATTTAAGGAACTAAATAACAACAAAAAATGTTTTGCTCTGAGTATCAGGACCAGGTCTGAAATCCAGTGCAGGCCACAGAAATCCAAAATTTTCTAAAGTTTACAAATTGATGCACAAAATAAATTCCTTTGAGAAGGGAAGAACGTTTTGGAACATAAGGGAGATGGTTGAACTTCACAGACCACAGGCACAATTAAAGAAGTTGGTACTGGTAGAAGGTGCCACCAGTATTCTGAAGTTTAATAATCATCGGAGCTTGTAGAAAATATTTTTGCCACCTTCCCTTTGTGTTGAAGGGCTTCAAGAACTCACCACTAATATCCAGAAAGCTAATGTTGCACCTCAATCTCGACCTATAAATACAACTCCGTTCACAACTGACTACAGGCACCTACTAAAAAATTCAATGTGATATGCAATTGCTTGCTCATGCACTTGTCATCAGCCCCATTATGGTGTGAATGCTGTGTGGTAAACCACTGTTGCACCTCTATTAGGTGATGTATGGTAGGACCTGTACTACAGGTATGTTGGTAGTCCCTGCCTGCTGGCTCCGCTCAGTAGGCAGAGTATAAATGTGTGTGTCCTCCATGCTGCAGCCATTTCGCCAGCTGCTGTGGGAGGCCACACGTCTTAGAGCAATAAAGCCTCAGTTGTATCCAACTCAAGTCTTTGTGCAATTGATTGTGCATCATGCTGTCAGCTGGTTTAATTACATCTCATTGAAAATAGAGTATGCTTCCTCTTTTCATTATTCTTAACAACCAGAACACACACAAAAGATGACTAACCACAGATAACATCTTGCATCCGCCCTCCTCTCCACCTTTGGTCATTCAATCTATGATCAGAGAAAGCTTTGGAACTCCAAGGAGACTGAAGGTGAGAGAACTGAGTGACGTTGGGGTAGGTTCAGTCGCATGTAGTCACCAGTGATGATTATTCGTTGGGAGGAAAGCTCTGGTGCTCCTCAGTTTCTGCAGAGGTCTGACTCCTGTCTTTCTGCTGACAGCACTTTCTGTTCACACCCATCCTCTGAAAGGGGTCTGCATCGGGGGCTTTAGAACTTTGATCACTGTGTCGGGGGTGGGATTGCGGGCAGGCTCGTTGTGAAGATTAACATGACAGAGGTTTTACATGCATCAGATGTGACATGGTTTAATAATGAACATTTTATGGTGACAGATTTCTATTCCCCCTAGTGACAGATAGTGACCTCACCAGTGCTCATCTTGATCTTCCGTGGTCTAATGCTACATCTAGCTGTGTCCCCAGGATGAACATCAGAGGTGGAAGCAGAATGGTGTTTTCCGAGCCCTGTGGCCTTTAGATGCCCTTGGCGGATGTCTTCTGGAAGCCAACCTACTGTGTCGCCGTGCCACCCAGTTCTACCCCCTGCCGGCGAGATGCGGTGTCAGGAGGGGGGATTCGGAAGAACTGATGACTGCTCCTTGGTGGCAGGGTTCCAGCGCTTCCTCCTCTCTGACAGTGCCTATAGGGCCAAGGGGGGAGTGGGGGGGGGGGCACTACATGGGAGGAGTGAATGGAGTGAGCTCCAGAGGCCTGAGTCACCTGGCGCTGCCAGTCCTGGAGGCTTCCTATAGTCTGCACCATGGTATCGACGCCCTCAGTGATGGTCCTCAGTGATTGGCCACGTTCTGCAGTGCCTCAGCAATGTTCATCTGCGTCTGGGACATGTCCCAAAGTAATTGGGACAAGATGGAGAGGACCTCAGCTATGGTCATCACAGACTGAGTCATGCCTTGTTCACCGCCAAAGCACAGACTTCCTGCTCCAGGTTTTCCACTGCAGTCGCCACCCTAGCACTGTTGGCACCATCTCCTATGCCTCCAGCCTTTGGGACTCCTCCAAGCAGCCTTGCAGTTGCTGGAATGCCACTGCCAATTTTTCCTGATCTCACGGCTGTGTCCTATCATCGGCATCAGTTCTGGAAGAACCTTGACCTGAGGCTTGGCATCAGGCTGGGACCCATTTGTGTCTTGGGATCCAGCAGACATCTAACTTCTGCCTCCCTTGGATGTTTCTGCCTCCTCCACCTAATGTACATCAGCAACTGCATGGTGCTCACCAGTTTGTGTTCCAGAAGCCTGTCCACTAATGTTGCCCACCGAGGTGTGATGGAAGGTTCTGGTGATAGCTGTGAGGCCTCATCGGAGCTCTTCTCTATGATGGTCTCTTGGGTGATGGTGGAAGGAGGGGAATGATTCCCAATCACTCAGCTTCATCACATTGAGATCCTGTGCATGGACATGCGATCAGTAAGTGGGATCATTTTGTCTCACATGGACTACTCACTTGATACAGGTCATCTGGGTGAAGAGGCAGTGGATCCTAACCTCTCTTGCCCAGGCTAACCTCCCTGTCCATGACTGCTCTTCCCTCGGGCAATCCCGCGATTTCCAGGGCCCATTCTTCATCGAAGGTGGGGACTTGAATTTCAGGGACTCCAGCCACCATCTTGGCCCTTTCCCATTTATTATGGGCTATCTTCTCCTGCAGGTTTTAAAAAATAAATTCATTTACAGTATGTGGGCATCGCTGGTTAAGCCAGCATTTATTGCTCATCCCTAGTTGCCCTTCAGAAGGTGGTGGTGAGTTGCCTTCTTGAACCGCTGCAGTCCTTGAGGTGTAGTAGTGGTCGAGGGTTTGGAAGATGTTGTTTGAGGAACCTTGGTGAGTTACTGCAGTGCATCTTGTAGATGGTACACACGGCTGCCGCTGTTTGTCAGTGGTGGAGGGTTTGAATGTTTGTGGAAGCTGAGTGACCCTGGCAAAACCCAAACTGAGCGTCCGTGAGCAGGTTATTGCCGAGTAAGTGCTGCTTGATAGCACTGTTGATGATTCCTTCCATCACTTTGCTGATGGGGAGTAGACTGATAGGGCTGGGTTGGATTTGTCCTGTTTCTTGTGTACAGGACGCACCTGGGCAATTTTCCACTTTGTCAGGTAGATGTCAGTGTTGTAGCTGTACTGGAACAGCTTGGCTAGGGCGCGGCAAATTTTGGAGCACAAGACTTCAGTACTATTGCCGGGGTATTGTCAGGGGCCATAGCCTTTGCAGTATCCAGGGCCTTCAGCCGTTTCTTGATATCACATGGGGTGAATCGTATTGGTTGAAAACTTACATCTGTGATGCTGGGGATCTCCAGAGGAGACCGAGATGGATCACCCACTCGGCACTTCTGCCTGAAGATTGTTGCGAATACCTCAGCATTGTCTTGTGCACATATGTGCAGGGCTCCTCCATCATGGAGGATGGGGATATTTGTGGAGCCTCCTCCTCCTACAGTGAGTTGTTTAATTGTCCACCACCATTCACGGCTGCATATGGCAGGACTACAGAGCTTGGATCTGATGCGTTCATTGTGGAATCGCTTAGCTCTGTTTATTGCTTGCTGTTTATGGTGTTTGGTACACAGGTAGTCCTGTGTTGTAGCTTCACCAGGTCGACACCCCATTTTTCAGTATGCCTGATGTTGCTCTTGGCATGCACTCTACATTGATCGAAGGTTGATTCCCTTGGCTTGGTGGTAATGGTAGTGGGGGATATGCCTGGCCATGAGGTTACAGATTGTGGTTGAATACATTTCTGCTACTGCTGATGGCCGACAGCGCCTTATGAATGCCCAGTCTTGAGTTGCTAGATCTGTTCGATGGTAGTGCCACACAACACGATGGAGGATATATTCAATGTGAAGATGGGACTTTGTCTCCACAGGGACTGTGTAGTGGTCACTTCTACCGATACTGTCATGGACAGATGCATCTGCAGCAGGCAAATTGGTGAGGATGAGATCAAGTATGTTTTTCCCTCTTGTTGGTTCCCTCACCACCTGCTACAGTCCCAGTCTAGGAGTTATGTCCTTTAGGGCGCGGTCAGCTCAGTCTGTGGTGGTACTACTGAGCCACTCTTGGTGATGGACATTGAAATCCCCCACCCAGACCATATTCTGCACCCTTGCCACCCTCTGTACTTCCTCCAAGTGGTGTTCAACATGTGGAGTGCTGGGTTATCTTTTCCTGCGGAGACAAAGAGGTGCCATTGTAGGCCGCACGCCTGGTGGGCTGGGGGGTGTCTACAGCAGGATCCATGTGTGGGCACCACACCTGAACATAAAGCGGTTGTGCTGATGGGTCTCAGGAGTTTCTGAGAAACAAACATAAAGATCGGATGTGGGGAGGGTGCGAGGCATCAGCCAGTGGATGGGGTGGGGGGCAGGTCTGCATGCTGCCACGCTTGTGTGTTGACTGGGAGTGAGTGGTGATGGAGCGTTTAAAAGCAGATTCCCTCATTAGCGGTGAACAGCTGAGGCGCGAGTCAGGCAAGTCAGACAGCGAGGCAGTCAGTAATGTCAAGAATTTCGTGGGGGCTCATCTCTGGCACAAAATGCTGTTGAATGCAAGCTGCAATCTCGCCACTGTGGCCATTGGAAACACCCCGTCGCATGCGACCAAAACCAGACTTTGACATTTTTCCGTTGAATCGCACCCAAAATTTGCGATTCAAGACACTTGCTCAGGTGAATAAAGCCACAGGATTCCACATATGTTGAACAAAAATACTTATCTTACAGTCTTTATATCTTATACACTAATGTTCAGCATTAATATGAGGTACATTATCAATTAACAGGCAAACTATGGATCAAACCCACCACTTAAGCACAATAAACGCCAAATGCGGCTAAAACACAGAGTCCATGGGCTGGATTCTCCACTGCGCCAAATTTCTACCCTGACCCACCGGCGGAATTCTCCGTTACGCCAGCCGGTCAATGGGGTTTCCCATTGTGGGGCAGCCCCACGCCGTCGGGAAACCCCCGGGCACCGGCAAAACGGAGAATCACGGCGGCGGAGAATCCCGTTCCAGGTGTTTCTCAACAACGCATTCTGGCGTTAATTAACAGAGTCAAACAATTTCACTGAAACGCCATGGCCGGGATTCTCCGACCCTCCGCGCCAAAATCACGCTTAGCGCGGGGGCGGCGCATGGGGTCTCAGATCCGTGATCGGCTCTGACGCTGGGACGCGATTCTCCATGGACTGGAGAATCGCCGCCAGCCACGCGCGCAGTCGCCGGTCGTAGGCCGTTGAAAGAGGCCCCTGCGGCGATTCTCCGCGATCGGCCGGCCGAGTTTCCGTCGAGTTCCACCGGCGTGGTTCCACCCGGCGGGAGCTCGGACTCGCGGCCACGGTGGCCGTCCTGGTGGGAGGTCGGGGGGACAGACTCCGGGGGGGTGGGAGGCCTCCATGATGGCCAGGCCCGCGATCGGGGGCTACCAATTGGCGGGTGCGCGCGATCCAGGGGGGACCCACCTTCTTCCGCGCCAGCCTGCTGTGTGGCTCCGCCATGTTGCACAGGGGCCACCCCCAAAAACGGCCCGCAAATGCGCAGACCCGCGGCCGGAAGTGCAGGATCTTCTGGCCCCGTCGCTTTCAATGGGATTTCCCACTGAATCCACCCCACACCGCTGGGAAACCCGCGGCAGGGTTGCGCCACAAGCAGGACCAGAAGATCCTGTCAGTGTGAACAGCTGGAAAATCTTGCCCTGGTTATGCATATGCAACACTCTGCGGTCCGTCAGGAATTGAAGTTTTCAACCTTCACTCTCAACGTTGTGGTAAATTTGACTTTCAGAATACCTCACTCTTAAGCACGCTTTACTATAATGAAGGTTTCTTTACAAAAGCTTTACAATTTATTTTTACAAGTACTTATAAACGTCTAACCGATAGCTTATTACATTTTGTTGCATAATTACACACCGTATTCCAGGAAAAATATACTGGCATTGGAGGCAGTACAGAAAACGCCCACGATGTTTATCTGGGCTATGGAGGGATTTTCTTTTGAGACGTTCAGTAGGTTCAGCCTGTACTCATATCAGTTCAGAAGAATGAGAGGTGACCTTATTAAGGCATAGAGGATTCGTAGGGGGTTCGTCAGGGTAGATGCCGAGACTTTGTTTCCCCTTGCGGGAGAGTCATGGGGTTGGTTTAGTACAGAGCTAAATCACTGGCTTTGAAAGCAGACCAAGGCAGGCTAGCAGCATGGTTCAATTCCCGTACCAGCCTCCCCGAACAGGCGCCGGAATGTGGCGACTAGGGGCTTTTCACAGTAACTTCATTTGAAGCCTACTTGTGACAATAAGCGATTTTCATTTCATTTCATAATCCCAGAGTAAAGGGTTGCCATTGAAGACAGAGATGAAGAGGAATTTCTTCTCAGTGTAGAGAATCTGTGCAGTTCTTTACCTCAAGAGGGCTTTAGAGGCTGTGTTCGAAGCTGAGATAGACAGATGTTTAATCAGTAAGGGCATCAAGGGTTATGGGGATAAGGTGGGAAAGTGGAGTTGAAGATTATCACATCAGATCAATCATTTTTAAAAAAATGTTTTTATTGGATTTTTTGGTATACATAACAAATATAAATATGAACTGATCAATGATAATTGCGCAAGAGAGTACTTGGGGAGTATCATTCGAGTTATTTACATCGAGATCGGTTTTAACTATTTACACAAATTTATCAGTTTCTTCTTTTTGTTCTTTTGTCCTTTCCTCGCAGTGTTTGCTGTGTCCGTTGTGGTCCCCTGTGTATCGTTCCCCGCCGGTTTTCACCTCTCTTTTCACCCCCCATTGGTGTTGCTCCTGCCCTCCCCGCCTCGTGTCGACAGGTAGGATAGCCAGTCTGCAGTTTTAGGTGGCGAGCTGACCGCCAGCCGAGCAGGATTCTCTGGCAGGCGATCAGGAAGGCAAAGGCAAGGGCGACGGCCTTTCTGATAACTCGAAGACTGCCAATCTCGGGCATGGCTCCACCCTCATCCCTACCACTTTGGACATTGCCACGAAGAAGGCTGTCCTTGAAGAAGGCTGGCCAGTACCCAGCAAGTCTGGGGCAAGACCAGAACATGTGGACGTGATTGGCCAGGCCTCCTTGGCACTGTTCACATCTGTCACCTCCGGGAAGTACCTGCTCATTCGGGTTCTGGTCAAGTGGGCACTATGTACCACTTTTAGCTGCATTAGGTTAAGCCTTGCACATGTGGAGGTGGAGTTGACCCTGCACAGTGCTTTGATCCAGAGTCCCCACCCTATTTCGAACTCCAAGTCTTCATCCCACTTTTCCTTTGTCTCGTCCAGTTGGGTGTAGACCCCCCCTTATCAGTCATCCGTACATGTCACTACAGTTCTCTTTATCTAAGATGTCTGCGTCCAGCAGTTCCTCTGGTAGTGACTGTCTTGGCAGTCATGGGTACCTTTGTTTCTTTTCACAGAAAGGTTTTGAGCTGTAGGTACCGGAATTCATTGCCCCGTTAGTTGGAATCTTTCTATCAGCTCTTCGAGCATTGTTACCATGTTGTCAGTGTACAGGTCCCTAATTGTCAGCGTCACACCGTCCTGTCTCCACCTTTTGAAGAAGGCGCCTGTGAGCACCGGCATAAACCTGTCGTTGTTGCAGATAGGGGCTTTGTCGGACATTTCGGCCTCACAGTTGATTCCATGACTGGAGTGTTGCCACCACCACTGGGCTGGTTGAATATTTATTAGGTGGGGATGGGTGTGCCGCCATGGCTAGGGCCCGGAGGGAGACCCCCTTGCAGGAATCCTCCTCTGTGAGGACACATTCGGCTTCCGGCTCCCTGATCCACCCCTTTACTCTTTCTGTCATCGCTGCCCAATGGTAGCACTGCAGGTTTGGGAAGGCTAGACCCCTTGCATGGATTTTGTTCTCTGTAGAACCTTCTTTGGGATCCTTGCATTCTTCCCCTCCCCATACAAACACCATAATTAGTTTGTCCAGCGAGTTGAAAAAGACCTTGGCGATATAGATCGGGATCTAAGCAGGAAGAGATACCTGGGCAGTATGCTCATTCTGATCATCTGAACCCTCCCCACCAGGGAGAGTGGGAGTGTGTTCCATCTCTGAAGGTCCTTTTTTACTTCCTCTGTCAGGTTCCATTTGTGAACCCCTATCCAGTCATGGGCGATTTGGATCCTCAGGTAGCTTAATTTATGCCGGGCCTGTTTAAACGACAGCCCCACCACCTCTGCCCCTCCACCTTGCAGGTTCTTTTGCTCACGTTGTGTTTGTAGCCCGAGAAGGAACCAAACTCTTTCAAGAGCGCAATGATTCTTTCCATGCTGCTTTGTGGGTCTGCGGTGTAGAGGAGCAGGTCACCTGCATAGAATGGGACTCTGTGCTCTCTGCCTCCTCTTCGGATCCCCTTCCAATTCTTTGCCGCTCTGAGCACGATCGCTAATGGCTCTATCATTGAGGCGAACAGCAGCGAGGATAGCAGGCATACCTGCCTCGTGCCCCTGTGCAGCTGGAAGTTCTTCGAGCTGGTGGGGTTTGTCCGTACGCTCGCCGTGGGGGTGTTATACACGAGTTTCACCCAGGGGGTGAATCCTGTTCCAAACCTGAATTGCTCCAGTACCTCAATGAGGTACTTCCATTCGACTCTATCAAAGGCCTTTTCTGCGTCCAGGGAGACAATCACCTGAGGTGTTCTCTCCCTGGATGGCGTCATGATCACGTTCAGCAGGCGTCTCATGTTCGATTTTAGCTGTCTGACTTTGTCAAAGCCCGTCTGGTCTTCTGTGACAACCTCTGGTATGCAATCCGCAAGCCTTTTGGCTAGGATTTTGGCATCGATGTTTCGTAGCGAGATGGGTCTACAGGAACTACACTCTATTGAGTCTTGTCTTTTTTAGGTATCAGCGAGATTGAGGCTTATGCCAGCATAGGCGGCAGTGTGCCCCTCGTCACCGGGTCTGTGAACATCTCCCGCAGGTGCGGTTCCAGTGCTGTCGCAAATCTTTTGTAGAAGTCTGCCGGGAAACCGTCTGGTCCCGGCGCCGTCCCTGTCTGCATGGAGCTAATACTCTCCATGACCTCTCCCAGTTCCAGTGGTGCATCCAGGCCCCGTTTCCTGTCTTCCACCACGACCGGCATGTCCAGTCCATCATGGAACTTCCTCATCCCCGAGTCCCCTGCTGGGGGCTGCAGGGTGTACATCCCCTGGTAGAAGGTCTCGAAGACTTTGTTGACCTTGTCTGAATCCTTTATTAGTATGTGCAATCTCCCTTGTGGCTGCCTGCTTTCTCAGCTGGTGTGACAGCAGGCTTCTGGCCTCATCTCCGTGTTCGTACAGGGTCCCCCGTGCTTGGTGGAGTTGGTGCACCGCTCTCCTCGTGGAGACCAGGTCAATGTCCATCTGCAGCATTTTCTTCTCCGCCAGGAGCTCTACGGTCGGGGCCACGGAGTATCGCCGGTCCACCTCCAGTATGGAGTCAACTAGTTGTTGCCTAGCCGCTCTCTCCTCCCTGTCTCTTTGTGCTTTAAAAGCGATAATTTCTCCCCTGATCACAGCCTTTAGCGCCTCCCAGAAAGTGGAGGGCGAGACCTCCCCATTCTGCTTATTAGTTGTATACTCGTCTATGGCCTGTGATATTTTCTCACTAAAAGCCTTGTCGGCCAGTAGGCCGTGTCCAACCTGCATGAGGGGCGTTCGGCACTGCCCGTCTCCAACCGAAAATCCATGTAATGTGGAGCATGGTCGGAGATTACGACCGTAGAGTATTCCGCCCTAACCAGCCCTGGAAGCACCGATTTCCCTACTGCAAAGAAGTCGATCCAGGGATAGACGTGCACTTGGGAGAAGAAGGAGAACTCCTTCTCCCCTGGGTGGGTGAAAGGCCATAGGTCCACCACCCATCTGCTCCATAAAAAGGCCAAGTTCTTTTGCTATGCTGGCGGCCTTTCCTGCTTTGAGGTTTGGCCTGTCCATTCGTGGGTCCTGTACACAGTTAAAGTCCGCTTCCATGATCAGTCGGTGCGTATCTATGTCGGGGATTTCCGCCATGGGTCTTCTTTATAAACTCCGTGTCATCCCAGTTGGGAGCATTCACGTTAACGAGGACTACCGGTGCCCCATCCAGCACACAGCTGACCATGACGTACCGTCTCCTGGATCCGTTACCGTCTTTGTCGCCGTGAACATCATACTCTTATTAATTACAATGGACTCCGTGGAATTTTACAAAGAATTTGCGACAGTGGGGCATCTGCTGGGCATGTTCAATGATTCACTATCCCGGGGATGTTGCAAAACACACTGGCACAGGCTTCCAACTCTTTAAATTCTGAAGAAGGATAAAGATCCAGAAGAGTGTGGGCCATATCGGCTCATATCTCTGTTGAATGCCAATGCGAAACTGTTGGCAAAGGTGCTGGCAACTCGCTTGGAGGAATGTCTTCCAGGGGTAATATCTGAGGATGAGACAGGTGGTGTGAAGGGCCGACAATTGTCGGCCAATACAAGAAAACTCTTGAATATTGTGATGTCGCCCTAGTCAGGTACTGAACCACAGGTAATAATCACCAAGGACATGGAGAAAGCGTTCAGCCAGGTGGAATGGGAGTATCTTTTTGATACTGGGGCGGTTTGGGTTTGGACCCAGGTTCATCTCATGGATCAGATAGTTGGAGAGGGCCCAAACTGCGAGCGTTTGTGCCAATGCATTCAGCTCAGGGTATTTTCAGCTATATGGGGGAACAAGGTAGGGGTGTCTACTTCCCCGTGACTTTTTACTTTGGCAATTGAACTGCTGGCCATTGCACTGAGGTCATCAACTGAGTGGAAGGGTATAGAGAGGGGAGGTATAGAGCATCGAGTATCCCTTTATGCAGACTGTTGTACGTAACAGGTTCTCTCTCCAGTGTGGAAAAAACTATGGAGGTATTAAGGGCGGAATTCTCTCAGCCCGGGGCCGGGCCGGAGAATCCCTGCGACCGGAGCAAATCATGCCACGCTGCCCGACGCCGGCATGGTTGGCGCGGCGCTGGTGGGGGGGCCACTCTATGTGGCCGGCCCGCTGATTCTCGTAAAACCGCCGAGTCCCACCACAGCCGTCCACACCTGCTCTCAGCCGGCGGGAACTCGGCGTGGAAGGGTCGGGGGCAGCCTATGGGGGGGGGGGGGGGGGCTCCGATGTGGCCTGGCCACAGTCGGGGCCCACCGATCGGCAGGCCGGCCTCGCTGAATGGCAGCCTCCTTTCTGCTGCGCCGGTCCCTGTAGTCCTGCGGCATGTTGGAGCAAGGAGCAAGGAGCAGGAGCAAGGCGCGGGTCTGGAAAAATTGTCTTTCAGCTGGCTAGGTCAAGTTTTATATATTTATTTATATATATGCTCACAACTGGGCATTATTGTAAAAGCTAAATATGGCCAGTCTGGTAGAAGTGGCGAAGGGGGATTTGAAAAGGTGGGATGCCCTTCCGCTATCACTGGCAAGAAGGGTCCAAACGGTAAAAATGATGACTCTTCCAAAATTTATATTTGTATTTTAGAATCTTCCAATCTTTTTGGGACGATTTACAAACTGGTTTCAACCTCTGGCAAGACTCCTCCAGTCTGGAGAGCGTTTCTGCAGAGAGATAGACAGTCAGGGATCCAGGTTCCGGGTTCGATCCTGGCCCTAGGTCACTGTCCATGCGGAGTCTGCACATGCTCCCTGTGTCTGCGTGGGCCTCACCCCCACAGCCCAAAAGATGTGAAGGGTAGGCGAATTGGCCATGATAAATTGCCCCTTAATTGGAAAAAACATGAATTGGGTACTCTAAATTAATAAAGATTGCAGGGGGGGGGGGTCGATGTTGCCCCATGTGATGAATTACTTTTGGGCAGTAAATATTAAGAAGGTTTAGAGATGGGTCGTGGGGGAAAGGTCGGTTTGGGGACAGATGGATGAGGCTTCCTGTACAGGGTCGTGTTTGAGGGCCTTGGCGGTGGCTCTTCTTCCGCTCTCACTGGCCAGGTACTCTTTGAGCCCGGTGATAATAGCCTCCTTAAGAGTATGAAACCAGTTTGGGCAGCATTTTAAGGTGGTGTCAATGTCATTGATGGCATTGATATGTGGGAACCACAGATTCATCCTGGTGAGAATGGATTTGTCGTAGATGGTCTAGGAATGGGAGGGGGTAGAAAGGTTTGGGGATCTATGCATGGAGGGTTGGAGGAACTGGTGGAAAAGTTTGTTTTTGGGTGGGGGGGATGTGGGGGAGTGCGGGGAGAGGAAAATGGGTTCTGGTATTTACAGGTGAGGAACTTTGTTTGGAAGGAGCTTTCTACGTTACCTCAGTTGCTGTCCCCCTCTTTGGTGGATAAGTTAGTGTCTTTGGATGAGATAAGGGAAGGGAAGACCTGATAATTATGGGCAGTTGATGGAGAGGGCGTCGCTGGAGGAGACAAAGAGAAAGTGGGAGGAAGAGTTGGGTTGTGCATTTGAGGGTGCGGGGGAATGTGGAGTGAAGCCTTACACAAGGTAAACTCTACCTCCTTGTGTGTGAGACTGAGCCTGATTCAGTTTAAAGTGGTGCACAGAGTACACATGGCTAAAACACACATGAGTGGGCCCTCTCTTGGGGTGGAGAACAGATGAGAGCGTTGTTCAAGGGGACCGGTAAACCACTCGCATAGGTTTTGGTCCTGCCCTTGCTGGGGGCTGACTGCCAGGGGCAGTAGCAGGTAGTGACATGGTGCCAAGTCCGTGGACTTGGGGTGTCCCCCTCATGATTCAAACAGCCATTGCTGCTGTCTGTCTTTTAAATGCACCCCTATGGGGCTAATTATTGCTGCCAGTGTCCTCTAAATGCTCAGAAGACCTCGGTTTGTCTGGGAGCCCACTGTTATATTACTTGGGAGTAATATTTGTTACTCATTTGTTTCTGCCAAGTTGAACTTATGAATACTCGAAGTCATCCAGTGATAACAAATAATTTATTGAGTAACTAATCAATTTACTAGAGTTCTTTTCTTCAATACTTTGTGTTTGAATTAGACAAGATAGATTTTAGATTAACAATGAAATATATACTTTACACTCTGTCCTCTAGCTACAACAGATCGAAAGAGAGCGGGTAAACAGATTGTGGCTGTTTATACACCCCTTGTTAGTGTGGCCCTCTAGTGATCATCTGACTGTGCTGACCACACATTAACCCTTCATGTATTTACATATACAGAGATCATACATCCCCCTTTTCATGTGTTACATATTTTCCAAATGCTGTAAAGAAAATTGTACATAAAGAAAAATGCAGTTTGTCATGCATTGTACAGAGTTAGTGAATCAATCAGTTCAATGTTCACAAGTTTAAACAATTTGGTTTGCGTCGTCTTCTACTTGATCTTCTCAGTTGCTTTGGAGTAGCTAATTTGTTAATGTCCTTCTGATCACTGTCAGCTGGTTTATTGATATGCAAGTTCTGCTGGTTCAGAGGTTGATGCAAATTCAACGTCGGGAATACAGGTTGAGGAATTTGAAACTTCAAAAGGTCTCGCCGATTACATCGAAGTAGTACACTCTCTGCCGTTTTGGCAACATACGAACGTGGTGCTGCTTGTCTGATTACAGTGGCGGTTTGTGACCATCCTCCTTCTGGATGTCGAAGTCTAACTGTATCTTCAGCTTCTAGTGGTTGCAGTGATATCGCATGTCGATCATAGTAATCAAATTGTTTGTTGCGTTGTTGCTTTATTTTACTCAACACGCATGATTGATCTGGATTAGTAATCTGTATCTTTGATTTGATTTCTTATTGTCACATGTATTAGTATACAGTGAGAAGTATTGTTTGAAAAGTATCATGGGTAGCGTTGTTCTAATTTCACGATTGAAAAGCATTTGAGCCGGAGATAGCCCTGAGCTTAATGGTGAGGCTCTATGTGAAAGTAAAACCAAGTGAATATCGGATTGCGAATCACTCGGCTTGCTTATTAATTGCTTTACAATGTGTGCACTTTCCACACTTTGCCGTTTGACGGACTCGAGTTATATGGTTGAAATTATACCTTTTTGAGAAGTCTGTCCACTCCCAGCTCGCGAAGCAGGGACCATTATCCTCTGGGTGCTCTGGTTTCCTCCCACAGTCCAAAGATGTGTGGGTTAGTGTGGATTGGCCAAGCTAAATTGCCCTTAGGTGTCCAAAGCAAAGGTTATGTAGGGGTTACTGGGTTACAGGGATAGAGTAGAGACGTGGGCTTGAGCAGGGTGCTCTTTGTAAGGGCCGGTGCAGACTCGATGGGCCGAATGGCCTTCTGCACTGTAAATGATCTGAAATGATGTATCACTCGTAGCAAGGTCGCATCTTTCTGTGTCTCTATACAAATTTGGTGCAATTTTTATTAGGTGCCGGAAGAGTTTCCTTGTACAACTGTAATTGAGCTTCCATATCATTAATTGATTCAGGAGGTTTGCTTTCTATATTGATAGATCTAGATAGTGTGTCGGCTATGATGAGGTCTTTTCCAAGAGTGTAGACTAGTGTGAAGTCATACTTCCTCATCATCATTCTTTGCAGGCGAGTAGTCATATAATTGAGATTCTGAATTAACCAGTGGTCTGTGATCTGTTTCTATGATGAACGTAGATAGTCCATACACAGTGGTGAAACTTTGATATACCCGTGATCAGCCCAAGACACTCTTTTTCTATTTGCGCATACCTGCACTCCATGGCAGTCATTGCTTTGGACGTGTGTGCTACTGGAACCCAGTTTGTTTGGTTGTCTTGCTGAAGTAGTACTGTCGGTTGAGATCTTTGCAGGTTTGGTTGGATCAAAAAAAAGTCAGAATAGGAGTCCCCGATGCTCGAGTTCCACCCATTCTTAGTTTCATAGAGCTGACGTTTCGTCAATAAGTTTGAAATGAATTTCCCTAGGAAATTAATGAATCCCAGAAATCAAAGCACATCTTATTTATATTTCGGCTGCTGCATGTTCTGTATTGCAGATATTTTTTCATTGGCCTGACACCTTGAGCTGAAATTGTATCACCTAAGAAATTCAAAGATGAACAGGCAAACGTGCACTTAGATCTGTTGAGCTTTAGTCCATACTAGTGGATCCTGTGAAATACTTGATTTAGTCTTGCAATATGGTCTTCATCAGTAGTTGACCAGATGATGATGTCATCTACATAAACTCGGACACCTTCAAATGTTCGCCATCATCTGCTCCATAATTCGGTGAAAAATCTGAGGCTGAGATGATCCCAAAAGGCATTCGATTAAAACAGTAACATCCAAATGGCATGTTGAACGTACAGAGTAATTTGCTTGAATCATCAGCTGCATCTGCCAGAAACCTTGTGAAGTGCCGAGTTTGGTAAAAATGCGAGCGTTTGCCATCTCAAGTTATCTCATCTCGCTTGGGAATAGGGTAGTGTTCACCATGGATGTTCTTCTTTAGATCTTTGGGATCCATACAGATTCTTACATCACCTGAAGGCTTCTTGACACAGATCAATGAGCTGACCCAGTCAGTCGGTTGCGTGACTTTTGAGATGACTCCTTGAGACTGTAATCGCATTAAGTCTGCTTTGAGTCGTTCTCTCAGTGGAGCTGGTACTCTTCTTGGACGATGAATGACGGGTTTTGCATTTATTTTGAGAAACATTTTGTATATGTATGGTAATATACCCATACCTCAAAATACATCAGGGTATTCACTAAGAAGTTGCTGGATGTCATCGTCCAGTCGAGATGTGTCTTTGATGTTCATGAAGATTCGTTGGACAAGCCGCAAGTCCTTGCAGGCTTGAGCACCTAACAACGTGATTTATTTGCTGATGATCCTTTGTTGTTGATTGAAGTTCATCTTGTGTATTTATTATTCCTACAAAGAAAGTGTTCTCCAAGGAAAAAAAATCTTCATCTTCTGTAAATTCTTTCTTGGATTCTTTATTTTCCATTCTATCAATGCTGCAAACATTGGTATGTTGTTGCTTCAAAGTTGGATTCTGAAAAATAGCTGTTGATTTGCATTGAGATGCAAAGTGGTTTTGAGCATTTTAAACACCTTTTAACTTGTGCAGGGCATTTCCCCTTTAAGTGGGTGTTACCACATCGGTAGCACCACGTCATTTCTCTGACGCACGATGTACGTTCATGTATGCGCAGAGTTATTCTCTTGAGCCCCGCATCTTTGTACGAACTGCGCATGTCCTGAGTTGGAGTGTGTGCAGGCAAGATAGCTGCCGTCCTGAGCGTGCTTATTTGCTGCCTACAACACCATTTTAACACTCTCAACCTCGTGGTGGACTTTTGTGCTCTTTTCCCGGTGATAAAACTCCAAATATTGATTTCTGCTTTGCTCACGTGAAATACATTGTTCAATCGCGATTTTGAGCATTAGATCGTTTTGGCTCAATAATGCTTCTCTCAAGCTTTCATCACAAAGTCCATAAACTATTTGATCCCTTATTAATGAATCATGCAAATCGGTGACAAAGCTTGTGGTCGGTTCGCCGTTTTTCTGTAACCTTTTATGAAACCTGAAATGCTCCAGTATTTCATTAGCCTGCATCTTGCAGTGGTCATCAAACTTCGCGATAATCACACCAAATTTAATTTTGTCTTCACCTTCTGAGAATATAAATGAATTATAGATCTCTATAGCTTGCTGACCTGCCATTGACAGTAGAAGTGCCATTCTTCTGGCTTCAGAGGCAGTATTTAGATCATGTGCTTCTAGATAAAGTTGGAAGTGTTGCTTAAAAAGCTTCCAGTTTAAATTTAAATGACCAGTAGTTTTCAGCTGCCGTGGAGCTTGAACGTGGTCCATCGAGTCGATTTGTTGGCGAGGATCCGATTGCTGTGAAATCTTCCAGTCGAATAGTCGGTACTGGAACTTTTTTTCTTCTTGCATAATCTATCTAGTAATGTTTTCTTAAAGCTTTTATCCTGGTACCATGTTATATTACTTGGGAGTAATATTTGTTACTCATT
The DNA here is from genome assembly GCF_047496885.1 of Scyliorhinus torazame. NCBI lineage: Eukaryota > Metazoa > Chordata > Chondrichthyes > Carcharhiniformes > Scyliorhinidae > Scyliorhinus > Scyliorhinus torazame. Next base: position 176,807,015 of record NC_092721.1, on the reverse strand, counting down.
TGTATCTGCCGAATTGAACTTAACTTAGATGATGAATACTCAAAGTCGTCCAGTGATAACAAATAATTTATTGAGTAAGTAATCAATTGTGAGGTATTTTTACTTCAATATTTTTACTAGTGTTCAAATTACACAGGGTAGATTTAGATTAACAATGAAATATATACTTTACACTCTGAGCTCGTGATACTTCTGAGCTCTAGCTACAACACATCCAAAGAGAGCGGGTAAACAGATTGTGGTTGTTTATATACCCCTTGTTAGTGTTACCCTCTAATGATCATCTGACTGTACTGACTACACATTAACCCTTCATGTATTTACATATACAGAGATCACTACACCCACCACAGTTGCTCCTCTGGATGTCCTCATACCCCAGTTGTATAAAGGGCCAAGCTCAATCAGGAGCCCAACAGGTCTTTGCACTCCTCAGAAGAGCTGCCCCATTGCAGAGGAAGTAAAGGATCAGCAGAGTTCATCCCAACCAGAGGACATCTGCACCAAAGCCAACAGCACCCTCCATTTCTCTGCCCCTTTCCCAACCCCGGCCAAGAGACCATAAAATACTCACTTTTCCCTAAATTCAGTTTTGTGATGAGACTATCGCTTTAAGAAATGGTTAGCTGCTCATGTTACTGCAGTAATGTCAAGAGTGTGGGTGGAGCTGAGCTCTGGTTCTGCTTTTTAGTTTCACTTTGAGAAAAGCTTGGGTGTGTCTTTTTGGTTTTGTTTTTCAGTGTGTTGCAGCTGAAGCCAGAAAAAGCAGCTGTATTGTTGATCTCTCTCTGCCATGAAGGACTATCTCTTGATCATTTGGTGAATTCAGAACTATAAATGTTTTCAGTATTGAATGTAAACCCTGATGTGCTTCTGTTTAAAGGTTTGTTAAGTCTTTTGAGTGTAAAAGGACAGCATACAGGTTACTTAGTGTTGTATTCTTTGGGGGTTATCTTTGATTTACTGGTTGCTAAGATGTTCACTGTTTGTTTTAGAAAGGTTAACTTGAGTTCATAGAATAAACACGGTTTTGCTTTAAAAAGTAACTTTTCCATTTCTGAAGTACCAGACTTGTAGAGTGGGCTGTGTGCTCCCCATACCACAATCTATTAAAAGTTGTGGGTCAGGTGAACTCCATGATACACTTTGGGATTCTCTAAACCCTGGCCCATAACAGTTTGTTCCCTGAAAAAGTCCCAAATCATTGAAGCAACCCCATTATGCTCCCCACTGAAGAGCTCGGCTCCGAAATATACAAGTCACCAGCATGCAAGGACACCCTATTCCCCACCACCACCAGCCCCCTCACTATTCACTTCCACAATCCCTGAGCTCCTCAGTGCAATGGCCAAGGGCTCTATAGCCAAAGCAAACAGAAGGGGGGGGGGGGGGGGAGATAGACATGGGGCGTCTCTGCCTCGTACTCCAGTTCAATACAAATAACCCTAAATTCATATTATTTGCCCGCATGCTTGCCATCGGCTCCTTGTGCAACAGTTCACCCATGCCACAAACTTAGGCCCAAACCATTCGCCAACATCGCAATCAAGTAATTCCACTCCACCCGATCAAACATCTTCTCTGCATCTAACGCCACCAGCACTTCCACCTCCCTGCCCTCTGCCGGGGAAAGCACCACATTCAATAGCCTCCTGACATTCAAGGACAACTGTTCCCCTTTACGAACCCAACCTGGTCCACCCAATGGAACTTGGATGGATACATCTGTGAAACGGATTGGAGGTGCTGTACTCAGGGAGGGAGGGTAACGGTTTGTTTGTTCCAGGTTATTACGTTTGGCTTTGTTTATAATATCTACTAGGTTTAATTAGTTATCTGTGTTCAGGTAGAACTGTTGTAACTTTTTATTCTCTCAGAGTTGGGAGCCATGTTTGATGTATATTAACATGTGGCATTTTGGGGGGCAGCATTGGGGAGGTGGGAATAAGACCATAAGACATAGGAGCAGAATTAGGCCCTCGGTCCTTGAGTCTGCTCCGTCATTCAATCATGGCAGATATCTTTTCTCATCCCCATTCTCCTGCCTTCTCCCCATAACCCCTGATCCCCTTATTAATCAAGAGCCTATGTATCTCTGTCTTAAAGACACCCAGTGATTTGGCCTCCACAGCCTTCTGCGGCAAAGAGTTCCACAGATTCACCACCCTCTGATTGAAGAAATTCTTCCTCATCTCTGTTTTAAAGGATCGTCCTTTTAGTCTGAGATGGTGTCCTCTGCTTCTAGCTTTTCCTATAAGTGGAAACAGCCTCTCCACGTCCACTCTATCCAGGCCTCGCAGTATCTTGTAAATTTCAATAAGATGCCCCCTCATCCTTCTAAACTACAAGGAGTACAGACCCAGAGTCCTCAACCGTTCCTCATACAAGCTGTTCATTCCAGGGATCATTCTTGTGAACCTCCTTTGGACCCTTTCCAAGGCCAGTACACTCTTCCTTAGATACGGGACCCAAAACGGCTCACAATACTCCAAATGGGATCCGACCAGAATCTTATATAGCCTCAGAAGTACATCCCTGGTCTTGTATTCAAGCCTCTCAACATGAATACATTGCATTTGCCTTCCTAACTGCCGACTGAACCTGCACGTTAACCCGAGGAGAATTGTGAATAAGGACCTTTGTGCTTCTGATTTCCTAAGCATCTCCCCATTTATAAAATAGTCTATGCCTCCATTTCTCCTTCCAAATAATCTCACACTTTTCCACATTGTATTCCATCTGCCACTACAGTTACTCGTCCAGATCATTAATGTATATTGTGAAAAGTTGTGATCCCAGCACTGACCCCTGAGGCACACCACTAGTCACCGCCTGCCATCCTGAAAAAGACCCCTTTATCCCCACTCTTTGCCTCCTGCCAGTCAGCCAATCCTCTATCCATGTCAGGATCTTACCCTAAACACCATGTTTAACAGTCGCCTATGGGGCACCTTGTCAAAGGCCTTCTGGAAATCTAAATAAATCGCGTCCACTGGTTCTCTTTTGTCTAACTTCCTTGTTACTTCCTCAAAGAACTCTCAACAGATTTGTCAGACATGACCTCCCCTTGATGAAGCCATGCTGACTCGGTCCTAATTTATCATGCACTTCCAAGTACTCCGCGATCTCATCTTTAATAATGGACTCTAAAATCTTACCAATGACTGAAGTCAGGTAACCGGCCTATAATTTCCCATCTTCTGCCTCCTTCCCTTCTTAAACAGTGGTGTTACATTAGCCACTTTCCAGTCCTCTGGGATCCTTTCCGCCTCCAGTGATTCCTGAAAGATCACCACCAATGCCTCCACAATTTCCTCAGCTATCTCTTTTAGAACCCTGGGGCGTAGTCCATTCCGTCCAGGTGATTTATCCACATTCCGGTCTTTCAGGTTCCCCAGAACCTTCTCCTTAATGATGGTCACTGCTGGGGGGTCGATGGAGAGGCGGGAGAGGCAAGGGTCAGCAGGAATCAGCTGACTTACAGGAGTGTCATGGGGGGAGCAAAATGGCTAGATGAGGATCTAGCGGGCGGGTGGGGGGGGGAAACTGGGTTGCTGCTGCATTGGCCAAAAGGGAGCTGGAAGTAGGAGGGGTAGTCGGGGCGTGGGTCCACCACCTGGGGGACTGGAGGGGGCGGGAGGCGCGGGCACGTGGCTGGCCTAGAAAAGGAGATGACTAGTCGGCGCGGGGGGGGGGGGGGGGGGGGGGGGGGGGGGGGGAGTAGCCCCCAGATCCGGCTGATAACTTGGAATGTGAGGGGCCTGAATGGGCCGGTCAAGAGGGCCCGGGTGTTCGCGCACTTAAAGTGACTGAAGGCAGACGTGGTGATGCTCCAGGAGACACATCTGAAGGTGGCAGATCAGGTTAGGCTGAGAAAGGGATGGGTAGGGCAGGTCTTTCATTCAGGGCTGGATGCGAAGAACAGAGGGGTTGCAATACTGGTGGGGAAGCGGGTGTCGTTCGAGGCACTGAATATCATAGTGGATAATGGAGGTCGATATGTGATGGTGAGTGGTAGGTTGCAGGGGGTGCGGGTGGTACTGGTGAACATATATGCCCCAAATTGGGATGATGCCGGATTTATGAAACGCATGCTGGGTCGGATCCCGGATCTTGAGGTAGGAAGCTTGATAATGGGGGGTGGGGGGGGGACCCAGCACTGGACCGTTCTAGGTCCAGGACGGGTAAGAGGCCGGCTGCGGCCAAGGTGCTCAGGGGGTTTATGGACCAGATGGGGGGAGTGGATCCATGGAGCTTTGCCTGGCCGCTGGCCAGGGAATTTTCCTTTTTTCCCCACGTCCATAGAGCCTACTCCCGGATAGATTTTTTCATTTTGAGTAGGGCGCTAATCCCGAAAGTGGAGGGAACGGAATATTTGGCCATAGCCATCTCTGACCAAGCCCCGCATTAGGTGGAGCTGGAGTTGGGGGGAGGAGAGGGACCAGCGCCCGCTGTGGCACCTCTGTGTGGGACTGTTGGCGGATGAGGGGGTGTGCGGGCGGGTATTGAAAGATATTTGGAGGCCAACGACAACGGGGAGGTGCAGGTGGGGGTAGTCTGGGAGGCGTTGAAGGCGGTGGTCAGGGGAGAGCAAATCTCCATTAGGGGCCACAGGGGGAAGAGAGAGGGAGAGGTTGGTGGGGGAGATTCTAAGGGTAGACAGGAGGTATGCAGAGGCCCCCGAGGAGGGGCTACTTAGGGAGTGATGGAACCTCCAGACGGAATTCGACCTGTTGACCACGGGGAAAGCAGAGGCACAGTGGAGGAAAGCGCAGGGGGCGGCATACGAGTATGGGGAGAAGGCGAGTCGGATGCTGGCACATCAGCTTCGTAAGAGGGAGGCAGCGAGGGAGATTGATGGAGTCAAGAATAGAGGGGGGAATACGGTGCGGAGTGCGGTGAGAATAAACAAGGTATTTAGGGACTTCTATGGGGGTCTGTACAGGTCTGAGCTGCCAGCGGGGGAGGAGGGGATGCGACGATTCCTGGATCAGCTGAGGTTCCCGAGGGTGGAGGAGGAGGAGGTGGCTGGTTTGGGGGCGCCGATTGGGCTGGAGGAGCTGGTTAAAGGATTGGGGAGCATGCAGGCGGGGAAGGCCCCAGGGCCAGATGGGTTCCCGGTTGAATTCTACAGGAAATAAGTGGACCTGCTGGGCCCGTTGCTGGTGAGGACTTTCAATAAGGCGAGGGAGGGGGGGACCTTGCCCCCGACAATATCCAGGGCGCTGATTTCTTTGATCTTGAAGCGGGACAAGGATCCATTGCAATGTGGGTCGTATAGAGCGATCTCGCTCCTCAATGTTGAAGATAAGTTACTGGCGAAGGTGCTGGCTACGAGAATTGAGGACTGTGTCCCGGGGGTGATTCATGAGGACCAGACGGGATTTGTGAAGGGTAGGCAGCTAAACACAAATGTGCGGAGGCTCCTTAATGTGATTATGATGCCCTCGGTGGAGGGGGAAGCGGAGGTAGTGGCAGCTATGGAGGTGGAGAAGGCCTTTGATTGGGTGGAGTGGGAGTATCTTTGGGAAGTGTTGCGGAGGTTTGGGTTCGGGGAGGGGTTCATCAGTTGGATCAGGCTGCTATATAGAGCCCCAGTGGCGAGTGTGGCTACGAACCGGCGGAGGTCGGAGTACTTTTGGCTGTACCGGGGATGAGGCAGGGGTGCCCCTTATCTCCCTTGTTGTTTGCACTGGCAATTGAGCCGTTGGCCATGGCACTGAGGGAGTCCGGGAAATGGAGGGGACTGGTCCAGGGGGGCAGAGGAGCACCGGGTGTCGTTGTATGCTGCGGATCCAGTGGAGGGGATGGCGGGGGTCATGCGGATCCTTAGAGAGTTTAGGGACTTTTCGGAGTATAAACTCAACGTAGGGAAGAGTGAGCTCTTTGTGGTGCATTCAGGTGACCAGGGAAGGGGGATAGACGAGCTACCACTGAAGAGGGCGGAAAGGAGCTTTTGGTACCTAGGGATCCAAGTCGCTAGGAGTTGGGGGGCCCTGCACAAGCTCAATTTGATGCGGTTGGTGGAGCAGATGGAGGAGGATTTTAAAAGATGGGATATGCTGCCACTCTCACTAGCGGGTAGGGTTGTTATTGAAAATATGGAAAGATGTGTCATTTGAAACATGGAAGTCTGGCAATATCTGGTCTGAGAGACACATGAGAGAATACAGGGCAAGATCCCACAGAGGGTTAACAGAAGCTGCCAGGGAAGGATTGTAAAATGCAGATATCCTTGGTCAAGCAGGCTTAGCAAACAAGACAAACAGGATTTTGAATGAAGCCAAAAACAATGGCTCACACCTTCATTGAAAGTAACTATCTTAGTAAGGATCTGGAAAAGAATGGATGAGGTTCAGTTGAATTTGGTGATAATTCTAAAGTGTGAAAATTTGCTTTTACCAGGTAAATTAAAGAAAACTGGAGACTATCAGTCTACGAGAAACTTAATTCAAAGCCAAAATCAAAGTCAAAATTATGAGCTGAGGACACAATTGGAAAATAAAACTATAGAAATGACAGGAATTAAAAGTAACACCTCTTGAAGTCAAAGCATTTTGAACACCACAAAGGACACAATGTAATCAGATCTATGAGATGAGGTTATGTCAAAATGAATGTTTAGACCAAAGATACTTTTTACAATCAAAGAGAATCAAGAGTTACTTTGCAATAAGGTCATAAAAACTAGATAACTGAGAAATATATAAAAACCCGAAGGGGCAGCCGGCAGAGCCAGCTCTCATAGCTCGGTACATGGGAAAGATAGGACACAGCAACCGAGCTCATCAGCGAATACATCTAAAGAAGACCAGATTTTTAAAAAATTGATTGTCAAGTTGGGCCTGAAGGTCCCTTCAACCAACCAGAAGGATCCAGAAGCAAGATCTTTTTACTTTTCTGTAAAGACAGTGATTGCATCTTTTAAAAAGAGAAAAAAATATATATATATAATAAAATAACTTAAAAGTTTTAACCTGAAACAGTGGTTATTAGTCTACTTTACTTACTTAGCAATGCGGGACCCAGGATTGATGCTACTAAGTGGGAAGTAGATGAAATCTTCGGTGAAGGTATGGGTTATACCCGGGGATAACTTGAAAATATAGTTTGACCCGAATAGCACCCACTGAAGCTTGCATCGGAGTCGGGGAGTGAGAATCCCTGATCACCATTTAGAATGTTGGCCCTTTTTGGTATAGGGGAACTTCTAAGAATAGTGGTGAGTTTTCAAAAAACAGAGTGCAGTCGGTCAAAATGACAGTCCTCCCAAGGTTTCTCTTTGTGTTCCAGTGCCTTCCCATTATGATCCCCAAGGCCTTTTTCAAACGCGTAAGTAGGAGCATCATGGGATTTGTGTAGGTGAATAAGACCCCGAGGGTGAAGAGGGAGTTTCTGGAGCATAGCAGGGACAGGGGGGGGCTGGTGCTGCCGAATTTGTGTGGCTATTATTGGGCAGCCAATGTGGCGATGATCAGTAAGTGGGTTATGGAGGGAGAGGGGGCAGCGTGGAAGAGGCTAGAGATGGTGACCTGTGTGGGCATGAGCTTGAGGGCACTGGTGACGGCACCGCTGCCGCTCTCGCCGACAAGGTACACCACGAGTCCGGTGGTGGCGGCGACGCTGAAGATCTGGGGGCAGTGGAGGCGACACAGGGGCGAGGTGGGAGCCTCGGTTTGGTCCACGATTCGGGAGAATCATCGGTTCGTCCCGGGAAGGATGGATGGGGGGGTTTCGGAGCTGGCACCGGGCAGAGATTAGAAGAATGGGGGACCTGTTCATCGATGGGACGTTTGCGAGCCGAGGGGCGCTGGAGGAGAACTTTGGGCTACCCCCAGGAAACGCTTTCAGGTACAAGCAAGCGAGGGCGCTTGTGAGGCGGCAGGTGAGGGAATTCCTGCTGCTTCTGGCATGTGGGATTCAGGACAGGGTGATTTTGGGTGTATGGGTTGGAGAAGGCAAGGTTTTGGCGATTTACCAGGAGCTGCAGGAAGAGCAGGAGGCCTCGGTGGAGGAGTTTAAGGGCAAGTGGGAGGAGGAGCTTGGGGAGGGGATAGATGAGGGTCTGAGTAGGGTCAATTCTTCCTCCTCTTGCGCCAGGCTCAGCCTAATACAGTTCAAAGTTACTCACAGGGAGCATATTACAGGGGTGAGGTTGAGTAGGTTCTTTGGGTGGGAGGACAGATGTGGGAGGTGCTCAGGGAGCCCGGCAAATCACGTCCATATGTTCTGGTCGTGCCTGGCGCTGGATGGGTTTTGGAGAGGTTTTGCAAGGACTATGTCCAAGGTGGTGAACGCCCGGGTCAAGCGGAGCTGGGGATTGGCATTATTTGGGGTATCGGACGAGCCAGGAGTGCAGGAGGCGAAAGAGGCCGGTATTCTGACCTTTGCGTCCCTGGTAGCCCGGCGGAGGATTTTGCTACTATGGAAAGATGCAAAGCCCCCTAGTGTGGAAGCTTGGATCAATGACATGGCAGGGTTCATCAAGCTGGAGAGGATAAAGTTTGTCTTGCGAGGGTCTGTGCAGGGGTTCCTCAGGCGGTGGCAACCGTTCCTAGACTATCTCGCGGAGCGTTAGGAGGAGGTCAGCAGCAGCAGCCCAAGGGTGGGGGGGGGGGGGGGGGCGTCTTTTGGGGTGGTGTTTGGGTGAAGGTGTTTTTGTTCCCCAATTTGTGTTTTTAAATGTTATATGGGGGAAATCCAAAGTATAATTTCTGATTGTTGTGTTCTTGTTTCTTTCTTTTTGTTGGGGGGGGGGGGGGGGGGGGGGTTTATTGAAAATTTGTTGAAAAATTTGAATAAATTTATATTTTTAAAAAAATGATGGTCACTGCACTCACCTCTGCCCCCTGATTCTCCTGGATCTCTGAAATCTTCCAGTGGAGGCGACACAGGGGCGAGGTGGGAGCCTCGGTGTCTTCCACCGTGAAGACTGATGTAAAGTAAGTATTCAGTTCGTCTGCCATTTCTTTGTTTCCTATTATAACTTCTCCAGCCACATTTCCCAGTGGTTCAATGTTTATTTTTGCCTCTCTCTTACCCTTCATATATTGAAAAAAAATAAAGGAGTATGGGAGGACACAAGAGGTTGGGTGGGGCTGACAGACGTTTTGGGAGGGAAGATGTTGCCTCGGGTGAGGGTCGCCCTGCTAGCCGGTAAGCTAGTTAACGGAAGCCAAGTGGGGGGGTAGAGTGGTGGACAGGGGGGGGGGGGGGCTGGAGTGCCTGGATGGGGATGGTTTTCTTTGTTTATGGCTGGAGGGGATTTTGGGGTTGGGATGGTGGGACATTTGGTGTTTGGGTTGGGAGAGGGACGGGTTGCTGACATGGTAGGGGTTGGTGTGGCGCAGTTGGTTAGGGAGGGATGGTGGCCATCATCTTGAGGAGGCCTGGGAGGTGGGCGGGGCATGGGCCAGGACGAGTTCATTAAACAGTGGGAATGTGTGATCGGGGTGGGAGCCTGGATCCCTCCAAACAAGGTGATCACTTGGAACCTGGACTGAATGGACCAATCCAAGAGGTCCTGTGTCTTTGCACACTTAAGGGGCTTGAAGAAAGACATGGTGTTCATGCAAGAGACTCATTCAAAAGTTTTTTTTAATGTATTTTATTACAAACATGTATAAAAACAGGTTACAGCGAATAAACACCCCGGGAAACATACTTGCCAACCATCAACTATACAGTCTGTACAGATTTTTCCCCTTTTTCAACCCCCCCTCCCCGTGACGAATAGCTCCTCAAACACAAGTCACAAACATCCCCCACCTTTTCTCAAACTCCGCTGCTCAGCCCCTTACCGCATACTTTAGCTTCTCTAATTGCAGGAAGTCATACAGGTCACCCAACCATGCCGCTACCCCCGGTGGCCTTGCCGACCGCCACTCCAGCAAAATTTACCATTGTGCAATCAGAGAGGCAAAGGCAATGACTTTGGCCTTCCTCCTCTCCATGAGCTCCGCCTTCTCGGAAACCCCAAATATCGCCTCCAAAGGGTCCAGATCCACCTCTTCCTCCACTATCCTGGCTAAGACCGCGAACACGCCCACCCAGAATCGTCCCAATTTTTCGCAATCCTAAAACATGTGCACGTGATTTGTTGGCCCACGCCCACACCTCTCACACTCATCTGCTACCCCCTGAAAGAACCCACTCATTCTCGCCCGAGACGTATGCACCTTGTACATCACCTTAAACTGTATCAGGCTCATCCTTGCACAAGAGGTCCCGTTTACCCCGTGCGGTGCCTCAGTCTGTACTCCCCAAATGATCTCCCCTCCCCACTCCGCTTCCCATTTCTCCTTGATCTTCACCACCCGCTCACCTCCCTGCTCCCCCAGCCACTGGTGTATGAGACTCATTTAAAAGTTGTAGAGTGATGCACAATCAATTACACAAAGACTAGAGTAGGATGTAATCGAGGCTTTATTACACTGAGATGTGTGGCCTCCTACAGCAGCTGATGAAATGGCTGCTGTACTGGGAGCACACATTTATACTCCACCTACTGGGTGGAGCCAGTAGGCAGGGATCTACCCCCGTACCTGTAGTACAGGGGCCTTACCGTAAAGCACCTATATCAACATCCTATATATACAATATATACATCAGTGGTGACTACCACATTCACCCCCTGTTAAAATAAATGAGTCCGGCGGGGGTGGTGGAGAACTATATACAGAAAGTTGTGTTTTAAAAGTACAGATAATATTACAAATTCAGGCGGTCCGGTGCCTTGATCTGTCGTTGAGAGCGCCGCAGTGCTGGTGGCGACTCCGGCGGCGGCTTGGTCTTCGGTGACTCCGGGAGCGTGTCAAAGTCCTCTTCATCCCTGGATGTGAGCAAGGGGAGCACGGATCGCCCCGGAGCGGGGGCTGCGCCGCGGGGGGGAGGGAGGGTGGCGCTGGGTCGGAGGGGGGGGGGGGGTGGAACCAGCTGGTGCCAGGTCCCTGAGGGAGACTGTGTCTTCGCGGCCGTCGTGGTATGCTACATAGGCGTACTGCGGGTTGGCGTGAAGTAGCTGCACCCTCTCAACCAACGGGTCCACCTTGTGAGTCGAACATGTCTACGGAGGAGAACGGGTCGCGGGGCTGCCAGCCATGTCAGGAGCGAAACCCCAGAGGTGGACTTCCTAGGGAAGGCAAAGAGACGTTCATGGGGGGTTTCATTAGTCGCGGTGCACAGGAGCGACCGAATGGAGTGAAGTGCATCGGGGAGGACCTCCTGCCAGCGGGAGACTGGGAGATTTCTGGACCTTGGGCCAGCTGGATGCCCCTCCAGATTGTCCTATTCTCCCTCTCCACCTGCCCGTTTCCCCTGGGGTTGTAGCTGGTGGTCCTGCTCGAGGCAATGCCCCTGTTGAGCAGGTACTGACGCAGTTCATCGCTCATGAATGAGGATCCCCGGTCGTTGTGGACATAGGCGGGGAAGCCAAACAGAGCGAAGATGGTGTTGAGGCCTTTGATGACGGTGGCAGACGTCATGTCGGGGCATGGGACGGCAAAGGGGAACCGGGAATATTCATCGACCACACTGAGAAAGTACGTGTTGCGGTCGGTGGAAGTCCACGCTGAGGTGTTCAAAGGGGCGGGAGGCCTTCATCAAGCGTGCACAGTCTGGTCGGTAGAAGTGCGGTTTACACTCCGCGCAGACCTGGCAGTCTCTGGTGATCGCCCTGACTTCTTTGAAGGAGTAGGGCAGGTTGAGGGCCTTGATGAAATGGTAAAAACGTGTGCAGGGTCCGGAGTCGGTCCACTTGTGCGCTGGCACATGTACCTCGGGATAGGACATCGGGGGGTCTCGTTGAGCTTACCGGGGCGATACAAAATCTCGTAATTGTAGGTGGAGAGCTCGATCCTCCACCTCAAGATTTTATCGTTTTTGATCTTGCCCCGCTGTGTGTTATTAAACATGAAGGCAACTGACCGTTGATCAGTGAGGAGAGTGAATATCCTGCCGGCCAGGTAATGCCTTCAATGCCGCACAGCTTCAACGATGGCTTGGGCCTCTTTTTTGACGGACGCGTGCCGAATTTTGGAGGCATGGAGGGTGCAGGAAAAGAATGCCATGAGCTTGCTTGCCTGGTTGAGGGTGGCGGCCAGAGCGACGTCTGATGCATCGCTCTCGACTTGGAAGGGGAGCGTCTCGTCGACCGCGTGCATCGCGGCCTTGGCGATGTCGGCCTTGCTGTTGAAGGCCTGATGAGCCTCGACCGTCAGAGGAAAAACAGTGGATTGAATGAGTGGGCGGGCCTTGTCCGCATAGTTTGGGACCCACTGGGCGTAATACGAAAAGAACCCCAGGCAACGTTTGAGGGCCTTGGAGCAATGGGGGAGGGGGGAGTTCCATGAGGGGGCACATGCGATCAGGGTCTGGCCCCAGAATTCCGATCTGGACCACATCGCCGAGGATGGCTAAGCGGTTTGTGCTGAACACGCACTTCTCCTTGTTATACATGAGGTTGAGGAGAGCGGCGGTGTGGAGAAATTTGGCACGGTTGGCGTCATGGTCCTGCTGATCGTGGCCGCAGATGGTGACATTGTCGAGGTACGGGAAAGTGGCTCGCAGCCCGTACCGGTCAACCATTCGGGCTATCTCCCCTTGGAAGACCAAGACCTCGTTGGTGACGCCGAAGGGAACCCTAAGAAATGGTAAAGGCAGCCATCTGCCTCAAATGCAGTGTATGGGCGGTCCACCTTGCGGATGGGGAGCTGGTGGTAGGCAGATTTCAGGTCTACTGTCGAGAAGACCTGGTACTGTGCAATCTGATTGACCATATCAGATATGCGTGGGAGGGGGTACGTGTCAAGCTGCGTGTACCGATTGATGGTCTGACTGTAGTCAACAACCATCCTGTTTTTCTCCCCGGTTTTGACCACTACCACTTGGGCTCTCCAGGGGCTGTTGCTGGCCTCGATGATGCTTTCCCGAAGCAGCCGCTGGACATCAGACCTGATGAAGGTCCTGTCCTGGGCGTTGTACCGTATGCTCCTGGTGGCGACGGGTTTGCAATCCGGGGTTAGGTTTGCAAAAAGGGAAGGTGGGTCGACCTTAAGGGTCGCGAGGCCGCACACAGTAAGGGGTGGTAGGGGCCCGACGAATTTCAGGGTTAGGCTCTGGAGGTTGCACTGGAAGTCCAGGCCGAGAAGCAAGGCAGCGCAGAGGTTGGGGAGGACGTAGAGGCGGAAGCCGCTGAACTCCACGCCCTGGACAGTGAGAGTGGCGATGCAGTACCCCCGGATCGCCACGGAGTGGGACCCGGAGGCCAGGGAGATTCTCTGGTTAGCGGGGTGTACCGTGAGGGAGCAGCGCCTTACCGTATCGAGGTGAATGAAGCTCTCAATGCTCCCGGAGTCCAGCAGGCAGGAGATCTCATGCCGTTGACCTTCACTTTAGTTGAAGCAGTCACGAGGTTGTGTGGTCGAGATGGTCAATCGTGACCGAGGCGAGACGCGGCTGGTCGTTGGCGGTTGCAGGCGATGAGCGGCCGGATGAGGTGCTCGACGGGCATGGGTCCTGAGTCAGGTAAGATGGCGGCGCCCATGGGCCGCACGTGTCGTGGGGAAAGCAAGATGGCGGCACCCGTTGGTCCTGGGAGGAACAAGATGGCGCCGCCCACGGCCGCACGTGTTGCGAGTCGAGCAAGATGGTGGCATCCACTGGCCGCATGTGGTCCTAGGAGGGGAAGATGGCAGCGCCCACTGGCTGAAGGTGGGGGGTGCCGGGACAATAGCAGCAATTGAGCAGGCCTGGCACACTGCAGCGAAATGTCCCTTATTGCCACAGGCCTTGCGGAGGGCGCTCCGTGCCGGGCAGTGCTGTTGGGGGTGTTTTGAATGCCCACAGAAGTGGCATTTGGGGCCCCCCGGGTTGGTCGGATGCCGCGCGGCACATGCGTGGGATTGGCTGAGGGCGGTCCCTGAAGGGGTCCACGACGGGGCGGCCATCTGCGGAGTCCACGATGCACAGGTGGGGGGGGCGCGGTTGGGGGCATAGGCCTGAATGTTGCGTGATGCGACCGTAAGTGAAAGCGCTCGTTTTTTGGTCGCCGCGAGGTCGAGCATGGCCCCCTCCAAGAGGCGCTGGCGGATGTAGTCAGAACCTGTGCCCGTAACAAATGCATCTCTCATTAGCAAATTTGAGTGTTCCGTGGCCAAAATAGCCTGACAGTCACTGTCTCTAACTAGGGGGAGCAGGGCGCGCCAGAAATCCTCCACCGACTCGCCAGGATGTTGAAGGCGCATGGAGAGGAGTGCCTGTCGTAGAGTATGTTAGTCCGCTGAGCGTAGTTTGCCTTCAGTAGCGCCATGGCCTCTGCGTAGGTCGGCGCGTCCTGGACATGTGGAAAGACGTTGGAGCTCAGCCGCATGTAAAGGATCTGGAGCTTCTGTGCTTCTGGAATTTTGTCTGGCGCAGACCCGATGTACGCTTCAAAACAGGCTAGCCAATGTTCAAAGTCCTTTTTGGCGTTGTCTCCTTGCGGATGCAGCTGCAGGCGATCCAGCTTGATGCGGAGGTCCATCTTCTGGAAAACTCAGTGTAATAAATTGATGCACGATCAATTACACAAAGACGAGAGTAGGATGTAATCGAGGCTTTATTGCACTGAGATGTGTGGCCTCCTACAGCAGCTGATGAAAAGGCTGCTGTACTGGGAGCACACATTTATACTCCGCCTACTGGGCGGAGCCAGCAGGCAGGGATCGACCCCCGTACCTGTAGTACAGGGGCCTTACTGTAAAGCACCTATATCAACATCCGATATATACACAATATATACATCAGTGGTGACTACCACACAGATCAAACAAAGTTGAGGAAGGGTTGGGTGGGGCAGGTGTTTCATTCGGAGTTGGATATGTAGACAATGGGGGTAGCGGTGGTGAGTAAGAGGATGGTGTTTTTGGCTGGTAGTATTGTGGCGGATCCTGTGGACAGATTTCCGATGGTGAGCAGGAAGTTGGAGATCGCACCCGTAGTATTGATTAATATATATGCTCCCAACTGGGACGATGCAGAGTTTGCGAAGAAGGTGTTAGCTAAGGTCCTGGAACTGACACACCGGTTGATTATGGGGTGGTCGGGTGCGGGGGAGTTGGCTTGAATCGATTGGAGAACGCTACTTCAAGGGACGGCAATGCAAACATTCAAGGAGCACATGGGGGAACTGCAGCAATTGTTTATTTCAGCGGATCTGGCAGTATCTGTAGAGAGAGAAAAGAGCAAACGTTGAGTCCAGATGACCCTTTGTCATGACCTTTGAGAAAGGGTCACCTGGACTCGAAAGGTTAGCTCTTTTCTCTCCCTACAAATGCTGCCACACCTGCTGAGATTTTCCAGCATTTTCTCTTTTAGTTTCAGATTCCAGCATCTGCAGTAATTTGTTTTTACCCAATTGTTTATTTCTGTCTGGCACAGAAGTAAAACTGGAAAAATGGCCAATCCATGGCTTCCAAGGGAAATGAGAGAGAGATAGTATTCCATCTAAGGAAGAAGTATACAAATTTGCCACAAAAACAGCATGTCTAAGGATTGGGAGCAGTTTAGAATTCAGCAAATAACCACGAAGAGATTGATTAAGAAGGGGAAAATAGGACTTCCGGTTGGGGCTATGCAGAGCTAAGTCACACGTTCGCCAGCTCCCGCTTGGAACGGACTTTTGGGCTCTTTTCAGGGGCCCAACAGCATTTTTTCGACATTTCCCTGTGTGGGAAGAAGATTGTAATATTCCCCAGACAGTGTATGGCTTGGACCAGGAGCGGGGTGACTAAAAAAGTGGTGGTGAACCCAAAGAAACTGCGAGTGAAGAAGAGCAAGATGGCGGCTGGCGGGGACCAGGCAGCGTGGATGCAGTGGGCGCAGGAGCAGCAGGAGGTTATCCAGCGCTGCTTCAGGGAGCTCAAAGCGGATCTGCTGGAGCCGGTGAAGGCTTCTATTGACAAGCTGCTGGAGACCCAGACGGCCCAGGGGGTGGCGATCCGCGAGGTCCGACAAAAGATCTCTGACAACAAGGACGAGATCTTAGGCCTTGCGGTAAAGGTGGAGGCGCACGAGGCGCTCCACAAGAAATGGCAGGAACGGTTAGAGGAGATGGAGAATTGGTCGAGGCGGAAGAATTTGCGGATTCTGGGCCTCCTGGAAGGGCTGGAGGGGTTGGACGTGGGGGCCTATCTGGTCACCATGTTAAACGCGCTGATGGGAGCGGGGTCCTTCCAGGGGCCCCTGGAGCTGGAAGGGGCCAATAGAGTGCTGGCGAGGAGGCCGAAGGCTAACGAGCCACCGCGGGCGGTGCTGGTGCGCTTTCATCAGTTCGCTGTTCGGGAGTGCGTGCTCAGGTGGGCCAAGAAAGAGAGGAGCAGCAGGTGGGAGAACGCAGAGGTTCGAATATATCAGGACTGGAGTGCGGAGGTGGCGAAGAAGAGGGTCGGGTACAACAGAGCGAAGGTGGTGCTGCACAGGAAGGGGGTGAAGTTTGGAATGCTGCAGCCGGCGCGACTGTGGGTCACCTACAAGGACCGGCACCATTATTTTGAGTCCCCGGAGGAGGCGTGGGCCTTTGTTCAGGCCAAGAAGCTGGACACAAACTGAGGGTCGGTGTGGGTGATTGGGGATTGCTGTTGGTGTGTTACATTTTGAGGGGGGGTTCTTTGCTCTTGTTTCTTTTTGGTTCGGTGTGGGTGGTTAGGGTGGGTTGGGCACGGTTTTGGTTGGGTCTGTCGAGCGGGGTCTTGGAGGGGGGGGTAAGTAAATGGAGTAGGGGTGGATGGCCAGTAGGGGGGGGGGGATGGGGCCCCGCGGGGGGAGGGGGAGGCCCGAGTCGGGGGTGAGCAGACTGGGTCTGTAAAAGGAGGTGGTGGGGCCGGGCAGGTGGAAAGTGCGGGCTTTTTCCCGTGCTGAAGGCTGGAGGGGGCGGGGCCGGGGTGGGGCCGGGGCGGGGTAGCAAGGGTTGTTTCCCGCGCTTGGGATGGAAGGGGGAGGCGGAGAGCCTGCTGCTGGGTAATGGAGGAGGATGGTGTGTACCACAATGGGAGGAGTCGAAGGAGAGGCGTGAGTGGCCGGGGTCAGCAGGAGTCAGCTGACTTGCGGGAGTGCAATGGGGGGGGGGGGAGCAAAGCAGCTAGGATGGGTCTGTAGGGTGTAGGGTGGGGGATGGGGGAACCGGGTTACTGCTGCTATGGTCAAGGGGGAGCTGGAGCGAGAAGAGAGGACTGGGATGGGGTACGGGCACGTGGCTGGCCGAGGAAGGGTTATGGCTAGTCGGCGGGGGAGTGGGGGGGGTAGCCCCCTGATCCGGCTGATAACCTGGAATGTAAGGGGACTGAACGGGCCGGTCAAGCGGGCCCGGGTGTTCGCAGACCTGAAGGGGCTGAAGGCGGATGTGGTCATGCTCCAGGAGACGCACATGAAGGTGGCAGACCAGGTAAGATTGAGGAAGGGGTGGGTAGGTCGGGTGTTTCATTTGGGGCTGGATGCCAAAAATCAGGGGGTGGCGATCTTGGTGGGAAAGAGGGTGTCGTTCGAGGCGTCGAGCATTGTGAGACAATGGCGGCAGGTATGTAGTGGTAAGCTGCAAGGGGAGAGGGTGGTGCTGGTCAACATGTACGCCCCGAACTGGGACGATGCGGGTTTTATGTGGCGCATGTTGGGTCGGATCCCGGACTTGGAAGTGGGGGGCCTGATAATGGGGGGAGGACTTTAACACGGTGTTGGATCCAGCACTGGATCGCTCCAGGTCTAGGACGGGTAGGAAGCCGGCGACGGGTAGGAAGCCGGCGGCAGCTAAAGTGCTGAGGGGGTTTATGGACCAGATGGGAGGAGTGGACCCTTGGAGATTTGCAAGGCCGGGGGCTAGGGAATTTTCATTCATCTCGCATGTTCATAAGGCTTATTCCCGGATCGACTTTTTAAATTATGAGTAGGGCGGTGATAGCGAGAGTAGAGGATACCGAGCACTCGGCGATAGCCATTTCGGATCATGCCCCGCATTGGGTAGACCTAGAGCTGGGGGAGGAGAGGGACCAGCGCCCGTTGTGGCACTTGGAGGTGGGGCTGTTGGCGGACGAGGAGGTGAGTGAGCGGGTCCGAGGAAGCATAGAGAGATACCTGGAGGCCAACAATAACGGGGAGGTCCATGTGGGGATCGTATGGGAGGCGCTGAAGGCTGTGATTAGGGGAGAGCTGATCTCCATTAGGGCCCACAAGGAGAGGAGAGAGCAGAGGGAGAGGCTGGTGGGGGAGATGGGGAGGGTAGACAGGAGATATGCGGAGGTGCCTGAGGAGGGACTGTCGAGGGAGAGGCGTAGCCTCCAGGCCGAATTCGACCTGTTGACCACCAGGAAGGCGGAGGCGCAGTGGAGGAAGGCCCTGGGGGCGATTTAAGAGTATGGGGAAAAGGCAAGTCGGATGCTGGCGCATCAGCTTTGGAAGCGGGACGCAGCTAGGGAGATCGGGGGAGTTAAGGATAGGGGAGGGAGTGTGGTGCGGAGTGGGGTTGGCATCAATGGGGTCTTCAGGGACTTTTATGAGGAACTGTATCGGTCTGAGCCCCCATTGGAGGAGGGAGGGATGGGCTGCTTTCTAGACCAATTGAGGTTTCCGATGGTGGAGGAGGGACTTGTGGCGGGAGTAGGGGCCACGATTGGGCTGGAGGAGCTGGCCAAAGGGATAGGGAGCATGCAGGTGGGGAAGACACCGGGGCCGGACGGTTTCCCGGTCGAATTCTACAAAATATATGTGGACCTGTTGGGCCCGTTGCTAGTTAGGACCTTCACTTGAGGCAATGGAGGGGGGGGGCTTCGCCCCCGACGATGTCCCAGGCACTGATCTTCTTGATCCTGAAGCGGGACAAGGATCCCCTGCCGTGTGGGTCTTACAGGCCGATTTCGTTGTTAAAACGTAGATGCCAAGGTGCTAGCGAAGGTCTTAGCCACGAGAATTGAGGATTGTGTGCCGCAGGTGATCCACGAAGATCAGACGGGGTTCGTGAAGGGGAGGCAGTTGAACGCGAATGTGCGGAGGCTCCTGAACGTTATTATGATGCCGGCGAGGGAGGGGGAGGCAGAGATAGTGGTGGCGACGGACGCTGAGTAGGCCTTCGATAAGGTAGAGTGGGGGTACCTGTGGGAGGTGCTGAAGAGGTTCGGGTTTGGGGAGGGATTTGTCAGGTGGGTTAGGCTGTTGTACGAGGTCCCGATGGAGAGTGTGGCCACGAACAGGAGGAGGTCGGAGTACTTTTGGTTGCATTGAGGGACGAGGAAGGGGTGTCCCCTGTCCCCCCTGCTCTTCGCACTGGCGATTGAACCCCTGGCTATGGCACTGAGGGAGTCGAGGAACTGGAGGGGGTTGGTGCGGGGTGGGGAGGGGCATAGGGTGTCGCTCTATGCGGACGACTTGCTGTCTCTGTGGCGGACCCAGTGGGGGGAATGCCGGAGGTAATGAGGATCCTCAGGGAGTTCGGGGATTTCTCAGGGTACAAGCTCAACATGGGGAAGAGCGAGTTGTTCGTGGTTCACCCAGGGGACCAGGAGAGGGGGATTGGCGAGCTCCCACTAAAAAGGGCGGAGAGGAGCTTCAGGTATTTGGGGGTCTAAGTGGCCAGGAGCTGGGAAGCCCTGCATAGACTTAATTTCATGAGGCTAGTGGAGAAATTGGAGGAAGAGTTTAAGAGGTGGGATGCGTTGCCGCTGTCCCTGGCGGGTAGGGTGCAGTCAGGTAAGATGACAGTGCTCCCAAGGTTTTTGTTCCTGTTCCAGTGCCTCCCCATTCTTATCCCGAAGGCCTTCTTTAAGCGAGTCAACAGGAGCATAACGGGGTTTGTGTGGGCGCGAGGGACTCAGAGGGTGAGAAGGGTGTTCCTGGAGCGGAGTAGGGATGGGGGGGGCTGGCACTGACCAACCTCTGTGGGTACTACTGGGCCGCCAATGTGGCGATGGTGCGCAAGTGGATGATGGAGGGGGAGGGGGCTGCATGGAAGAGGCTGGAGATGGCGTCTTGTGAGGGTACGAGTCTGGAGGCACTGGCAACGGCGGCACTGCCACTCCCTCCAATGAGGTATACCACGGGCCCGGTGGTGGCGGCTACCCTCAAAATCTGGGGGCAGTGGAGGCGGCATAGGAGGGAAGTGGGGGCCTCGGTGTGGACCCCAATACGGAGGAACCACCAGTTTGTCCAGGGAAAATAGATGGAGGGTTTTCGGGGTGGCACAGGGCAGGGATAAGAAGTTTGGGGGACCTGTTTGTAGCGAGGCATCTGGTTGGAAATTGTTCCATTGGGCAGACGCAGCATGGGTTCATAAAGGGCAGGACGTGCCTAACTAATTTAGTGGAATTTTTTGAGGACATTACCAGCGCGGTAGATAACGGGGAGCCAATGGATGCGGTATATCTGGATTTCCAGAAAGCCTTTGACAAGGTGCCACACAAAAGGTTGCTGCATAAGATAAAGATGCATGGCATTAAGGGGAAAGTAGTAGCATGGATAGAGGATTGGTTAATTAATAGAAAGCAAAGAGTGGAGATTAATGGGTGTTTCTCTGGTTGGCAATCAGTAGCTAGTGGTGTCCCTCAGGGATCAGTGTTGGGCCCACAACTGTTCACAATTTACATAGATGATTTGGAGTTGGGGACCAAGGGCAATGTGTCCAAGTTTGCAGACGACACTAAGATAAGTGGTAAAGCAAAAGGTGCAGAGGATACTGGAAGTCTGCAGAGCGATTTGGATAGGCTAAGTGAATGGGCTAGGGTCTGGCAGATGGAATACAATGTGAGGTTATCCATTTTGGTAGGAATAACAGCAAAAGGGATTATTATTTAAATGATAAAATATTAAAACATGCTGCTGTGCAGAGAGACCTGGGTGTGCTAGTGTATGAGTCGCAAAAAGTTGGTTTACAGGTGCAACAGGTGATGAAGAATGCAAATGGAATTTTGTCCTTCATTGCTAGAGGGATGGAGATTAAGACTAGGGAGGTTATGCTGCAATTGTACAAGGTGTTAGTGAGGCCACACCTGGAGTATTGTGTTCAGTTTTGGTCTCCTTACTGGAGAAAGGACGTACTGGCACTGGAGGGTGTGCAGAGGAGATTCACTAGGTTAATCCCAGAGCTGAAGGGGTTGGATTACAAGGAGAGGTTGAGTAGACTGGGACTGTACTCGTTGGAATTTAGAAGGATGAGGGGGGATCTTATAGAAACATATAAGATTATGAAGGGAATCGAGAGGATAGATGCGGGCAGGTTGTTTCCACTGGCGGGTGAAAGCAGAACTAGGGGACATCGCCTCAAAATAAGGGGAAGTAGATTTAGGACTGAGTTTAGGAGGAACTTCTTCACCCAAAGGGTTGTGAATCTATGGAATTCCTTGCCCAGTGAAGCAGTAGAGGCTCCTTCATTAAATGTTTTTAAGATAAAGATAGATAGTTTTTTGAAGAATAAAGGGATTAATAGTTATGGTGTTCGGGCCGGAAAGTGGAGCTGAGTCCACAAAAGATCAGCCATGATCTCATTGAAATGGTGGAGCAGGCTCGAGGGGCCAGATGGCCTACTCCTGCTTCTAGTTCTTATGTTCTTATGTCCCTCTCCCAGCACTCCCGAATCACATGATGACGATATGGGTTTACAATGCCACCTAGTGGTTGGAGGTCGTGCACAACATTATGTACAAACTTTCATTATGCATATCACAATATCACAATATCTAACTGCTTCTTGAAAACATGCAATGTTTTGGCCTCAACTACTTCCTGTGGTAATGAATTTCACAGACTCACCAATCTCTGGATGAAGACAATTCTCCTCATCTCAGTCCTACCCCATATCGTCAGACTGTTACCCCTGGTTCCGGACACATCCACCATCGGAAACACCCTTCCTGCATCCACCCTGTCAAGTCCTGTTCGAAGTATATAGGTTGCTATGAGCTTTCCCCGTCAATTTTCTGAACTCCAGTGAATGCAATCCTAATCGATTCAATCTCTCCTCACGCATCAGTCCTGCCATTCCAGGAATCAGTCTGGTAAGCCTTCGCTGCACTCCCTCTTGAGCAAGAGCATCCCTTCTCAGGTAAGGAGACTAAAACTGCACAAAATATTCCAGCTGTGGCATCACCCAAGGCCCGGTATAATTGAAGCATGACATCCTCTCGCAATGAAAGCCAGCATACGATTTGTCTTCTTTACTACCTGCTGAACCTGCATGCTTACCTTCAGTGACTGGCATACGAGAACACCCAGGTCTCGTTGCACATTCCCATCTCCTAATGTACGACCATTCAGATAATAGTCTGCCTTCTCGTTTTTGCTACCAAAGTGGGTAACCTCGCATTTCTCCAAATTATACTGCATCTGCCACTCATTTGCTCACTCACTCAACTTGTCCAAATCACACTGAAGGATCTCTGCATCCTCCTCATAGCTCACCCTCCCACCCAACTTGTGTCATCTGCAAATTTGGAGATATGACATTTTGTTCCCTCATAAATTAATATAGATTGTGAATAGCTGGGGTCCTAGCACCAATCCCTGCAGTACCCCACTAGCCACTGCCTGTCAATTTGAAAAAGACTCAGACATTCCTAGACTTTGTTTCTTGTCTGCCAGACAGTTTTCTATCCATCTCAATACACTACCTCTAATCCCATGCACTTTAATTTTGCACGCTAATCTCTTATGCGGGACTTTGTCAAAAGCCTTCTTGAAGTCCAAATATTTTTTTTATTTTTTATTTATTTTTTTTTTAAATGTTTTAATTCTCCATTTTCACATTTTCCTTCAAAATTTACACTCCACCCACAAACAGTAAACGGTAACAAATACAAAATCAATCCCCTTAACAATACCAACGATCCCATCCTCCCACCACCCCAAACAACGGCCCACCTGCCAATATATTCACCCAATAAATCAAGCCCTCCCACGGTGGAAACAAAAAACAAAGGAGAAAAAGGAGTTTGGGACCGCACATGGTAACCATTGACCTAAGGAATCCACTCCCCCGCCCCCCTACACTCAACGCCATCCAACCTCTGAAAGAGTACCATACATGATACCCAAGAGTTGTAACCAGCCCCCCCCCCCCCCGCCCACCTCCAACTCCTCCCGTCCACTGCCTCTTGTAAAACTCCTCCCCCCAACCTCGGTTCCTTCCCCCCTACTTTCCACCCCGGCTAGACCCCTTGGACCCTGTTCTGCCAGGCTCCGATGGCCGCAGCCCCTCCCCCCACCTCACTTCCATTCACTGGCCGGCTTAAACTGGCCAGCGTGGAGGCCCCCGCCCAGGTCCCTTTCCCCCTTGCCTGGCCCGAGGAAAGCCCAGAAATCCCCTTTTAGCACACAAACCCCGCATATCCACCTACACCCCAAAAAGCCCCCATTTCGAGTGAAATTCCCATCACTTCCCTTGTCCAAATATATACAACAGTGGCTCCTTTAGCCCATACACCCGCACACAGTGAAACAAAACGGAAGAAAATACAGTCATGAGGTTACATCGGCACATGGCCATTTCTCAATTTCTCAGTTCTGCCACAGTCCTTCTGCCTTCGCAAACTCCTCCGCTGCTTCCGCCGTTCCAAAATAAAAGTCCTTGAACTTGTAGGTCACCCTCAGCTTCGCTGGATATACAATGCCGCACTGCACCTTGCTAATGTACAGTGCCCTCTTCACCCGGTTGAAGGCAGCCCACCTCCTCGCCAGCTTCACCGTAAAGTCCTGGTATACACGTATACCAGCTCCAGCCCACTGCACCACCCACTTCTGCTTGGCCCAGCACAGGACCTTCTCCTTTACACTGTACCTACGGAAGCACAGAGTCACTGCCCTTGGCGGCTCACTTGCCTTTGGTACAGGCCTCCACGACCGATGAGCCCGATCCAGTTCATATCGGGAGGGATCGTCCCCCTCCCCCAATAGCTTCGCCAACATAGTGGCAAAATACTCAGTCGGCCTCGGGCCTTCCACTCCTTCGGACAGACCCACAATACTCAGATTCTGTCGCCTGGATCTGTTTTCCAGGTCTTCCATTTTTCCTCGCAGATCCTTGTTAATCTCCATCACCTTCCGCATCTCCTTCCCCATCGGGGTAAGTTGATCACCGTGCTGCAATAATGTCTCCTCCACTTCCTTCAGCGCCTCCCCTTGCTCTCGCACCTCCGCCACTGCGCTCGCCACCACCAGGGAAATCGCCTCCTCCACTAGCGCACTCAAAACCTCCCTCATCTCCTTCCTCACCGTCTCCATGCATTTTGCAAACTTCCTTTCGAATTTCGCAGCCATCACCTTAGTTATTTCTTCAGCCGTAAGCAATGCGGCCTCCCCTGGTGCTCCAGCCTCCATTTTCTTTACTGACCCCACGGTGACCTTTCCCCTCTCCGACGGACTTTCAGCCGCTTTTTTCACGGCCGTTTTTTTGCTGGTCTTCGACATTCCCCTCCTCTGTGCTGTCTCCCGACTTTTACTGCCTTCGCTGGCCCTAGGACTGGGCATTAACCCCCGACAATGCCGTTCCTGAATGGGAGCCCTCCAACGCGCGGCTGCCTCCCGCCCGCCGTCCCCCGAAGTCCGCACAGTTTGCTTGTTGATTCTATTTCTATTCCCGTTCTCTTCCAGCACCTTGTGGTGCATTGAGACAGATTTTGTCTGTTTCCATAGCTAGTAATTCCCAATACAAGCTGTTAGTCTGTTGCAAGGGACTTGTGGCCTGAGGGGTGCCATTCCACATGAAGTGTGGCTGACCAGGCATCTCTCCCGCACTTACCGCTAGCCATTGGTGTGTTTGGAAGGATTTGCAGGTTGACACACTCAAACTGTTTAACTGCACCTCCCTTGGCCATCAAGTCCTCGAGTGAGATTCAAACCCAGAGTTTTTGGCTCAGAGACAGGACTACTACCCACTGCACCATAAGACCTCCGAATTCATATTTAACTCATTTTAATTCTGGCCATTTGGCCTATCGAGTCTGGTCCACCATTCGATCATGGCCGATCTCATCCTGGCCTTAACTCCACTGTCCTGCCCGTTCTCCATAACCCTTCAGCCCATTACCAATTAAAAATCTGTCTAACTCCTCAAATTTACCCACTATCCCAGCATCCACCGCACTCTGGGGTAGCAAATACCAGATTCACAACCCTTTGGGGGAAGTAGTTTCTCCTCCACTCTGTTTCAAATTTTCTACCTCTTATCCTAAGACTACGACCTCTCGTTCTAGAATGTCAGACTATAAGGGGCGGAATTCTCAGTTCATTCACACCGATGGGATTCTCCATTCCCACTGCAGTCAATGGAGTTTTGGCTGAGTGCCAAATTCTCCGTTCTCACTGGCAGCGGTAGCGGGGCTGACTCTCAACGGAGAATCCCGGCCAAGGTATATGTTGCAGATTATTTTACTCTTCTGACCTTTGTAGAGTAAAATTTATTTTATTTGTTCAAAACCATGGAATAACCTTGATCCCTAACCTTTTATTATAGCAATGGCGTTGGTGAGGCCGCACCTGCAATATTACGTACAGTTTTTGTGTCCAAATTTAAGAAGGGATATACTTCCATTGGGGGACATTCTGAGAAAGTTCATTAGGTTGATTCTTCGCATGAAGAAGTTATCTTATGAAGAAAGGCAGTGCAGGCTGGGCCTATACGCATTGGCATTTAGGACGGGATTTTATTGAAACATGTAAGATTCTGAAGGGGACCAACAATGCAGATGCTGCAAGGATGAACTAGGGAATAAGGGGTCTCCCATTTAAGACGGAGATGAGAAGGAATTTCTTTTGAGATTCATGAATGTTTGGAATTTTCTATCCTAGGGAAGTGGAGGCTGTGTTGTTGAAACATTCAAGGCTGAGGTTGATATATTTGTGAACTATAGGGGAGGGGGATGAGGCTACAATCACATCCACCATAATCTTATTGAATATGTTAGGTGGATTGGCCATGCTAAATCGCACTTCCGGGATTTACCCGGGGGGTATGTCTCCCGGTCCATCTGAGGCTTCAGGGGGTGGGGGGTGGGAGGGAACTTCCGGTTCATTGAGGCCCCTGGGTGGCCAGAGATACTGCAGGGTGGTCTCCTGGTCATCTGCCCGGAATGTGCGCACCTTGGCACTGCCAAGCTGGCAGGAGCAGTGCCAGAGTGGCAGTGCAAGGGTGCCAGGGTGGCAGTGCAAGGGTGCCAGGGTGACACTGCCATGGCCATGCCCATGAAAGGAGGGTGATGGGTGGGGGGGGGGGGGGGTGTTTGAAGGATGAGGGAGTGCAGGTAAGAAGGGACTTTTGGGAGGTTGGGAGGGTGAGGGGTGGAGGTCCTGTAAAGGGGGGGGGCTGTAAGGGGGCTTGAGGGAGCCTGAGGAGTGGGCCCCCCTAGGGACTCCAAAGCAGGGTGTCCCCCAGGGACCCCATAGCGAGGTATCCTCACTTGGGAGTTGGGGGAACGAGTCGTTTGATAGCGGTGGGAACTCAGCGGCAGAGCCAGCTGGAAACTCCCTGCAAAACCCGCCACAATTAGAAATGTTTCCGTTAAATTCCAACCTTAGAATTATTTTCATCATTGGGGAGCTGAACTCACTGACCAGACCGGCTCCTCAGAGATCGGGTTCGCCATTTTGAAAGGGTGCCCTGATCTCTAAGTGATCTTGTGGGTCCTCCCCCACCCATATGGCATTACCCCACACTCCCCAAGCGATGACACCCTGCTATGGGGTCGCTGAGGGGACCCTCTTTTCAGGCCTTCCCACCCCCCTTTTTGGCCCCTCCCTTCCAGGACTCCCCCTTCCCCCTCCCCCCAAACTTTCCAGAGGCACCTTCATACCTGCCCTGCACCCATCCTCCTTTCATGGGTATGGCCCCTTCAGGGTCACCCTCGACATTTTCTTTACTGTGCCTCCTCTGTGCCTTCTCCCTGCTTTTGCCGCCTCAGTGGACCCTGGGACCAGGCTTAAAGCCCCGAAAATGCCGTTCCCGAACGTGAGCCTTCCATTGTGCGGCTGCCTCCCGCCCGCCGTCACCGGAAGTCCTTGAAGTCCAAATATACCACATCCACTGGCTCCCCCTCGTCAACACGACTAGTTACATCCTCAAAGAATTCCAGTAGATTTGTCAAGCATGATTTCCCTTTCCTAAATCCATGCTGACTCGGTGTCCGATCCTGCCACTGTTTTCTAAGTGCTCAGTTCTAAAATCTTTGATAATGGATTCTCGAATTTTCCCCACTACTGATGTCAGGCTTACTGGTCTATAATTCCCTGTTTTTCCTCCACCTCCCTTTTTAAATAGTCGAGTTACATTAGCTACCCTTCAATCTGCAGGAACAGTCTATAGAATCCTGGAAAATGATCACCAATGCATCCACTATTTCTAAAGTCACTTCCTTAAGTACTCTGGGGTGTAAATTATCAGGCCCTGGGATTTATCAGCCTTCAGTCCCATTAATTTCCCCAACACCATTTCTACTAATATTGATCTCCTTCTGTTCCTCTCTCTCACTAAACCCTGCGATCCCCAATATTTCTGGCATCTGATTTGTGTCCTCATTTGTGAAGACAGAACCAAAGTATATGTTTAGTTGCTCAGCCATTTCTTCATTCCCCCATTATACATTTCCCTGTTTCCGACTATAAAGGACCTACATTTGTCTTCGCCAATCTTTTCCTCTTCTCGTACCTATAGCACCTTTTGTTCCCTGCAAGCCTACTCCAGTATTCTATTTCCCCCCCTTATTAAATCAATCCTTTAGTCCTTCTTCTGAATTCTAAACTGCTCAAAATCCTGTTGTTTTTCTCACCCAATTTGTATGCCTCTTCCTTGGATCAAATACTCTCTCTAATTTCCTTTGTAAGCCATGGATTGCCCACCTTTCCCGTTTTACTTTTGTGCCAGACAGGAACAAACAATTGTTGCAGTTCCCCCATGCACTCCTTGAATGTTTGCCTTTGCCTATCTAATTTATATGCCTCTTCCTTGGACCGAGGGGTAAAGGTTTGGAGAAGTTGCCATTTTGGCTGTCGGGGCGGGTTTCCGATATCCGAGGATATGAGTGGCGTATAGTTGGGCCAGTGCACAGGTTGAACTTGCGAGTCCGGTGCAGGGGGCTGAAGGAGGATTTTAAGAGGTGGGATGCTTTGCTGCTGTCACTGGCTGGAAAGGTCCAGACAGTTAAAACGTGGTGCTGCCGAAGTTTCTGTTTGTCTTCCATCACAGAAGCAAACAAGGAAGTTCACGGATAGGACAGCAATCGCCATTTTACAATGCCATTGCTGTGGTGCGAAGAAAATCCAGAAGTGTGAAGAATGTCCCACCTGAACTGCAGAATGTAATATCGTGTGGCAATAGTGCTAGAAAGTTTCACCCATGGTTCCATGCTGTATCGCTGGCAGGGCAACCTCTGATTTGTCCGCCCTGCCATCACCTCATGGGCTGCAATCTTCAGGGCACTACATTTAAAGACCACCCCACTTAGCCGGTCACCAGGAGATGAGTTCTGGCACCTTTGAAGTCCGTGCTTCCGCCTCCTGTGGATCTGACATTGTGATGTGCTCACCAAATTGTGACCCCCCCAAATTGTGACCCCGAGGTTACTCTAAAACTAGTGTCTTTGCGCTAGTGGAGGGTGTGGGTCAGCGCCATGACAGTTCTTCCACTTCGGGCTCTGTGAATTTCTCTTCTGTGCTGATCTTGGGGTTGGAGTCGAGGTGTTGGCTGGTGGATTCCCTCTGATTTTTCCCAGGTGTCCCTGCGAAAGAGAGTTCATTAATTCATGGCAGGGACCTGAGAGACAGCATTGTTTTCTGATGAATGTTGTAGTGCTGAATCCTCACTTGGGTTATTGCTGCTGACCTGCCCATCAGCATAGAGCACTCCGACGTCCTCCCCGGCCAGCTGGATGGCTTTTTTCCTCTGGTCCATGAGGATCTTCAGCTAGAGAGAGCATCCCTTCAGCTGCCTGGGATCTCTTCCCTTGTGAGCCAATTTTTCCTGCATGAAAACAGATGGGGAGGGTGAAAGCAGGGCAGATGGATGAGAATTTTTGGCATGTGTGGATGGTGAGTGGGACCAGTGAGATGATGTAGACACAACCCTCCAAGGAGATGTGTGGGAGAGAGGGTGGTGGTGTCCCTTGTGCTGGCAGTGAGTGAGATTCCGGTGGATGTGAAAGTTCCTGTAAGATGACATCCCTCTGGACTTGGTCATGCCTCAGTTGCTGGAGCTCCAAAGGCAAACTTGGGAAAATCAGTTTGAAAGGCTGCATGGAGCAGTCTGTCTGCCTCATGTCTTGGGTGTTTGTGCCGACACTGCAAAGCAATGAGGTCCACACATTTAGGGCGGCAGCCGCCAAAGGAGGACCTTTGTCCTGCACTGCCACAAGATATGCACTCCATAGTTCAGGCACTTGCTGGGACCCAGAAGTGCCAATGTCAGAGGCCGGAGCTTCAAGCTCAAGCTAGCTGCCCCTCTATCCCAAGGAGGAGTAAACAAAATGTCCGGAGGCATCCATAAAAAGGATCATCAGAGGGGGCACACCCCAGGGATATCCAGCCATGTGACTCGAGGCACATCCCTCTCATCCAAATCCCCTCTTCCCATAACTGCTTCAGCTACACAGGCGGAGGAATGTGTGGCACTGCCAAAACCAGGCCAGGGCTCCCACCCTTCGGAGGATGCCCACCAAGGTGATCACAGACAACAAGGCATGACAGACGAGTTGCCTCTACCTCCACTGTGGATGGCTGGGTAAGCACCAGAGGCAAGTTTTAGTTGCAAAAGGTTCGGTGTCACTCATTCTAGTCATTGTGTGTGCACGCTCTGCACCTTGGAGAGCTGTGGCTAGTCCCCCATCCCATATGCCTCAGATGACACTGAACCTCATGGGTACAGCTCACAAAGGATGACGTTAGATCAGGAGAAGTGAAACCTTCTCTGCTAAATTGCCATGATATGACCCTAGTCATTGAGAGCAAGCGACTTGCCATCAGCCAGACAGGAGTCAGACATTCATGGAAGCTCTGTGAGGACCTATGCTTTGTCTGAATTGCAAGTTGTCCTCATCCTTCTGTAATGCAAGAACAATGGCAATTGCTAGGTCTCCGTCACAGGAACTGTATCAGAGAGTGATATGCTGTCAGACAGGAGAGCAATGCTCACAGAAGGCATGTGAAGATGATGGGATGTCTTCACTGGATGTCCTCATCACTCTTCATAAATTCATGGCAATGAGCACATACGGAGAATGTCTGGACATTTTGACATTCTCTCCCTTGAAGAACTCCTCAACCTCGTCCCCTTTGACATTTGCCTCATTGGAGAAAACGTGCAATTCCTCGATCTCCTCCTCAGGCAGTTCCTCCCCTTGTTGCAGCATCAGCTTGTGCAGGGCGCAGCAAGTGACCACATGCAGACTAATGCAATCCACAATCCTTTGTGGATTGCATTGCAGGGCTCCACCAGACCAGTCCAGCCACCAGAACTTAATCTTCAGTATCCCAATGATCTGCTCCAAAGTGCGTTGCAGCTTGGGCCTAGTTATATCTCGTCTCAGCTGCACTCTGGCTTCTGTGCAGGTATCATCAGCCACCTCCTCAGTGGGTAGCCCTTGACCCAGAGGAGCCAAACCTGCAGCTGCTGTGGATGCCAAAACATGTCACAGATCTAAGAGCAGCTCAGAATGTAGGAGTTGTGTACACTCCCTGGGAATCGAGCATATACATGTTTAGTGTGGCCACAGACCTGCTGAACATTTAGCAAGTGGAAGCCCTTGCTGTTCATGTAGTTCGCTGTTTGATGCCACAGAAATTTGAGTGCCATCACTGGCACATGCACCTGTGGAAAGCCAGAGATTTACACAAAGTCCATTGGTCTTGCATCCTGGCTTGCCTGATCCTGGTCAAAATCATGTGCCCTCAAAGATTGTGTCCATCACCTCCTGGATGCACTTGCAGGCAGAGACTTGCAAAATCTTGGAGGTCACCTGTGGTGCCCAGGAAGGAGTCACTGGTATAAAAATGGAGAGCCGCTGTAATTTTCAGTGACACTGGCAATGGATGCCCTCCAAATTCATGTGGCACAAAATCCTTCAGAAGTTGGCAGATGGGACCAACCAGTTCTCTGGACACGTGCAGTCTTTGGTGACACTGGGTCTCGGACATTGCAGATATGTTAGACACAGTTGGGAGACCCTGGTCTAGCGAGGCACCTCCAAGCGACATCCTATACATGCACAGCAGGCCATGCTACCAATGATTTATTCTTCAAGGTTGTGCTCCTGCCTTTGGCGGTAGACATCTTCTTCCCTCCTGCCTACGAACAAGAAGAATGATGGTGAGTTCACCAGGTTCCAGGGTGGCATGGTTGTGCAGTGGTTAGCACTGCTGCCTCACGGTGCCAAGTATCTGGGTTTGCTCCGTGTGGAGTTTGCACATTCTCCCCGTGTCTGCTTGAGTCTCACCCGTACAACCAACCCAAAGATGTGCAGGGTAGGTGGATTGGCCATGCTAAATTGCCCCATAATTGGAAAAAAAATAATTGGATATTCTAAATTTAAAAAAAACAATTTACATTTTTTTTTTATAAAAAGAGTTAACCAGACTCCATATTTCATAAATTCTCCACAGTACTGTCTCAAAGAGACATACTTGACGGTTAGCTTCTATCTCCCAAGGACCAGCCTTTGCCCATTCATCGTCTGAAGCTGCCGCTCAAAACCCACTGACTCAAGCCCTGGCCACCACAACACCACATGATCGAGTGGCCACAGCTTTGGCCACTCTCCTGCATCCTGAGCTCTAAACTCAGGCACAGGCATTGTCCCAAACTTTACTCCGAAGCCTTGCGTTCAACCTTGTCTGGGGGGGGGGTTCTTGGCATTGAACGACAGGAAACCCAACCTGCCGCTGATAGGGGGAGGAGGGGATGATTGCGGAAAGCCTTCATGCTGACGTAAAACTTTGGCAGTCTCACGATATTTTCCACTCTTATCACCATGGGAGTGGACAATCCCAGCCCATGTCTTCAGGAAGCACATCCTCATGACAATAAGGAACAATCATCTTATCAGGGCAGCCATTACCCCACTGGATAGCTTTGACAATATTTCTGCATCAAGCTTGCAAGGTGAGAAAGTGGCAGAGCCCTCTTTACAAGAATGGTGATACGGCCAATGTTGTAGCATGTGGAGCCATATGAATCCCAATGTGTATATTGGCTGGTGGAGACTGGAGGTAGACCGTAGTGGAGAATCCATTAACAGATTTTTCAACTCGCACATTAGACTGCTCCATCTCAAAAGTGAATTTGAGCATGAGATGGAGCGAATTAAGGCGTATAAGGAAATGCTAACACACAGTTGCATATTTAATGATTGCAAACCTATCATCTATGTATCAGAAATATGTTCAGTTAAGGAGGCCATTTTAATTTTTCCAATTAAGGGGAAATTTAGCGTGGCCAATCTTTGGGTGACAAGGGGAGAATGTACAAACTCTATAGGGACAGTGACTCGGGGCCAGGATCGAACCCGAGTCCTCGGCTCCATGAGGCTGCAGTGGTAACTACTGTGCCACCGTGTAGCCCTCGCTATTTTAATTTTCAATGCATCTACTGGGCTACACAATAAAACACTTTAACCATCCAGATAGAAAGATCTTATTTCATCCTCTATTTGTATACCCTTGAGACATGCGTCAATAGATTTTCATTCTGTTGTTTGGAGATTGCACCTGGTCAAAAGGGTAGCGCCGTTAAACCAGAATCCAAGGCTGATTGTGGGATCATTGAGTGACATACATTATTTGCATCATTACCTACTTTGAGGGAACCAAGCAAGTGCCTACATATAGTGCTCTAATGATCACATAAACCTGGGCATTAAGGGAATAAAGTCTCTTTGTACTCAATGATACTAACTTGATGGTAAAAGGAGCCCACATGACGACGTCACTACCATCAATGAAGCTCTGCTCGCTTGGGAACGCAAACTCTCAAGGTGAAATTCTTCCTTTGGCTATTGCTTTCCTTTGAAAAAGTGATGAAAAATGGAATCAAATCCTTGAACTTGGGAAAGACTACAATGGTGACCCAAGATGAGCACTAGTTTCATGCACTCTACTCAGCTGACACCCCCACACACACACACCCAGCGAAGCATAAATAGTGAAGGCAGAACTCCTCACAGATATGACCAAGCGACTGTGGCATCATTCATACATCCACCCGGCTCCAATGTGTACAGAATACTTCTTCTGGAAGAGTAGAAGAATTCCCAGAGTAATTGCCACCTATGCCACAGGGGCAAATACCTATAATTTCTGCATCATGATTAAAAAAAGGAAACTACAAAATGGAAAAGCAAACTTAAACTGCAACTGCACT
This sequence comes from Scyliorhinus torazame, assembly GCF_047496885.1. Lineage (NCBI taxonomy): Eukaryota > Metazoa > Chordata > Chondrichthyes > Carcharhiniformes > Scyliorhinidae > Scyliorhinus > Scyliorhinus torazame. The sequence goes on along the minus strand of NC_092721.1, from coordinate 176,773,666 downwards.
GTCACTTGCTTAACCAAAATGATGTACATAATTAAGAATCCCAACCGTGAGGCTGATTGAAGATGAGGAAATCAGCTTATATTGGTACGCCCTTTTGTATTGTAACATATCGATGATATTGTATCGGATTTGAAAAGCAAACATCAGAAAATGCAACTGAGGGTAGCCCTGCCTTGAGTTACACATCTTTATTCAATTAATGAGACGCTTGCACTTTACTAGCATGGACTTACATCAGCACAACCCAGTCACAAGTTCAGCACCCAGGCCCAGGTTTTCCAGATGTGTCCTTGTGCCGCAACAAGAGGCAAAATCTTTTTCAATTGCTAATTATTTGCAAATTCACACCTATAGTTAGATCAGTAATACATCAAATATTTTACATCAAGAATTTTAAAATCAATTTCTATGGTGTAGTAGAATATATTTCTTACTGATAGTGGTTGCTAGTTAGGATTCATAGTTACACCATTTCTAGATGAACAAAGGGCATTATTTCCAGGCTTTGAATGGAAGCCATAATTATTCTTTCAAAAGTAGCATTTTTAAAAAGAAATTAAAAGTTTAATAACAAAATGCAACAGGACACAATCTGTCACTGTGAATAAATTCCAACTCACCTCAGCTATTTTTATTTCATTACATGCAACAGAGAGTGCCAATTCTTTATCCTTTGCAAGTCTCTCAGCTAATCGATCTATCTCATGAATTTCCTCGGAGAGCGCCTGGTTCTTATTTGTCAACTTCTTTACTTGGCAAGATACATCTTCTTTACTTTCCAACAAGCCATGGATTTGCCTCTCCAAAGTATGATTGGTCTTCTCTAGCTGCTCAATCTGAAAGCATAACAAAGTTACTTTCCCTTTTTCACTAATTACCCTTCCCCACATCCAAGACATTATAGGAAGTAACAATTAGTGTATATAAGAACGAGGAACATAAGAACTAAGAGCAGGAGTAGGCCATCTATCTAGCCCTTCGAGCCTCCTCCACCATTCAATGAGATCATGGCTGGCATTTTGTGGACTCAGCTTCATTTTCCCGCCCGAACATATGTAACATCTTTGACCGTCATGTAGTTTCATTCCTACCCGTCGCAAAAAAGTCAGGATATAGGTCATGGAAAAGTGCAGAGGCACTTCAAGTCTCTATGGGTTCTTTTTCAAAGAGCAATCTAGTTAGTCGCACCCTCCCATATAATCCCTACAGCCATTCGACCGATCGAGTCTGTACTGACCCACTGAAAGAACACTACCTCGATCCACTCTGCTGCCCTATCCCAGCACATTGATCATAGCCAATCTACCTAACCTGCACATCTTTGAACCGTGGGAGGAAACCCAAGCACCCATAGAAACTCCCCGCAGACACGGGGAGAAAGTGCAAACTCCACATAGACAGTCAACTAAGGCCGGAATCAAACTTCAGCCCCTAGAGCTGTGAGGCAGCCATGTTAGCCATTGTGCCACCCATATCCTGATATTCTTTTTCTCCTTCAAGTGTCATTAAATTCTCTTTTGAAGAGTACTATTCAATCTACTTCCGCCATTGTCAGAGAAGACATTCAAAGTCCTAAGCAGGTAAGGTTTTTCCCTCATGTCATCTCTGGTTCTTTTGCCAATCATCTTATAGCTGCTCCCTCTGGCTGTTGATCCTTCGGTCACTTGAAGCAGAGTAAACAAAGTATGTATACTCTTCATGACTTCAACATCTCCATCAAATTTCCCCTTCGCCTTCTCTGCTTCATGAAGAACAACCCCACCTTCTTCAGTCTATCCACGCAAACAGACTCCCTCATTCACAAAATCATTCTAGTATATTTCTGTACCTGCTCCAAATCCTTCACATCTAGCAGCTTCTTTAATCTTATTACAGAATTTGGGAGGTCTTCAATCTCCTGGGAATTCCAACTTATTTAAAAACTCTTGGCAGCCACTATCCCCCCCCCCCCCCCCCAACCAATGTTTTACCTGTGGAAGGTAGTAGCATTATCGCTGGACTAGTAATCCAGAGACCCAAAGGCATAATCTGGGGACCCGGGTTCGAATCCCATCATGGCAGATGGGGAAATTTAAATTCAATAAAAATCTGGAATTAGAAGTCTAAAGAAGACCAGACTATGAAACCATTGATTGTCGTAAAACCCAACTGGTTCGCTAAAGTCCTTTAGGGCAGGGAATCTGCCAAGCTTACCTGGTCTGGTCTACATGTGACTCCAGACCCACAGCAATGTGGTTGACTCTTCAATGCCCTCAGGGATGGGCAATAAATGCTGGCCCAGCCAGTGACACCCACACCCCATGAACGAATATTTTAAAAAAGTCCCATGCAGTGGGCTTTGTTCCTCCAATTTATCAAGCTGAATATGATGTTAATATTGAGAAGCAGGGTAATAAAATGGAGAGTTTCCTCTAAGTAAGGCACAAATACCTGCCCTGGACACCTAAAGTGAAGAGTATCAATATAAACAGATGATTAACTAGCACAGGCAGAAGGGGCCTCCTTCTGTGCTGCACAATTTCATACTTTGTGAAAATAGTGAACTTCTGACATTTTATTGACTTGGCTAACAACATTATTTAGAAAAGCATGAAGAGCCAATGTGCCCCTTTAAGTGCAACACAGCCAGAGTAACGGTCACATGTTGTGCGATAAATCAGGACTCCCGAGTGGTGAATAATCCCATGATGAGAATGGCTTCTTAGGCAGGAGATATTTTGGGAGATGGCCATGAGGCTGCTGTTTTCTTATTAATAAACACCTTTTGTGTTTCTAATGAAGTCAGTGAAAGTGCATCTTTACAGCTGGTGACAAGGATAAATTATCCTGGCACTGCCTCTCTCTCACACCTGTGAATATCCTGTTTTAATTGAAGTCTGAAAATGGTGCTCACCAGAATGCCTCTTTGGGTGATTGGGACCCATTTGACTCCTCCACGGAAGACAGGACACCTTGTGTATTTATTTCCAAGCAAAGGAAATAGGAGGGGAGGTGAAATGCAAAGCATTTATCCCAAGTCTTTGTGGAACTCAGACCTATAACTCGCAATCTTACAGCCCCACGCACACCCGGCTCCAAATCATTTAATGAGCTTGTGGATTTAGTGAAGGCTCAATTGCAATCTCAACCATCAAGATTCCAGAAATTCAATTTTAATTCTAGGGCAAGAGTCCCAGATAAAATCGATTGCAACTTACTTTGCTAAACTGAAGCAATTATTTGAGTATTGTGATTTTGGAGCCACCTAAAACGATGTGTTACAGGATAAATTAGTCTTTGGTGTGAGCAACAATGCTATTCAATGCAGATTACTTGATGAGGTTGACATAAATTCTATCAGAGCAATGCATATAGCGCTGGCCATAGAAAGCACTGAAAAAAGGCACACCAAAGTTGTAGAGTGCACAAAATAACACAGTTCTGGCAGGAACCTGCAGCCAGCCATGGTGCCAAAACTGCCAAAGCACCCGGGAAGCGGGTAACAATTTTATCCACCCCAAAAAAGGCACAGAATAGGCAGTCAGTAATACTTAAAGTGGAATGTTACCCATGTGGAGGTAACCACACTCCTGAATCATGTTGGTTTGAGAAGGCAGAGTATCTCTATTGTCGCAAAAGAGCACATTTGATAAAGCAGTGCAGAATTAAGTAAAGATTGCTGAGGAACCAAACAACTAAGATGTGGAAGAGCCTAGCACCGGTGATTCTGGTATTCACTCTAAGCTAAAACAGGCAAGATAAATTTATTACTGCAATGCTCTGGGTAAATAAGAAGCCTCTTAAGATGGAAGTGGATACAGGGCCATCAGTCACTGTGATGGGTGAGCATACATTCAGTACCTAAGAGAGGGAGTCCAACCATTGAACTTGAAGAGCACTTCTACCAAATTGAAGACTTATCCAGGAGAAGCAACAAAAATAAACATCACCACAACAGTAGCTATATGCTATTGGCACAGTATTATCCAGCTCCCAGTGATAATAATGAAGGGTGAAGGATCCAGCGTTCTCAGCCGCGATTGGCTGAAAGATATCACGTTGAATTGGGCCGAGATATTTTAAGTGTGGGAAAGAGGACTGCATGAACTGTTAAGCAAATAAGAGAGCAACTTCTGTGATGACTTAGGCAAAATCAGAGGGCTCCTAGCTAAGATTTATGTGGATCCAGAGGCAACCCTGATTCTTTGCGGCAAGACTGGTACCATATGCTTACGAGAAAAAGTGGATACTGAGTTAAATGGGTTGGAGGAACTAGGCATTATCCATCCAGTTTAATTCTCGGAAAGGGTGGCACCTGTATCCCCATATTGAAACTGGACAGGACCATCCGCATTCACAGCGATTATAAACTAACAGTCGCCAAGCTGGATTCATACCCAATCCCGAGAACTGAAGACGTGTATGCAAAGCTGGCTACCCTGGGTTGTTATATACCTTGACGATGTCCTTATAACTGGATTGACATAGGCCAAGCATCTAGCAAACTTCAAGGAGGTGTTAAAAAGATTTCTGGATTGACATAGGCCAAGCATCTAGCAAACTTACAGGAGGTGTTAAAAAGATTTCTGGAAGCTGGGGTTCACCTCAAGAGAGAGAAGTGCACATTTCAAGTCACTGACATGACCTACCCGGGGGCACTGTATAGATGCACAAGGATTACACCTGGTGGATCACAAGGTCAATCTGATAAAGGAGGCGCCTGCCCCCACAAGCACAACAACTGAACTCAAACATTTTTTAGGATGGTAAACCAAACTTATTGACAGTATTGGCCCCCTTGGAAATTCTGCTAAAGGAACACCATCATTGGTCTTGGAAGGCTCCTAGGAGGAAGCTTTCAACAGAGTCCAGCAATTGCTGCATTCCTCAAACCTGTTTGTATACCTTGACCCATCCAAAAGAACTGATATTGATCTGCAACATCTCTCCATATGGGATTGGCTCAGTGTTGTCCCATGAGATGGACGACAGCTCGGAGGAGGGTATTAATACATACCCTATCAGGCTATCGCCTAAGGAAGTTACTCACAAATCAAGCAGGAAGGACTATTGGCATCAAGAAATTCCACCAGTACTTACATGGTAGACACTTTACAATCTTTTCTGACCACAATCGCTCTTGGGTCTGTTAGGAAAGAAAAAGGTAATTTTAAAGGATTTATATTTGTATTGGGCAATATTAGAAAAATGAGGTATGGTTTAAAGTGTGGAAGAGTAGAACCTATAGTTAGATTCATGCAGGACAAAGGTGTTTGTATGTTTGGGGCTGGTTGAGTTCCAACTGTGCTTCAAGATGGTTGCAACATGAAGAGTAAATAAGAACTTAGAGGTGGACAAGGCGTTGCTTAGCCACAGGGGTCCACTTTCCAGAGGGAAAAGATGTCCTTTGTTCTTAGCTTTAGCTGAATTTGTGAGCAGTTGAAGACAGGGCCTTGGGGAGTGAACATCTGTAACTCTGCCAGATGAAAGATGACTGGACAGGACAAGAGCTACAAAGACGCAGGCTTCCTAAATTGCAAGTTACAGTCCAGATAACCAGGGAATTTGGACAGAACAAATGAAAACACCTGAAGTTAAGTGACCAGGGTATTATTCAGAAGTATATAAGGAGGAGTAAACAACATGTTCGGAGTTAGAGATAATTGCAGTAACGAAATTTAAAGCAGGACAGCAGACTTGAGGAATGTTAACCATCTGATGACATTGTAATACAGTCTGGGAATTGAGAGTTAAAGCAATTGTGAGCAGTTTGCACTGCAGTCAGGACAAAGAAATCCTAAAGGGTTGGTGTAAAACTCTGGACTGAATTCGATGTTAAAAATGGAGCAGGAGCTTGGTTTAAAAGTATTATTTGGAAAACTTCATCTGGATTTTGGAATGAAAACCACGAATGAGAAACATAATATGACAAGATTTTAAAGCATGTTTTTGGGAGTGAAGTTCGGAAACTCTCAAGTGGAAATCATCGGGGGGGGCGCGAAATTCTGAGGAGACATCCGCTTGGGGTTCAGAGCGCAGAGTGTATTTCCCCACATTCATCTTATGGACTTAAAAGGGACTGTGTTAATGAGACCATTGTAGATTTAAGATGACTTTGCAATCAGTGTTAATCCTAAAACTAAAGGAGGAGTACAGGAATATTTCATCATAATCCAACTTTTTATGTTTAACAAATGTGTTTTCTGGTTGTTAAAACTAATTAGCGGTCCTGTGACTCATTCCTCCACATTTTATAACAAAAGTAAAAGTTTCTGCCTTTTGAGCCAGGGTTCCTGTTGGAATCTTCTTGTCCTGTTACAACATCTAATGGGATTGTAACAGGTCTCTTGATAGACGACAAGGCTATCCCGCCAATCACCTCAGCAAGAATTCAACTGTGGGGGTTAATTCTGTTTGCCTATGGGACAGCACGGTGGCACAGTGGTTAGCACTGCTGCCTCACGGCGCCGAGGTCCCAGGTTCGATCCCGGCTCTGGGTCACTGTCCGTGTGGAGTTTGCACATTCTCCCCGTGTTTGCTTGGGTTTCGCCCCCACAACCCAAAGATGTGCAGGGTAGGTGGATTGGCCTCGCTAAATTGCCCATTAATTGGAAAAAATTAATTGGGCAATAAATTATTATTTTTAAAAATTCTGTTTGCCCATGAATAAGCTTTCAAGCACCAATGTGGAACACACAGCAATGTGGATGTTCTTAGCCTACTGCCTACCCTTGCAAGAATGTATCGCATGTACTCCTGTACCACAAGAAATTATCATGGCATTAAATTTATGTTCAGACACATTGCGAATCTCAGCGAAGCAGATCAGGAATTGGACCAATGGAGATCCACTTTTATCCAAAGAGACAAAATGCTTGTAGTATGGGTAAATGAGCCATTTTCCGGGGAAATTAAACCATTATTTACCAATAAGAATTAATTCACTTGTCCAGATGGCATCATACCCTGGGGGAGCAAGGGTAGGCATTCCTGTACCAGGCAGAGAGCTGCTCCTAATGAATTACACAAGTACTCATCCTGGCATCTCTTTTTTTTTTTTTTTAATTTAGAGTACCCAATTATTTTTTTTCCAATTAAGGTGCAATTTAGTGTGGCCAATCCACCTAATCAGCACATCTTTTGGGTTGTGGGGGTGAAACCCATTCAGACACAGGGAGAATATGCCAACTCCACACAGACAGTGACCCGAGGCCGGGTTTGAACCCAGGTCCTCAGCGCCGTAGGCAGCAGAGCTAACCACTGCGTCACTCTCTCATCCTGGCATCTCCAAGATGAATATGTTTATCAGGAGTTGTGTGGTGGCCTGGTACTGATGCTGATATGAAGAATCTAGTCAGGACTGTCAACAATGCAAACTGCAATAAAGGTTGTCTGCTACAACCCCATTGCACCCTTGGGAATGGCCTGGTAGGCCATCGGTATGAATCCATATAGATTTTGCTGGTCCATTCTTGGTTGCAATGGCTTTTGCTCACAATTGATACATCCTCTAAACGGATGGAGATTGAGGTGGAACCACTTACATTGCATGCTACCATCGAATGATTATGGCAATGCTTTTCAACTGACGGATTACCCGATATCATGGTATTAGACAATGGAACAGTATTAAACACATTAAAACTTACCACCCAGCATCAAACGGACTAGCTGAGAGAGTCAATCAAACTTTCAAGTCTGGCCTAAAAAACTGTCAGGAAGAACCTTGGGAGACCAAAATTCAATGAAACACCATCTCAGAACGAGACAGAACATAATGTTTCCCAATTTGCCAGCGAGGGTAAAAACCAGCCAGGATAACCAGAAAGAAATCCATGGCTCACATAATGCAGCACAATTATTTATGGTAAATGAAGCTGTATTGGTGAGAAACTTTGTAGTGGATTAAGTTGAATCCCCGAAATTGTCTCGAAGATCGGACTCATACCTGGCAGAACCCAGTGTCAAGTGACCAGGCTTTTGTTAAGTAGGTGCCACCTGATGATACTGTTGATGACCTCTCCCATCACTTTGCTGAGGATAGAGTCGAGTAGACTGATGGGATAGTAATTGGTTGGACTTGATTTGTTCTTCAGGACATACTTGGACAATTTTCCACATTGCCAGTAGATGCCAGTGTTGTAGCTGTATTGGAACAGCTTGGCTATGGGCACAGCAAGTTCTGGAGGACAAGTGTTCAGGACTATTACCGGGATATTGACAGGGCTTTCAATAATTTCTTGATATCATGGGAAATGAATCGTATTGGCTGAAGATTGACATCAGTGATGCTGGGGACCCCCGGAGAAGGATCATCCACTCAGCACTTCTGGTTAAAGATTGTTGCAAATGCTTCAGCCTCATCTTTTGCACCGAAGTGCTGGACTCCTCCATCCTTAAGGATGGGGATAATTTATGAAGCCTCCACCTCCAGCGAGTTGTTGAATTGTCCACCACCATTCACGGCTGGATGTGACAAAACTGCAGAGCTTAGATCCAATCTGTAGGTTGTAGGATTGCTCATCACGGTCTGTTACCTGCTGCTTGGCATGCCAAGTAGCCCAGTGTTGTAACTTCACCAGGATGTGACCTCATTTTTCACGTATGCCTGATGTTGCTCCTGGCACACCCTCCTGCATTCGTCATTGAACCAGGGTTAATCCCCAGGCTTGGTGGTAATGGTAGAGTGGGGGGATATGCTTGGACATGACATTACAAATTGTGGTGGAGTCCTGATGTCCCACAGTGCCTAATGAATGCACAATCTGGAGCTGCTAGGTCTGTTTGCAGTCTATCCCATTTAGCACAGTGGTAGTGCCACACAACATGGAGGGTTTCTTCAATATGAAGACGGGACAGTCTCCATAAGGACTGCTTAGTGGTCCTCGAATTTGAATTTTAAACTTCACCTAGACTTTTAGTGCATAATTCTGCATGGACTGCACACTGTATTTCCCTTGTGATTTTTACATGTTTGTTGTCTTGGGGTGTATCTTCCCCTTCATTGGGGATGGAATTTCCCCCAATCTGTCCCATGTCTTCTGGGACACCGCTGCCCTCAGGTGGTGGCCCTGTTGAACTCCCCTTTGAATATGATGCCTCATCTAGTCAGAGCCTCACTTTCTTTAGCCTTTAATCATTCTCATCTTCAATGTTTCATTTCAGAGAAGGCAAAATGAGCAATGGATCCAGGGGCTCAATGCTGCCTTTGTCAAAGTTCTCATGCAATGGAAGAGGTAAAAGAGGGAGCGACAAAGCAGAGCGCGCAGCTCCAACAAGAGATCCTGCCTGAGGGATTGGACAAGAGGAGCCAGAGTATGAGCAGGAGGATAAGGAGAAGCGACCCAAACAACAGAGGAAACTTGCCTGGCCTAGGATTTAATTGTAGAAGAGTCAGCTAGTCATAGAGTTTTACAGTACAGAAAGAGGCCCATTAGCCCATTGGCCCATCATGGCCACGCCGACCATCAAGCACCTAACTATTCCAATTCCATTTTCCATCAGCCTTGGTCCGTAGCATCGTATACAATGGCATTTCAAGTGCTGATCTAAATACTAAATTTAGGGTTCCCACCTCTACCATGCTTTCAGGCAATGAGTTCGTTATTCCAACCACCCTCCGGGTAAAAACATTTTTCCTCACATCTAAACCTCCAGCCCATTACCTTCAATATATGTCCCCTGATTATTGCCTGCTCCACTAAGGGGAAACGTACCTCCCTGTCCACCCTATGTCCCTCATAATTTCATACACATATAAATGGCAATGCCGAACCGAGCATTTCTGGGCTTATCCATAAATCTGGTACCTCACATATGCTATTCTTCAGGAATACTTGACGTCACAAGGGGTTGGAGGCTAGCCCGTGGCTTTGAAGTCGGCAGCACCCAATTTCTTTGGATTTGGGTCTTTCCAGGGTTCAATAGGGGACCTGTGTGGCATCTCAGTCACCTTTTAATCGATACATAAAAGGGAAGTCACAGATATCCTTTACAGGTTTGCTCTGCACGAAGACAGCCAGGCTGCACGATTCATCAGCTTTGCCATCATCTCAAGCTTCCCAAGAGTGCAATAACCGGCACCCATAGTATTATTAGAGGCCCAGGAACCACAGGAAGACCCAGAAGGTTAGTATGAGCGTGATGGTTACATGGAGGAAGGAAGATGTGGGACACATCCATGATACATTAATTACTGACAGGTTCCACCAGGTTCCAGGAAGAGTAAAGTTAAGTGAGGTCATATTGTCACATTTCTCCTCGCTCTCAATGTCATTCCCTTTCATCTCAGGGGATGTTCACCTACTCGCAGGGGGATTAAGTCCTGCAATTGTGCACTTTGGCATCATGAATTGTCAGCCATGTGTTCGGAGAGTTCACTGAGGAACAAGAGCGATGCAAGAGAAGACTTGAAGCTTTCGCTGCCATCTAATAATACAAAGGCTGCTGCGACTGAGAAGAGGGCATGCCTACCAAGGAGACATAAATGCTGTCAAAATCAATGCTGATTAGCTGCTCTCACGCAATGGTGTTCCTTGAGGAAGGGTTAGAAATGCTGGCATCACACATTTCAAAGAAAGGTTAAAACACATTTCCTGGACATCACAAGGGTACAGGGTCTAGTTCAATTGAGGTTGACATCATATGAAATGACACTATCTCTGAGCAGGAGGATGGCAAACCTCAACATAAGAGAATTCCAAATATAAATTCACAACGCCTTCAGTTGACCAAAACATTTGCATAACTATCAAAATGGATTCATAAAAGTGCAATTACTTTAATGCTATCACACCCATGACCCAAAAGTGACATCAGAATTTGTTCTTAACCCTACCATTATGCTTTGGTATTCGTAGCGAAGATGGAAGCAGCTTGCTGACCCCTATGTCCTGATGTCTGCGATGACCTTGGCACATGTCCTATGGTGGCCTGAGGCTTGGGGAGTCCCAGCCCAAGCAGGGTCTCCTGGTCAGGTCAGGGGTAGAAGAGCCTTTGGTGGCCTGGAGTGGATTGGGTCAGAGCACAGGTAGCACTCCAGGAGTGGCCCGAGAGGCCGTCCCAGGGTGCCCGAATGAAGCCCATCCTCCTTGTGGGTACCAGAGGGCCCGCCACAGCACCTGCAGGAGATGGTGCACCTGGAGAGAGGAGGTCAAGGTGCCTCGTCCCCATGTCCCCTACTTCTAGATGTTGCTGACCAAAGTGTGCTGCCATAGAATGCAGGGCAGAGGGAACACCTTCTGGACTAAAGGTCTCCATGATGGTTGCCGACCATCCCATCGTAACCTTGAGGCATTCGCATGTTGGAAGCACAACAGGCAGAAGGTGGATGGACTCCTCCATCATTTGCTCTGGTCTGCTGAGTGACTGTCGAACGTTCGCCTGATGTTCTGCCACCTGTCATTACATCTCCTGCGGAGGCTCATTATTCAATTCAGGCTGAGAAGATGGTTGGTCTCCAGCAGCCCTCCAGTGCCAGAGACCTGGGCTGTCTCTGCCTCAGAATGTTGCAGGGACGTGTCAGTAAGGATTTCTCCAGAAGTGGGCACGAACCGCACAAAGGTATGCATCGCTGCACTGGTGGAGGGTGGAGGTGAGCTCGGTGACAGTTCTTCCAGAGCTCCTTCGTTGGACATAGTCTGTGGGCTTGGACTAGTACTCAGCTGCCTTGTGGGTCTCAATCTGCTGGTGTCTAGAAACTAGTTATTAGAATTTTGGTTGATCGGCATGATCAATACAAGACTGCATCTGACTCACTGTGATCTTCAGGATTTGATGAAGAGAATGAATGTTGATGTGTTGCCTGCTAATGGTTGTGAGAGATCTCTGCAGAGAGTAACTGTTTGAGTGAATGATGCCATGATGAGATTTAATATTGGAAGGAATTGAAAGATGACCTACCTTGATGGAGAAGACAAGATTTTGGGTGCAGTGCGAGCCTTCAATAACCTCCCAGGCCAGAGACTTGAGGCTGGTGTGTCTACTGGAGCCAGCCCTGGGATACAGGACATGCCTGTGGGTTTATACTCCTCTGATCAATGTCTTGAGGGACTGGGAAGCAGCTAGCTGCCTTCTTGAGGCTGCAAGCTAGTTCTTCTGGTTTCCAGACATCTGTGACAGTCTCCTGAAGATAGTTGGGGCTGAAGAGTCAGACGTACGTGTTGTACTGGCGTTTTAAGTATGACACTCAGACCTTGACCCTACCAGCTGTCGGCAGACAGATCAATAAGATCCCAACCTGCCAGGTGATTCAGCTGGTTACTGGCTTGTGCTAATTAATGAGCTTCCATTCAACATCCTGGGGGTTAACACTGATCAGGAACTGAACTGGACTAGCCACGTTAATACTGTGGCTACCAGGGCAGGTCAAATGCTAGGAATCCTACGGTGAGTAATTCACCTCACCTCCCGACCCCTTAAGCCTGTCCACCATCGACAAGGCACAAGTCAGGAATGTAATGGAATGCTCTCCACTTGTCTGGATGGGTACAGCTCGGAACAACACCATCCAGAACAAAGCAGTCCGCTTGATTGCTTCCCCCTTCCACAAATATTCAAACCTTCCCCACCGACGAACAGTGACAACCGTGTGTACTATCTACAAGGTGCATTGCAGTAACTCACCAAGGTTCCTTAGATAACACCTTCCAAACCCACGACTACTATCATCTAGAAGGACACAAGCAGCAGATACTTGGGAACCCCACCACCTGGAGGTTCCCTCCAAGTCACTCACCACCCTGACTTGGAAATATATCGCCTCTCCTTCACTGTCGCTGGGGCAAAATCCTGGAACTCCCTCCCTAACAGCACAGTGGGTGTACCTACACCTCAGGGACTGCAGCAGTTCAAGAAAGCAATTCACCACCAGCTTCTGAAGGACAACTAGGGATGGGCAATAAATGCTGGCCTAACCACATTCCATAATTTTTTTTTTTTTAAAGTGAAGAATTGGGCTAGAGTTCCTGCCATGCCAGCCAGAGGGTTGGGTATTGATGAAACCTCCTGCTACTGCACTTAGTCTCAAATGGAAATTTCCTCCCATTGTTTCTGAAAATGGTCTCAAATGAATCCCGTGAACTTGTCCTCCAAGCTATTTTCGCCAATTTGATTTGTTCAAACTATAAGTTATTACGGGCCAGGGTTTAGAGAACCCCAAAGTATATCATGGAGTTCACCTGACCCACAACTTTTAATAGATTTTGGTTATGGGAAGCACAAGGGCCCACTTTACAGGTGTGATGCAACAGAGAACTAAAAGTATTTTTTAAACAAAACAATATTTATTCTATGAATCCAGTTAACATTTTATAAACACACAGTAAACAGTTTATCAACTACCAACCGTGACCACCCCCCAAAAGATACAGTACTCTATAAATAACCCTTAATAACTTCCCAAGCAACATCCATAAGTTAAACCCTTTTTAAACGAAGACAGATGGTTTAAATTCTCTACAAAAACAAGTATTACTTTGAAATCATCAAGCGATTCGGAGACATTTAGAATGCAGAGAGAGATCATAATATCTTCTTGCCGTGAATGCAGCTCTCCAACTCTGAAAACGAAACCAAAAACACACTGCAGCTCCCAGCTCAAAATGAAAGTGAAAGATAGACAGACAAGCCAGCTCCACCCCCACACCGACATCACTGCAACTATTTGATAAACACCTATTTCTTAAAGGTACATCCACCTGACAAAGTGAAGATTGAAGTCCCCCATAATTATAGCATATCTTTGACAGAGACAGAGGAGATGCACATACACGCAAATCATAGCTGCGTCTGGAAAAAGTTGAAAACCTTATTAGGTGCTTAAGGGAGTTTTCATCTTGTACAGTATCCTCATTTGTGTTTCAAAAAAAAAAAGTTAGTAAAGATTTCTCCAAGTAAATCACCTGATAATTTAGCTGAAAGTTATGATCTTCGATACTTTTATTCCTTTCTTTAATCCCTGCGACTTCACAGGCTATCTCAGATGCAAGGTTGTAGCTCTGGCGGTCTATACCCTTTCCTGCACTTTCCTGATGCAAGGAGGGGGAGGGGAGAAACAAAAACAAGGTCAGCCTAATAAAATAATATAATTGGAAGTAAGTAGTTCAATAAAACGTCATTTGGTCCTGGAAAGAGATACTTCAATAGGAGCCGGGGGAGGATTATGATGCCACATTTATAGGGGGTATACTTGTATAGGACCTTCCTGTTATACACCTTAAATCAGTTTCATGAACATGGTGCAGAGAGATCAGTAACCTTAAAAAAAAAATCTCTGAAAACAAAGCTCAGGATTGTCCATCAGCAACTGCCAAACCTGGAAACTTTTGGCTTGATGGGAGCTCAATCCTGTTCCCAGTTGCTACTCTATGTGACCCGTTATTGTAAAGCATTAAAATTACAAATAATACAGCATCTTTAATATGATCTAATGTCTCAAGGTACTTCAGAGTTTTGTAAACTTGCTGGTGGTGGTGTTCCCGTTTTCCTGTCTTCCTTGCCTATGTGTGGGTTTGTAAGATCCTGTCAAAGGGACTTTGGTGCATTTCTGCAATGTATCTTATAGATGGTACATGCTGCTGCCAGAGTGTTGGTGGAGGAGGAGGAAGAGGGAGTGGGCTCTTGAAGCTGGTGGACGGGGCGTCAAACAGGCTGCTTTGTCCTCGATGGTATCAGGTTGACAGTATTGTTATGGCGGAGAGGGGGCAGTAAATCTTCCAAGAATCTTAAATTCTGAAAGAGTCCTGGAGGACTGGAAAATTGACAAAAAATGGGAGGGAGACCAGAAAAAAGGTAACTATAGGCCAGTTAATGTGACATCTGTCGTTGGTAAAATGTTACGGGGACATTATAAAGGATGTAATAGCAGAGCATTTAGAAATACATAATATAAACAAGCAGAGTCAGCATGGCTTCATGAAGAGTAAATCATGCTTGACAAATTTATTGGAATTCTTTGAGGTGATAACGAGCAGGATAAAGTGTTGCTCTTATTAGCCTTAGTTTTATTAGCTCTAATTCTGTCACCTTTGCTCACGAGTCGCCAGGTATCTTTCTGATACCGCCACGTGGTCCAAGCTCAAGTAATGATTAATAATGCAGCACACCGCTTAGTAAATGTTAAATCAACGATCATTTATTATATACAGCAATAAATACTTATACAATAATCCTACTTCTAGACTATTACCTACCACTAAAGGCCAATACGTAACTTTGGTGATGGTCCACCAGGTCAGGGAAACGAATGGTCTATCGAATTGGGTCTGGCCTGTGGGATTCAAAAAGGCTGGCACGGGTCGATAGTCTGGAACACCTATCTGGTAGCGATCGCTGGAGTAAGACTTACTTGTTCTTTGTCGGAGGTTCTTGCGAAGGTTGCGAGTAGGAGAAGAAGGGTCGATCTGAACTTGGCTCCTATTTTTATAGTCCCTAGGGGCTTCCCGCCTCTCGGGGCGAACGTTGACCCTGGTCCCAAGTGATTGGGCTTGGTCCCAATCACTGGGTTCGATATGCTCCAATAATGGGGCGATTCCTTGATCGGGGGGTGGTCGTCCACCTTTCTTTGTCTCAGCCCCTGCTGGCGCCGAGAGGTCTGGATCGGCTTTCAATTGCTAATTTGTAGCAATTGTTCCCAGGGATGGCTAATTAAAATGCAGATGGCTGGGTTGATGTGCTGTTAATGGTTGCAGGTATCGGTCTGGGCCGGCTTCCCCAGAGCCGAATACACTGTTCTGCCTGCAGCTGTCCGTTTGAGTCATATTGGCTGATTTTCCCATCAGCCTCTTTCGTTCGCCATTTTACATCGGGGTTTGGCCATTTTACTCGGGAATCAGCCATTTTAGGTGGCTACAGAAAGGAAACAAGTAGAT
Organism: Scyliorhinus torazame; assembly: GCF_047496885.1. Classification (NCBI taxonomy): domain Eukaryota; kingdom Metazoa; phylum Chordata; class Chondrichthyes; order Carcharhiniformes; family Scyliorhinidae; genus Scyliorhinus; species Scyliorhinus torazame. The sequence goes on along the minus strand of NC_092721.1, from coordinate 176,757,818 downwards.
GTAATATACTTAGATTTCCAAAAAGCATTCGATAAAGTACCACAAAAAAAACTGCTTAATAAGATAGAGAGCACATGGTGTTGAGGTGAGAATATTAGCATGGTTGGAGGATTGGCTAATTAATAGAAGACAATTGGGTTAGAGAAGCATTTTCAAGATGGCAATCTGTAACCAGTGGAGTGCCCACCCTCCTCCTTGCCACAAGTTTTCTGGCAGAATTGGGTGGATTCAATGGGAAAACCCATTGACAGCAGGACCAGAAGATCCCACTGCCGACCAATGGTGGGACGCCTGCTGCCACAAGAAACAGACTGCAGGGAGGCTAGAGAATTTCGCCCACAAAGTCTACAGAAGGATACAGACAGGTTGGGTGAGTGGGCAAAAACTTGGCAGATAGAATATTAAACAGAAAAATGTGAAAAAATAAAGGAGCTGTATATTATTTAAATGGAGAAAAAGACTGCAGAAAGCTGCAATAAGGAGGAAATCACAAAAAGCTAGCTTGCAAGTTATAGGCAACTAAATCTTGGTCTTTATTACAAAAGGTAATGAGTATAAAACTAGGGACTACAAAGCATGTTAACCACACCTTTGAACAGTTTTGGTCCCATTATCGAAGGCAAGATATAGTGACATTAGAGGTGTTCACTAGGCTGATCCCAGGTATGGAGGGATTTTCCAACGAGGAGAGACTGAGCTTACTCTTTGGAGTTTAAAAAGAATGAGGCGCAACCTTATTGAGATATAGGAATCTTACGGGGCTTGACAGGGTAGAAGCAGAGATGTTGTTTCCCCTTCTGGGAGAGACTAGGACCAGAGAGCATAATCTCAGGAGTAAGAGCTCTCCCATTTAAGACAGATGAGGAGGAATTTCTTCTCTAATAATATAATAATAATAAATTATCACAAGTAGGCTTCAATGAAGTTACTGTGAAAAGCTCCTAGTCGCCACATACCAGCGCCAGGAATTGAACCCGCGCTGGTCTTGTTCTGCTTTACAAGCCAGCTGTTTAGCACACTGTGTTAAACCAGCCCCTCCACTGTGCTAAACCAGTGGTAGTGAATCTGTGGAATTCTTAACTGCAGAGGGCTGTAGAGGCTGGGTCGTGAAAATTGTTCAAAACTGAGAGACACTGATTTTTTTAAAAAACATTTTATTAGGGTATTTGTAGTTTTTATAATAATAATAACAGCAACATAAACATGGTACATAAAACAATTCCAACCCCATCATGTTTTTCGCACCCCTAACAGTAAGACAATAACCTAGCCCCCCCGCACCCCCCCCTAGATTTCTGCCTCTGCTGACATTTTAATTTCCCCCGAGCAAGTCGACAAACAGCTGCCACCTCCGGACGAACCCTAACATTGACCCTCTCAGGGCGAACTTTATTTTCTCAAGACTGAGAAACCCAGCTATGTCACTAACCCAGGTCTTAAATTTTGGGGGATTCGAGTCCCCCCACATTAACAGTACCCGTCTCCGGGCTACCAGGGAGGCAAAGGCCAAGACATCAGCCTCTCTCGTCCCCTGGATTCATGGCTCTTCTGACACTCCAAAAGATCGCCACCTCTGGACTCAGCACCCCCCGTACCGTGGACATAGCCTTAGTAAAGCCCTGCTAAAACCCTCTTAAGCTTTGGACATGCCCAAAACATGTGGACATGATTTGCTGGCCCTCCTGCGCACCCGTCCTCTACCCCAAAAACCCTGCTCATCCGGGCCACCACCATGTGTGCCCGGTGGACTACCTGGAAATGTATCAGCCTAAGCCATACCCACTTCCTAATCATGGCTATATTAGCCGCCCAGTAGTAGCTACAAAAGTTCGGCAGCGCTAACCCACCCTCCCCCCGACTATGCTCCAACAATACTTTCTTCACTCGCGGGGTTTCACCCGCCCACACAAAGCCCAAAATCACTTTATTCACCTGTTTAAAAAAGGCCCTCGTGATAAATAAAGATGGGGAGGCACTGAAAGACCAACAGGAATCTGGGGAGGACCGTCATTTTCACGGTCTGTACCCTTCCCGCCAGTCATAGCGGAAGCATGTCCCATCTCTTAAAGTCCTCTTTCATTTGTTCTACTAGCCAGGACAGGTTTAACTTGTGCAATGTCTTCCATTCCCGAGCCACCTGGATTCCCAGATAGCGAAAGCTCCTTCCTACTATTCTAAACGGCAGCTCTCCCAGTCTCCTCTCCTGCCCTCTCGCCTGGATTGCGAACATCTCGCTTTTCCCCCCCATGTTCCTCCTTTCATTTTGTTTCCTACATTTCCGCAAAGAGTGAGAAGAGAGCCAGGAGTTTACAGAGAGTGCAGCTGACTGGGAGCAGAGTCGGTGGGCAGAGATCCAGTTGGTCCACAGGGCAGCTATATTCTGTAAGGTAAGAGGGGATGGAGCCTAGGCCAGTTGCATGCTCCTCCTGTAGGATGTGGGTGGTGAGGGATACCACCGGTGTCCCCGCTGACTATACCTACCGGAAGTGCACACAACTCCAGCTCCTCAAAGACCATGTTAGGGAACTGGAGCTGAAGCTGGATGAACTTCTGATCATTCGGGAGGCAGAGGGGGTGATAGCGAAGAGTTACAGGGAGGTAACCACACCCAAGGTACAGGACAAGAATAGCTGGGTTACAGTCAGGGGGAAAAAAACAAACAGGCAGACAGTGCAGGGATCCCTCGCGGCTGTTCCCCTTCAAAACAAGTATACCGTTTTGGATGCTGTTGGGGGGGGATGACCTACCGGGGGAAGGCCCTAGCGGCCAGGTCTCTGGCACGGCGTCTGGCTCTGGAGCTCAGAAGGGAAGGAGGGAGAATAGAAAAGCAATAGTCGTAGGAGATTCAATGGTTAGGGGAATAGATAGGAGATTCTGTGGTCGCGAGCGAGACTCCCGGAAGGTATGTTGCCTCCCGGGTGCCAGGGATGGCTCCGATCGTGTCTTCAGGATCCTTAAGGGAGAGGGGGAGCAGCCAGAAGTCGTGGTGCACATTGGTACCAATGACGTAGGTAGGAAAATGGGTGTGGAGATAATAAACGAGTTAGGATGAAAGTTAAAAGCCAGGACAGACAGAGTTGTCATCTCTGGTTTGTTGCCGGTGCCACGTGATAGCGAGGCTAGGACTAGGGAGAGAGTGCAGCTGAACACATGGCTGCAGGAATGGTGTAGGAGGGAGGGCTTCGGTATTTGGATAATTGGAGCGCATTCTGGGGAAGGTGGGACCTGTACAAGCAGGACGGGTTGCATCTGAACCAGAGGGGTACCAATATCCTGGGAGGGAGGTTTTCTAGTACTCTTCGGGAGGATTTAAACTAATTTGGCAGGGGAATGGGAACCGGATTTGTAGTCCAGCAACTAAGGTAGCCGATATTCAGGACGCCAAAGCGTGTAATGAGGCAGTGGGGAAGGGAACACTGACAAAGGAGAGTACTTGCAGGCACGGAGATGGGTTGAAGTGTGTATACTTCAACGCAAGAAGCATCAGGAATAAGGTGGGTGAACTTAAAGGCATGGATCGGTACTTGGGACTACGATGTGGTGGCCATCACGGAAACTTGGATAGAAGAGGAGCAGAAATGGTTGTTGGAGGTCCCTGGTAATAGATGTTTCAATAAGATTATGGAGGGTGGTAAAAGAGGTGGGGGGGGGTAGCATTGTTAATTAGAGATAGTATAACAGCTGCAGAAAGGCAGTTTGAGGAGTATCAGCCTACTGAGGTAGTATGGGTTGAAGTCAGAAATAGGAAAGGAGCAGTCACCTTGTTAGGAGTTTTCTATAGGCCCCCCAATAGTAGCAGAGATGTGGAAGAACAGATTGGGAAACAGATTTTGGAAAAGTGCAGAAGTCACAGGGTAGTAGTCATGGGTGACTTCAACTTCCCAAACATTGAGTGGAAACTCTTTAGATCAAATAGTTTGGATGGGGTGGTGTGTCCAGGATACTTTTCTAACACAGTATGTAGATTGTCCGACCAGAGGAGGGGCAATATTGGATTTAGTACTTGGTAATGAACCAGGGCAAGTGATAGATTTGTTAGTGGGGGAGCATTTTGGAGATAGTGACCACAATTCTGTGACTTTCACTTTAGTAATGGAGAGGGATAGGTGCGTGCAACAGGGCAAGGTTTACAATTGGGGGAAGGGTAAATATGATGTTGTCAGACAAGAATTGGAAGTGCATAAGTTGGGAACATAGGCTGTCAGGGAAGGACACAAGTGAAATGTGGAACTTGTTCAAGGAACAGGTACTACGTGTCCTTGATATGTATGTCCCTGTCAGGCAGGGAAGAGATGGTCGAGTGAGGGAACCATGCTTGACAAGAGAGGTTGAATGTCTTGTTAAGAGGAAAAAGGAGACGTATGTAAGGCTGAGGAAACAAGGTTCAGACAGGGCGTTGGAGGGATACAAGATAGCCAGGAGGGAACTGAAGAAAGGGATTAGGAGAGCGAAGAGAGGGCATGAACAATCTTTGGCAGGTAGGATCAAGGAAAACCCCAAGGCCTTTTAAACATATGTGAGAAATATGAGAATGACTAGAGCGAGGGTAGGTCCGATCAAGGACAGTAGCAGGAGATTGTGTATTGAGTCTGAAGAGATAGGAGAGGTCTTGAACGAGTACTTTTCTTCTGTATTTACAAATGAGAGGGGCCATATTGTTGGAGAGGACAGTGTAAAACAGGCTGGTAAGCTCGAGGAAATACTTGTCAGGAAGGAAGATGTGTTGGGCATTTTGAAAAACTCGAGGATAGACAAGTCCCCCGGGCCTGATGGGATATATCCAAGGATTCTATGGGAAGCAAGAGATGAAATTGCAGAGCTGTTGGCAATGATCTTTTCGTCCTCACTGTCAACAGGGGTGGTACCAGGAGATTGGAGAGTGGCGAATGTCGTGCCCCTGTTCACAAAAGGGACTAGGGATAACCCTGGGAATTACAGGCCAGTTAGTCTTACTTCGGTGGTAGGCAAAGTCATGGAAAGGGTACTGAAGGATAGGATTTCTGAGCATCTGGAAAGACACTGGGCGGGATTCTCCACTCCCACGCCGAAGTGGCCGCGCCGTCGTGAACGCCGTCGAGGTTCACGACGGCACGGAAGGGCCCCGGTCCCGACCGATTCAGGCCCTGACAATGGGCCAGAATCGGGGCCGCGTCATCTACACGCGCCAGGCCTTGTCGCCCGCGTAAAAGCGGCGCCACATAGAAAACGCGGCCGGCGCAGCATAACGGGCGTCACCCGCGCATGCGCGGGTTGGCCGGCGCCAACCCACGCATGCGTGGTTGCCGTCCTCTCTAAATCCGCCCCGCAAGGAGACGGGGGACCGATCTTGCGGGGCCGCGGAAGGAAGGAGGTCCTTCTTCAGAGAGGACGGCCCGACGATCGGTGGGCACCGATCGCGGGCCACCCCACATTCCAGGTGAAGCCCGGTGCAGGATCCCCCTTCGCCACCCCCCCCCCCCCCCCCCCCCAGCGTTCACGCACCGCCCACGACTGCAGCGACCAGGTGTGGACGGCGCCGGGGGGAACCCGCCGTTTTGGCCTGGCCGATCGGCCCATCCGGGCCGCAGAATAGCGGGGGTGCCGGAGAATCGCCATTTTCGGTGTCTCCGGCGATTCTCCGGCCCGCGAAACTTGACCGGGCCGTTCCCGCCGCTTGGGAGAATCACGGGAGGGCGTCGGACCGGCATGCCCGGAAATTTTGGCGGCCCAGGCGATTCTCCCAACCGACGTGGGAGTGGAGAATCACGCCCACTGCTTGATTAGGGATAGTCAGTATGGATTTGTGAAGGATAGGTCTTGCCTTAGAAGCCTAATTGAATTCTTTGAGGAGGTGACCAAGCATGTGGATGAAGGTTAAGCAGTGGATGTACTGTACATGGATTTTAGTAATGCATTTGATAAGGTTCCCCATGGTAGGCTTCTGCAGAAAGTAAGGAGGCATGGGATAGTGGGAAATTTGTCCAGTTGGACAACGAACTGGCTAACCGATAGAAGTCAGAGAGTGGTGGTGGATGGCAAATATTCAGCCTGGATCCCAGTTACCAGTGGCACACTGCAGGGATCAGTTCTGGGTCCTCTGCTGTTTGTGATTTTCATTAATGACTTGGATGAGGGAGTTGAAGGGTGGGTCAGTAAATTTGCAGACGATACGAAGATTGGTGGAGTTGTGGATAGTGAGGAGGGCAGTTGTCGGCTGCAAAGAGACATAGATAGGATGCAGAGCTGGGCTGAGAAGTGGCAGATGGAGTTTAACCCTGAAAAGTGTGAGGTTGTCCATTTTGGAAGGATAAATAAGAATGCGGAATACTGGGTTAACAGTAGAGTTCTTGGCAATGTGGAGGAGCAGAGAGATCTTGGGGTCTATGTTCATACATCTTTGAAAGTTGCCACTCAAGTGGATAGAGCTGTAAAGAAGGCCTATGGTGTGCTCGCGTTCATTAACAGAGGGATTGAATTTAAGAGCCGTGAGGTGATGATGCAGCTGTACAAAACTTTGGTAAGGCCACATTTGGAGTACTGTGTACAGTTCTGGTCGCCTCGTTTTAGGAAAGATGTGGAAGCTTTAGAAAAGGTGCAAAGGAGATTTACCAGGATGTTGCCTGGAATGGAGAGAAGGTCTTACGAGGAAAGGTTGATGTTGCTTGGTCTTTTCTCATTAGAACGGAGAAGGATGAGGGGCGACTTGATAGAGGTTTGCAAGATGATCAGGGGGATAGAGTAGACAGTCAGAGACTTTTTCCCTGGGTGGAACAAACTATTACATGGGGACATAAATTTAAGGTGAACGGTGGAAGATATAGGGGGGATGTCAGAGGTAGGTTCTTTACCCAGAGAGTAGTGGGGGTATGGAATGCACTGCCTGTGGAAGTAGTTGAGTCGGAAACATTAGGGACCTTCAAGCAGCTACTGGATAGGTACATGGATTACGGTAAAATGATATAGTGTAGATTTATTTGTTCTTAAGGGCAGCACGGTAGCATTGTGGATAGCACAATTGCTTCATAGCTCCAGGGTCCCAGGTTCGATTCCGGCTTGGGTCACTGTCTGTGCGGAGTCTGCACATCCTCCCCGTGTCTGCGTGGGTTTCCTCCGGGTGCTCCGGTTTCCTCCCACAGTTCAAAGATGTGCAGGTTAGGTGGATTGGCCATGATAAATTGCCCTTAAATGTCCAAAATTTCCCTTAGTGTTGGGTGGAGGTGTTGACTTTGGGTAGGGTGCTCTTTCCAAGAGCTGGTGCAGACTCAATGGGCCGAACGGCCTCCTTCTGCACTGTAAATTCAATGATAATCTATGATTAATCTAGGACAAAGGTTCGCCACAACATCGTGGGCCGAAGGGCCTGTTCTGTGCTGTATTTTTCTATCTATGTTCTATGTTCAATTTATACCCCGAAAACCTGCCAAATTCCCCTCAAATCCACATTAACGGGTCCAAAATGTACAGGAGCAGGTCATCCGCATAAAGCGAGACCCGGTGTTCCACACCCCCCCCCCCGAACCAGCCCTTTCCAGTTCCTAGAAGCTCTTAGAGCCATAGCCAATGGCTCCAAGGCCAGAGCAAACAACAGAGTGGAGAGGGGACACCCTTGTCTTGTCCCTCGGTGCAGTTTAAATAGCCCAACATCAACCGATTCATGCGCACACTTGCTACTGGTGCCTGATACAGCAACCATACCCAGACCCGAACTTTCCTAACACCTCAAGTAATCCCACTCCAGCTGATCAAAAGCCTTCTCCGCATCCATCGCCGCCACCACCTCCATCTCTCTCTTCCCCCACCCCCCGCTCTGAGGGCATCATAAAAACATTTAAGAGCCTTCTAACATTGGCCGTGAGTTGCCTGCCCTTTACAAATCCCGTCAGTTCTTCCCCTATCACCCCCAAGACACAGTCCTCTATCCTTATGGCGAGTACCTTAGCCAGCAGTTTGGCATCCACATTCAATTGGCCTGTATTTCCCACATTGCTCAACGTCCTTCTCCTGTTTCACAATCTGTGAAATCGAGGCCTGCAACATTGTTGGGGGAATGACTCGCCTCTCCCTCACCTCATTAAATGTCCTCACCAGCAGTTGACTCAATATCTCCGAAAAGTTCTTGTAGAATTCTACCGGGTACTCATAAACTGCTCCCCTTGCCTTCCTCAGTGGTTCCACCGCCTTCCCTGTAGATAACAGCCCAAACTCCACCTGTAACCTCCGCCGCTCCTTCAGTAACCCCGTGTCCGGGGCTTCCAAATATCTCCTATCCACCTGGAGTATATCCCCAACCAACCGATCTCTCTACTCGCTCCACCTTTTCTCTATGGGCCCGTATCAAAATTAATTCCTCTCTGACCACTGCCTTCAGAGCTTCCCACACCGTTGCTGCCGAGACCTCCCCCGTAACATTTATTTCCAGATAGTTTTGGATGGACTTACTCACCCACCCACAGACCACCTCATCTGCTAATAGCCCCACATCCAACCTCCATAACGGGCACTGCCCTCTCGCCATACCAATCCGTAGATCAACCCAATGTGGGGCATGATCTGATATCGTAATTGCAGAGTACTCGGGATCCACCACCCCAGGCAGTAGAGCCCTGCTCGGAATAAAAAAAGTTGATCTGAGAATATACCTTGTGGACATGGGAAAAAAAGAAAACTCCTTCGCTCTTAGCCGTCCAAACCTCCATGGGTCCACTCCCCCTATCTGCTCCATAAACCCCTTCAATTCCCTCGCCACGGCAGGCACCCTCCCTGTCCTAGATTTTGACCGGTCCAATCCTGGATCAATGACTGCGTTGAAGTCTCCCCCCCATGATCAGAATATGTGACTCTAGGTCTGGGATCTTACCCAACACCCGCCTCATAAATTCCACATCATCCCAGTTTGGTGCATAGACGTTCACAAGTACCACCCGCATCCCCTCCAGTTTCCCACTCACCATTATGTACCTGCACCCCGTATCTGACACGATTCTCCCTGCCTCAAATGCCACCCATTTGATAATCAGGATCGCAACCCTACTGGTCTTAAGAGTCCAGCCCTGAATGGAATACCTGGCCAACCCCCCCTTTCTCAATCTGATCTGATCTATAACCTTTAGGTGTGTCTCTTGTAGCATTGCCACGTCTGCCTTCAATCCCCTCAGATGCGCGAACACACAAGCCCTCTTGACCAGCCCATTTAACCCTCTGACATTCCAAGTAATTAGCCTAGTTGGGGGGCTGCCTGCCCCCCCCCCCTCCCCGTCAACTAGCTATTATCCTTCTTAGGCCAGCTTCCAGCTTGCGCCCCTCGCCTCCTCAAGCCCGCCATCGGGCATCCGCCGTCCTCAACCTCCCATTTGTCTCCCAGTGACAGTTCCTCCCCTGTCAGCAGAGCAGCTCCCCTCCTCCCTCCCCCCTAGTAACAGCACCAAAATCCCAACCCCCCATATCAAATTTATCACCTGCTCGCCCCCCACTGTGCTTCCGTGAGCCAGCTGACCTAGCTAACCTGGTAGCTCCCGCTCTTGGCACCAGACATCCTATCTCCATTGTTCTCCCTCCTTCCCCCGGCTTGGACATACATATTCAAAACATCACAGTCCCCAATAAACAAACAGTAGAAAAAGAAAAATCCCGCCACCCAACTCCCAATAGAACAAAGTTAACTTTAGAAACAGAAATAGCCCCTTGTTACACAGAGGACTACATATTCAAAAAACACAGTTCCAACCAAACCCAAAGAAGAAACAAAGAAAATCCAGCCACCCTTCCCCCACCAGCACCAAGTTAACTTACAAAACTGAGCAACAGCCCAAGAATCAATATTAGAAAAACATTTCTCATAGAGTGCAACGAGAATCACTTTAACAAAATCGATAGAGCATTACCCGTCTCGAGTGTTCAGTGATTTCAGCCACTTGCCTGTCCTTCACTTTTAACAAAGTCCTTCGCCTCATCTGGCGTCTCAAAATAAAGTTGCTGCTCTTCATAGGTGACCCATAAACAAGCTGGATAACGCAGTCCAAACTTCACCTTCTTTAAAAGGACCGATTTTACTCGGCTACACCCAGGTACTGGTAGATATGCAGGATGCTGTTCTCCCACTTCCAGCTCCATGACTGCTTGCCCACTTCAAAATCTGTTTCTGATCCAGGAACCGGTGCATTCGCACCACCATCGCCCTCGGTAGCTCGTTCACACGCAGCCTCCTCGCAAGCAAGCGTTCTGTGCGCTCTGTCCACTTCAAGCATATTCGCCACATATGCCCTTGCATCCGTTCCCTCGCAGCCCTCAGGGAGGCCAACGATCCTCAAGTTCTGTCGACGGGACCCGTTCTCCAGGTCCTCCACCTTCTCCTGCAGTCTTTTCTGCTGATCCCTAATCAGTCCCACCTGTAATTCCAGCAGTTAGGTGTTCTTCATGCTCGACATCCTTCTCCTCAACCTTCTGGATCGCCCGATCTTCCAGCCTCTGACCCATCCGGTCGATTGATGCCTTGATCGGGTCTAGGCCATCCTCCTTTTGCTTGGCGAAACCCTCCTGAATAAATTTCACCAGTTGCTCCGTTGACCACTGTGCCGCTGAGCCACTATCCTGCACCTCCGCCATGTTTTTCTGTGCTGTGGGTTTCACACGTGCCTTCTCTACTCAATTGTTCCTTCTTATGCGATCACTTCTGGTCCACACCTCCATATACTGGTATGGGATTCCTCCTCACTGTCCCATCCACTCCCGATTTTATAAAAGGAAACTCAAAAAAAGTCAGGGGAAAAGGTCCAAAAGGTCCATCACGAGCGGGCGCTACCAAATGTGCGACCTCCTACTCCACAGCCTCCACCGGAAGTCCGAGAGAGACTGATTTTTAATCAATACGGAATCAAGGGTTATGGGAATAAGGCAGGAGTTGAGGATTATCAGATCAAAATTGGCAGAATAGACTCAATGGGCTGAATGGCATATTTCTGCTCCCATGTCTTATGGTTTACCTGCAGAAATCTGGTAGTACTATGAAATAATTGCCCAATCAGCAGGAAATGAATTATATGGAAAGGAACACTGTCCCTGCCAACCAAGCCTCAAGACTCCTGAAAACATTACTAATGTCCAACATACCATGTGCACCTACCTACACATACTGAAAACCAGATAGGCATTTTATGCAGAAGTCTTGATACTAGTGCAGCTGAAAATCATGTGCTTTGATTTCTGTTGACACTGCATATCAAAGGAAAGTTATATCAACTCTAGTTGCAGTTGTGGAGTTACAATCAAGAGGAAGCTGCCATATTTTGTTTTCCCTCAATTTACTTTTGAATGCACTACAGTTTATAATAGTGGGAAAGAAAAATCACTAGAACCAGACTTCCTGCCTACATGTTTGACTGGCTTTGTCTCACTTAGCAATAATGGAAGGTCGACCATCCAAATGTATTTGTTTACTCCCATTTATTACTACAAAACCACATGTTAATAGCTTGCTCATAGTTGGGCCACTGCTCGCATATAATTTTAGACACAAATTAAGCATCCCTCATATATGCTTTGCACAAATCCATGATTTTGTTTGACAAGAATTATTGTTTCCGCCTTTCCCATGCACTTTCTACAGCTAAGTGGACAATCAGTAACAATGTCAAACTGCTGTCAGCAGAAGGCAAAGGATCGTAGAATTGTGAAGAATAACCACACAATAATCTCAGGAACTCTTGTGGCTCTAAAGCTACTTTTACACCAGAACCCATTTAGCTTGAATTCCAAGACAATGGAAGCCAAAAGCTGACTATAGTGCTAGACACAATAAAAAGCGGTCTTCAATTCTGCCACTGCTATAAGCGAGCCAGATTTATCAGCACCAACACCACTAACTAACATTATTTCAAGTGCCAGTATACATTTAGAAACTTTATTTCCAATACCTGATTTTTCTAAGTTTATGACTCTTTACTACTGAAAATTAAAACAATTTCCGTTGAACTTGTGCATTCTTACATTTACACACAAATTTTGTTTTCAATATATTCCCATGTCTTTAGAAATTTAAACAAGTATCGATATAAAGTATAATCTTGTTTTTACTTTACAAACTATGACTTTAGAGGAAATGAAGTAACTTGTCAAACACTTACAATGTCACACTATTTCTTACTGGTTCCACTGCATTACATTGTCCTAAAATCCAAGTCATCTCCTGCTCCATTCTTACCAAAAGCACTTACTTCCTGGTTTCCAGACAGGGGCGACACTTTTCCAGTGTTAACATGTATCAGCCCTATTGACTGGCCTTGTTTTATCGGTATTCCTCGCCACAAACCTGGCTTGGCTTCCTTCGCACTCTCCAGTAGCCCATGGACGCCCATCAGCCCATGTCCCCGAACCCCCCCACGCGGTGACCAGCACACAGTCCAGCGTCGCGCTGTCCCCTCAGATGCCGCAAACTATCGGGGACTGCCCGCAGCCGGCATTCTTAAAAGCCATTGGGGTCTTCTTCCCGCAATAGGAACCCTACAACTGATCGTTCTGCGACTCCCCCGACACCCGCCCGCAGGTTGAAACCCTGAGTTTGAAAAACCCTGCTCTATAGTGAAGACCAATGCAAGATACGATTCAGTTCTCCCCAGACTCACTTCCTACAGGAAGATGTATCATATAATAATCTCACCTCCTAACTCCCCAAGACCTTTTCATCTTCTACTCCTCACAGATTCTAGCAATTCAGGAAGATGTCTCATTGGGGCAGCACGGTGGCACAGTGGTTAGCACTGCTGCCTCATGGCGCAGAGGTCCCAGGTTCGATCCCGGGCCTGGGTCACTGTCCGTGTGAAGTTTGCACATTAGAATAGAATAGAATAGAACAATACAGCGCAGTACAGGCCCTTTGGCCCACGATGTTGCACCGAAACAAAAGCCATCTAACCTACACTATGCCATTATCATCCATATGTTTATCCAATAAACTTTTAAATGCCCTCAATGTTGGCGAGTTCACTACTGTAGCAGGTAGGGCATTCCACGGCCTCACTACTCTTTGCGTAAAGAACCTACCTCTGACCTCTGTCCTATATCTATTACCCCTCAGTTTAAAGTTATGTCTCCTCGTGCCAGCCATATCCATCCGCAGGAGAAGGCTCTCACTGTCCACCCTATCCAACCCCCTGATCATTTTGTATGCCTCTATTAAGTCTCCTCTTAACCTTCTTCTCTCCAACAAAAACAACCTCAAGTCCATCAGCCTTTCCTCATAAGATTTTCCCTCCATACCAGGCAACATCCTGGTAAATCTCCTCTGCACCCGCTCCAAAGCCTCCACGTCCTTCCTATAATGCGGTGACCAGAACTGTACGCAATACTCCAAATGCGGCCGTACCAGAGTTCTGTACAGCTGCAACATGACCTCCCGACTCCGGAACTCAATCCCTCTACCAATAAAGGCCAACACTCCATAGGCCTTCTTCACAACACTATCAACCTGGGTGGCAACTTTCAGGGATCTATGTACATGGACACCTAGATCCCTCTGCTCATCCACACTTTCAAGAACTTTACCATTAGCCAAATATTCCGCATTCCTGTTATTCCTTCCAAAGTGAATCACCTCACACTTCTCTACATTAAACTCCATTTGCCACCTCTCAGCCCAGCTCTGCAGCTTATCTATATCCCTCTGTAACCTGCTACATCCTTCCACACTGTCGACAACACCACCGACTTTAGTATCGTCTGCAAATTTACTCACCCACCCTTCTGCGCCTTCCTCTAGGTCATTGATAAAAATGACAAACAGCAACGGTCCCAGAACAGATCCTTGTGGTACTCCACTTGTGACTGTACTCCATTCTGAACATTTCTCATCAACCACCACCCTCTGTCTTCTTTCAGCTAGCCAATTTCTGATCCACATCTCTAAATCACCCTCAATCCCCAGCCTCCGTATTTTTTGCAATAGCCTACCGTGGGGAACCTTATCAAACGCTTTGCTGAAATCCATATACACCACATCAACTGCTCTACCCTCGTCTACCTGTTCAGTCACCTTCTCAAAGAACTCAATAAGGTTTGTGAGGCATGACCTACCCTTCACAAAGCCATGCTGACTATCCCTGATCATATTATTCCTATCTAGATGATTATAAATCTTGTCTCTTATAATCCCCTCCAAGACTTTACCCACTACAGACGTGAGGCTCACCGGTCTATAGTTGCCGGGGTTGTCTCTGCTCCCCTTTTTGAACAAAGGGACCACATTTGCTGTCCTCCAGTCCTCTGGCACTATTCCTGTAGCCAATGATGACATAAAAATCAAAGCCAAAGGTCCAGCAATCTCTTCCCTGGCCTCCCAGAGAATCCTAGGATAAATCCCATCAGGTCCCGGGGACTTATCTATTTTCAGCCTGTCCAGAATTGCCAACACCTCTTCCCTACGTACCTCAATGCCATCTATTCTATTAGCCTGGGGCTCAGCATTCTCCTCCACAACATTATCTTTTTCCTGAGTGAATACTGACGAAAAATATTCATTTAGTATCTCGCCTATCTCTTCAGACTCCACACACAATTTCCCATCCCTGTCCTTGACTGGTCCTACTCTTTCCCTAGTCATTCGCTTATTCCTGACATACCTATAGAAAGCTTTTGGGTTTTCCTTGATCCTTCCTGCCAAATACTTCTCATGTCCCCTCCTTGCTCGTCTTAGCTCTCTCTTTAGATCCTTCCTCGCTACCTTGTAACTATCCATCGCCCCAACCGAAACTTCACACTTCATCTTCACATAGGCCTCCTTCTTCCTCTTAACAAGAGATTCCACTTCCTTGGTAAACCACGGTTCCCTCGCTCGATGCCTTCCTCCCTGTCTGACCGGTACATACTTATCAAGAACACGCAGTAGCTGATCCTTGAACAAGCCCCACTTATCCAGTGTGCCCAACACTTGCAGCCTACTTCTCCACCTTATCCCCCCCAAGTCACATCTAATGGCATCATAATTGCCCTTCCCCCAGCTATAACTCTTGCCCTGCGGTGTATACTTATCCCTTTCCATCATTAACGTCAACGTCACCGAATTGTGGTCACTGTCCCCAAAGTGCTCTCCTACCTCCAAATCCAACACCTGGCCTGGTTCATTATCCAAAACCAAATCCAACGTGGCCTCGCCTCTTGTTGGCCTGTCAACATATTGTTTCAGGAAACCCTCCTGCACACACTGTACAAAAAACGACCCATCGATTGTACTCGAACTATATCTTTTCCAGTCAATATTTGGAAAGTTAAAGTCTCCCATAATAACTACCCTGTTACTTTCGCTCATATCCAGAATCATCTTCGCCATCCTTTCCTCTACATCCCTAGAACTATTAGGAGGCCTATAAAAAACTCCCAACAGGGTGACCTCTCCTTTCCTGTTTCTAACTTCAGCCAATACTACCTCGGAAGAAGAGTCCCCATCTAGCATCCTCTCCGCCACCGTAATACTGCTCTTGACTAGCAGCGCCACACCTCCCCCTCTTTTGCCTCCTTCTCTGAGCTTACTAAAACACCTAAACCCCGGAACCTGCAACATCCATTCCTGTCCCTGCTCTATCCATGTCTCCGAAATGGCCACAACATCGAAGTCCCAGGTACCAACCCACGCTGCCAGTTCCCCTACCTTGTTTCGTATACTCCTGGCATTGAAGTAGACACACTTCAAACCACCTACCTGAACACTGGCCCCCTCCTGTGACGTCAAATCTGAGCTCCTGACCTCTATACTCTCATTCTCCCTTACCCTAAAACTACAATCCAGGTTCCCATGCCCCTGCTGCATTAGTTTAAACCCCCCCAAAGAGCACTAACAAATCTCCCCCCCAGGATATTTGTGCCCCTCAGGTTCAGATGTAGACCATCCTGTCTGTAGAGGTCCCACCTTCCCCAGAAAGAGCCCCAGTTATCCAAAAATCTGAATCCCTCCCGCCTGCACCATCCCTGTAGCCACATGTTTAAATGCTCTCTCTCCCTATTCCTCATCTCACTATCACGTGGCACGGGCAACAACCCAGAGATAACAACTCTGTTTGTTCTAGTTCTGAGCTTCCATCCTAGCTCCCTGAAAGCCTGCCTGACATCCTTGTCCCCTTTCCTACCTATGTCGTTGGTGCCAATGTGGACCACTCAGGGGAACGACCTCAGGGGATCCCTGGAGGAGACACATTCTCCCGTGTCTGCGTGGGTTTAACCCCCACAACCCAAAAGAGGTGCAGAATAGGTGGATTAGCCATGCTTAATTGTCCCTTAATTGGAGAAAAAAAAATTGGGTACTCTAAAAATTTTTTTTTTTTTTTAAATGAAGGTGTCTCACCACCACCAACTAGGAATAAGCAACAAGTGCTGGCCGAGACAGCAATGCCCAAATTCCATGAAAGAATATAAATTGGATTTGTTTATTGTCACATGTACTAAGGTACAATGAAAAGTATTTTTCTGCGAGCAGCTCATTTAGTAAATGAAAATAAAATAAAAAGATAAATAGGGCAACACAAGGTACCCAATGTAAATACATAGACACAGACATCGGGTGAAGCATACAGGAGTGTTGCATTAATCAGGTCAATCCATCAGAAGGTCGTTTAGGAATCTGGTAACAGCAGGGAAGAAGCTGTTTTTGAAGTTGTTTGTGCATGTTCTCGGACTTTTATATCTCCTGCTCGATGGAAGAAGTTGGACGAGTGGAAGAAGTTGGAAGAGCGAGTAAGCCGGGTGGGAGGGGCCTTTGATTATGCAGCCTGCTTTCCCAAGGCAGCGGGAGGTGTAGATAGAGTCAATAGATGGAAGGCAGGTTTGTGTGATGGACTGGGCTGTGTTCACGACTCTCTGAAGGTTCTTGCGATCTTGGGCAGAAATCAGGATGGAATACTACCCTTTTACCTGGATGATTACAGCTCCAACAATATCCAGAAAAAAAAAGCACCCCACTACATTGGCACACCCATTAGCACACATGGGGCAGCAGAGTATAACGTTTCACAAGATGACTGCAGCAACTCACCAAAGCTCCTTCAACACCTTCCAGACCAGAAATTTGTACCAGCTGCAAGTTCCCCTTCAGGTCACACACCATCCCAACTTGGAACCTCAGCATCACGAGGTCAAAATTCTGGCACACCCCAACAGTACTGGGGTACCACTGACTGCAGTGGTTCAAGGAAGTGGTTCACAGTATCTTCTCAGGAACAATTAGGGATAAACAATAAATGCTGGTCTTGCCAAAGACATCTAGTGTCCATTATTTATTTTTTTTTAAATCATGAAATCGGCCATGTGCTCTGCACATGTAGGTTGAATCTCACCTTTTAGTTAGAACGAAAATCTCTCCACTGTTGAGAATTAAAGGAACTTAACACAGCACAAGATAGATTGGGGGGGGGGGGGGGGGAAAGCATGGCAATGAGCATCCAAAGATTGGAGATGCAGAGGAGGAGTTCAGTATGGAGTGAACTGACATTTGAGGAGATATCTTGCATATCTTCACTCCAACTCAATGAGTTTGCTTTTTGAAACAAAAATAAGTCACCATCACAAACGTTTTATATCCAGGTTTTGATACGGTTATGGTGGGATTGAATCACAGTTGCTAGATTACTAATCCAGATAGGATATCCAAATCTGCACCCATTTTCTGTTTTTAAAAAAACACAACCTTTTTAATAGGTGTAACATTGCCTCTTTGCTTTTGCATTTATGAAACCTAGTACCCTGCACCTTGACACGCTTATTTACACAAAAGAGACACGTTAATTAAATTTGAAATTCTGTTAGCCTGGTCATTGAATCGAGATCAGTTTTGTTTAAAAAGACGTTTTCTTTGAATGAGGAAGAAGCTTCCTTAACCTGGTTGATCCTGAGAAAATAGTAATGGAGTAAGCCGTTGCTATAGCAACCAGTGGCTTTTATGATTGTTTCAATAGATGCTGTGTAAACTCTTTTGTTGAGGCATCCTTTTTTTTAAAAAAAAGTTGGTTCAGATTTACGTGCAAACGGTTTGTCTCATTTCCGAAACGAGGAGTGGGGTCATTAAAAAGCAATGCAGTATTAAGTTGGGGGGAGGGGGGAGTATTTTTTAAAAGATGCTTTGAGAATTGCCGGATGTTCAAAAAACAATATGTTGAGGATGCGAAGTAGTGGAAGGGTTCCCGTGGAGTTGAAGTCGGACAGCCTTGGGTTGCTGTTTTTGTGTTGTTGTAAAACTCATGCCCATGCATATAGTTACAGGTTTACCTTGAAGTCGCAGGCTGCCCAACTCCACCTGCGCGCAGGCAACTCTGAAGACATGCTGGAGGGAGAGCGGTGAGATGTGCCTTCTCCAGGGTGAGTTTTGATGGTGGGTGGGTGGTATCGGGTGTATTTTCTTAAAACCTTCTTGCCCAGTCCAACCAACACCCCACCCTCCCACCACACCCCTTTCAAGCTGACACCCAGCTGCCGGCTCTCACCTGTACCACAGGCGGTGCAGCATTGTGACATCAGGGGAGGGGGGCGGGGGAAGAGAGAGATGGGAGAAGAGACTGAAAGGAGGGAGAGGGGGAAGAGAGGAGCTCAGGGCAGGGTGGGGCCTACACACACAATCTGACATGTCAACTATTTAACTACAGCAAACAAAAAACGAGCACACACCACCGGCTTGACCGAACGACCTCGCTCTCTCCATGGTGCACGCTGAGCTAAGCAAGGCAAGGGATATCTACATACTTTTTTGTATTTAAAAAAATATACATAACCATCAGCACAAACCTCTGGCTCCTCACAGTGGGGCAACTTAACTTGTCGACGCTCAGGTGAGAATCACACCTGCGGGCCGGCTGGGCAGCCGATAAGCGGCTGCACCTGCGCACTCCTCCCCGCTCCCCCGCCCCCCACCAAGAGCCATTAGGTCTCTCGCGGTAAGGGGGAAGGTCGGGCCCCAAAGAGCCAATCAGCAATATTCCCCAGCCGAGTTGCCAAGTCGTTTTAACCAACCGCAGTTGGGGGCGGGGTAAGGGGGAAGGTCCGGCCCCAAAGAGCCAATCAGCAATATTCCCCAGCCGAGTTGCCAAGTCGTTTTAACCAATCGCAGTTGGGGGCGGGGGAATTGTCGGCTTGAACGGGTTCTGGATCTTTCTTTTCCTTACCCGCCGCCCTACTGCCTCGTCCTCTTCAAAAGTCGCTCGGATCTTTGTCTCGGCTGCTTTATTCGGGGAGTTATGGTGCGAACGACGACAAGAAGAAAGAAGGGGGGCGGGAAAGAGCCGCGGGCCGTTAGCTCCGCCCGGCCGGCCGCGGCGCCGGTTGCCTAGTAACGCCGCGTCCTTGACAACGGGCAAGTCCGCGATGCCGTCTCGAGGTCGTTCCTGACGTCGCCCTCCTGCTTCCCATTGAAATGCCACTCAATTCAGAACATCTCTTTACAGATGAATAAAACCTGCTGTTCCATGGCCAGTAACAGTCCACTAAACGCGGCAGAAATAATTAAGAGTCATGGCTGAGTGGAACTAAGTGGAATGCGCTTCGGAAAAACTGGCATAGGCTTGATGGGCCGAATGGCCTCTTTCCGTGCTGCACTCGTGTTCCAATCTTTCACAACGTATTCACCAACACTTGTGTGGCAGTTAACAACGCAGAATAAATTGTACAGGTGCAGGAAGTGGAGGGGCGCGGAAGGAAACTTGTGCCAATGAGGAAATCGCTCAGCGTGAATCAATCTGTGAAATCAGCAGCACAAATGCAGGACTGGGTTGCACTTTTGTTTGCCTTTCACTCAACGAATGTAGTGGGGCTGGCCATTTATTTATTACCCATCCCTGGTCGCTCTTCAGAAAACACGTCTTATTCGACTTCCGCCATCCATGAGATGCAGGTACATTGGATTGGATTTGTTTGGATTGAATGCATCCAATGGATGCAATGAATGCATCCAATGATTAGGGATCCAGCATCCATGAAGGAACAGTAATGTATTTCCAAGGCAGGGTGGTGCATGACTTGGAGGGGAATTTGGTGGTGTTCTCAGGCACCCGCTGCCCTTTTTTCTTTCTAGGTGTTGAGGTTATGGTTTTGGAATGAGCTGTCAAAGAATTCTTGGGTTGCTGCAAAGCGTTTTGCAGATGACGCAAATTGCAGCCCTGGTGAAGATATTGCAGATTTAAGGTGGTGGATGGGGCATCAGTCAAGCAGACTGATTTGACCTGAATGCTGTTGAGCCTCTTGAGTAAAGTTGGAGCTGCACTCATCCAGGCAAGGAGGAAAATTCCATCACATTCCTGCCTTGGGATTTGTAGCTGGTGGACAGGCTTTAGTCAGAAAGAGAGGGACTTGACACAGAGTATCCTATCTTTTAAAAAATATATATTTATTAAGAATTTTAACAGTTTTTAACCCTTACAAACAAACACCCCCCCTAACAAAAAGAAAGAAAGTGCACATAGCAAGACATGAACATGGTAAATCGATATGATACAGAGCTTTGTACATTGGATTCCTCCCGTACATGTCAGTTTTCCAGATCCTTCATGTATTTTCTTGCTCAAATACCCCCCAAACAAACCCCCCTTCCCTCTCCCTCCCTCCTCCCACATCTGTCCTTTACCCCAAAGAACCTACTCAGCCTCGCCCCCGTCATGTGCGCTCTATGAACCACCTTAAATTGTATCAGGCTAAGCCTGGCACACGAAGAAGAGGAATTAACCCTACTTAGGGCATCAGCCCATAACCCCTCCTCAATCTCCTCCCCCAGCTCCTCCTCCCATTTACCCTTCAGCTCCTCTACCAACGCCTCCCCCTCTTCTTTCATCTCCTGGTATATCGCCGACACCTTGCCCTCTCTGACCCATACACCCGAGATCACCCTATCTTGAATCTCCTGTGCCGGGAGCAACGGGAATTCCCTCACCTGTCGCCTCACAAACGCCCTCACCTGCATGTATCTGAAAGCATTTCCCAGGGGTAGTCCAAACATCTCCGCCAGTGCCCCTAGGCTCGCAAACGTCCCATCAATGAACATGTCCCCCATTCTTCTAAACCCTGCTCGATGCCAGCTCTGAAACCCCCCGTCCATCCTCCCTGGGACAAACCGATGGTTACCCCTGATCGGGGACCACACCGAGGCTCTCATTGCACCCCTGTGCCGTCTCCACTGGCCCCAGATCTTTAGTGTTGCTGCCACCACCGGACACGTGGTGTACCTTGTCGGTGAGAGCGGCAGCGGTGCCGTCACCAGCGCCCCCCAGGCTTGTTTCCTTGCAGGATGCCATCTCCAAACTCTTCCATGCCACCCCTTCTCCCTCCATCACCCACTTACGGATCATCGCCACATTTGCTGCCCAGTAGTAGCCACCCAGATTCGGCAACGCCAACCCTCCTCTGTCCCTACTGCGCTCCAGAAACCCTCTCCTTACCCTCGGGGTCTTATTCACCCACACAAAACCCATAATACTCCTGCCTACCCTCTTAAAAAAGGCCTTGGTGATTACAATTGGAAGGCACTGGAACACAAAAAGAAACCTCGGGTGGACCACCATTTTGACCGACTGCACTCTACCCGCTAGCGAGAGCGGCAACATGTCCCATCGTTTGAAGTCCTCCTCCATCTGCTCCACCAGCCTCGTCAGATTAAGTTTATGTAGGGCCCCCCAACTCCTAGTTATTTGGATCCCCAAGTACCAAAAGCTTTCCGCCCTCCTCAGCGACAGATCGTCTAGCCCCCTTTCCTGGTCTCCTGACTGTACTACAAAAAGCTCATTCTTCCCTACATTAAGCTGATAGCCCGAAAAATCCCCAAACTCCCTTAGAGTCTTCATGACCTCCACCATCCCCTCCACTGGATCCGCCACATACAGCAACAGGTCGTCTGCATAAAGCGACACTCAATGCTCATCTCCTCCTCCATTTACTAGACTCCCTTAATGACATGGCCAAGAGTTCAATTGCTAATGCAAACAACAGGGGGCACCCCTGCCTCGTCCCACGATACAGCCGAAAATACTCCGACCTCCGCCGATTCGTAACCACACTCGCCACCGGGGCTCTGTATAGGAGCTTAACCCAACTAATAAACCCTCCCCCGAACCCAAAAGTAACCAATCTTTGACTTGCTCTTGTAATTAAAATATTTTTGTCGTTGTTCTAATTAGGTTTCTGGTTAATGGTGGAGGATTCAACAGTGGTAATGCTGTTGAATGCCAAGGGGTTGACCCCTGGCTTGATGATCATGGTACATGAGAACATAGAAATAGGAACAGAAGTAGACCAGTGGGCAGCACGGTAGCACAGTGGTTCACACAGTTGCTTCACAGCTCCAGGGTCCCAGGTTTGATTCCCAGCTTGGGTCACTGTCTGTGCCGAGTCTATACATTCTCCCCGTGTCTGCGTGGGTTTCCTCCGGGTGCTCCAGTTTCCTCCCACAGTCCAAAGATGTGCAGGTTAGGTGGCTTGACCATGCTAAATTGCCCTTAGTGTCCAGGAATGTTCGGTGGGGTTACAGAGATAGGGTGGAGGTGTGAGCTTGGGTGGGGTGCACTTTCCAAGGGCCGGTGCAGACTCGATGAGCCAAATGGCCTCCTTCTGCACTGTAAATTCTATGATTCAGCCCTTCAAGCCCTGCTCTGCCATTCAATGAGATCATGGCTAATCTTATAGGGGGCTGGTTTAGCACAGGGCTAAATCGCTGGCTTTGAAAGCAGACCAAGGCAGGCCAGCAGCACAGTTCAATTCCCGTACCAGCCTCCCCGAACAGGCGCCGGAATGTGGCGACTAGGGGCTTTTCACAGTAACTTCATTTGAAGCCTACTTGTGACAATAAGCGATTTTCACTTCAAAATAATTGTCCTGCACCATTCCGATACCCTTGATGTTTTAATATGTAGAAATGTCTTGTTCTCAGTCTTGAACATACTCAATGACTGATCCTCCACAGCACTCTGGACAGAGAATTCCAAAGATTCACCACTCTGAAGAAATCCCACCTTATTTTTGTCCTAAATGACCTGCTCCTTGCCCCTAGTTCTAGACACACCCCTCCTCCAACCCTAAGCCAGGGAATTATCCTTCTTGCATCAATTCTGCTGAGCCCAGTCTGCATTTTGGGTGTTTGAATGAGAATCACCTCTCATCCTTCTAAGCTCCAGAGAATAAATGCCTCATTTTTGCATCCGTATTCACCAAAGAGAAGCACTTGGTGGATGATGAGTCCGGAGAAGGATGTGTAGATAGTCTGGGTCAAAAAGGAGGTGTTTGGCATCCTGAAAAACATTAAGGTAGCTAAGTCCCCAGGGCCTAATGGGTTCTACCCCAGAATACTGAGGGAGGCAAGGGAGGAAATTGCTGGGGCCTTGATGGAAATCTTTGTATCCTCACTGGCTACCGGTGAGGTCCCAGAGGACTGAAGACTACCTAATGTTGTTCCTTTGTTTAAGAAGGGTAGCAAGGATAATCCAGGAAATTAAAGGCTGGTGAGCCTTAAATCAGTGGTAGGGAAATTATTTGAGAGGATTCTTCGAGATAGGATTTACTCCCATTTGGAAGCAAATGGATGTATTTGCGAGAGGCAGCATGGTTTTGTGAAGGAGAGGTCATGTCTCACTAATTTGATCGGGTTTTTGTAGGAAGTGACAAAGGATTGATGAAGGTAGGGAAATGGATGTTGTCTGCATGGACTTCAGTAAGGCCTTTAACGAGGTCCCTCATAGCAGATTGGTACAGAAGGCGAAAACACATGGGATCCGAGATGAGCTGGCAAGGTGGATAGAAAATTGGCTCGGTCATGGAAGACAGAGGATAGCAGTGGAAGGGTGCTTTTCTGAATGGAGGGCTGTGACTAGTGTTCCGCAGGGGCCAGTACTGGGAACTTTGTTGTTTGTAGTATACATAAATGATTTGTAGGAAAATGTAACTAGTCTGATTAGTAAGTTTGCAGACGACACAAAGATTGAAATTGCGGAGAGTGATGAGGACTGTCAGAGGATACAGCAGGATATAGATCGGTTGGAGTCTTGGGTGGAGAGATGGCAGACAGAGTTTAAGCCGGACAAATGTGAGCTAATGCATTTTTGAAGCTTTAGTACAGGTGGGAAATATACAATAAATGGCAGAATTCTTAAGAGTATTGACGGGCAGAGGGATCTGGGTGTGCAGGTCAACAAGTCACTGAAAGTGGCAACGCAGGTGGAGAAAGTAGTCAAAAGGCATGCAACATACTTGCCTTCATCAGCCGGGGCATTGAGTATAAAAATTGGCAAGTCATGCTGCAGCTGTATAGAACCTTAGTTAGGACATACTTGGAATATAGTGTTCAATTCTGGTCACCACACTACCAGAAGGATGTGGAGGCTTTGGAGAGGGTACAGAAGAGGTTTACCAAGATGTTCCTGGATGGAGGACATTAGCTATGAGGAGAGGTTGGATAAACTCGGTTTGTTCTCATTGGAACGACGGAGGTTGAGGGGCAACCTGATAGAAGTTCCACCCCTAAGATGACAAAGTCAGCACACGGGACAGGGCACCACAACTGTGCATGTGCTGGCGACAAGTGCGCCAGGGCCCTCCAGCCTCAGAGACCCCACAGGACACCTGCCAGGGACATTGAAGGCCACAGGACGAGCTAAGCATCTGGCTGCCACCACCTCTGATGTGCATCCTGGGGACACACCTAGACATAACTGGAGAGTAAAGAAGGCCAAGCACATTGAGGATCTCTGAGAGGGCATTGGGGTGGGGTGGGAGGGGGGGGGAGAAGGAGTGGAGTGTGCATTGGGGGGAGGGTGCATTGGGGGCGTCTGGGAGGGGGGAGGGTGGGGATAGTGGGGCGGCACCATCGGAGAGTGGGGCAGTGGTGTACATTTGGATGAGGAACATTAAAATACCAGAATGACGCCTCTGGCTCTTCATTGCACGATGCGGGCTAACCGCCCATCCCCCCCAGACATGCCCCCCCCCCCCCGACACCCACAAAAACCCGACCACAGACATGTGCCCGGGGCTAGCGCCCGATCCCTCAGTGATCGAAGGTTGGCCGCTGTAACTGTGGTGCTGCCTCCTGCAGTGTTCAAGCACAGTGTCCATGAATCAAGGTGTGATTGGGATGCAGGGCAATGACGCCCACATGCTAAATGGCCCGCCCACCAACAGGGATCCACTTGGGATGTGTGAAGTGCTTAATTAACCACAATTCTCTATTAACAATAGCCTTCAGCCGCACGCCCAGAGGCCTCGGTGGTCAGTGGGAGATATGGGTGATCATTGGGCAAACAGGCAGGGACTAGGGTTTCCCCTGGAACAGGAACACACAATCCAGGCATTGGCATGGAGGAGCCATGCAGGGTTGACACCCCCCCCTGCCCCCATCAGCACCCCTCTTCCCCACCCCCCCCAGCCCCGAGTTTCCTGCTCCCCATGGCAGCCCACCCCCAACTGGGGCTGCATCACTGATCACCATCGAGCACAGGGGTAGGATGCCTAGTGCCTCCGGGCTCACTGCCTGTGAGTGAAGATGGATGCTCATTTTCTCAACTCCCTGCAGCAGTCCATCCACTAGGTTCACGTTTTTCAAAAGGAGTACTAATCGGTGCCAGTGTGACCACTTGCTGGGGAGACCGCTGGATTGCGGAATATGGGGTGGCTCCCGTCAATTTTATGGAAATAGGGCTTAAGTGGTGATCATTTGTTTCTCGCCACGCTACGTGGGATCCCAATTTTGCCTATTGGAGCGGGGCTGATTGCATCGTGAATGGTTTGGAGCACGACACGATTCTCATTTATGGCCTCTCGCGTTATTCATCGGTCTCATTGCACTCTCATTCAAGCAAAACAAGGCCAGAGAATTGCACCCAATACCTGTAAGCTGCAATCTCTGGGAAGATTTCCAGTTCTTGGAATCAAGCTGGTCCTCCATTGCAGTCAGCATGACTCTAATGCACTGGTCAAGGATGATCCCACATTTCTGTTTGCTTTTTGGCTGCTGTGAAATCGTCAGGGACGGAATCTTTACTATCAATGACTCCCATTGTCAGCTTAGACTGACCCCTGCTGGAAGTTTCTATAATATTGTTCCTGATTATCAGTGGATGACCATATCCTTGCAGGATAGATGATGGCAGAATCTTGTGCCAGTATTTTGTCTAATTTTTACTAGCTTGTCAGCTATCCTGCCCAAATGAGGCTCTTGCATTGCAACCAAAAGACCAGAAGCACTATGAGCATTCAGGTGGGTTTCAAATATTGGCAAAATCTCTGCTGTGAGGAATGGTGGTGCAGATGGTCTTGGGGTTCCAACTCATTCTAAGGCTGGCTTCATACATTCATTGTTCATGAACTTCATGCATATGCTGGTTGTGGAACCATCCACACTGGCTTTCAAGTATTTGAAGTTACCAAGCATCGATGCCTGCACCAAATTAGGCTGTGCACAAATTGGCTGAAGTAATCAGATCTGCATAAATTACTCGCCGTTCAGATGTGTCCGATGATACATTAAGAATGGGAAGGTTGTATTATTGGATGCCAGCGTTGTACACCAGGCTCATGAGTGGGGCACTGAACAGCAGGAGAAAGAGTGCATTTCAGGGCACTGCGTAAGAGAACATTGGTGCCAGAGGCCAGGAATGTTGGGGAGAAAATGGACAGATGCCGAATTAAATTTTTAAAAATGTTCACTATCATTCTAAACAAATATTGCACAGCTGGAGCCCTGCTAAAATTGTGCATGATGTTAGTGAGACCACATCTAGAGTACTGTGAACAGTTTTGGTCTCCTTATTTAAGAAAGGATATATATTCATTAGAAGCCATTCCGAGAACGTTCACTCAACTGGTACCTTAGGTGAGGGGTTATCTTATGAGGAAAGGTCTTGCCCATATGGGCCTGTATCCATTGGAATTTAGGAGTTTGAGAGGTGACCTTATTTAAATATTTAAGATCCTGTGGGGACCTGACAGGTTGGATGCTGGAAAGATGTTTCCCCTATAACTAGGAGACATTGGGCATGTTCCTGGCAAGGGTCCATGCGGGCCGGTTAGATCATGGGAGAGGCCCAAATCGGGAACTGTGCCAGGTGCCAAGCGGTTTGCGATCTAACCGGCTCGCTCCCATTGGGGAGATCCGGATTCCGTCTGGATACTTTGATAATTGAGGCAAATTAAGGGCAATCTCCATCTCATTAGCAAGATGGAAGCTGATCTAACGGGTTCCCCAGTGAGAGGCCATGTGGGCGTTGATTAGTAACAGTCCACACAAACATGGACCAGATGTCACAGCACATGAGGGGGTCTCCCAGGCCCTTGGAGACCTTTAGGTGGTCAGGGACAGGGCAGGGTGACATCCTGGTCCTTCCTCTGGCACCCGGGCACCTTGGCTCTGTCAGGCTGGCAATCTGCCACTGCTCCTGGCATTGCCATGCCTGGGTGGCACTGGCAGAGTGCCAGGGTGGCGGTGCCAGGGTGGCACTTCTAAGGGCTGGGCCCCGAGTGGGGCTGTGCTCATGAAAGAAGGGATGGGGGGGAGCTATGATGGGTGGGAGGGGGTGGAGGTCCTGGAAGGGTGTCCCGAAATGGGGTGTGGGAAGGCCTGAAAAGGGGGAGCCCTCAGTGACTTCAGATCAGAGTGTACTCACTTTTGGAGGTTGGTGGGGGGGGGAGTAATGCCCTTGTGTCTGGAGGGTGACATTGCCCCTTGGCCGGGGGGGGGGGCACTTAGAGATCGGGGCACCCTTCCAAAGCAGTGGCCCGATCTCTGAGGAACCTGTCTGGCCAGCAAATTCAACTCCCAAGTGGTGAAAGGAATTCCAGGGGTGCGATCGAATGGTCATGCTGCACGCGAAAAGCAGCAAGCCACGGCACAATGTGACCAATAGAAGTCGGGAGACCCGGCTCGCGGGATCTACCTAACTCGCAACGCCTTGTGATATCTAATGCGGGCAAGTCCGTTCAGTACTGGCCTCCACAAATGGGGGAACGGCACTCAGGGTCTCCCAGGAGATCAGAGGCTGCCAGGTGATGCCCTTTGGGCAGGTGGTTCCTGAGCACTGTTGGGTCCTCCCAGGCACCCTGGCACTACCATCCTGGCACCCTGGCAGTGCCAGCCTGACACCCTGGCTGTGCCAACTGGGTGACACTGCCAGCTGGGAGGCGAACTGCCAGGTTGGCATTGCCAAGGTGTCAAGCTGGCATTTGTTTGCATGGTGGTGTTCTGGCCGGAGTGCCCTGCGTGGCGGTTTGGGGGGATGCTGTGGAGAGGGGCAGGGACCTGCCTCATCATGAGTTGGGCTTCGGGGGGGGGGGGGGGGGGGGGGGGATCCGGGGCTCCAGAGAGAGCGGGTTGCCATTTTGAAATCGCGTCCTGATCTCTCACTACACTGAGGAGTTCCGGCGAGCAGAGCTCCTCAGTGCAGAAAATCGGGCTATGTGCAGCCTCAGCTACCATTCTAGCTGAGGCCTCCTATCTAACCTGTGCTCCATTCGATAGCATTGTGTTTATCAGTGCTGCGAGCACCAGGAAACACGGGGCTAAACGCTCGCTATGGAATTTTGTTCCCATTTAGTTAAATCTCGCCCTAAGAGTGCGTTGGCCTGGGAGAAACTCCCCAGGGCCCAAACAGTGACTAAGTGCGGATAGATAGCGGTGGGGAACTCGCCAGCCGAACCTGCCTGAAATGACACTTAGAAACATTTCTGTTAGATCGCGCTCATAGTTTACAAATAAGGGGTCTCCCATTCATGACGGGGATGAGAAGAATTTTTTTCTCTGAGGGTCGAGAAACGCAGAAACTCTCTTCCCCAGAAATTAGTAGAGGCAGGGTCAATGAATATTTTTAAGGCAGAGGTAGATAGATTCTTGACTAACATGGAAGTCAAAGGTTATTGAGCGTTGGCGGAATGGGGAGTTGAGGTCACAATCAGAGCAGCCATGATCTTCTAGACTAGCGGAGCAGACTTGAGGGGCTGAATGGCCTGCTCCTGCTAATTCGATATTTCTACATAGGGCTGTGTCCCTTCTGGTGCAGTCACCCCATATATATCTGGGGCTGGTTTAACACAGGGCTAAATTGCTGGCTTTTAAAGCAGACCAAGGCAGGCTAGCAGCACGGTTCAATTCCCGTACCAGCCTCCCCGAACAGGCGCCGGAATGTGGCGACTAGGGGCTTTTCACAGTAACTTCATTTGAAGCCTACTTGTGACAATAAGCGATTTTCATTTCATTTCATTTTTCATATAAGTGGAACCCGGTGCCTGAAGAGACCGGATCCTACGTTATATTGGTTTATGTAAAACCCTCAGGAATGACAGGTACTCATTTTGGTTTTAAAATCTGAATTAACACACTGTTATATCACCTTAGGACCTAAGTATGGAAATAAGCCCAGAGTAATGGATTGAAAACCTTCTCTTTCAGCAGTAAATGTGCTACACATTTGGCAGTCTCAATCTATTTCTTGAGTCCACTACATAAAACTACCCTGATTATCAGAAAACTGATTATCTCATTCAACAAGGCCATAATGATCACTAAAGTAGGAAATGGAAATGTTCCACATTGAAATAGGGTTAGCTGTTCTATGGTTAGGTTTAAGGTATATTATTGAGATTGAGCACAGTGGGAACAACCAAAACAGAAAGTGTTATTTCTTTACATGTGCACACATTGCTGAATGTGTGCAATTATCTGTTTATGATTCCCACCTTTCTTTCCTTGCAACTTGCAGATATATTTTCACAGATGCACAAAAACTCTGGGAAGACAGGACGGCAAGAGAGGTTGGGTTATTGACTTCCAGAATCTGTGTACTATTCTGTAATTTACTGATAGGAAGTTGAATTCTTTAGAGCAGCACAAGGGAACATCAATCTTTTCTGTCCCAAACATAACTTTGCTTTCATTGTGTGCTCTATCCAGCTGAAAACTAAAGAAAATAACAATGCTAAGGCAAATTAGATTATGATAGAGGTGGCACGGTGGCACAGTGGTTCGCACTGCTGCCTCACAGCACCAGGATTCGGGGTTTGTTTTCCACCTTGGGTGACTGTGTGGAGTTTGCATTTCCTTCCCGTGTCTGCGTGGGTTTCCTCCGGGTGCTCCGGTTTCCTCCCAGTGTCCAAAGATGTGCAGGTTAGGTGGATTGGACATGCTAAATTGCAGGGTGAGGTTACAGGGCAGGTAATAGGGCCTACGTAGGACTTATTGCTTATTCCTAGTTGATGGTGGTGAGACACCTTCATTTAAAAAAATATTTAGAGTACCTAATTTTTTTTTTTCCAATTAAGGGGCAATTTAGCATGGCCAATCCACCTACCCTGCACATCTTTTGGGCTTGGGGGCGAAACCCATGCCAACACAGGGAGAATGTGCAAACTCCACACAGACAGTGACCCAGAGCCGCGATCGAACCTGGGACCTCAGCGCCGTGAGGCGGCAGTGCTAACCACTGCACCACCGTGCTGCCCCTATGATATTACTTTTTAATGAATTTCTGCTGTTTAGTTACCTCTTAGCTAGATCAAATGCAGAAACCATTTTGCACTAGTAATGGCCGACGGACAATGCTAAAGTAAATGACAAAATAATCACATTTGTTGTGCACAGAATGGCTATGACACTGGGAGAACCTTCTCCTCTTCAAGTATTGCTATGGAATCTTCAACATCTACCTGATCAGAAGGTTTAAAAACAACTAAGGGTTTTGGCATGTCCAACGATGCTTAGCGCCCTCAGACTGTATTGGAACCTCAGCTTTATTTTGCACTGCAGTGACCAGGGATTTGAAACCAGTCTTTTGTCTCTGTGGAGGCTACTACCAATTGATCCAAGTTGATCTCAGATACACAAAATAAACTTTTTATAGCATTCAAAATTACTTTTACAGAGCAGCTTCCAGAAAATATCTTGAAATGCATGATTTTTCCTTTATTTATATAAAATACATTAAACAGCTTACACAAATTTCTATACATAGCAAATATAATTTTAGTCAATATCTATTATCTCTAAACCATCATTTTCATTCACGTAGGACACAGTTTCCACCATCTTCTCGCTTGAATATTTGCTGTTCGGTTTAATGTTGCTCGAATCTGCAGTGGTGCTGACACCTGACCTACTTTTGACATCTGATTTTGGAAAATTGCCGTCAGCAAAACTTTCCAGCTCCCTTGCACTTTCTACGTCCTCTACATTTATATCCTCTTTCTTCAAGGCTGAAGCAACAGTACAGGATGATTTCCCAGAGCACAACCCCATCAGGTAACCACACAGAAACACAGTCCGTTGCTTCTTTTGTTCAAATGAGTTTCTTTGAAAAGTGGTGTGTTCTTTTCCCACGAAAATCCCACAAGACAATCTATTTTTGGAATGAAAGAAAATCACAATACATAAGACATGTGCCTTTTTACAATTATTAAATTGTGTATTGTGCATAAAATGAGATCGCTAACAGCAAAATTGCGTCAGATCAATTTATGAATGTAGCACTTCTCTTACTGTGACTAATAGATAAACACCAAAAGAGAAAAGTCCCACACCCATCCAATAAAAAGCTGAGTGCATGAGGCACTGTCTAGGCCTTATGAATGAGCACAGGATAATGCTGGGAGCATTAGAGGATGTCAGACACGGGCTTCCGGTTGCGGCTATGCAGAGCTAAGTCGCACGTTCGGCAGCTCCGGACAGAAACGGACTTTTGGGCTCTTTTTAGGGCCCCCAGCAGCATTTGTTCGACGGTTTTCCCAGTGTGGGAAGGTGATAGTAACATTTCCCCAGCACTGTATGGATTGCATCAGGAGTGGAGCGGTGAAAAAAGTAGTTTTGGAGCAGCGAAAAGTGCGAGGGAGGAAAATCAAGCTGGCGGCGGGTGGAGACCAGGCAGCGTGGTTGCAGGAACAGCAGGAGTTTCTCCAGCGCTGCTTCACGGAATTGAAGGCAGGGCTGTTGGAGCTGATGAAGGCTTCGATAGACAAGCTGCTCGAGACCCAGAAGGCCCAAGGGGCGGCGATCCGGGAGGGGCGGCAAAAAGCCTCGGAGAAAGAGGACGAGATCTTGGGCCTGGCGGTGAAGGTAGAGGCGTCCGAGGCGATGCATAAGAAATGGCAGGAGAAGTTCGAGTACATGGAGAACCAGTCGAGGAGGAAGAAACTGCGGATTCTGGGTTTCCCGGAGGGAGTGGAGAGGTCGGATATTGGAGCATACGTGGTCACGATGCTGAACACGTTGATGGGCGTGGGGGCCTTCCCAGGGCCCCTGGAGTTGGAGGGGGCCCACCGAGTCCTGGTGAGGAGGCCCAAGCCCAATGAGCCACCGCGGGCGGTGCTGGTGTGATTCCACCGCTTCGTGGACAGGGAGTGTGTCCTAAGGTGGGCAAAGAAGAAGCGGAGCAGCAGGTGGGAGAATGCAGAGGTCCGGATATACCAGGACTGGAGCGTGGAGGTGGCCAAGAAGAGGGCTGGGTACAATCGGGCTAAGGCGGTTCTGCATCGGAAGGGGGTGAAATTTGGAATGTTGCAGCCGGCGCGACTGTGGTCACTTTCAAGGACCGCCACCACTACTTCGAGGTGCCGGAGGAGGCGTGGACCTTTATCCAGGCCGAAAAGTTGGACTCGGATTGAGGGTCAGTTGCGAGGGGATGTCGAGAGGGGATTGATTAGATTGTTGTGTTTTGGGGGGATGTTCTGTTCTGTTTGGTACGGTTTTCCTTTTGGGTGTTGGGTGGGGTAGCGGGAAATGGTTCGTAGTGGGGGTTTGGTGAGAGTGTGGGCGTCGGTGGTTGGAAGTGAGGACCCCATTGAGGGGAGAGGGGAGGCCCGAGGTGGGGGAGCTGGGCTCAGGCGCGAAAGGGAGCTGCGCCTGAGGGGGCGGGGCCGGCTTGGTGGAAAGTGCGGGTTTTTCCACCCGCGCTAGGGAAGGAAAGAGGCGGGGTCAGGGGAGGGGTGGTGCTGGAGAGGAGTGCCCGCTGATGGACAAGAGGAGGGGGGGGGGATTCTCACGCTGGGGTGGTCGATGGAGTGGCGGGAGCGGCTGGGGTCAACAGGAGTAAGCTGACTTACGGGAGTGCTATGGGGGGAGCAGCGCAGCTAGGGGGGGACCTAGCTGGGGGGGAGGGGGGGGAAACTGGGTTGCTGCAACATTGGCCAAAGGGGAGCTGGAGCCTGAAGAGAGAGTCGGGGTGGGTGTCTGCCGCTGGGGGGAACGGAGAGTGCCGGAGGCCCGGGTACGCAGCTGGCCTAGAAAGGGAGATGGCTAATTGGCGCGGAGGGGGGGGGGGGCAGCCCCCTGATCCGGCTAATAACTTGGAATGTGAGAGGCCTGAACGGACCGGTCAAGAGTGCCAGTGTGTTCGCGCACCTGAAGGAACTGAAGGCAGATGTGGTCATGCTCCAGGAGACGCATTTGAGGGTAGCAGACCAGGTTAGGCTGAGAAAGGGGTGGGTAGGGCAGGTTTTCCACTCGGGGTTGGACGCAAAGAATCGAGGGGTGACGATTTTGGTGGGGAAGCGGGTGTAGTTTGAGGCGCTGAGCATCGTGGCAGACAATGGAGGTAGGCACGTGATGGTGAGCGGTAAGCTGCAGGGGGTGTGGGTGGCCTTGGTGAATGTGTATGCCCCGAATTGGGACGATGCTGGATTTATGCGGCGCATGTTGGGCCGGATTCCGGACCTGGAGGCAGGGAGCTTGATAATGGGGGGGGAACTTTAATACGGTATTGGATCCAGCATTGGACCTCTCTAGATCCAGGACGGGTAAGAGGCTGGTGCCGGCCAAGGTGTTGAGAGGGTTTATGGACCAGATGGGAGGAGTGGACCCATGGAGGTTTGTTAGGCCGGGGGCCAGGGAATTCTCTTTCTTTTCCCACGTCCATAAAGCCTACTCCCAGATTGACTTCTTCATTTTAAGCACGGCGCTGATCCCGAGGGTGGAGGACACGGAGTATTCAGCCATAGCCATCTCAGACCATGCCCCGCACTGGGTGGAGCTCGAGCTAGGGGAGGAGAGGTACCAGCATCCGCTGTGGCGCCTGGAGGTGGGTTTGCTGGCGGATGAGGAGGTGAGCGGGCGGATCCGGGGGGGCATTGAAAGATACCTAGCGGTGAACGATAATGGGGAGGTGCAGGTAGGGGTGGTCTGGGAGGCGGTGATTAGGGGAGAGCTAATCTCCATTCGGACCCACAAGGAGGGGAAGGAGAGGAGAGAGAGGGAGAGGTTGGTGGGGGAGATTTTAAGGGTAGATAGGAGGTATGCAGAGGTCCCCGAGGACGGACTACTCAAGGAGCGACGAAGCCTCCAGGCCGAGTTCAACCTGTTGACTACTAAGAAGGTGGAGGTGCAGTGGAGGAAGACGCAAGGGGCGGTGTATGAATACGGGGAGAAGGCTAGCCAGATGCTGGCACACCAGCTTCGGAAGCGGGAGGTGGCGAGGGAGATAGGGATAAAGGGGGGAACACGGTGTGGAGTGCGGTGGGAATAAATGGGGTATTTAGAGACTTCTATGGGGAGCTGTATAGGTCTGAGCCCCCGACGGAGGAGGTGGGAATGCGTCGTTTTCTAGACCGGCTGAGATTCCCGAGGGTAGAGGAGGCGCAGGTGGCGGGGCTTAGGGCACCGGTAGGGCTGGAGGAGCTGACTAAGGGGCTGGGGAGTATGCAGGCGGGGAAGGCACCGGGGCCAGATGGGTTCCCGGTGGAATTTTACAGGAATATATGGACCTGTTGGGCCCACTACTAGTGAGGACTTTCAATGAGGCGAGGGAGGGGGGGCCCTACCCCCGACGATGTCCAGGGCGCTGATCTTGTTGATCTTGAAGGGGGACAAGGACCCTTTACAGTGTGGGTCGTATAGGACAATCTCGCTCCTCAACGTGGCTGCAAAGGTGTTGGCTACCAGAATTGAGGACTGTGTTCCGGGGGTGATCCACGAGGACCAGACGGGTTTCGTGAAGGGAAGGCAGCTAAACGCCAATGTGCGGAGGCTCCTAAATGTAATCATGATGCCTGCAGTGGAGGGGGAAGCGGAGATAGTGGCGGCTATGGATGCGGAGAAAGCCTTCGATAGGGTGGAGTAGGGGTACCTGTGGGAAGTGTTGAGGAGGTTCGGGGAGGGGCTCGTTAGTTGGGTTAGGTTACTGCACAAAACTACAGTGGCGAGTTTGGCCACAAATCGGAGGACGTCGGAATACTTTCGGCTGTACCGGGGGACGAGGCAGGGGTGCCCGCTATCCCCCCTGCTATTTGCGTTGGCAATTGAACCTTTGGTGATGGCTCTGAGGGAGTCCAGGAACTGGAGGGGGCTGGTGCGGGGGAGGAGGGGAGGAACACCGGTATCGCTGTATGCAGACGATCTGTTACTCTATGTGGCGGACCCGATTGGGGGGGGGGGGGGGGGGGATGCCGGAGGTGATGCAGATCCTCAGGGAGTTTGGAGACTTTTCCGGGTATAGGCTCAACATGGGGAAGAGTGAGCTATTCGTGATACACCCAGGGACCAGGGAAGGGGGATAGACGAGCTTCCACTGAAGAGGGCGGAAAAGGTGGCCAGGAGCTGGGGGGCCCTACACAAGCTCAACTTGACGAGGCTGGTGGAGCAGATGGAGGGGGAGTTTAAAAGGTGGGATATGCTGCTACTCTCCCTGGCGGGTAGGGTACAGTTGGTGAAGATGACGGTGCTCCCGAGGTTCCTTTTTATATTCCATCCTGATCCCTAAGGCCTTTTTTAAGCGGGTCAGCAGGAGCATCATGGGATTTGTGTGGGCGAAAAAGACCCCGAGGGTTAGAAGGGTCTTTCTGGAACGGAGCAGGGACAGAGGAGGGCTAGCGTTGCCTAATCTGTGTGGGTACTACTGGGCTGCCAATGTGGCAATGATACGCATGATGTGGGTAATGGAGGGGGAGGGGGCGGCATGGAAGAGGCTGGAGATGGCGTCCTGTGTGGGCACAAGCCTGAGAGCGCTGGCGACGGCATCGCTGCCGCTCCCGCCATCAAGGTACACCACGAGTCCAGTGGTGGCGGCGACCCTCAAAATTTGGAGGCAGTGGAGACGCCACAGGGGGGAGGCAGAGGCTTCGGTGTGGTCCCCGATCCAGAGAACCATCGGTTTGGCCCGGGGAGAATGGATGGGGGGTTTCTGAGCTGGCACAGAGCAGGTATTAGAAGGATGGGGGACCTGTTAATAGATGGGACGTTTGCGAGCCTTGGGGCATTGGAGGGAAAATTTGGGCTCCCCCCTGGAAATGCCTTCAGGTACATGCAGGTAAGGGCGTTTGTAAGACGGAAGGTGAGGGAATTTCTGCTGCTGCCAGTACGTAGGATCCAGGATGGGGTGCTCTCGGGAGTGTGGGTTGAGAAGGCAAGGTCTCTCGATCTACCAGGAGATGCAGGAGGAGGAGGAGGCCTCGGTGGAGGAGCTGAAAGGTAAATGGGAGGAGGAGCTGGGGGAGGAGATAGACGAGGGTACGTGGGTGGACGCCCTGGGTAGGGTAAATTCTTCCTCCTCTTGCGCCAGGCTTAGCCTGATACAATTTAAGGTTCTGCACAGGGCGCACATGACTGGGGCAAGGCTGAGTCAGTTTTTTGGAGTGGAGGACAGGTGTGTGAAGTGTTCGGGGAGCCCAGCAAATCATGCCCACATGTTCTGGGCATGCCCAGCGCTGGATGGGTTCTGGAGGGGCGTTGCGAGGACGGTGTCTAAGGTGGTAAACACCCGGGTTAAGCTGAGCTGGGGGTTCGCACTATTTGGGGTATCGGACGAGCCGTGAGTGCAGGAGGCGAAAGAGGCCTGTATTCTGGCCTTTGCATCCCTGGTAGCCCGGCGGAGGATTCTGCTACAGTGGAAGGATGCGGGGCCCCCAAGCATGGAAGCCTGGTTCAGCGACATGGCAGAGTTCATTAAATTGGAGAGGGTAAAATTGCCTTAAGGGGATTTGTGCAAAAGTTCTTCAGGCGATGGCAACCGTTCCTAGACTTTCTAGCAGAGCGGTAGGAGGTGGTCAGCAGCAGCAACCCGGGGGGGGGGGGGTACTTTGTGTATACTACTGTGTTTATTTAATGGGGGGCTTGTATATTGGGAGAATACGTGACATAGCTATAAGATGTTTATTTATGTGTTCTTTGTTTTCTCAAAGGGGGGATTTGTTGAAAATATGTAAAAAATTTGAATAAAGATATTTTTTAAAAAAAGAGGATGTCAGACATTTGAGATTGCATTATAAGTTCTATTATGTCAATCAATCAGCTCAGGACTTCCGGTTGCGGCTATGCTGAGCTGAGTCGCACGTTCTGCAGCTCCTGCCAGGAACGGACTTTTGGGCTCTTTCGAGGGGCTCCAACGGCAATTGTTCGACGGCTCCCAGGATGGGAAGGTGACAGCAAGGTTCCCCCGGCACTGTATGGATTGGACCAGGAGTGGAGTGGTTAAGACAGTGATCCTGGTGCAGCGGAAAGTGCAAGGGAGGAGAAGCAAGGTGGCGGCGGGTGGAGACCAAGCAGCGTGGGCGCAGTGGTCGCAGGAGCAGCAGGAGTTCCTCAAATGCTGCTTTGCGGAGCTGAAGTCAGAAATGCTGGCGCCAATGAAGGCGTCGATTGAGAAGCTTGTGGAGACCCAGAAGGCCCAAGGGGCGGCGATCCGGGAGGTCGGCAAAAAGCCTCGGAGAACGAGGACGAGATCTTGGGCCTGGCGGTGAAGGTGGAGGCGCACGAGGCGCTGCACAAGAGGTGGCAGAAAAAATTTGAGGACCTGGAGAATAGGTCGAGGAGGAAGAATCTTCGGATTCTGGGTCTCCCCGAAGGAGTGGAAGGGCCCGATGCCGGGGCATGTATGAGCACGATGCTCAATTCGCTGATGGGCGCGGGAGCTTTCCCGAGGCCCCTGACGCTGGATGGGGCTCATCGGGTCCTGGCAAGGAGACCCAAAGCCAACGAGCCGCCAAGGGCTGTAGTGGTGAGGTTCCACCACTTCATGGACAGAGAGTGCATGGCTGGTTTAGCACACTGGGCTAAATCGCTGGCTTTTAAAGCAGGCCAGCAGCACGGTTCAATTCCCGTACCAGCCTCCCCGAACAGGCGCCGGAATGTGGCGACTAGGGGCTTTTCACAGTAACTTCATTGAAGCCTACTTGTGACAATAAGCCATTTTCATTTTATTTCATTTCCTGAGATGGGCCAAAAAAGAACGGAGCAGCAGGTGGGAGAACACAGAGATCCAAATCTACCAGGACTGGAGTGCGGAGGTGGCTGGTTTTAACCGGGCTAAGGCGGTTCTCCATCGGAAGGGGGTGAAGTTCGGGATGCTGCAGCCAACGCGATTGTGGGTCACGTTCCAAGATCAGCACCACTATTTTGAGACGCCTGATGAGGCATGGAACTTTATCCAGTCTGAAAAGTTGGACTCAAACTGAGGGTTTGTCGTGGGGGGGTGTTTACTGTGTTTGGGGAATGTTCTTTTTATTTTGGTGCTGGGTGGGGATGGGTGAATGGATTTGATGTGGGGACTAGGGGAGAGTGTGGGTGTCGGTGTTGGAGGAGCAGGGCCCTGCGGAGGAAGGGGGGGGTGGAGGCCCGGGGTTAGGGAGTTGGTGTAAGGCCGCAAAAAAGGACCTGCGCCAGAGGGGCGGGGCCGGCTCAGACGGAAAGCGTGGGCTTTTTCCCGCGTCAGGGAAGGATGGGACGGGGCCGGGGGGGAAGGGCGGTGCTGGAGAGGAGTGCGCACTGATTGCCAAGGGGTGGGGGATTCTCACACTGGGGGGTCGATGAATTGGCGGGAGAGGCCGGAGTCAGCAGGAGTTAGCTGACTTACGTGAGTGTCATGGGGGGAGCAAAATGGCTAGATGAGGATCTAGTGGGGGGGAGGAGGGGGAGGTAGGGAGGGAGGGGGGGAACTGGGTTGCTGCTGCATTGGCCAAAGGGGAGCTGGAAGTAGGAGAGGTAGTCGCGGCGGGGATGCGGGAGGCGCGGGCACATGGCTGTCCTAGAAAAGGAGATGGCTAGGCGGCAAGGGGGAGGGTGGCGAGTAGCCCCCTAATCCGGCTGATAACTTGGAATGTGAGGGGCCTGAACGGGCCGGTCAAGAGGGCCCGGGTGTTCGCGCACTTAAAGGGACTGAAGGCAGACGTGGTTATGCTCCAAGTGACGCACCTGAAGATGGCAGATCAGGTTAGGCTGAGAAAGGGATGGGTAGGGCAGGTCTTTCATTCAGGGCTGGATGCGAAGGACAGAGGGGTTGCAATATTGGTGGGGAAGCGTGTGACGTTCGAGGCACTGAATATTGTAGCGGATAATGGAGGTCGATATGTGATGGTGAGTGGTAGGCTGCAGGGGTGCGGGTGGTACTGGTGAATGTATATGCCCCGAATTGGGATGATGCCGGATTTATGAAATGCATGCTGGGTCGGATTTTGGATCTGGAGGTAGGAAGCTTGATAATTGGGGGGTGGGACTTCAACACGGTGCTGGACCCAACACTGGACCGTTCTAGGTCCAGGACGGGTAAGAGGCCGGCTGCGGCCAAGGTGCTCAGGGGGTTTATGGACCAGATTGGGGGAGTGGATCCATGGAAGTTTGCCAGGCCGCTGGTCAGGGAATTTTCCTTTTTTTTCCCACGTCCATAGAGCCTACTCCCGGATAGATTTTTTCACCTTGAGTAGGGCGCTAATCCCGAAAGTGGAGGGAACGGAATATTCGGCCATAGCCATCTCGGACCACGCCCCGCATTGGGTGGAGCTGGAGTTGGGGAGGAGAGGGACCAGCGCCCTCTGTGGCGCTTCGATGTGGGACTGTTGGCAGATGAGTGGGTGTGCGGGCGGGTGCGGGGGTGTATTGAAAGATACTTGGAGGCCAACGACAACGGGGAGGTGCAGGTGGGGGTAGTCTGGGAGGCATTGAAGGCAGTGGGCAGGCGACAGCTAATCTCCATTAGGGCCCACAGGGAGAAGAGAGAGAGGAGGGAGAGGGAGAGGTTGGTGGGGGAGATTTTAAGGGGGGACAGGAGCTATGCAGAGGCCCCAAGGAGGGGCTACTTAGGGAGCGACGGAACTTCCAGACGGAATTCGACCTGATGACCATGGGGAAAGCAGAGGCACAGTGGAGGAAAGCACAAGGGGGCGTATGAATATGGGGAGAAGGTGAGTCGGATGCTGGCACATCAGCTTCGTAAGAGGGAGGCAGCGAGGGAGATTGGTGGAGTTAGGGATAGAGGGGGGAATACGGCGCGGAGTGCGGTGAGAATAAACGAGGTATTTAGGGACTTCTATGGGGATCTGTACAGGTCTGAGCCCCCAGCGGGGGAGGAGGGGATGCGACGATTCCTCGGTCAGCTGAGGTTCCCGAGGGTGGAGGAGGAGGAGGTGGCTGGTTTGGGGACGCCGTTTGGGCTGGAGGAGCTGGTTAAAGGATTGGTGAGCATGCAGGCGGGGAAGGCCCCGGGGCCGGATGGGTTCCCGGTTGAATTTTATAGGAAATTCGAGGACCTGCTGGGCCCGTTGCTAGTGAGGACTTTTAATAAGATGAGGGAGGAGGGGACCTTGTCCCCGACAATGTCCAGGGCGTTGATTTCTTTGATTTTGAAGCGGGACAAAGATCCATTGTAATGTGGGTCGTATAGACCGATCTCGCTCCTCAATGTTGACGCTAAACTGCTGGCGAAGGTGCTGGCTACGAGAATTGAGGACTGTGTCTCGGGGCTGATTCATGAGGACCAGACGGGATTTGTGAAGGGTAGGCAGCTAAACACTAATGTGCGGAGGCTCCTCAATGTAATTATGATGCCATCGGTGGAGGGGGAAGCGGAGGTAGTGGCAGCTATGGACGCGGAGAAGGCCTTTGATCGGGTGGAGTGGGAGTATCTTTGGGAAGTGTTGCAGAGGTTTGGGTTCGGGGAGGGGTTCATCAGTTGGGTCAGGCTGCTATATAGAGCCCCTGTGGCGAGTGTGGCTACGAACCGGCGGAGGTCGGAGTACTTTGGGCTGTACCGGGGGACGAGGCAGGGGTGTCCCTTATCTCCCTTGTTGTTTACACTGGCAATTGAGCCGATGGCCATGGCACTGAGGGAGTCCAGGAAATGGAGGGGATTGGTTCGGGGGGGGGGGGGGGGGGGGGGGAGAGGAACACCAGGTGTCGTTGTATGCCGATGACCTGTTGTATGTTGCGTATCCAGTGGAGGGGATGGCGGAGGTCATGCGGATCCTTAGGGAGTTTGGGGACTTTTCGGGGTATAAACTCAATGTAGGGAAGAGTGAGCTCTTTGTGGTGCATTCAGGGGACCAGGGAAGGGGGATAGACGAGCTACCACTGAAGAGGGCGGAAAGGAGCTTTCGGTACCTGGGGATCCAAGTAGCTAGGAGTTGGGGGGCCCTGCATAAGCTCAATTTGACATGGTTGATGGAGCAGATGGAGGAGGATTTTAAAAGATGGGATATGCTGCCACTCTCACTAGCGGGCAGGATGCAATCGGTCAAAATGACGGTCCTTCCGAGGTTTCTCTTTGTGTTCCAGTGCCTTCCCATTTTGATCCCTAAGGTTTTTTTCAAATGGGTAAGCAGGTGCATCATGGGATTTGTGTGGGCGAATAAGACCCCGAGGGTGAAGAGGGTATTTCTGGAGCATAGCAGGGACAAGGGGTGGGGGGCTGGCGCTGCCGAATCTATGTGGCTATTATTGGGCAGCCAATGTGGCGATGATCCGAAAGTGGGTAATGGAGGGAGAGGGGACGGCGTGGAAGAGGCTAGAGATGGTGTCCTGTGTGGGCATGAGCCTGAGGGCGCTGGTCACGGCACCGCTGCCGCTCTCGCCGACAAGGTACACCACGAGTCCGGTGGTGGCGGCGACACTGAAGATCTGGGGGCAGTGGAGGCGACATAGGGGCGAGGTGGGAGCCTTGGTTTGGTCCCCAATTCGGGAGAATCATCGGTTCGTCCCGGGAAGGATGGATGGGGGGTTTCGGAGCTGGCATCGGGCAGGGATCAGAAGAATGGGGGACCTGTTCATCGATGGGACGTCTGCGAGCCATGGGGCGCTGGAGGAGAAGTTTGGGCTACCCCCGGGAAACGCTTTCAGGTACATGCAAGTGAGGGCGTATGTGAGACGGCAGGTGAGTGAATTCCCGCTGCTTCCGGCACGTGGGATTCAGGACAGGGTGATTTCGGGTGTATGGGTTGGAGAAGGCAAGGTTTCGGCGATTTACCAGGAGCTGCAGGAAGAGGAGGAGGCCTCGGTGGAGGAGTTAAAGGGCAAGTGGGAGGAGGAGCTTGGGGAGGAGATAGATGAGGGTCTGTGGGCTGATGCCCTGAGTAGGGTTAATTCTTCCTCCTCTTGCGGCAGGCTCAGCCTAGTACAGTTTAAAGTTACTCACTGAGCGCACATGACAGCGGCGAGGTTGAGTAGGTTCTGTGGGGTGGAGGACAGATGTGGGAGGTGCTCGGGGAGCCCAGCAAATCACGTCCATATGTTCTGGTCGTGCCCGGCGCTTGATGGGTTTTGTAGAGGTTTTGCGAGGACCATGTCCAAGGTGGTGAACGCCCGGGTCAAGCCGAGCTGGGGATTGGCATTATTTGGGGTATCGGACAAACCGGGTGTGCAGGAGGCGAAAGAGGCCGGTATTCTGGCCTTTGCGTCCCTGGTAGCCCGGCGGAGATTTTGTTACTGTGGAAGCTTGGACCAACGACATGGTAGGGTTCATCAAGCTGGAGAGGATAAAGTTTGCCTTGCGAGGGTCTGTGCAGGGGTTCTTCAGGCGGTGGCAACCGTTCCTAGACTATCTCGCGGGGCGTTAGGAGGAGGTCAGCAGCAGCAGCAGCCCAGATGCATAGATGATACACATATAAGCCAGCTACTTTGGCTGTTAACATGAAACAAAACATAAAGAGCTTTCATGAACATATATATAGCATGTTATAATCTCAAGACCTTCACCTCTAAGATACTCCTTCAAAGTGAAGCCGTTTCTTACATAGCAACGTCACTTGATGCAAGGTGCAAGCAAGATGTCTGACCCGTTATTATTTTGTTCTATTGGAAAATCTTTGCATTTCTTGCCATGGTGGTCTTGATATAAATCTACACAAATAGGTGGAGCATAAATTTAATGGGATGGATTTTGCCTCAGGCTTTGAGACCATTATGATGGGACCATACCTGCTGGCAGTGAGACTACAATCTTCCCAGAGGTGGCTCCTAATTGGCCGCTCCCAGCTCACTGTTCAAAGAAGGACAGCGGGTAGACTCCCAATCAAGAGCTGGCAGCTCTGGAGCCTTGGCCGGCCCACTGGGAGAGATGGGCATGCTGGGGCAGGTTGAGGCATGCAATGATGCCCAAT
Source organism: Scyliorhinus torazame (assembly GCF_047496885.1). Lineage (NCBI taxonomy): Eukaryota > Metazoa > Chordata > Chondrichthyes > Carcharhiniformes > Scyliorhinidae > Scyliorhinus > Scyliorhinus torazame. The sequence continues at coordinate 176,714,570 of NC_092721.1, read as the reverse complement.
TATAGATGTGCCTACGAAGACATTCAGTTTCATTAAAAACTGATCAACTTTCAAAGCCATTTGTACTCCTCCGAGCGGAGGGGGAATCCCACTGGCTGGCTGGATTGCCTCTGCTGCCCATGAATGTCTCATTGGGGCATGCAACCTCTGGCTCGAACAGCCCCCCAGCCTGTTGCAGAAAGGCCACCTCTGCTGCTGGCAACTTCTACACACAGTGGCGTGGGGGTGGAAGGGGTGCTCTTCTGCCATCAGAATGCCAGTGTGGCCACAAAATCACCTCTAACAAACTCTGTACAGTGGGCAGCCTGTCAATTTGCCAGGCCACTCCTGGGAAAGCTCCCCAGCATCAGAAATCTCAGCTCCCCTGTTTTCCACCCTTTGCCCCACCATCCATGAGCCATATTTGGCCTCCAAGGCCTAGCAATCTTGTCCTTTCAGAACAAGCAACTTAATTTTCACATTTCTCTGGTTTATTAGGTTTATTTTTGTGTCTGGAGTTTTGGAATGGATTGATTTTTGTCCTGTTTCCACATTAATAGGTAAATTCAGAATACACTGTAACCTCTCCAGTCTGGAATGTTTGGGACCAGTCAGTTCTGAATTTTGGAATATTCTGGATTATAGAATGACATTAGTTTGCCAATCCACAAGTGTTTGAACTGAAAAGCACTATGTAAATATTTAACAGAAATATAAAACAGTAATAAAACATTATAAAGCAGTAATAAAAATAGTTTTACTTATCCAAATAATGTGTCTTCCATGTTTCTGCTCCCAAAGTATCGTAATGAAATGATGACGTCAAGCAAACAGGTGATTCCATGTTCGGCTTTATTTTACCAATAGTTGAAAAGGGTGCAGAAGGAATTTGCAGATCATCAATCGCAAATGTTGCTAATTCTGGGTCTTGTGCTTCATCCAGTGTGTTGGTTGATGGAATTGGGCTTGGTGATGTTGATGGTGTGCATTGCACAGGATTTCCCAACCCACCATCTTGATTTATTGCAGCGCCAGAACAGATAAGTGGCGAATCCATGAGTTGCTTGGGTCTGCTCAAAGAAATTCCAGACAACTGGTGTTTCCGAGAAACAGATTTCCGGACTGGGGAGGTTACAGTGTATAAAGGTTAGAAATTTGAGATATAGGTAAATTGCAAAGTTGGATTTCTAAGGATCTTGCATTTACAGCAATAAACCTCTAATAAAGCAAAGTATGTGTATCTATAGCTGTATTTGCAGCTGCAAGCTTGTCAACAGGGTGGCTGCAGTGTGTCTCGTGCAACTTGAATTGCTTGAAATCCCTCTGTGGTCCTCCTTTTATCCTTCCATATCGGAGGCTTCCCAATGCGAAGCCCAATGTTCCCCAATTGTTATTGGCAAAACAAATGGTCGCACCACAACAATTGCCATGATGATTCCTGGGAACAACAAAAAGGCAGAAAAATAGCCCAAAAATGTTCTGAAAATTGTTCAGACACCGCTCTTGAAATACATTTCCCAATGTGCCTCTGCCGTTTGGGCATCCATTTTCAAAGAGCAATACAGCACAGGAACAGGCCCTTCGGCCTTCCAAACCGTACCGGTCATGATACCACCCTTGGCCAAAACCCTCAGGACTTCCTTGTGCCGTATTCCTCTATATACCCATCCTATCCATGTATTTGTCAAGGTGCCTTTTGAACACCGTTAATGTATCTGCTTCCACAACCTCCCATGGCAGCGCGTTCCAGGCACTCACCACCCTCTGTGTAAGAAACCTGCCTTGCACATCTCCTCTACACTTTGCCCCACGGACCCTATGCCCCCTGGTGACTGACCCTATCCATGCCCCTCATAATCGTGGAGACCTCCATCAGGTCGCACTTCAACCTCCACCGTTTTATTGAAAACAGTCTGGGTCTATTCAGCCTCTCCGTGTAGCCAACATCCTGGCAACATCCTGGTAAACCGCCTCTGCACCCTCTCCAAAGCCTCCACGTCCTTTTCAATGGATTCGTATGTAAATCAGTAATAGATCTAAGTCAGATCATTAAGTCCTGATGCAATTGGGGGCGGCACGGTGGCACTGCTGCCTCACAGCTCCAGGGTCCCAGGTTTAATTCCAGCCTCGGGTGACTGTGTGGAGTTTGCTCTTTCTCTCCATGCCTGCGTGGGTTTCCTCCAGGTGCTCCAGTTTCCTCCCACAGTCCAAAGAACTGCAGGTTAGGTGGATTGGCCATGATAAATTGCCCCTTAGTTTCCAAAAGGTTAGGTGGAGTTACTGGGTTATGGGGAAAGGGTGGAGGCATAGGGTGCTCTTTCCGAGGGCCGGTGCAGACCCGATGGCCCAAATAGCCTCCTTCGGCACTGTAAATTCTATGATTCTATGAATCCAGAACAAGGATTACATAATAATAACCTTTATTAGTGTTACAAGTCGGCTTACATTAACACTGCCATGAGGTTACTGTGAAAATCCCCTAGTCACCACACTCTGGCGCCTATTCAGGTACACTGAGGGAGAATTCAGAATGTACAATTCACCTAACAATCAAGTCTTTCGTGTGATGCATTTAATGGGCAGAAAGTTAGCTTTTGCAAATAATTGCCCAATTTTCTGATTGGACTTAACTAATTCATCCACCTGTTTATCAAGCGAACGCAATCAGAAAATCTAGACTGCTGTATCGTGATTGAGCAAGGCTCGAAGTAAGGAATTCATTGGATAAAGCTGAACCAGACTGAATGCAATCTCTGTTAGAATTGTCAGAGATCTCTTTACAGAGGAAAGTATTATCAGGGTTTTGATGAAATTGATGTGAACTGGTAGACACATCCAAGGTGTTAATCACAACTTGGCCACTCACTTCACCAGTCGGATCGGATAGCTGCAATACAAATATTCAATTCTATGCGTTGCAGCACTTGCACTTTGGGCTGGATCCTCTGCTCTGGATGCTCCCGTCACCGGAGACTCGCAACTGGGGCTGGATTTTCTGCCCCGTTGCACCACATTACTGTTTTACCCCGCTGGTGGGGTACTCCGTTATGACGGCCGGTCAATGGGGATTCCCATTGTGGGGTTTACCCACGCCGTCGGGAAACCCCCGGGCTGCCGGCAAAATGGAGCATCCCGCCGACGGAGAATCCAGCCTCTGGTCTCCACTGATGCTAGCAGCAGCACCATGGTGCGATTCCTTCTCCTTTTCCATGCAAATTTATGATGGGTGGTTCTGTTGGGGGTCTCTGATGGGCCGTGTGGTCAGGTGGAGGAGCAAGATTTGCATTACGTGGGCCATACGATGAACTTTGAGGGGAACATCCATTATGCACTGACCCCCTTGACCCTGAGCAGGGTCCACCACATCAGGGCCAGGCTTGGGAAGACTAGCACCAATTCATACCCGTGCATCCCGGCTGAGAGGCTGCAGCATCACATGGGGCTGGAACCCGGGCTTCCTGCCTGTTAATTGAATGCAAATGGGTGCAATTGCTGCCAGCACGGGTAGCTTGTTGCTGCCGCCAGTGGTGGGGAGGGCAATCCCATTTTTGGGGCAACGCTCCATTCCCCAGATTGGGAAACCCGCTACCAGCAGTGGGCAATGGAGAATCTACCCCTTTTTGTTTAGGCCTCTGTGACTGAGTATGTTTAACAAGCTACTTTTTAAAATGCTGTTGTTTATCAGAATGTAATTACTTTTATATTTTGCTATTCATATCAATATTTGGCTTATATAATTAACAGATTATTGCGATTAAAGTAACCCCAAGGGATTGCATATAAATTGCACTTTATAAAATAAATAATTTACATAATTTATGTGCTGCGTTTTGTGTTTCATAGATGGAGGAGGAAGGGTGCTGAGTATGTGTGAAAATTAAATCAGTGCATTTTCAGATAAGGTCACCGGAGTAAACATTCAACAAGCAATGTTCCATTTGAATGGATCCAGCAAAGATTTAGTCAATTAGATGTTAGTAGTTCAAGGCACAGAATTAAATATTTGCTGCAGCCATCTGTTCAGCCTGGTAGAACTGAGTGCTCAATTTGTGACTAAAATCCCCAAATTGTTCTGAACTGGTAAACTCCATAAGGCATGCTGACAATGAACTGCTCAGCACCAAGACCTTAAACGCACAGTGTGAGGAGGCACCATTAATTTCAGGATTTATGGCAAAAATGTATATAAAGGAGTGCTCATAATAAAGTGGGTGATTTATATTTTAAACAAATTTAAATCGCATGTATGAAAGACTTTAAAATGTAAATGCAGCTCACATGTAAAACTCCTTTGAACATAGATTCATAGAATGCCCACAGTGCAGGAGGAGGCCATTTGGGCAATCGAGTCTGCACCGACCCTCTGAAAGAGTGCCCTACCTAGGCCCAAACCCCACACTATTCCCGTAACCCCACCTAGGGTCAATTTAGCAGAGCCAACCCACCTAACCTGCACCTCTTTGGAATGTGGGAGGAAAACAGAGCACCTGGAGGAAACCCACGCAGATACGGGGAGAAAGTACAAATTCTACAGTTACCCGAGGTTGGAATCAAATCCGGTCCCTGGCGCTGCAAGGCAGCAGTGCAGACCATTGTGCCACTGTGCCATCCTTGAACATCTCGTTCAAAATCCATATGTTTTAGAAAATAACTTTTTGTTTTATGAATTGAAGGGTTAAATGTAAGATAAATAGAAAACTACCCTGTGTTTATCTTACAAGGACCAAGTTGGAAGTTAATCAATTTAAATAATGGGTGACCCATCTCTGAATCTCTTGGTGGAACCAGTGAGTCTGGAGGGAGGACAACTATACCTATTAGGAAAATAAATTATTCATTTGTGTCACCGAATCAAAGAGTAGTGTTGGGGGAAAAAAATAATTTGTTTGCATTTCTGTTTGGGAACATCCCAAAACATTGTAATAGTGTGGGGCTCTGGGGCTTAGAAGGTTCTTTTATTTAATTTAGTTGCATTTGTTTGCTCACAAAGGGCTGTTTGCAGTTTTGATTTGGTGTAGACTGCAGTTCACTGGGTTGGACGAGCCAAAGGAGATGCATGTTCGTCAGGCCAGCAATTAAGGAAAGAAAATACTAACTGATGCACGATCAATTACTGCAAAGACGAGGTTAAAGCATAACTGAAGGCTTTAATAGACTAGAACTGTTCCCCAGCAGCTCAGGTACAGAATGAGGGCTGCTGGGACGGCACCGACTCTTATACCCCGCCTATCTAGGTGGAGCTACATACTATACAGCCAATGGTAAACCCCCAGGTTTGACCAATGGAACTTCAGCCTCTCGGGTGCTGCAATACCTGATAATACCACACAAACTTTATTATTCACGACTTCCGGTGGCGTGGGCAAGCAGGGCGGCCGCAATAACAAGAGCTCCCGCCGGTGGCCGCGATTCACGGAAATCCCCAAGTCCTCATGCACTCCCCAACTATCGTCGGCCTTTGGGGCCGCCATGAGCAGCCAGCGGGGCCAGTTTAAAAACCTGCGAAGAACCCCGCGCGGGTGTCGGGCGGCGGGGGCTGAGGCGCCGGGCCCGGCAGGTCAGAGCAGCGTGGGCGGAGCTACGAGGAGGCTGAGGCGGCAGGCCCGAGGTCAGGGCGCCATGTAGGGAGGGTGCTCCACGTCGGATGGCTCCCACCTAGGAAGAAGAAAGAAGATTGAAGCCTGGTCCCAGGTGAATGTAGAGGAGAAAGAAAGAAGATTTAAGGAAGTTTGGTGAAAGTTTTTTTTTCAAAAAAGAAGAATGTCAGATTGATGAAGGGCAGGAGGGTGAAGGGGGAGAGAGGAGAAAGGAAAGAGGATAAAATCCAATAAGCCGCTAAAGGATGCGAAAAGCAGCGTTGAAGAAAGGAGGAAACGCGGGTTCGCCGCCGAAGGAGAAGACGAGCAAAAGCAAAAGTGTTGACAGGATGCCAGAAGCCGAACTGCAAGGCGGGGCCGCACAACTTACAGTGGAGAAGATGACCGAGGTGATGGTGGTGGAGCTGGAAAAACGTTTGGTGAGGCACATGGAGATCCTGAGGAAAGAGATGACGATCGTGTTGAGGTCATTGTTGGAGGAGGCAATCGGCCCGATCAGGGTGGAGGTGGCAAAGGCATTGGCCGAGGTGAGAGAGCAGGGCGAGAAGATGAAGGAGGTGGAGGAGGCCGTGACACGACACAGCGACCAGGTCACCTCGATGGGGGACGAGCTGCGGAGGGTGGTGGAGGTTAACAGAGGGCTCCGAGCAAAGCTGGAAGACTTGGAAAACCGCTCAAGGCGGCACAATTTGAGAATTGTGGGCTTGCCCGAAGGGACAGAGGGCCCAAGGCCAACGCAATACTTCGCTAAGAAGTTGGCGGTGCTGATGGGGGAGGGTGAGAGCCCCACCCTGTACGAGCTAGACCGAGCTCATCGGTCATTAAGGCCGAAGCCCAAAGTGAACGAGCCGCCAAGGGCAGTAATTATCTGCTTCCGTAAGTTTTGCATGAAGGAGAAAGTATTAAGCTGGGCGAAGCAGGAGCGTGAGGTGCTGTGGGATGGTACTGCGGTTCGGATCTACCAGGACTGGACGGTGGAGTTGGCAAAAAGACGAGCGGCGTTTGGGCGAGTGAAGGCGGCTTTGTACAAGAAGGGGGTGCGATTTGGTGTGGTGTACCCGGCGAAGTTGAGAGTAACATATAACGCCAAAGACTTTTATTTTGAGACAGCGGAGGCGGCTGAGGCGTTCGTGAGGGCAGAAGGCTTGAGACAGACGTGAAGAGCGGAACTGGAAGTGAGACTGTGGACTGTGTTTGAGCGGCTGGAAAATGTACAAATGTTACAACTTTCTTTTTACTGATTTGTATTGAAATTTACTTCTCTTTTCATTGTTACAGAGTTCAAGTTAATGGCGTTCTGTGTTGCGACGGTTAAATGTTATGTTAGTGAATTGTAGGGGTTGGATTGTTGGGTTTGTTTTGGTGTTTCTTTCTCTGGGACTGGGCGGAAGGGGGCAAGAGGTCTTGGCGGAGGGAGCCACCCGCGCTAGCTAACTAAAGTCAGTGAACGGGGGTGAGGTGAGAGGAGGACTGCGGACGTTGGAGCCTGGATAGCAGGCTTCAATGGGCCTACGAGGCGAGCAAGAGGGGGTGGAGGGATGGATGTTGGGGGATGTTTTTGTAGGGGGGGTTCTTGGGAGGGGGGGAAGGGGATCGATGTTAACAATGGACAGGGGCGGGTCAGGCTTATGGGGCAGGGCCCGGTGGTATGGTGATGGTGGATAAGAAAGGTGGGGGGGGGGAGGTGAGAGACCCCTAGTAAGGATAGTCACGTGGAACGTGAGAGGGCTAGGAGGTCCGGTCAAGAGGTCAAGGGTGCTTGCACATCTTAAAAGTTTGAAAGCCGATGTAGCAATACTGCAGGAGACTCACTTGAGGGTGAAGGACCAGGTGAGACTTAAAAAGGGCTGGGTTAGCCAAGTGTTTCACTCCGGATTCGATGGAAGGGCTCGAGGGTAGCGGTGCTGGTCAGCAAAAGGGTACGCTTCCAGATGGAGAAGGTGGTGGCAGATCAGGGGGGTAGATATGTGATTGTGACAGGGGCACTGGAGGGGAGATTAGTGGCACTGTTAAGTGTATACGGTCCCAATTGGCACGCTGTGAGATTCGCGAGGAAGGTGTATGGGGCTATTCCCGACTTGGACATGCATGAGCTGATTGTGGGGGGGGGGGACTGGAACTTGGTGCAGGAGCCAAGGTTGGACAGATCACGGCCGCGCTCGCTGGTCCCATCAGGGGGGGCGAAGGCGCTGGCTGGGCTAATGGTGGAAATGGGAGGGGTGGACCCTTGGAGGTTCCTGCGCCCAAGGGAACGGGAGTATTCGTTTTTCTCAGCGGTCCATAAGGTATACCCATGGATTGACTTTTTTGTGGTGGGGAAGGCTTTGCTGGCTGGAGTCAAGGGGTCGGAATACTCTGCAATTGCAGTGACAGATCACGCTCCACATTGGGTGGATATGGTGCGAGAGAAGGGGGCAGCGCAGAGACCGCGGTGGAAACTGGATGTGGGGCTTTTGGGGAACCAAGTATTCTGTGAGAAAATTGAAAAGGTAATTAAGGAATATGTAGGTTTCAATTGTACGGGTGAGGTGTCCAAGGCAGTCGTCTGGGAGGCTCTAAAGGCGGTGGTGACAGGTGAGGTAATTTTGTTTAAGGCCAGGGTGGATAAAGAGGAGAGGTTGGAGGGGCAGAGGGTAATAGATGAGATGTTGGAGGTGGATAGGAGGTGTGCAGAGGATGGGGACCCGGCAAAGCTGGAAAAGAGGAAGGAACTACAGGCGAGCTTCGACTGACTGTCCACCAGGAAGGCGGTGCGCCAACTGAGACGAGCAAGGGGTGCAGTTTATGAACATGGAGATAAGGTATGTTAGCAGGTCAGCTCCGGAGGGAGGCAGCGGCAAGGGAAATTCTTCAGGTGAAGGATAGGGCAGGGAAGTTGGTGGCGGCCCCAGTGCTGATTAACAAGGTTTTTGAGGAGTTTTATGAGAGGTTGTACAAGTCAGAGCCACTCGGGGGAGACCGTGAGATGCAGGAATTTCTAGATGGGTTGGAGTACCCGAGGCTAGGGGAGGGGGACAGGGCTACATTAGAAGGAGCAGTAGTGGAGCAGGAGATAAAGGATGCGATTGGGAGGATGCAGTCGGGGAAGGTGGCAGGGCCGGATGGGTTTCCGGTGGAATATTATAAAAAATTTGAGGATAGGTTGGCACCCCTGATGGTGGGCTTGTTTGAGGAGGCGATAGGGAAGGGGGTGTTGCCGCAAACCTTGGGGCAGGCATCGATTTCCCTGTTACTAAAAAAAGATAAGGATCCGACGGAGTGTGGGTCGTATCGGCCCATATCACTTCTGAATGTGGACGTAAAAGTGTTGGCGAAGGTACTGGCGGGTAGGCTGGAGGAGTGCCTTCCGAAGGTGATAGGGGAGGATCAGACGGGGTTCGTGAAAGGGAGGCAGCTGTTTTCGAACATTAGGAGGGTTTTGAACATTGTTATGGCACCGGCAGAAAGAAAGGAAACAGAGGTAGTTGTGGCATTGGACGCCGAGAAGGCGTTTGATCGGGTAGAATGGGGGTACCTGATGGCAGTGCTGGAGCGGTTTGGGATTGGACCAAGGTTTGTGAACTGGGTAAAGCTATTATATAAGGAACCGAAGGCGAGTGTCCGCACAAATAATATCAGTTCGAGATACTTTTCTCTCCACCGTGGTACGAGACAGGGATGTCCTATGTCCCCCCTGCTGTTTGCACTTGCGATTGAGCCGTTGGCCATTGCATTGAGAAGTTCGGGAGCATGGAAAGGAATAGTGCGGGGGGGGGGGGGAATAGAGCATAGGGTGTCCTTATATGCCGACGACTTGCTGCTGTATGTGTCGGAGCCGAGTGCGTCGATAGGAGGAATATTGGAGCTACTGCGGGTATTTGGGTCTTTCTCGGGGTACAAGTTGAACCTGGACAAAAGTGAGTACTTTGTGGTGTCTCGGCCGGGGGTGGGGGCAGGGGTGGGGGGGCTGCCATTCCGTAGAGCGGGGACTTATTTTAGGTATCTGGGGGTGCAGGTTGCCCGGGGGTGGGTACGACATCACTAGTTTGGTGGGGAGAGTGAAAGCCGATCTGGCAAGGTGGGATGACCTTCCTCTGTCACTGGCGGGTCAGGTACAGGCGGTGAAAATGAATGTGTTGCCGCGATTCCTGTTTATTTTTCAATGCCTACCTATTTTCCTGCCAAAGTCTTTTTTCAGGGAGATTGAGGGAAGGATTACCTCATTCATATGGGGAGGGAAGGTGGCCAGAGTGAGAAAGGTGCTGCTACAGAGGGGAAGGCAGGCAGGGGGTTTGGGTCTCCCGAACCTGTTGTACTACTACTGGGCGGCGAATGTGGAGAAAGTACAGAGCTGGGTCAGAGGGGTTGATTCTCAGTGGGTCAGATGGAGGAGAGTTTGTGCAGGGGGTCGGGGCTGAAGGCACTTGCAACAGCGCAGCTCCCGATAGCTCCGGGGAAATATTCAGGGAGTCCGGTAATAATAGCTTCATTGAAAATCTGGAGGCAGTTTCGCCAACACTTCGGGTTGGGTTTAGGGTCAAGGGAAATGCCGATTCGGGGGAACCACAGATTTGAGCCAGGGAGGTGGGATGGAAGTTTTCGGAAATGGTAAGAGAAGGGGATTAAGACGCTAAAAGATTTGTTTCTTCAGGGTCGGTTTGCAGGATTGAGGGAGCTGGAAGCGAAGTATGGGCTAGAGCAGGGAGAAGTGTTTAGGTACATGCAGGTTCGGGATTTTGCCAGGAAGGAGATACAGAGCTTCCCAGAGGAACCGGCCTCCACATTGCTGGAGGAGGTGTTGACGACAAGGAGACTGGAGAAGGCGGCAGTGTCAGCGGTGTACGGAGATATTCTGGAAGAGGATAAGGCACCACTGGAAGGGATCAAAGCAAAGTGGGAGGAAGAGCTGGGAGAGGTTATAGAGGAGGGGGTCTGGTGTGAGGTGCTCTGGAGAGTGAATGCCTCCACCTCATGTGCGAGGTTGGGGCTGATACAGCTGAAGGTGGTATATAGAGTGCACATCACGAGGGTGAGGAGCCGATTTTTTTGAAGGAGTAGAGGATGTGTGTGAGCGTTGCGGGGAGGGGGGGGGGGGGGGCGCGAATCACGTTCATATGTTTTGGTCCTGTCCAAAGCTAGGGGAGTACTGGAAGGAGGTGTTTAGGGTAATTTCCAAGGTGGTGCGTGTGAAACTGGACCCGGGTCCCCAGGAGGCCATATTCGGGGTGTTGGACCAGCCAGGGGTGGAAACGGGAGCGGAGGCAGATATCATAGCCTTCGCCTCGTTGATCGCCCGAAGGCAGATCCTGCTGGGATGGGGAGCAGCCTCGCCACCCAGTGCCCTGGCATGGCGGGGGGACCTGTTGGAATACTTGACCCTTGAGAAGGTTAAGTTCGAACTGAGGGGAAGCTCGGAGGGGTTCTACAAGTCATGGGCACTATTTATTATGCACTTTCAAGAACTGGATAACATCGAACATTAGTTGGGGGGGTGGGGCGGGGGGAGGGGGGCTGTGTAGATTAAGGGTGACTACGGGTAATCCCTGATTCCTTTTTGTCATTTGTTTATGTAAACATGTGGGCTGATGTTTGGGGGTTGGTGGGCGGATGGGATCGGTGTTATTATGAGGATTGACATATCTTGCTGATTATTGTTTATTGTTGATGGGTGTAAATGTGGGAGAAAATGTGAAAAAGGAGGAGAATAAAAATATTTTTTTTAAAACAAAAAAAACTTTATTATTCACCACATGGAATGCAGGTGGGGGCTCAAGCTCAGTTTGGAATTCTTGAGGAGGAAAGAAGTTGGAATATTTTCCTAGGTTGAAGCTAAAAAAGGAAATTACAATAGTCCTTACAGAACATTAAGGTGGAAAGCAGTGTGCAGTTAACTTGGAAGGCCATGGGGAAGGTAGTTGGGCATCTGCTGGCAGCCAGGACAGGGATCTGAGGAGTCCACAGTCATGAGATCTCTAAGGAAACGTTAAAGGGATTCTTAACCAAAAGCTAATAGAAGTATCCCCATAAACCTTGTACCTTAGAGAAAGCTGACATACCGAAGATAAGTAAAGTAAATTCCAGAGGGCTTTGGCATATCTTTGGGTTGGTACCAAAAGAAATGAATGAACCTTCAAGATTCTTGCATAGTTTAAGATAACACTTGGGGGGAGGGTGGAATAAAAGTAGAACTGAGTTTATAGCACTAGCCTTTATAAGTTGTCATCTTTGGTTTTCTTTGTTTAATTTTCTTCATATGGACAATAAAGTTTGTTTTGTGTTTAAAAACATAATCTTGTGGTGCAGTTCTGTCAGTTAATTATGGGATGTTCAGTCTTCTCTTTAAACATTAAGGCCAGGATTCTCCACTATCCGGCGGGGCGGGCCGTACCGGCGCCGAGGCGTGGCGTGAACCACTCCTGTGTCAAGCCGCCCGGAAGGTACAGAATCCTCCGCACCTTCAGGGGCTAGGCCGGCGGGGTTGGCGGCGCGCCAACCGGCACCGAAAGGCCTCCGCCAGCCGGCGGGAGTTGGCGCATGCACGGGAGCGCCAGTGTGTTCTGCCGTGATCCCAGCGCATGTGCAGGGGGGTTCTTCTCCGCACCGGCCATGGCAGACCGTTACCGTGGCCGGCGCGGAGGGAAAGAGTGCCCCCACGGCACAGGCCCGCCCGCAGATCGGTGGACCCCGATCGCGGGCCAAGCCACCGTGGGGGCACCCCCAGGGCCAGATCCCCCCCGAGGACTCCGCAGGCCACCCGTAGAACCAGGTCCCGCCGGTAAGGACCTTATCTAAACCATGCCGGCGGGACTGTCCAAAAACGGGTGGCCACTCGGCCCATCGCGGAGCGGAGGATCGCCGGGGGAGGGCACAGCCAACGGTCCCCGACCGGCGCAATGCGATTCCCACCCCCGCCGAAAGACCGGCGCCAGAGAATCCGTCAGCCGGCGTTGGGGCTGGATTCACGCCCCCCCCCCCCCCTGCGATTCTCCGGCCCAGCGAGGGATCAGAGAATCCCACCCTAAGAGTTTCTAACAGGATTCTAACAAACTCAAATGTAGTAGAAATCGTTCTTTCTATACATGGCCTGGAATCCTCTGGCCGTTTGCCGGCGGTGGGTTCTCTCGGCCCGCTGGCAGTGCACACCTGGCAGGTTTCCCTGTGGCGTGGGGTGGCTTCAATAGGAATTCCCATTGAGAAGCAGCCAGAGTAGAGAATCCTGCCACCAGCGAATGGTGTGGCCAAATACTCCCCCCTCGCTAGCAATGGCAGCAGGGCGGACTCGCAGCGGAGAATGCAGCCCATGGTCTTTTTCAATGTAGATCATAATTTGAGATTTATTCCTATTTGTGCTTATAAAGCATAAAAATAAATTCATGAATGATTAAAGGGAAGAGCAGACTACCAAACTTTAACAGAATCTTAAATCATATGTGGCAGATTGTAGAAAGTGTAGTACATAAACTAGGCTCTTTTGCCCATTGTGCTATCGACAGTGCTTAATTTGACAAGTTTAATTTACTCTGAACTCTTTTCCTTACATGTTTCCTTTATCCTTCAAAATTTCTAAAAGTATAGAAAGTAGCTGGTACTTACTGATCCATGTCAGCACTATTATCCCTGTGCTTCCAAATTGCCAGTGAAAAGCAGCCGAGGGGCAGCCATTTTGTGTAGAATGCCCTTTTCTGACGACATCAGCACTCTCCATTCATGACGTCACAGAATGAGGAATTGATTTGCTTCCAGGCAGATTAGTTGGAAACAAAACAATAAACGCAGAAGGTCCAAGGCACCAATCACTTCCTCTGTCTTTGTGTTCATTATTGCATGTTTCTCTCCATTCCATTCAAAGACTGTCAATATCTGCCCTCTTCTCTGGAATTCTTTCTGAAAACGACATTATTTGGCCTCATGTCTTCCTGACCACAAAACTCTCCTAAAAATCTAGATTTTTGATAATGCCTCATGTCTGTCCATTGATTCTTCTGTTTGTGCTTGGTCTCCACCTCTACCACTTGTGAGCCACTCTACAACCTTGATTTGTGCAAGGGAGGTCAACCCCCCTGCTGCTGAAGCAGTGATCTCACTGCAGCATTGCCTGGATTTTTCTGAAGGCCCCTGATGGGCTCCTGAAGCTGATCCAATATGAACACATCGTAACCCCATTCATGACACATGAATGACGAACATTCTGGGTTTAGGGTTGTGAATGTGGAGCCTTACTCTGCGGAGGAAGGAGAAAATCCAGCCCGTTTAACATGTTAGTCATTTGCAGCAGCCTCTCCTCACTCTGTCAGTGAGCTGACGTTCACTATTAATGCACTGAAGCAAAATAAAAACCTTCACACACAACCAGTCTTCAGCTGGAAGTATTTCATTCCTAAAAGCTTTACCTGCAATCATCACACTTCATGTGGACTCTAATTGCATTTTGCAGGCAATTATTTTCATAAGAATTAAGGGCTGCTTTTTCAGTAAGATATTCCAAATTAACCAGGCATGGGTTTGAGGCCCAAAAGCAGCCATGGATGCTCAGACAGCTGTCAGAAAAGCCTAAGCACCAGATTGGAGAGGGTTATTTCTTTTGGCCCCAAATTGGTTGGCTCAAGAATGTAGACAATTATCTCTAAAGGTTCCATTAATTACATTAGAATGATTAGGACAATTTCCCTGCTGATCAATGGCCTTGCAAAGCCAGTGCCTAGTTCTATTATTCTGAGAGGAATGACCTCCAAGGATGGTAAGATGGCAACACATACATAATCCTTACCAACCTACTCAACACCAATCTCATCTCCAATAACTCCATGTTTTTTGCCCCCTCGCAGTGCTGGTGAGCCCAGGTAGGCAGACACCGGAGAAGATAGCACAGTTGATGTAGGCTGAAGGTGGCACCCCATGTGCAGGGAGCCGCCACACACCCTGAAACAAAACTAAATGCACAAGGCTTTATTGATCTTTCAATGAGGTGATAGACAGCATGTGCCCCAGGAGACTCCATATCAACAAAGGGCAGCATGAGGGAAGCACGGTGGCGCAGTGGGTTAACCCTGTTGCCTCACGGCGCCAATAATCCCAGGTTCGATCCCGGCTCTGGGTCACTGTCCGTGTGGAGTTTGCACATTCTCCCCACGTTTGCGTGGGTTTCGCCCTCACAACCCAAAGACGTGCAGGCTAGGTGGTTTGGCCACGCTAAATTGCCCCTTAATTGGAAAAATGAATTGGGTACTCTAAAAAAAATTTTTTTTTTAAAGGGCAGCATGGTAGCAGTGGTTAGCACAGTTGTTTCACAGCTCCAGGGTACCAGGTTTGATTCCCGGCTTGGGTCACTGTCTGTGTGGAGTCTGCACGTTCTCCCCGTGTCTGCGTGGGTTTCCTCCGGGTGCTCTGGTTTCCTCCCACAGTCCAAAGATGTGCAGGTTAGGTGGATTGGCCATGCTAAATTGCCCTTAGTGTCCAAAGAAAGGTTAGGTGGGGTTACTGGGTTACGGGGATAAAGGGGGATAGGGTGGAGGCGTGGGGCTGAAGTAGGGTGCTCTTTCCAACGGCCGGTACAGACTCGATGGGCTGAATGGTCTCCTTCTGCACTGTAAATTCTATGAAAGAGACGGTGCAGCACCTCTGCCACGTCCTTGCGGACCTGGCACCCCATGGAGGAGGAGGACACCTACTCCCAGTGGCTGTGAATGTCACCACAGCCCTCAACTTCCACGCCACCGGCTCATTCCAAGGCACGAGCAGGGACTTACACGGCATTTCACAATCTGATGTCCACAGGTGCATCCGGGAGGTAATGGATGCCCTGTCTGCCCGGGCATCTAACTATATCACCTTCAATCTGGGCCAGGCCCACCAAGATGCCTGGGCTGTAGGATTCTCTGGCATCGCCAGGATGCAAAAGGTCAAGGGGGCAATAGATGGCATTCATATCACCCTGCGCGCACCAGAGCATCAGGGGGTGCCCTGTATTAACAGGAGGGGGTTCCACTCCCTAAATGTTCAGATTGTGTGCGACCACCGCCTCCGCATCATGTGCTTCATCCTGGGGCACTTGGAGATCCCCAGGTCTTCGAGGTCCACCCCAGGATGATGGGTTCTTAGGGGTCCCGTTGGTGGGAAGGCTGGACTGGGGCGGAGACTCGATATAATGAGGCCTATGTTGCCACCAGCGATGTCATTGAGCAGTGCATCAGACTGCTGAAAATGTGGTTCCGATGCCTGGACCACTCTGGTGCTGCCCTGCAGTACTCCCAACAGAGTGTCTCCTGCTTTGTGGTGGTCTGCTGTGCCCTCCACAACCTGGCACAGCAGCGACATGACATGCTGGAGGAGGAGGGACATGCGGCCTCATCTGAGGAAGAGGCAGGCCTGGAGGCGCTGGGGACCGAGTCCGGGGAGGAGTCGGAGGAGAGGCCAGAGAATGGAGGACAAGCGGCGGTAAGGGTCCGACACGCCCGCAGGACCAGGGAGGCTCTCATCCTCACCAGATTCTCACAGGACGAGGCTATGTCGGTCAGCTCAACTCCTCCCTCTCATTTCTCTCCACAAACCCAATCCGCCTTCCCAAATCTCCCTCACCCCCCCCCCCCCCCTGAATCTACCCCCATTAAACCGCACCCTCCCCGAGCACCCTGTTCCACCCTCCAAGGGTCTGTGTAACATCTCTCCAGGGTGATGGGCCTGTGTTGGCAATGTCAGCGGGTCACTGTACAGGGCAGGAGGGTGATGATGACTCGCAGTGAGGATAGCTCTGGTTCTCCTCAAAATGCTTTAATAGAGAATATTTGATATTTCCATTCCCCCTA
The DNA here is from genome assembly GCF_047496885.1 of Scyliorhinus torazame. Taxonomy (NCBI): domain Eukaryota; kingdom Metazoa; phylum Chordata; class Chondrichthyes; order Carcharhiniformes; family Scyliorhinidae; genus Scyliorhinus; species Scyliorhinus torazame. Next base: position 176,698,213 of record NC_092721.1, on the reverse strand, counting down.
GCGACAGATAGTCGCAGAAAAATACTTTTCACTGTACCTCGGTACACGTGACAATAAAAAAATCCAATCCAGATAGTGACCCCCCACCCCCCCAATGCAGTTTTCACTCTCAGCTCCTCATCTTGGACTAGTGCTACATCTAGGTGTGTCCCCAGGATGCACATCGGAGATGGTGGCAGCCTGTTGCTTTCCGCGCCCTGTGGTCTTTGATGCCCTTGGCAGATATCCTGTGAGGCCTGGTGCCGCATGTCCCCTGCCGACATATCGGTGCCATAGGTGTCACCATGCCACCCTATTCTGCCCCCTGCCCTTGAGATACGAGGTGTCAGGAGGGGATGGATTTGGAAGAACTGGAGACTGTCGTCATCTCGATGGAAGGCCCTGTGTTGACCTTCAGCGCTTCCTCCTCTCTGACGGTGCCCATGGAGCCCTGGAGGGTTCCATGGGACAGAGGGGCAGCTGGAGTGAGCTCGCAGCATGGTGTCAGTGATGCTCTCAGCGATGCTCATCAGTGACTGGGCTATGCTCTGCAGTGCTTAAGCAATGTCCTTCTGCGCCTGGGACATGTCCCTCATCGACTGGGACATAATGTTGAGGCTCTCAGCCATGGTCGCCTTAGACTGAGCCATGCCTTGGGCACCACCACTCAAGACGCGGACGTGATGCTGCAGGCTTTCCACTGCAGTTGCCACCCTTGCCGTGTTGGCCTCGGTGCTCCGTAATGTCAGCACCATATCCAGAGATCAAAGCCTTTGGGGCTCCTCCAAACAGCTATGCACTCGCTGGAATGTACTGACATTCCTCCTGAATGTCAAGGCTCTGACCTGTCATCTTCATCAGCTATGGGAGAACCTTGTCCAGAGATCCGGTATCTAACTGGGTCCTGGGATCCAGCAGACCTCCGAATACTGTCTCCCTTGGATGTTCATGCTTCCACCTGATGTGTGGTGCCCACCAGATTGTGCCCCAGAAGCCTGTCCACTAATGTCACGCACCGAGGTGTGTGTCTCTGCATTGGTGTTGGGTGGGGCTGCTAGCTGTGACGCCTCGATGGTGGTTTCCTCGGAACTTCCCTGCAAGGTGCTCCCTTGGTAGGTTTGGGGAGGGGGGGGGGGGGGGGCGGGTGACTCTGAATGGCCCGGCCTCATCAGGTGGAGATCCTGCGAGAGAATGGAAAGAGTCAGTGAGAGGGAAGGCTCATTTTGTCTGACATGAACTACTCATGCTATTCTCTGCTAGAGATCTCTGCTAGTTATGTTTCCCGTACAAGATGGGGCTGGTTTAGCACAATGGGCTAAACAGCTGGCTTGTAATGCAGAACAGGCCAGCAGCACGGGTTCAATTCCCGTACCGGCCTCCCCGAACAGGCGCCGGAATGTGGCGATTAGGGGCTTTTCATAGTAACTTCATTGAAGCCTACTTGTGACAATAAGCGATTTTCATTTTCATTTAACTTGAGACAGTCACCTGGGTGAAGGGGCAGTGAATCCTCACCTCTTTGCCGCTGGTCAACCTCGCTTTCAGTGACTGCTCTCTCCTCAGGCAGCTCCGCGATCTCCAGGGCCCATTCCTCATTGGGGTGAGGACTCGGATCTCTTAGACTCCACCCCCCCCCCCCCCCCCCCCCCCACCCACCCCCACCGTCTTGACCCTTTCCCGCTTATTATGAGCTATCTTCTCCTGCAGGGACAGAGAGAAGGCATTGTCAAGATCAGGAGGGTCTATAGCGGGTGGCATGTGTGGACACCGCACCAGGACATGAAGAGATTGTGCTGATGGGCGCCATGGGTTCTGAGGAACAAGCACAAAGATCGGATGTGGGGAGGGTGATCTGTGGGGGTGAGGTTTGGGAATTTGAGGGAGGGGGCAGGCAGAGATGCTAGGAGAAAGGTGGTAACTCACACTTGCAGCTCAGTGGAGGTCATTGGTCTTCTTCCGACATTGGACTGCGGTCCAACTGGTCATGCTGCCCGAACTGACAGCCGCAGCCACTGCCTCCCAGGCAGCAGGCTGACCCTGCTGCTGGTCCTCCGACCCCCTTGGGGAAACAGGATGCTTTGCCTCTCATCCACAGTGTCAAGAATCCTGGCCAGGTCGACATCACCGAAGCAAGGGCAGGTCTGTGTGCTGCCGTGCTGGTGTGTTGACTGGGAGTGAGTGGTGAGGGAGCATTTAAAAGCAGCTCCCCCTTGTTGGCGACAAGAAGCTGAGGTGCGGTTCCGGTGAATCAGACGGCGAGGCAGCCAGGAATGGCGAGAAGCTAGTGGGGGCTCTTTTTCAGCACTAAGTGCCATTGAATATGGGTTGCGATCTCGCCGATGCGACCATCGAGACAGACTCCACCAAACACGATCAGAATGACACTTTGAAATGTATCTGTTGTATCGCATCCAAGGAAATATCTGTGCAGGCTGTTCAGAATTACACACTACAAGAACAAATGGTAAAGTTTTAAATTCATATATCACCAAACCCAACAATTCAACTTTAAAACTCAATGGAGGTAAGTCACAGGTGGTAAATTCCAAATATCTTGCAATTCACCATCCACATTCACCACAAGAAATAAGAATTATCAAGGTGCTACAAACAGAATTCCTAACCCATGGGTAGTAGAAACAGTCATTGAAGGTTTGGTCGTGTACAAGCCGAACAGATATGCAGTAACATAAACTTTCAGAGTACAATCAATGTCCTTCAACAGCCTATGAAATCTGATTCATTCTAGGACAGCAGAATTAAGCTGGGCATTCCACTCATTCTGCAACTCACCAGAAGACACATGTCGGCTGCTGGTAAAATTTCCCAAGCACAACTTCCAAATATTAATTAAAATCCCAGCCTTCCAGACAAAATATGACACGGAGTTTTAAAAGGAATGGGGGAAGATGGCCTAAAGAGCCCTGAATGCAAGCCTTCTTCAAACCAAACCCCAACACACGATGAAAATCCGATTACATTCGAGCCTCATCCCAGGGGAGATGATGACAAAGCAAGCTTGAAAGGAAAACTATTACAGACAATTGCAGTCTAAGATTAATATGTGGATGGTAGAATGAATGCAGAATGTGATGCTATATTTCCTGTTTTCCCAGGAATGCAACGTAAAATAAAATGTAATTAAAATTCCATTTTGTTTCCCCACACAGCGGAGGCATGTCATGCCCAGCACCAGTATGTCACTTTATGAACTTTGTGACTTTAAAAAAATGGGCACACACAAGCTGTTAAGATGGCTGCCACAAATCATGTAACTTTTGGTATTTGGACTACAGATAGTATCAAGTTTTGGCAATATCCAATTAAATATGGACATCAAGTTTATAGCAATATCTAATTAAATATGGACATCGGTGAGAGTACCCCACAACCATCTGTGGAATTCACACTTTCATGTGAATGAAACTCTTAAAGATGATGGAGTTTCCAAACTGCCTGCCTCCTAGTTTCGTAATGGACAAAAAGCAAGATTGAAATTCAATAGCCACAATCAACTTCTTATGATATCACAATGGCTTCCCACATCCAAACTAGACTGGCTGGGTCTCAGAAGTGCTAACACAGCAGTTATGTGATCGAAGCTCATTTACGGGACTGCACCATTCATTATCCCATGATTCTTCAGATCCATTAGCCTGTCCGAGAACCAGACTCTGAACCGATCTGAAAGTCCTCAAGCAGCCAAAATACTTAACCTGTTCCAGTTTCAAAGTTCACCTGAGAACCAATCTCCTAGATATTTGATTACAAGAAACCTCACAGCCTGCTGTGAACCCTTCATTTTACAAGAGCCTCACATGAGTTTCAAATCATCAAATCCATTCAAGAAACCACTGCAAGTTAAAAAGCAGTGCCTTAAAAGTGCGCGAGAATACATAATCTCTTTGTTTAAAATTATGAAAGCTTGCTGCTGAATTATTTAATTGGATACTCCATACTCCAAGGTAAGAGAAGACACACCTCTTTCCTTATGAAACATACTGATCAGAGGCAATAAAAGTCCACATACATTCAGTCTGTGACAATGCAGTGGCTGAAGACGCCTGTCTGTTCCATTTAAGCAGAATGCTGAGATGTTATTGACATGAGCATAGTTTGTAAGACATCTCTGTTGTCTGTGTCAGATCCTCGTTTTCTTCTGCTGCTAGACCTATGCAGAACATTGAACGATCTTTGGGAACAGGCCACTGAACAATAATGAAATGCACTATGCAGTCTCATCTAATTCTGCAACATACCGCATCTGCTATGGTATTGAGCAGTACAAATCTGGAAGATCCCAAATTCGATCCCAAATTCAATCCCTGATCATCTTGATTTAGCCAATTTCAGCCTGGGTGAGGGGCAGGGTGCAAACACTACAATTTAGCAAAATCGTTGGCAGTAAGCTCAAAAGAATCAGACCAGCTTAATAGCAAAGCACTAATGTTGGGAGTAACTTCCATTTTACATTTGTGCTGGGCATCAAGAAGACCTGTTGAAAGGTTTTCCACATAATGCTGTATGGAGCCTTAATGAATCTAACATGCAATACATTCATATAGTCTGAGTGGCGGGAACGGGGTACGGCATGGTGGCACAGTGGTTAGCACTGCTGCCTCACAGCTCCAGGGTCCTGGGTTCAATTCCAGCCTCAGGTCTTTGTCTGTGTGGAGTTTGCATTTTCTCCCCATGTCTGCTAGGGTTTCCTCCAGGTGTTCTGGTTTCCTCCCACAGTCCAAAGAAGTGCAGGTTAGGTGGATTGGCCATGCTAAATTGCCCCTTAGTGTCCAAAAGGTTAGGTGGGACGGAGGCGTGGGCTTAAGTAGGGTGCTCTTTCCAAGGGCCGGTGCAAACTTGATGGGCCAAATGGCCTCCTTCTGCACTGTAGGGTTCTATGATTCTATGGAACAGTTTTGGAGCACATTGAACACTCAAAAACACCACAGCATCCCATAATTCAGATGCTGGTGCCAGAGACACAGCAGTACTTGGAGCACCTAGGTTGCATCAGTCTACTGTTCCCTCGTGTACATCTTGATACAGTCAACTTCCATTATCCAGATTCAATAATGCATTCTATATTCTAATTACTCTCTGCTCGGAAAAAAAAAGTCTAATGTCTTCCATTATATTTTTAGTACTAATCGAGAATTTATGCTTCCTTGTTCCGAATTACTAGTCAAAGTACTCCTGGTCTCGAACCCTTTCCTAATTTTGATCATCTTAAAAAGCTTCATTAGGCTATGCTGATGCAATAAATCTTGCCATTCCTGATATCAAACTACGAAATCTATGTAACACCTTTTTCCCTAGGTCCAACATCTTTTCTAAAATTCAATTCTGTTCCCAAGTACCAGTGAAGTAGACCAAGCACAGTGGGAGGTGGAGATTTGGACCTTGTGCTGTAGGCACACCAGCAATACTGAGGGAGCAAGAGGTTCCTGCTGCTCCACAAAATGAGCTTTATTTTTGTTTTATTCATCCATGGGATGTGGGTGTCGCTGGCTAGGCCAGCATTTATTGCCCATCCCTAGTTGCCCTTGAGAAGGTCCAGAAATTATTAATGGTCCAGAAAATATATCAATGTGGGCATAGCACCTAGACCCTGCCTTGTCACTGTTTGTCTAAGAGTATGCTGTCAAGGAGCTATAACTTTAAAAGCATGCACACGAAAGTGGTTGCCTCCTTTCTTAAAGATACCTTCACTGTGATTTTGTAGGTGTATATTTCACCATTTAGTTTCATTTATTTAGGTGTGTTTTTTGGACTACGCAGAAGCCAATTGTCTCAGCATTTGTCCTGGGGAAACATCCCTTCTCTGGGTGGATGGGTCAGTTAAAAGGGATTTGTTGTCTCCCCGTTCTCTTTGCATTGTCTGGGATTCCCAGGAGCAGAGCAGAACCTGCCCCTGTAATTTGCGTCAGCCCAAATTACCCATGTAAGTAAAGTGGGGAACAACATTCCCAGCTCACAGCTTGGATTTACTACCAATCATACCTATATACCCAGATGCGGCAAGGCCGCAATGAAATTGACCTTTGCTGAGATCCTGTTCAAATGGATGATCTAAGGAGAATCCTAAATAAGCCAGAGGATTCTAACTATAAATAAAAATGTTGAACATTCACCCACCGTAACTTCAAGTCTTGGAACTTTCTAGATGGTAATATCTACATTGAACTGCATTTGTCTATCCTATCTCGTACCTCCAAAGTATTTCTACATAGTGTTCTCTGTCTTTAATTTTGTACAGACAGATTTTTATGTCATTCTTTCTACATTCATACACAAAACATTTGTCCGCATTAAGACCAAGATAGATTGTATCACAGGACAGCTTCTCAATCCAAGAGGCACCCAATTTCTCCCACTTTCTGGATTCTACCATTCTATACATGTTCTATACATGTTCTGCTTCACATTTAATGCTATGTGCCTTAACTCTACAACAAATCTCTTATTTAAGATTTTCTTTTGGACACTTTCTGAAAGTCCATCAGCATTGTATTTATTACATCCTATTTGTCTGTGCACGTGGCAACTTTGTTCAAAAAATTCCATTACATTAGTCAAGCTTGGTCTTCCTTTTAATAATCTGGGGCGAAATTCTCCGGAAATGGCGCGATATCCGTCGACTGGCGCCCAAAACGGTGCAAATCAGACGGGCATCGCGCCGCCCCAAAGGTGCGGTATGCTCCGCATCTTTGGGGGCCGAGCCCCAACCTTAAGGGGCTAGGCCCGCGCCGGACGAATTTCCGCCCCGCCAGCTGGCAGGAAAGGCCTTTGGTGCCCCGCCAGCTGGCGCGGAAATGACATCTCCGGGCGGCGCATGTGCGGGAGCGTCAGCGGCCGCTGACGGCATTCCCGCGCATGCGCAGTGGAGGGAGTCTCTTCCGCCTCCGCCATGGTGGAGACCGTGGCGGAGGCTGAAGGGAAAGAGTGCCCCCACGGCACAGGCCTGCCCGCGGATCGGTGGGCCCCGATCGCGGGCCAGGCCACCGTGGGGGCACCCCCTGGGGCCAGATCACCCCGCGCGCCCCCCAGGACCCCGGAGCCCGCTCGCGCCGCCTTGTCCCGCCGGTAAGGTAGGTGGTTTAATCTACGCCGGCGGGACAGGCATTTTAGCGGCGGGACTTCGGCCCATCCGGGCCGGAGAATCGAGCGGGTTGGCCCGCCAACCGGCGCGGCGCGATTCCCGCCCCCGCCGAATCTCCAGTGCCGGAGACTTCGGCAACCGGCGGGGGCGGGATTCACGCCAGCCCCCGGCGATTCTCCGACCCGACGGGGGGTCGGAGAATCTCGCCCACGATGTGGAGATGCCGGCATTGGACTGGGGTGAGCACAGTAAGAAGTCTTACAACACCAGGTTAAAGTCCAACAGGTTTGTTTCGAATCACCAGCTTTCGGAGCCCTGCTCCTTCCTCAGGTTGGACTTTAACCTGGTTTATAAGACTTTTAAAAATCTGTGTTGTCTTTCCTTGATTTCATTCCTCTGGAAGTGTTCAATGATGTTACGCTTATTTATAATCATGTTAACTATATTACTATGTTAAAATAATGATGCAAGTCAACAAGGTAGATGTATAGCTATCTGTGGATGGGAAAATGGAACAGAGTATATGATGATAAACTGCAAAAAGCTACTTTCAATTGAATGTATAATTTCTTTGCAATGGTTAATGTGTGGAATTGACTGCCATCTAGTGCACTATGGTGTCACAAAGCTATCGGGTAAATTATTGACCCGTTTACTTACAATTAACTGAAAGACAGAACCAAAAGTATGGGTAAGATGTTATGCATTATTAATGGTAATTTTTCAATACTTACAGCAATGTGACTTATTCAAGAATCCATGATTCTCTCAGCTTCTTCTGTAAGGCCCATATGATAAGTTTATACACGTATGATAAGATTATACAATTTTACAAATCCCACGACATTTATTGAAACAATTAATACAGCTGAAAACTAACATGCAGTCTTGGGACATTTTCCCATTTGATCTCCTGTTGTACAGGACCAAACTTTATGATGGGTGCCTTCACAGTCAGGATCTTATTGGTTTTGTATTACAGCAGACCATACAATGAACGCCTGGAACATTACTGTTTCATCTCTGTGGTTTTCATACATCCTGATCAGGGTCTCTACACCTATGGCAACAAAAGGAAATAATAGAGCACCAGAATAATTGTATATACAGTACTCCTGTCTGCTACCTGTTATCTTAGAATTTACAGTGCAGAAGGAGGCCATTCGGCCCATCGAGTCTGCACCAGCTCTTGGAAAGAGCATCCTACCCTACCCAAGCCCACACCTCCACCCTATCCCCATAACCCAGTAACCCCACCCAACACTAAGGGCAATTTTGGACACTAAGGGCAATTTAGCATGGCCAATCCACCTAACCTGCACATCTTTGGACTGTGGGAGGAAACCGGAGCACCAGGAGGAAACCCACGTACACATGGTGAGAACGTGCAGACTCAGCACAGACAGTGACACAAGCCGGGAATCGAACCTGGAACCATGGAGCTGTGAAACAATTGTGCTAACCACTGTGCTGCCATGCTGCCCATGCTGTTCTTAACTTCTTACCAGTTAGCAATGACAGGATATAATATTTCACTTTGTTGCCTTCAAAAAGAATTAAATAATGATAATTGTGTATAAATGTGTTAGACCTTTGAAATATAAAAGCAGTCTGCTGTCATGCTGGGTGCTTTCTCTTTAATACATTAAAATAAACAATTAATGAATTTCCTAATTCATAACAAGGATTTTAAAATTAATTTTAAGTCTAATTGGTTCATTGCCTAATACTAACATTTTTAAGTATTTTTCACATTTTTAAACTAATGTAGTCTTAATAAGTAATTACCTCATTTTACCCTGAAAATTCTGAGTTTTGCAATAGTGTCTTGGCTTCCACCATCAAATATCATAAAATTTAACTATGAATCCTTTGGTTCTTTGTTGCAGTATAATTGCCATATCCAATGTATCAAAATAAAGCTATCAAATTTGAATCAGTAAGTTTCTTCTTTTAATTTTTAATGCACACTTGGGATGTGAACTTTGCTGACAAATCCAGTTGGCTGGATTCTCCACTGCACGATGCCGATAGCGAGTTTCCTGATCTGGCAGAGAATGGAGTGTTGGCCAAAAAATGGGATCGGCACCTGGCGCCAATCCTGTTGCGATACTCCAGTCCCCCGCCAGCAGCAAGCTACACGTCTGTGCCGGCGGAAGCCCAATTCTCCAACCCCTCGTGGTGCTCCAGCCCTCTCAGCTGGGAATCATGCGGGCGGAATTAGTGCAAATATTTACAAGCAGGATCCAGGCACCATGCCTATTGAGGGAGAGCAAGGAGGTAAGCAAACGTTTTGGACTTGCTGGATGGGTGTATATCTTGGCCTCAGGGAGTAGCGGAAAAGGACTGGGTGGCAGGTCCGTGGATGTATGGTGTCCCCCTCAGAATCGGGGTGCCTTGGCTGAGACCCCCATTGCTGAATAAATACATATAAACTCACCCCCTAGCTGCAACTTACAGGCTCCTGGCTGCTGAGACTGCTGACTCCCACAGTATCTTGCAAATGTTCTGTGGGCTTTTGGTCATGTGGACTCCCACCCAGCCCACCATCTGGAGAGCCTCAAATCCCAGCAGTACCATCAAGGGATGGGTGTGGCCATGCTCAATCGCTGGCCCACCCAGTGACGTTCTCTGGATCTCTCCCCTCCCCCCTCTGAGGGTCATACCAGTATCGCCATAGGGTGTTGGGTCTGGGTTGGCAGTATCAGAGGGTCTTGTCCATGGGACAGAGGTGGATGATGACGACTTGCTGTGAGATGAGCTCTGCTGCTCCTCATTGTCTGACAAAGTCTGACTCCTGTCTTTCTGTCTTTAAGATAACATTCCACTATCCGCCTGGATGATCCCTGCATGATCCATAGCCATTTCCTCTCACGGGCCCATATATGTTTGGGTGGGGAGGAGCAGTTTGCCACGTCTTGGTGTGGGAGTAACAAAGTGTTTATGTGTCTGTACCCGGCAAACGTTTGGGTGCCAAGGGTGACGATGTGTCATCTTTTTCTGCCCGCTCCCCATGTCCCTCTGTGACTGGTTGAGATCAGGCAGCCTTTGGCCAATGCTCTCAATGCCCTCAACCATGACCCTTTGTGAATGGGCCAAGCTCTGAAGTGTCGCAGCAATGTCCATCTGCGCCCGGGACAGGTCAGCCTGTGACTGGGCTCTCCTGTCCTGCACATCAGCCATGGACAGCAGTGTTTCCAAGCCTTGGACGTCCTGACACATGGCCCTGACGTCTTGCCCCAGGCCTTCTAGCACGGACACCCCCTTTTCAGTGTTGGCCTGGGTGTCACGCATTGTCTTCACCATATCCTGTGCCTGAAGGCAGCTGGACACCTCCAGCTGGAGTTGTAGGTGCTGGAAAGTTGCTGACACCCCCTCTTGTAGATTCTGGCTCTGCTTCTGCAACAGTGATGGGAGCAACTTTTCCAGAAGCGCAACATCTGTCTGGGCAACAGCTGGACCCTGGGATCGGGCTCTCCAACCGGCCACTCCCTCAGGAGCCCCTGCCTCCACTTGATGTGCTGCAGCATATGTGTGGTGCTTACCATTGGGTGACCCAGGAGCCCAGTGATAGTCTCTGCGATGGTGGATGATGTGATAGCAGTGCCGAGACGCCGGTGTCTTCCCCAGAGTCGTGCTCCAGGGTCTGGATCGGGGGGTAACAACCCTGGGCGGCCCGGCTTTGTCTGCTGGGCGTCTGGCAAGTCAAAAGACATGGGGTGAGATCTTGGGAAGGACTGGTCAGTGGGAGAGGGTGACTGACTGGCTATAGGGACATCTGTGTTGCATTGGACTCTCACTTCTTTGGCTCCGGCTGACCCCCATGTCTCTCCCCGACCTCCCCCGCAGGTTTTCTCTGAGGCGGTGTGGACCTAAGATCTGTGGTGCGTTTTCTCCTCTTCTGGCACTCCTGCCGATTATGGGACACGTTATCCTTGGGGAGACAGAAAGGACAGAGTGAGATGCTGGGGCGTGACTTTAATGGGGGTTTTGTGCTGGTGGCATGCGTGTGCATGGTTCCTGACCAAAGAGGACAATACACGTGTTGGGATTTTGTGGAGGGTGGGTTGTAAGGGAGATGCAGGCAGGTGGGGTGTTGTTGGCCTCTCAGGGATTGGGGGAAGATGTGAGGAGTAAAGGACGGGAGTGATGCAAGGGTCATGTGTCAGGTGGTTATTCACCCAAGCTGCTCTAAGGAGGTTGTTGATCGTTTCATGGCATTGCATGCCAGTCCTCCCGGTGAGACTGGCAGCACTGCCAGCCCCTGGCACCTATTCCTAGGCATTGCTGAGAATAGTGGGCTTGAATTTCCACCCCACGCTGGGGAAGAGGGTGTCCCTCCTCTCAATGGCGTCCAGCATTCAGTCGATCTCCAACTGCAGGAACCTTGGAGCAGGACTTTTAGCAGCCATCAACCTGGCTGGAATGACAGTCTGTGGTGAGTGGAGAGATTAAAAGCTGCTCCAGCTTGTCAGGCTATTAACGCGATTCCCAAACCCAGTGAATCAGACGCCAGTGGGGCCTGGAATTGGTCGGGCAGCAGGTGAGCTGTGTGCTGGCCCATTTGCATTACCTGAATTTCTCCTGGCCGGTGCTCCTAGTGGGAGCGGCAGTTCCTGCGATTCTGCGGCAGCAGTTAGTCTCCAGAACGGAGACCCCAGCCCAGTATTTATTGCCCACCCTGAATTGCCCTGAGAAGATAGCCTGTGCAGTATGTGGCTACGTAGCAATTTATTGCAACAGCGTGCTAGACCACCTGAAATGGCAGTGAAGATTCAATCACACTCGTACATGATTTTGTTTCACTGAATGCAAGTTCCAAAACTACTATTGAACTCACATTCTCTGGATTGTTGGACGAATTACTGGTCCAGTAACGTGACCACAAAGCCACCATGCACAATGTGTTAGAAATGGTGGCGTAATGTAGGGGAAAGACGTACGCGAGGTGGCTCCAGCTAGAGCAGTCATTTTCAAAGGTGGGGTCACGACCCGGGGGTGGGTCGCGGAGCCATCCATCGCAGTATTCCCAATCACGGAAATTAAAGCCGCAGCAGCCAGCTTTTAAAAATGCTGGCTGTGAGCGACTTTAAAAATGATGTCCGCAACCGGCTTTAACAATGCAGATGCACTGCGCATGTGTGGCTGCTCATCAATGCGCAGGCCCAGAGCCCAGCGAGAAGCACTGCTCCCTCCTGATGTCAGCGCCATGACCCAGAAGAAGTTTTATTTTTTAATCCAATCAGTCATCCTGCCTGAAGCGAGGCAGAGAGCAGGTCACGCGCCTCGAACGCTGACCTCACGTGCTCTGGGCGCGATTGCGATTCCTCCATCTTGTCAGCAACAAACAAGCAACAGGAATGAAAAATTTAAAACGGATCATTTTGTAATAAAAGAGGGCCAGAGACACGAACAGGCCAGGGTCTCAAAATTAAACCCGCTGGTGGAGAGAGTAGCTCAGGAGAATTCACAACAGGACAAAGCAGTGCTGGTGTGAGCTGTTCAGGAGAGTCCACTACAGGACAAAGCAGTGCTGGTGTGAGCTGTTCAGGAGAGTCCACAACAGGACAAAGCAGTGCTAGTGTGAGCTGTTCAGGAGAATTCACAACAGGACAAAGCAGTGCTGGTGTGAGCTGTTCAGGAGAGTCCACAACAGGACAAAGCAGTGCTAGTGTGAGCTGTTCAGGAGAATTCACAACAGGAGAAAGCAGTGCTGGTGTGAGCTGTTCAGGAGAATTCACAACAGGACAAAGCAGTGCTGGTGTGAGCTGTTCAGGAGAATTCACAACAAGACAAAGCAGTGCTGGTGTGAGCTGTTCAGGAGAATTCACAACAGGACAAAGCAGTGCTAGTGAGCGCTGTTCAGGAGAGTCCACAACAGGACAAAGCAGTGCTAGTGTGAGCTGTTCAGGAGAATTCACAACAGGACAAAGCAGTGCTAGTGTGAGCTGTTCAGGAGAATTCACAACAGGACAAAGCAGTGCTGGTGTGAGCTGTTCAGGAGAGTCCACAACAGGACAAAGCAGTGCTAGTGTGAGCTGTTCAGGAGAATTCACAACAGGAGAAAGCAGTGCTGGTGTGAGCTGTTCAGGAGAATTCACAACAGGACAAAGCAGTGCTGGTGTGAGCTGTTCAGGAGAATTCACAACAAGACAAAGCAGTGCTGGTGTGAGCTGTTCAGGAGAATTCACAACAGGACAAAGCAGTGCTAGTGAGCGCTGTTCAGGAGAGTCCACAACAGGACAAAGCAGTGCTAGTGTGAGCTGTTCAGGAGAATTCACAACAGGACAAAGCAGTGCTAGTGTGAGCTGTTCAGGAGAATTCACAACAGGACAAAGCAGTGCTGGTGTGAGCTGTTCAGGAGAGTCCACAACAGGACAAAGCAGTGCTAGTGTGAGCTGTTCAGGAGAATTCACAACAGGACAAAGCAGTGCTGGTGTGAGCAGTTCAGGAGAATTCACAACAGGACAAAGCAGTGCTAGTGTGAGCTGTTCAGGAGAGTCCACAACAGGACAAAGCAGTGCTAGTGTGAGCTGTTCAGGAGAATTCACAACAGGACAAAGCAGTGCTGGTGTGAGCAGTTCAGGAGAATTCACAACAGGACAAAGCAGTGCTGGTGTGAGCTGTTCAGGAGAATTCACAACAGGAGAAAGCAGTGCTGGTGTGAGCTGTTCAGGAGAATTCACAACAGGACAAAGCAGTGCTAGTGTGAGCTGGTCAGGAGAATTCACAACAAGACAAAGCAGTGCTGGTGTGAGCTGTTCAGGAGAATTCACAACAGGACAAAGCAGTGGTAGTGAGCGCTGTTCAGGAGAATTCACAACAGGACAAAGCAGTGCTGGTGTGAGCTGTTCAGGAGAATTCACAACAAGACAAAGCAGTGCTGGTGTGAGCTGTTCAGGAGAATTCACAACAGGACAAAGCAGTGCTAGTGAGCGCTGTTCAGGAGAATTCACAACAGGACAAAGCAGTGCTGGTGTGAGCAGTTCAGGAGAATTCACAACAGGACAAAGCAGTGCTAGTGTGAGCTGTTCAGGAGAGTCCACAACAGGACAAAGCAGTGCTAGTGTGAGCTGTTCAGGAGAATTCACAACAGGACAAAGCAGAGCTGGTGTGAGCTTTTCAGGAGAATTCACAACAGGACAAAGCAGTGCTGGTGTGAGCTGTTCAGGAGAATTCACAACATGACAAAGCAGTGCTGGTGTGAGCTGTTCAGGAGAATCCACAACAGGACAAAGCAGTGCTAGTGTGAGCTGTTCAGGAGAATTCACAACAGGACAAAGCAGTGCTAGTGTGAGCTGTTCAGGAGGGTCAACAACAGGACAAAGCAGTGTTGGTGTGAGCTGTTCAGGCGAGTCCACAACAGGACAAAGCAGTGATAGTGTGAGCTGTTCAGGAGAATTCACAACAGGACAAAGCAGTGCTGGTGTGAGCTGTTCAGGAGAATTCACAACATGACAAAGCAGTGCTAGTGTGAGCTGTTCAGGAGAGTCCACAACAGGACAAAGCAGTGCTAGTGTGAGCTGTTCAGGAGAGTCCACAACAGGACAAAGCAGTGCTAGTGTGAGTTGTTCAGGAGAGTCCACAACAGGACAAAGCAGTGCTAGTGTGAGCTGTTCAGGAGAATTCACAACAGGACAAAGCAGTGCTAGTGTGAGCTCTTCAGGAGAATACACAACAGGACAAAGAAGTGCTAGTGTGAGCTGTTCAGGAGAATTCACAACAGGACAAAGCAGTGCTAGTGTGAGCTATTCAGGAGAGTCCACAACAGGACAAAGCAGTGCTAGTGTGAGCTGTTCAGGAGGGTCCACAACAGGACAAAGCGGTGCTAGTGTGAGCTATTCAGGAGAGTCCACAACAGGACAAAGCAGTGCTAGTGTGAGCTGTTCAGGAGAGTCCACAACAGGACAAAGCAGTGCTAGTGTGAGTTGTTCAGGAGAGTCCACAACAGGACAAAGCAGTGCTAGTGTGAGTTGTTCAGGAGAGTCCACAACAGGACAAAGCAGTGCCGGTGTGAGTTGTTCAGGAGAATCCTCAACAGGACAAACCAGTGCTAGTGTGAGCTGTTCAGGAGAATTCACAACAGGACAAAGCAGTGCTAGTGTGAGCTCTTCAGGAGAATACACAACAGGACAAAGAAGTGCTAGTGTGAGCTGTTCAGGAGAATTCACAACAGGACAAAGCAGTGCTAGTGTGAGCTATTCAGGAGAGTCCACAACAGGACAAAGCAGTGCTAGTGTGAGCTGTTCAGGAGAGTCCACAACAGGACAAAGCAGTGCTGGTGTGAGCTGTTCAGGAGAGTCCACAACAGGACAAAGCAGTGCTAGTGTGAGCTGTTCAGGAGAATTCACAACAGGACAAAGCAGTGCTAGTGTGAGCTGTTCAGGAGAGTCCACAACGGGACAAAGCAGTGCTAGTGTGAGCTGTTCAGGAGAATTCACAACAGGACAAAGCAGTGCTAGTGTGAGCTGTTCAGGAGAATTCACAACAGGACAAAGCAGTGCTAGTGTGAACTGTTCAGGAGAGTCCACAACAGGACAAAGCAGTGCTAGTGTGAGCTGTTCAGGAGAATTCACAACAGGACAACGCAGTGCTGGTGTGAACTGTTCAGGAGAGTCCACAACAGGACAAAGCAGTGCTAGTGTGAGCTGTTCAGGAGGGTCCACAACAGGACAAAGCAGTGCTGGTGTGAACTGTTCAGGAGAGTCCACAACAGGACAAAGCAGTGCTAGTGTGAGCTGTTCACGAGAGTCCTCAACAGGACAAAGCAGTGGTGGTGTGAGCTGTTCAGGAGAATTCACAACAGGACAAAGCAGTGCTGGTGTGAGCTGTTCAGGAGAATTCACAACAGGACAAAGCAGTGCCGGTGTGAGCTGTTCAGGAGAATTCACAACAGGACAAAGCAGTGCTGGTGTGAGCTGTTCAGGAGAATTCACAACAGGACAAAGCTGTGCTAGTGTGATCTGTTCAGGAGAATTCACAACAGGACAAAGCAGCGCTAGTGTGAGCTGTTCAGGAGAATTCACAACAGGACAAAGCAGAGCTGGTGTGAGCTGTTCAGGAGAATTCACAACAGGACAAAGCAGTGCTAGTGTGAGCTGTTCAGGAGAATTCACAACAGGACAAAGCAGTGCTAGTGTGAGCTGTTCAGGAGGGTCCACAACAGGACAAAGCAGTGCTGGTGTGAACTGTTCAGGAGAGTCCACAACAGGACAAAGCAGTGCTAGTGTGAGCTGTTCACGAGAGTCCACAACAGGACAAAGCAGTGTTGGTGTGAGCTGTTCAGGAGAATCCACAACAGGACAAAGCAGTGCCGGTGTGAGCTGTTCAGGAGAATTCACAACAGGACAAAGCAGTGCTGGTGTGAGCTGTTCAGGAGAATTCACAACAGGACAAAGCAGTGCTAGTGTGAGCTGTTCAGGAGAATTCATAACAGGACAAAGCAGCGCTAGTGTGAGCTGTTCAGGAGAATTCACAACAGGACAAAGCAGAGCTGGTGTGAGCTGTTCAGGAGAATTAACAACAGGACAAAGCAGTGCTAGTGTGAGCTATTCAGGAGAATTCACAACAGGACAAAGCAGTGTTAGTGTAAGCTGTTCAGGAGAATTCACAACAGGACAAAGCAGTGCTAGTGTGAGCTGTTCAGGAGAATTCACAGCAGGACAAAGCAGTGCTAGTGTGAGCTGTTCAGGAGAATTCACAACAGGACAAAGCCGAGCTGGTGTGAGCTGTTCAGGAGAATTCACAACAGGACAAAGCAGTGCTAGTGTGAGCTATTCAGGAGAATTCACAACAGGACAAAGCAGTGTTAGTGTAAGCTGTTCAGGAGAATTCACAACAGGACAAAGCAGTGCTAGTGTGAGCTGTTCAGGAGGGTCCACAACAGGACAAAGCAGTGCTGGTGTGAGCTGTTCAGGAGAGTCCACAACAGGACAAAGCAGTGCTAGTGTGAGCTGTTCAGGAGAATTCACAACAGGACAAAGCAGTGCTGGTGTGAGCTTTTCAGGAGAATTCACAACAGGACAAAGCAGTGCTGGTGTGAGCTGTTCAGGAGAATTCACAACATGACAAAGCAGTGCTGGTGTGAGCTGTTCAGGAGAGTCCACAACAGGACAAAGCAGTGCTGGTGTGAGCTGTTCAGGAGAATCCACAACAGGACAAAGCAGTGCTGGTGTGAGCTGTTCAGGAGAGTCCACAACAGGACAAAGCAGTGCTAGTGTGAGCAGTTCAGGAGAGTCCACAACAGGACAAAGCAGTGCTAGTGTGAGCTGTTCAGGAGAGTCCACAACAAGACAAAGCAGTGCTAGTGTGAGCTGTTCAGGAGAATCCACAACAGGACAAAGCAGTGCTGGTGTGAGCTGTTCAGGAGAGTCCACAACAGGACAAAGCAGTGCTAGTGTGAGCTGTTCAGGAGAATTCACAACAGGACAAAGCAGTGCTAGTGTGAGCTGTTCAGGAGAGTCCACAACGGGACAAAGCAGTGCTAGTGTGAGTTGTTCAGGAGAGTCCACAACAGGACAAAGCAGTGGTAGTGTGAGCTGTTCAGGAGAATCCTCAACAGGACAAAGCAGTGCTAGTGTGAGCTGTTCAGGAGAATTCACAACAGGACAAAGCAGTGCTAGTGTGAGCTCTTCAGGAGAATACACAACAGGACAAAGAAGTGCTTGTGTGAGCTGTTCAGGAGAATTCACAACAGGACAAAGCAGTGCTAGTGTGAGCTATTCAGGAGAGTCCACAACAGGACAAAGCAGTGCTAGTGTGAGCTGTTCAGGAGGGTCCACAACAGGACAAAGCGGTGCTAGTGTGAGCTATTCAGGAGAGTCCACAACAGGACAAAGCAGTGCTAGTGTGAGCTGTTCAGGAGAGTCCACAACAGGACAAAGCAGTGCTAGTGTGAGTTGTTCAGGAGAGTCCACAACAGGACAAAGCAGTGCTGGTGTGAGCTGTTCAGGAGAATCCACAACATGACAAAGCAGTGCTAGTGTGAGTTGTTCAGGAGAGTCCACAACAGGACAAAGCAGTGCCGGTGTGAGCTGTTCAGGAGAATTCACAACAGGACAAAGCAGTGCTAGTGTGAGTTGTTCAGGAGAATCCTCAACAGGACAAACCAGTGCTAGTGTGAGCTGTTCAGGAGAATTCACAACAGGACAAAGCAGTGCTAGTGTGAGCTCTTCAGGAGAATACACAACAGGACAAAGAAGTGCTAGTGTGAGCTGTTCAGGAGAATTCACAACAGGACAAAGCAGTGCTAGTGTGAGCTATTCAGGAGAGTCCACAACAGGACAAAGCAGTGCTAGTGTGAGCTGTTCAGGAGAGTCCACAACAGGACAAAGCAGTGCTGGTGTGAGCTGTTCAGGAGAGTCCACAACAGGACAAAGCAGTGCTAGTGTGAGCTGTTCAGGAGAATTCACAACAGGACAAAGCAGTGCTAGTGTGAGCTGTTCAGGAGAGTCCACAACGGGACAAAGCAGTGCTAGTGTGAGCTGTTCAGGAGAATTCACAACAGGACAAAGCAGTGCTAGTGTGAGCTGTTCAGGAGAATTCACAACAGGACAAAGCAGTGCTAGTGTGAACTGTTCAGGAGAGTCCACAACAGGACAAAGCAGTGCTAGTGTGAGCTGTTCAGGAGAATTCACAACAGGACAACGCAGTGCTGGTGTGAACTGTTCAGGAGAGTCCACAACAGGACAAAGCAGTGCTAGTGTGAGCTGTTCAGGAGGGTCCACAACAGGACAAAGCAGTGCTGGTGTGAACTGTTCAGGAGAGTCCACAACAGGACAAAGCAGTGCTAGTGTGAGCTGTTCACGAGAGTCCTCAACAGGACAAAGCAGTGGTGGTGTGAGCTGTTCAGGAGAATTCACAACAGGACAAAGCAGTGCTGGTGTGAGCTGTTCAGGAGAATTCACAACAGGACAAAGCAGTGCCGGTGTGAGCTGTTCAGGAGAATTCACAACAGGACAAAGCAGTGCTGGTGTGAGCTGTTCAGGAGAATTCACAACAGGACAAAGCAGTGCTAGTGTGATCTGTTCAGGAGAATTCACAACAGGACAAAGCAGCGCTAGTGTGAGCTGTTCAGGAGAATTCACAACAGGACAAAGCAGAGCTGGTGTGAGCTGTTCAGGAGAATTCACAACAGGACAAAGCAGTGCTAGTGTGAGCTGTTCAGGAGAATTCACAACAGGACAAAGCAGTGCTAGTGTGAGCTGTTCAGGAGGGTCCACAACAGGACAAAGCAGTGCTGGTGTGAGCTGTTCACGAGAGTCCACAACAGGACAAAGCAGTGCTAGTGTGAGCTGTTCACGAGAGTCCACAACAGGACAAAGCAGTGTTGGTGTGAGCTGTTCAGGAGAATCCACAACAGGACAAAGCAGTGCCGGTGTGAGCTGTTCAGGAGAATTCACAACAGGACAAAGCAGTGCTGGTGTGAGCTGTTCAGGAGAATTCACAACAGGACAAAGCAGTGCTAGTGTGAGCTGTTCAGGAGAATTCATAACAGGACAAAGCAGCGCTAGTGTGAGCTGTTCAGGAGAATTCACAACAGGACAAAGCAGAGCTGGTGTGAGCTGTTCAGGAGAATTCACAACAGGACAAAGCAGTGCTAGTGTGAGCTGTTCAGGAGAATTCACAGCAGGACAAAGCAGTGCTAGTGTGAGCTGTTCAGGAGAATTCACAACAGGACAAAGCCGAGCTGGTGTGAGCTGTTCAGGAGAATTCACAACAGGACAAAGCAGTGCTAGTGTGAGCTATTCAGGAGAATTCACAACAGGACAAAGCAGTGTTAGTGTAAGCTGTTCAGGAGAATTCACAACAGGACAAAGCAGTGCTAGTGTGAGCTGTTCAGGAGGGTCCACAACAGGACAAAGCAGTGCTGGTGTGAGCTGTTCAGGAGAGTCCACAACAGGACAAAGCAGTGCTAGTGTGAGCTGTTCAGGAGAATTCACAACAGGACAAAGCAGAGCTGGTGTGAGCTTTTCAGGAGAATTCACAACAGGACAAAGCAGTGCTGGTGTGAGCTGTTCAGGAGAATTCACAACATGACAAAGCAGTGCTGGTGTGAGCTGTTCAGGAGAATCCACAACAGGACAAAGCAGTGCTAGTGTGAGCTGTTCAGGAGAATTCACAACAGGACAAAGCAGAGCTGGTGTGAGCTGTTCAGGAGAGTCCACAACAGGACAAAGCAGTGCTAGTGTGAGCTGTTCAGGAGAATTCACAACAGGACAAAGCAGTGCTAGTGTGAGCTGTTCAGGAGAATCCACAACAGGACAAAGCAGTGCTAGTGTGAGCTGTTCAGGAGGGTCAACAACAGGACAAAGCAGTGTTGGTGTGAGCTGTTCAGGCGAGTCCACAACAGGACAAAGCAGTGCTAGTGTGAGCTGTTCAGGAGAGTCCACAACAGGACAAAGCAGTGCTAGTGTGAGTTGTTCAGGAGAGTCCACAACAGGACAAAGCAGTGCTAGTGTGAGCTGTTCAGGAGAATCCTCAACAGGACAAAGCAGTGCTAGTGTGAGCTGTTCAGGAGAATTCACAACAGGACAAAGCAGTGCTAGTGTGAGCTCTTCAGGAGAATACACAACAGGACAAAGAAGTGCTAGTGTGAGCTGTTCAGGAGAATTCACAACAGGACAAAGCAGTGCTAGTGTGAGCTATTCAGGAGAGTCCACAACAGGACAAAGCAGTGCTAGTGTGAGCTGTTCATGAGGGTCCACAACAGGACAAAGCAGTGTTGGTGTGAGCTGTTCAGGCGAGTCCACAACAGGACAAAGCAGTGCTAGTGTGAGCAGTTCAGGAGAGTCCACAACAGGACAAAGCAGTGCTAGTGTGAGCTGTTCAGGAGAGTCCACAACAAGACAAAGCAGTGCTAGTGTGAGCTGTTCAGGAGAATCCACAACAGGACAAAGCAGTGCTGGTGTGAGCTGTTCAGGAGAGTCCACAACAGGACAAAGCAGTGCTAGTGTGAGCTGTTCAGGAGAATTCACAACAGGACAAAGCAGTGCTAGTGTGAGCTGTTCAGGAGAGTCCACAACGGGACAAAGCAGTGCTAGTGTGAGCTGTTCAGGAGAATTCACAACAGGACAAAGCAGTGCTAGTGTGAGCTGTTCAGGAGAATTCACAACAGGACAAAGCAGTGCTAGTGTGAACTGTTCAGGAGAGTCCACAACAGGACAAAGCAGTGCTAGTGTGAGCTGTTCAGGAGGGTCCACAACAGGACAAAGCAGTGCTGGTGTGAACTGTTCAGGAGAGTCCACAACAGGACAAAGCAGTGCTAGTGTGAGCTGTTCACGAGAGTCCTCAACAGGACAAAGCAGTGCTGGTGTGAGCTGTTCAGGAGAATCCACAACAGGACAAAGCAGTGCCGGTGTGAGCTGTTCAGGAGAATTCACAACAGGACAAAGCAGTGCTGGTGTGAGCTGTTCAGGAGAATTCACAACAGGACAAAGCAGCGCTAGTGTGAGCTGTTCAGGAGAATTCACAACAGGACAAAGCAGAGCTGGTGTGAGCTGTTCAGGAGAATTCACAACAGGACAAAGCAGTGCTAGTGTGAGCTGTTCAGGAGAATTCACAACAGGACAAAGCAGTGCTAGTGTGAGCTGTTCAGGAGGGTCCACAACAGGACAAAGCAGTGCTGGTGTGAACTGTTCAGGAGAGTCCACAACAGGACAAAGCAGTGCTGGTGTGAGCTGTTCACGAGAGTCCACAACAGGACAAAGCAGTGTTGGTGTGAGCTGTTCAGGAGAATCCACAACAGGACAAAGCAGTGCCGGTGTGAGCTGTTCAGGAGAATTCACAACAGGACAAAGCAGTGCTGGTGTGAGCTGTTCAGGAGAATTCACAACAGGACAAAGCAGTGCTAGTGTGATCTGTTCAGGAGAATTCATAACAGGACAAAGCAGCGCTAGTGTGAGCTGTTCAGGAGAATTCACAACAGGACAAAGCAGAGCTGGTGTGAGCTGTTCAGGAGAATTCACAACAGGACAAAGCAGTGCTAGTGTGAGCTGTTCAGGAGAATTCACAGCAGGACAAAGCAGTGCTAGTGTGAGCTGTTCAGGAGAATTCACAACAGGACAAAGCCGAGCTGGTGTGAGCTGTTCAGGAGAATTCACAACAGGACAAAGCAGTGCTAGTGTGAGCTATTCAGGAGAATTCACAACAGGACAAAGCAGTGTTAGTGTAAGCTGTTCAGGAGAATTCACAACAGAACAAAGCAGTGCTAGTGTGAGCTGTTTAGGAGGGTCCACAACAGGACAAAGCAGAGCTAGTGTGAGCTCTTCAGGAGAGTCCACAACAGGACAAAGCAGTGCTAGTGTGAGCTGTTCAGGAGAGTCCACAACAGGACAAAGCAGTGCCGGTGTGAGCTGTTCAGGAGAGTCCACAACAGGACAAAGCAGTGCTAGTGTGAGCTGTTCAGGAGAGTCCACAACAGGACAAAGCAGTGCTAGTGTGAGCTGTTCAGGAGAGTCCACAACAGGACAAAGCAGTGCTAGTGTGAGCTGTTCAGGAGAGTCCACAACAGGACAAAGCAGTGCTAGTGTGAGCTGTTCAGGAGAATTCACAACTGGACAAAGCAGTGCTAGTGTGAGCTGTTCAGGAGAGTCCACAACAGGACAAAGCAGTGCTAGTGTGAGCTCTTCAGGAGAATACACAACAGGACAAAGCAGTGCTAGTGTGAGCTGTTCAGGAGAATTCACAACAGGACAAAGCAGTGCTAGTGTGAGCTGTTCAGGAGAGTCCACTACAGGACAAAGCAGTGCTGGTGTGAGCTGTTCAGGAGAGTCCACAACAGGACAAAGCAGTGCTAGTGTGAGCTGTTCAGGAGAATTCACAACAGGACAAAGCAGTGCTAGTGTGAGCTGTTCAGGAGAGTCCACAACAGGACAAAGCAGTGCTAGTGTGAGCTGTTCAGGAGAATTCACAACAGGACAAAGCAGTGCTAGTGTGAGCTGTTCAGGAGAATTCACAACAGGACAAAGCAGTGCTAGTGTGAGCTGTTCAGGAGAGTCCACAACAGGACAAAGCAGTGCTAGTGTGAGCTGTTCAGGAGAGTCCACAACAGGACAAAGCAGTGCTAGTGTGAGCTGTTCAGGAGAATCCACAACAGGACAAAGCAGTGCTGGTGTGAGCTGTTCAGGAGAGTCCACAACAGGACAAAGCAGTGCTGGTGTGAGCTGTTCAGGAGAATTCACAACAGGACAAAGCAGTGCTAGTGTGAGCTGTTCAGGAGAATTCACAACAGGACAAAGCAGTGCTGGTGTGAGCTGTTCAGGAGAATTCACAACAGGACAAAGCAGTGTTAGTGTGAGCTGTTCAGGAAGGTCCACAACAGGACAAAGCAGTGCTAGTGTGAGCTGTTCAGGAGAATCCACAACAGGACAAAGCAGTGCTAGTGTGAGCTGTTCAGGAGAATTCACAACAGGACAAAGCAGTGTTAGTGTGAGCTGTTCAGGAAGGTCCACAACAGGACAAAGCAGTGCTGGTGTGAGCTGTTCAGGAGAATCCACAACAGGACAAAGCAGTGCTGGTGTGAGCTGTTCAGGAGAATTCACAACAGGACAAAGCAGTGCTAGTGTGAGCTGTTCAGGAGAATTCACAACAGGACAAAGCAGTGCTAGTGTGAGCTGTTCAGGAGAATTCACAACAGGACAAAGCAGTGCTGGTGTGAGCTTTTCAGGAGAATTCACAGCAGGACAAAGCAGTGCTAGTGTGATCTGTTCAGGAGGGTCAACAACAGGACAAAGCAGTGTTAGTGTGAGCTGTTCAGGAGGGTCCACAACAGGACAAAGCAGTGCTAGTGTGAGCTGTTCAGGAGAGTCCACAACAGGACAAAGCAGTGTTAGTGTGAGCTGTTCAGGAGAATTCACAACAGGACAAAGCAGTGCTAGTGTGAGCTGTTCAGGAGAGTCCACAACAGGACAAAGCAGTGTTAGTGTGAGCTGTTCAGGAGGGTCCACAACAGGACAAAGCAGTGCTAGTGTGAGCTGTTCAGGAGAGTCCACAACAGGACAAAGCAGTGTTGGTGTGAGCTGTTCAGGAGAATTCACAACAGGACAAAGCAGTGCTAGTGTGAGCTGTTCAGGAGAATTCACAACAGGACAAAGCAGTGCTAGTGTGAGCTGTTCAGGAGAGTCCACAACAGGACAAAGCAGTGTTGGTGTGAGCTGTTCAGGAGAGTCCACAACAGGACAAAGCAGTGCTGGTGTGAGCTGTTCAGGAGAGTCCACAACAGGACAAAGCAGTGTTGGTGTGAGCTGTTCAGGCGAGTCCACAACAGGACAAAGCAGTGCTAGTGTGAGCTGTTCAGGAGAGTCCACAACAAGACAAAGCAGTGATGGTGTGAGCTGTTCAGGAGAGTCCACAACAGGACAAAGCAGTGATGGTGTGAGCTGTTCAGGCGAGTCCACAACAGGACAAAGCAGTGCTAGTGTGAGCTGTTCAGGAGAGTCCACAACAGGACAAAGCAGTGATGGTGTGAGCTGTTCAGGCGAGTCCACAACAGGACAAAGCAGTGCTAGTGTGAGCTGTTCAGGAGAGTCCACAACAGGACAAAGCAGTGCTAGTGTGAGCTGTTCAGGAGAGTCCACAACAAGACAAAGCAGTGATGGTGTGAGCTGTTCAGGCGAGTCCACACCAGTACAAAGCAGTGCTAGTGTGAGCTGTTCAGGAGAGTCCACAACAGGACAAAGCAGTGATGGTGTGAGCTGTTCAGGTGAGTCCACAACAGGACAAAGCAGTGCTAGTGTGAGCTGTTCAGGAGGGTCCACAACAGGACAAAGCAGTGATGGTGTGAGCTGTTCAGGCGAGTCCACACCAGTACAAAGCAGTGCTAGTGTGAGCTGTTCAGGCGAGTCCACAACAGGACAAAGCAGTGCTAGTGTGAGCTGTTCAGGAGAGTCCACAACAGGACAAAGCAGTGCTAGTGTGAGCTGTTCAGGAGAATCCACAACAGGACAAAGCAGTGCTGGTGCGAGCTGTTCAGGAGAATTCACAACAGGACAAAGCAGTGCTAGTGTGAGCTGTTCAGGAGAATTCACAACAGGACAATGCAGTGCTAGTGTGAGCTGTTCAGGAGAGTCCACAACAGGACAAAGCAGTGCTAGTGTGAGCTGTTCAGGAGAATTCACAACGGGACAAAGCAGTGCTGGTGTGAGCTGTTCAGGAGAATTCACAACAGGACAAAGCAGTGCTAGTGTGAGCTGTTCAGGAGAGTCCACAACAGGACAAAGCAGTGCTAGTGTGAGCTGTTCAGGAGAATTCACAACAGGACAAAGCAGTGATGGTGTGAGCTGTTCAGGAGAATTCACAACAGGACAAAGCAGTGATGGTGTGAGCTGTTCAGGAGAGTCCACAACAGGACAAAGCAGTGATGGTGTGAGCTGTTCAGGCGAGTCCACAACAGGACAAAGCAGTGCTAGTGTGAGCTGTTCAGGAGAATCCACAACAGGACAAAGCCGTGCTAGTGTGAGCTGTTCAGGAGAGTCCACAACAGGACAAAGCAGTGGTAGTGTGAGCTGTTCAGGAGAGTCCACAACAGGACAAAGCAGTGATGGTGTGAGCTGTTCAGGCGAGTCCACAACAGGACAAAGCAGTGCTAGTGTGAGCTGTTCAGGAGAATCCACAACAGGACAAAGCAGTGCTAGTGTGAGCTGTTGAGGAGAGTCCACAACAAGACAAAGCAGTGCTAGTGTGAGCTGTTCAGGAGAATTCACAACAGGACAAATCAGTGATGTTGCGAGCTGTTCAGGAGAATTCACAACGGGACAAAGCAGTGCTAGTGTGAGCTGTTCAGGCGAGTCCACAACAGGACAATGCAGTGCTGGTGTGAGCTGTTCAGGAGAGTCCACAACAGGACAAAGCAGTGTTGGTGTGAGCTGTTCAGGCGAGTCCACAACAGGACAAAGCAGTGCTAGTGTGAGCTGTTGAGGAGAGTCCACAACAGGACAATGCAGTGCTGGTGTGAGCTGTTCAGGAGAATCCACAACAGGACAAAGCAGTGCTGGTGTGAGCTGTTCAGGCGAGTCCACAACAGGACAAAGCAGTGCTAGTGTGAGCTGTTCAGGAGAGTCCACAACAGGACAATGCAGTGCTGGTGTGAGCTGTTCAGGAGAGTCCACAACAGGACAAAGCAGTGTTGGTGTGAGCTGTTCAGGCGAGTCCACAACAGGACAAAGCAGTGCTAGTGTGAGCTGTTGAGGAGAGTCCACAACAGGACAATGCAGTGCTGGTGCGAGCTGTTCAGGAGAATTCACAACAGGACAAAGCAGTGCTAGTGTGAGCTGTTCAGGAGGGTCAACAACAGGACAAAGCAGTGTTGGTGTGAGCTGTTCAGGCGAGTCCACAACAGGACAAAGCAGTGCTAGTGTGAGCTGTTCAGGAGAGTCCACAACAGGACAAAGCAGTGCTAGTGTGAGTTGTTCAGGAGAGTCCACAACAGGACAAAGCAGTGCTAGTGTGAGCTGTTCAGGAGAATCCTCAACAGGACAAAGCAGTGCTAGTGTGAGCTGTTCAGGAGAATTCACAACAGGACAAAGCAGTGCTAGTGTGAGCTCTTCAGGAGAATACACAACAGGACAAAGAAGTGCTAGTGTGAGCTGTTCAGGAGAATTCACAACAGGACAAAGCAGTGCTAGTGTGAGCTATTCAGGAGAGTCCACAACAGGACAAAGCAGTGCTAGTGTGAGCTGTTCAGGAGGGTCCACACAGGACAAAGCAGTGCTAGTGTGAGCTGTTCATGAGGGTCCACAACAGGACAAAGCAGTGCTAGTGTGAGCTGTTCAGGAGAATTCACAACAGGACAAAGCAGTGCTAGTGTGAGCTGTTCAGGAGAGTCCACAACGGGACAAAGCAGTGCTAGTGTGAGCTGTTCAGGAGAATTCACAACAGGACAAAGCAGTGCTAGTGTGAGCTGTTCAGGAGAATTCACAACAGGACAAAGCAGTGCTAGTGTGAACTGTTCAGGAGAGTCCACAACAGGACAAAGCAGTGCTAGTGTGAGCTGTTCAGGAGGGTCCACAACAGGACAAAGCAGTGCTGGTGTGAACTGTTCAGGAGAGTCCACAACAGGACAAAGCAGTGCTAGTGTGAGCTGTTCACGAGAGTCCTCAACAGGACAAAGCAGTGCTGGTGTGAGCTGTTCAGGAGAATCCACAACAGGACAAAGCAGTGCCGGTGTGAGCTGTTCAGGAGAATTCACAACAGGACAAAGCAGTGCTGGTGTGAGCTGTTCAGGAGAATTCACAACAGGACAAAGCAGCGCTAGTGTGAGCTGTTCAGGAGAATTCACAACAGGACAAAGCAGAGCTGGTGTGAGCTGTTCAGGAGAATTCACAACAGGACAAAGCAGTGCTAGTGTGAGCTGTTCAGGAGAATTCACAACAGGACAAAGCAGTGCTAGTGTGAGCTGTTCAGGAGGGTCCACAACAGGACAAAGCAGTGCTGGTGTGAACTGTTCAGGAGAGTCCACAACAGGACAAAGCAGTGCTGGTGTGAGCTGTTCACGAGAGTCCACAACAGGACAAAGCAGTGTTGGTGTGAGCTGTTCAGGAGAATCCACAACAGGACAAAGCAGTGCCGGTGTGAGCTGTTCAGGAGAATTCACAACAGGACAAAGCAGTGCTGGTGTGAGCTGTTCAGGAGAATTCACAACAGGACAAAGCAGTGCTAGTGTGATCTGTTCAGGAGAATTCATAACAGGACAAAGCAGCGCTAGTGTGAGCTGTTCAGGAGAATTCACAACAGGACAAAGCAGAGCTGGTGTGAGCTGTTCAGGAGAATTCACAACAGGACAAAGCAGTGCTAGTGTGAGCTGTTCAGGAGAATTCACAGCAGGACAAAGCAGTGCTAGTGTGCGCTGTTCAGGAGAATTCACAACAGGACAAAGCCGAGCTGGTGTGAGCTGTTCAGGAGAATTCACAACAGGACAAAGCAGTGCTAGTGTGAGCTATTCAGGAGAATTCACAACAGGACAAAGCAGTGTTAGTGTAAGCTGTTCAGGAGAATTCACAACAGAACAAAGCAGTGCTAGTGTGAGCTGTTTAGGAGGGTCCACAACAGGACAAAGCAGAGCTAGTGTGAGCTCTTCAGGAGAGTCCACAACAGGACAAAGCAGTGCTAGTGTGAGCTGTTCAGGAGAGTCCACAACAGGACAAAGCAGTGCTAGTGTGAGCTGTTCAGGAGAGTCCACAACAGGACAAAGCAGTGCTAGTGTGAGCTGTTCACGAGAATCCACAACAGGACAAAGCAGTGCTAGTGTGAGCTGTTCAGGAGAATTCACAACAGGACAAAGCAGTGCTAGTGTGATCTGTTCAGGAGAATTCATAACAGGACAAAGCAGCGCTAGTGTGAGCTGTTCAGGAGAATTCACAACAGGACAAAGCAGAGCTGGTGTGAGCTGTTCAGGAGAATTCACAACAGGACAAAGCAGTGCTAGTGTGATCTGTTCAGGAGAATTCATAACAGGACAAAGCAGCGCTAGTGTGAGCTGTTCAGGAGAATTCACAACAGGACAAAGCAGAGCTGGTGTGAGCTGTTCAGGAGAATTCACAACAGGACAAAGCAGTGCTAGTGTGAGCTGTTCAGGAGAATTCACAGCAGGACAAAGCAGTGCTAGTGTGCGCTGTTCAGGAGAATTCACAACAGGACAAAGCCGAGCTGGTGTGAGCTGTTCAGGAGAATTCACAACAGGACAAAGCAGTGCTAGTGTGAGCTATTCAGGAGAATTCACAACAGGACAAAGCAGTGTTAGTGTAAGCTGTTCAGGAGAATTCACAACAGAACAAAGCAGTGCTAGTGTGAGCTGTTTAGGAGGGTCCACAACAGGACAAAGCAGAGCTAGTGTGAGCTCTTCAGGAGAGTCCACAACAGGACAAAGCAGTGCTAGTGTGAGCTGTTCAGGAGAGTCCACAACAGGACAAAGCAGTGCTAGTGTGAGCTGTTCAGGAGAGTCCACAACAGGACAAAGCAGTGCTAGTGTGAGCTGTTCACGAGAATCCACAACAGGACAAAGCAGTGCTAGTGTGAGCTGTTCAGGAGAATTCACAACAGGACAAAGCAGTGCTAGTGTGAGCTGTTCAGGAGAGTCCACAACAGGACAAAGCAGTGCTAGTGTGAGCTGTTCAGGAGAATTCACAACTGGACAAAGCAGTGCTAGTGTGAGCTGTTCAGGAGAGTCCACAACAGGACAAAGCAGTGCTAGTGTGAGCTCTTCAGGAGAATACACAACAGGACAAAGCAGTGCTAGTGTGAGCTGTTCAGGAGAATTCACAACAGGACAAAGCAGTGCTAGTGTGAGCTGTTCAGGAGAGTCCACTACAGGACAAAGCAGTGCTGGTGTGAGCTGTTCAGGAGAGTCCACAACAGGACAAAGCAGTGCTAGTGTGAGCTGTTCAGGAGAATTCACAACAGGACAAAGCAGTGCTAGTGTGAGCTGTTCAGGAGAGTCCACAACAGGACAAAGCAGTGCTAGTGTGAGCTGTTCAGGAGAATTCACAACAGGACAAAGCAGTGCTAGTGTGAGCTGTTCAGGAGAATTCACAACAGGACAAAGCAGTGCTAGTGTGAGCTGTTCAGGAGAGTCCACAACAGGACAAAGCAGTGCTAGTGTGAGCTGTTCAGGAGAGTCCACAACAGGACAAAGCAGTGCTAGTGTGAGCTGTTCAGGAGAGTCCACAACAGGACAAAGCAGTGCTAGTGTGAGCTGTTCAGGAGAATCCACAACAGGACAAAGCAGTGCTGGTGTGAGCTGTTCAGGAGAGTCCACAACAGGACAAAGCAGTGCTGGTGTGAGCTGTTCAGGAGAATTCACAACAGGACAAAGCAGTGCTAGTGTGAGCTGTTCAGGAGAATTCACAACAGGACAAAGCAGTGCTGGTGTGAGCTGTTCAGGAGAATTCACAACAGGACAAAGCAGTGCTAGTGTGAGCTGTTCAGGAGAGTCCACAACAGGACAAAGCAGTGCTAGTGTGAGCTGTTCAGGAGAATCCACAACAGGACAAAGCAGTGCTGGTGTGAGCTGTTCAGGAGAATTCACAACAGGACAAAGCAGTGCTAGTGTGAGCTGTTCAGGAGAATTCACAACAGGACAAAGCAGTGCTAGTGTGAGCTGTTCAGGAGAATTCACAACAGGACAAAGCAGTGCTGGTGTGAGCTTTTCAGGAGAATTCACAGCAGGACAAAGCAGTGCTAGTGTGAGCTGTTCAGGAGAATTCACAACAGGACAAAGCAGTGCTAGTGTGAGCTATTCAGGAGAATTCACAACAGGACAAAGCAGTGCTAGTGTGAGCTGTTCAGGAGGGTCCACAACAGGACAAAGCAGTGCTAGTGTGAGCTGTTCAGGAGAATTCACAACAGGACAAAGCAGTGTTGGTGTGAGCTGTTCAGGAGAATTCACAACAGAACAAAGCAGTGCTGGTGTGAGCTGTTCAGGAGAGTCCACAACAGGACAAAGCAGTGTTGGTGTGAGCTGTTCAGGCGAGTCCACAACAGGACAAAGCAGTGATGGTGTGAGCTGTTCAGGTGAGTCCACAACAGGACAAAGCAGTGCTAGTGTTAGCTGTTCAGGAGGGTCCACAACAGGACAAAGCAGTGATGGTGTGAGCTGTTCAGGCGAGTCCACAACAGGACAAAGCAGTGCTAGTGTGCTGTTCAAGAGAGTCCACAACAGGACAAAGCAGTGCTAGTGTGAGCTGTTCAGGAGAGTCCACAACAGGACAAAGCAGTGCTAGTGTGAGCTGTTCAGGAGAGTCCACAACAGGACAAAGCAGTGCTAGTGTGAGCTGTTCAGGAGAGTCCACAACAGGACAAAGCAGTGCTAGTGTGAGCTGTTCAGGAGAATCCACAACAGGACAAAGCAGTGCTGGTGCGAGCTGTTCAGGAGAATTCACAACAGGACAAAGCAGTGCTAGTGTGAGCTGTTCAGGAGAATTCACAACAGGACAAAGCAGTGCTAGTGTGAGCTGTTCAGGAGAGTCCACAACAGGACAAAGCAGTGCTAGTGTGAGCTGTTCAGGAGAATTCACAACGGGACAAAGCAGTGCTGGTGTGAGCTGTTCAGGAGAGTCCACAACAGGACAAAGCAGTGCTAGTGTGAGCTGTTCAGGAGAGTCCACAACAGGACAAAGCAGTGATGGTGTGAGCTGTTCAGGCGAGTCCACAACAGGACAAAGCAGTGCTAGTGTGAGCTGTTCAGGAGAATCCACAACAGGACAAAGCCGTGCTAGTGTGAGCTGTTCAGGAGAGTCCACAACAGGACAAAGCAGTGCTAGTGTGAGCTGTTCAGGAGAGTCCACAACAGGACAAAGCAGTGATGGTGTGAGCTGTTCAGGCGAGTCCACAACAGGACAAAGCAGTGCTAGTGTGAGCTGTTCAGGAGAATCCACAACAGGACAAAGCAGTGCTAGTGTGAGCTGTTGAGGAGAGTCCACAACAAGACAAAGCAGTGCTAGTGTGAGCTGTTCAGGAGAATTCACTACAGGACAAATCAGTGATGTTGCGAGCTGTTCAGGAGAATTCACAACAGGACAAAGCAGTGCTAGTGTGAGCTGTTCAGGAGAATACACAGCAGGACAAAGCAGTGCTAGTGTGAGCTGTTCAGGAGAGTCCACAACAGGACAATGCAGTGCTGGTGCGAGCTGTTCAGGAGAATTCACAACAGGACAAAGCAGTGCTAGTGTGAGCTCTTCAGGAGAGTCCACAACAGGACAAAGCAGTGCTAGTGTGAGCTGTTCAGGAGAATTCACAGCAGGACAAAGCAGTGCTAGTGTGAGCTGTTCAGGAGAATCCACAACAGGAGAAAGCAGTGCTGGTGTGAGCTGTTCAGGAGAATTCACAACAGGACAAAGCAGTGCTAGTGTGAGCTGTTCAGGAGAGTCCACAACAGGACAAAGCAGTGCTAGTGTGAGCTGTTCAGGAGAATTCACAGCAGGACAAAGCAGTGCTAGTGTGAGCTGTTCAGGAGAATCCACAACAGGAGAAAGCAGTGCTGGTGTGAGCTGTTCAGGAGAATTCACAACAGGACAAAGCAGTGCTAGTGTGAGCTGTTCAGGAGAATTCACAACAGGACAAAGCAGTGCTAGTGTGAGCTGTTCAGGAGAATTCACAACGGGACAAAGCAGTGCTGGTGTGAGCTGTTCAGGAGAATTCACAACAGGACAAAGCAGTGCTAGTGTGAGCTGTTCAGGAGAATTTACAACAGGACAAAGCAGTGCTAGTGTGAACTGTTCAGGAGAGTCCACAACAGGACAAAGCAGTGCTAGTGTGAGCTGTTCAGGAGGGTCCACAACAGGACAAAGCAGTGCCGGTGTGAGCTGTTCAGGAGGGTCCACAACAGGACCAAGCAGCGCTAGTGTGAGCTGTTCAGGAGAATTCACAACAGGACAAAGCAGTGCTAGTGTGAGCTGTTCAGGAGAGTCCACAACAGGACAAAGCAGTGCTGGTGTGAGCTGTTCAGGAGAATTCACAACAGGACAAAGCAGTGGTAGTGTGAGCTGTTCAGGAGAATTCACAACAGGACAAAGCAGTGCTAGTGTGAGCTATTCAGGAGAATTCACAACAGGACAAAGCAGTGCTAGTGTGAGCTATTCAGGAGAATTCACAACAGGACAAAGCAGTGCTAGTGTGAGCTGTTCAGGAGAGTCCACAACAGGACAAAGCAGTGGTGGTGTGAGCTGTTCAGGAGAATTCACAACAGGACAAAGCAGTGCTAGTGTGAGCTGTTCAGGAGAATTCACAACAGGACAAAGCAGTGCTAGTGTGAGCTATTCAGGAGAATTCACAACAGGACAAAGCAGTGCTAGTGTGAGCTATTCAGGAGAATTCACAACAGGACAAAGCAGTGCTAGTGTGAGCTGTTCAGGAGAGTCCACAACAGGACAAAGCAGTGGTGGTGTGAGCTGTTCAGGAGAATTCACAACAGGACAAAGCAGTGCTAGTGTGAGCTGTTCAGGAGAATTCACAACAGGACAAAGCAGTGCTAGTGTGAGCTGTTCAGGAGTGTCCACAACAGGACAAAGCAGTGCTGGTGTGAGCTGTTCAGGAGAATTCACAACAGTACAAAGCAGTGCTAGTGTGAGCTGTTCAGGAGAGTCCACAACAGGACAAAGCAGTGCTGGTGTGAGCTGTTCAGGAGAATTCACAACAGGACAATGCAGTGCTAGTGTGAGCTGTTCAGGAGAATTCACAACAGGACAAAGCAGTGCTGGTGTGAGCTGTTCAGCAGAATTCACGACAGGACAAAGCAGTGCTAGTGTGAGCTGTTCAGGAGGGTCCACAACAGGACAAAGCAGTGCTGGTGTGAGCTGTTCAGGAGAGTCCACAACAGGACAAAGCAGTGGTAGTGTGAGCTGTTCAGGAGAATTCACAACAGGACAAAGCAGTGATAGTGTGAGCTGTTCAGGAGAATCCACAACAGGACAAAGCAGTGCTAGTGTGAGCTGTTCAGGAGAATTCACAACAGGACAAAGCAGTGCCAGTGTGAGCTGTTCAGGAGAAGCCACAACAGGACAAAGCAGTGATAGTGTGAGCTGTTCAGGAGAATTCACAACAAGACAAAGCAGTGCTGGTGTGAGCTGCACAGGAGAATCCACAACAGGACAAAGCAGTGCTGGTGTGAGCTGTTCAGGAGAATCCACAACAGGACCAAGCAGTGCTAGTGTGAGCTGTTCAGGAGAATCCACAACAGGACCAAGCAGTGCTAGTGTGAGCTGTTCAGGAGAATCCACTACAGGACAAAGCAGTGCTAGTGGGAGCTGTTCAGGAGAATTCACAACAGGACAAAGCAGTGCTGGTGTGAGCTGTTCAGCGGAATTCACAACAGGACAAAGCAGTGCTGGTGTGAGCTGTTCAGGAAAGTCCACAACAGGACAAAACAGTGCTAGTGTGAGCTGTTCAGGAGGGTCCACACCAGTACAAAGCAGTGCTAGTGTGAGCTGTTCAGGAGAGTCCACAACAGGACAAAGCAGTGCTGGTGTGAGCTGTTCAGGAGAGTCCACAACAGGACAAAGCAGTGCTAGTGTGAGCTGTTCAGGAGAATTCACAACAGGACAAAGCAGTGCTAGTGTGAGCTGTTCAGGAGAGTCCACTACAGGACAAAGCAGTGCTAGTGTGAGCTGTTCACGAGTATCCACAACAGGACAAAGCAGTGCTAGTGTGAGCTGTTCAGGAGAGTCCATAACAGGACAAAGCAGTGCTAGTGTGCTGTTCAGGAGAGTCCACAACAGGACAAAGCAGTGCTGTTGTGAGCTGTTCAGGAGAGTCCACAACAGGACAAAGCAGTGGTGGTGTGAACTGTTCAGGAGAGTCCACAACAGGACAATGCAGTGCTGGTGTGAGCTGTTCAGGAGAGTCCACAACAGGACAAAGCAGTGCTGGTGTGAGCTGTTCAGGAGAGTCCACAACAGGACAAAGCAGTGCTAGTGTGAGCTGTTCAGGAGAATTCACAACAGGACAAAGCAGTGCTAGTGTGAGCTGTTCAGGAGAGTCCACTACAGGACAAAGCAGTGCTAGTGTGAGCTGTTCACGAGAATCCACAACAGGACAAAGCAGTGCTAGTGTGAGCTGTTCAGGAGAGTCCACAACAGGACAAAGCAGTGCTAGTGTAAGCTGTTCAGGAGAATTCACGACAGGACAAAGCAGTGCTAGTGTGAGCTGTTCAGGAGGGTCCACTACAGG
This sequence comes from Scyliorhinus torazame, assembly GCF_047496885.1. Classification (NCBI taxonomy): domain Eukaryota; kingdom Metazoa; phylum Chordata; class Chondrichthyes; order Carcharhiniformes; family Scyliorhinidae; genus Scyliorhinus; species Scyliorhinus torazame. The sequence goes on along the minus strand of NC_092721.1, from coordinate 176,663,478 downwards.
ACAAAGCAGTGCTGGTGTGAACTGTTCAGGAGAGTCCACAACAGGACAAAGCAGTGCTAGTGTGAGCTGTTCACGAGAGTCCTCAACAGGACAAAGCAGTGCTGGTGTGAGCTGTTCAGGAGAATCCACAACAGGACAAAGCAGTGCCGGTGTGAGCTGTTCAGGAGAATTCACAACAGGACAAAGCAGTGCTGGTGTGAGCTGTTCAGGAGAATTCACAACAGGACAAAGCAGTGCTAGTGTGATCTGTTCAGGAGAATTCACAACAGGACAAAGCAGCGCTAGTGTGAGCTGTTCAGGAGAATTCACAACAGGACAAAGCAGAGCTGGTGTGAGCTGTTCAGGAGAATTCACAACAGGACAAAGCAGTGCTAGTGTGAGCTGTTCAGGAGAATTCACAACAGGACAAAGCAGTGCTAGTGTGAGCTGTTCAGGAGGGTCCACAACAGGACAAAGCAGTGCTGGTGTGAACTGTTCAGGAGAGTCCACAACAGGACAAAGCAGTGCTAGTGTGAGCTGTTCACGAGAGACCACAACAGGACAAAGCAGTGCTGGTGTGAGCTGTTCAGGAGAATTCACAACAGGACAAAGCAGTGTTGGTGTGAGCTGTTCAGGAGAATTCACAACAGGACAAAGCAGAGCTGGTGTGAGCTTTTCAGGAGAATTCACAACAGGACAAAGCAGTGCTGGTGTGAGCTGTTCAGGAGAGTCCACAACAGGACAAAGCAGTGCCGGTGTGAGCTGTTCAGGAGAATTCACAACAGGACAAAGCAGTGCCGGTGTGAGCTGTTCAGGAGAATTCACAACAGGACAAAGCAGTGCTGGTGTGAGCTGTTCAGGAGAATTCACAACAGGACAAAGCAGTGCTAGTGTGAGCTGTTCAGGAGAATTCACAACAGGACAAAGCAGAGCTGGTGTGAGCTGTTCAGGAGAATTCACAACAGGACAAAGCAGTGCTAGTGTGAGCTGTTCAGGAGAATTCACAGCAGGACAAAGCAGTGCTAGTGTGAGCTGTTCAGGAGAATTCACAACAGGACAAAGCCGAGCTGGTGTGAGCTGTTCAGGAGAATTCACAACAGGACAAAGCAGTGCTAGTGTGAGCTATTCAGGAGAATTCACAACAGGACAAAGCAGTGTTAGTGTAAGCTGTTCAGGAGAATTCACAACAGGACAAAGCAGTGCTAGTGTGAGCTGTTCAGGAGGGTCCACAACAGGACAAAGCAGTGCTGGTGTGAGCTGTTCAGGAGAGTCCACAACAGGACAAAGCAGTGCTAGTGTGAGCTGTTCAGGAGAATTCACAACAGGACAAAGCAGAGCTGGTGTGAGCTTGTCAGGAGAATTCACAACAGGACAAAGCAGTGCTGGTGTGAGCTGTTCAGGAGAATTCACAACATGACAAAGCAGTGCTGGTGTGAGCTGTTCAGGAGAATCCACAACAGGACAAAGCAGTGCTAGTGTGAGCTGTTCAGGAGGGTCAACAACAGGACAAAGCAGTGTTGGTGTGAGCTGTTCAGGCGAGTCCACAACAGGACAAAGCAGTGCTAGTGTGAGTTGTTCAGGAGAGTCCACAACAGGACAAAGCAGTGCTAGTGTGAGCTGTTCAGGAGAGTCCACAACAGGACAAAGCAGTGCTAGTGTGAGCTGTTCAGGAGAATCCTCAACAGGACAAAGCAGTGCTAGTGTGAGCTGTTCAGGAGAATTCACAACAGGACAAAGCAGTGCTAGTGTGAGCTCTTCAGGAGAATACACAACAGGACAAAGAAGTGCTAGTGTGAGCTGTTCAGGAGAATTCACAACAGGACAAAGCAGTGCTAGTGTGAGCTATTCAGGAGAGTCCACAACAGGACAAAGCAGTGCTAGTGTGAGCTGTTCATGAGGGTCCACAACAGGACAAAGCAGTGTTGGTGTGAGCTGTTCAGGCGAGTCCACAACAGGACAAAGCAGTGCTAGTGTGAGCAGTTCAGGAGAGTCCACAACAGGACAAAGCAGTGCTAGTGTGAGCTGTTCAGGAGAGTCCACAACAAGACAAAGCAGTGCTAGTGTGAGCTGTTCAGGAGAATCCACAACAGGACAAAGCAGTGCTGGTGTGAGCTGTTCAGGAGAGTCCACAACAGGACAAAGCAGTGCTAGTGTGAGCTGTTCAGCAGAATTCACAACAGGACAAAGCAGTGCTAGTGTGAGCTGTTCAGGAGAGTCCACAACGGGACAAAGCAGTGCTAGTGTGAGCTGTTCAGGAGAATTCACAACAGGACAAAGCAGTGCTAGTGTGAGCTGTTCAGGAGAATTCACAACAGGACAAAGCAGTGCTAGTGTGAACTGTTCAGGAGAGTCCACAACAGGACAAAGCAGTGCTAGTGTGAGCTGTTCAGGAGGGTCCACAACAGGACAAAGCAGTGCTGGTGTGAACTGTTCAGGAGAGTCCACAACAGGACAAAGCAGTGCTAGTGTGAGCTGTTCAGGAGGGTCCACAACAGGACAAAGCAGTGCTGGTGTGAGCTGTTCAGGAGAGTCCACAACAGGACAAAGCAGTGCTAGTGTGAGCTGTTCACGAGAGTCCTCAACAGGACAAAGCAGTGCTGGTGTGAGCTGTTCAGGAGAATCCACAACAGGACAAAGCAGTGCCGGTGTGAGCTGTTCAGGAGAATCCACAACAGGACAAAGCAGTGCTGGTGTGAACTGTTCAGGAGAGTCCACAACAGGACAAAGCAGTGCTAGTGTGAGCTGTTCAGGAGAGTCCACAACAGGACAAAGCAGTGCTGGTGTGAGCTGTTCAGGAGGGTCCACAACAGGACAAAGCAGTGCTGGTGTGAGCTGTTCAGGAGAATTCACAACAGGACAAAGCAGCGCTAGTGTGAGCTGTTCAGGAGAATTCACAACAGGACAAAGCAGAGCTGGTGTGAGCTGTTCAGGAGAATTCACAACAGGACAAAGCAGTGCTAGTGTGAGCTGTTCAGGAGAATTCACAACAGGACAAAGCAGTGCTAGTGTGAGCTGTTCAGGAGGGTCCACAACAGGACAAAGCAGTGCTGGTGTGAACTGTTCAGGAGAGTCCACAACAGGACAAAGCAGTGCTGGTGTGAGCTGTTCACGAGAGTCCACAACAGGACAAAGCAGTGTTGGTGTGAGCTGTTCAGGAGAATCCACAACAGGACAAAGCAGTGCCGGTGTGAGCTGTTCAGGAGAATTCACAACAGGACAAAGCAGTGCTGGTGTGAGCTGTTCAGGAGAATTCACAACAGGACAAAGCAGTGCTAGTGTGATCTGTTCAGGAGAATTCATAACAGGACAAAGCAGCGCTAGTGTGAGCTGTTCAGGACAATTCACAACAGGACAAAGCAGAGCTGGTGTGAGCTGTTCAGGAGAATTCACAACAGGACAAAGCAGTGCTAGTGTGAGCTGTTCAGGAGAATTCACAGCAGGACAAAGCAGTGCTAGTGTGAGCTGTTCAGGAGAATTCACAACAGGACAAAGCCGAGCTGGTGTGAGCTGTTCAGGAGAATTCACAACAGGACAAAGCAGTGCTAGTGTGAGCTATTCAGGAGAATTCACAACAGGACAAAGCAGTGTTAGTGTAAGCTGTTCAGGAGAATTCACAACAGAACAAAGCAGTGCTAGGGTGAGCTGTTTAGGAGGGTCCACAACAGGACAAAGCAGAGCTAGTGTGAGCTCTTCAGGAGAGTCCACAACAGGACAAAGCAGTGCTAGTGTGAGCTGTTCAGGAGAGTCCACAACAGGACAAAGCAGTGCCGGTGTGAGCTGTTCAGGAGAGTCCACAACAGGACAAAGCAGTGCTAGTGTGAGCTGTTCAGGAGAGTCCACAACAGGACAAAGCAGTGCTAGTGTGAGCTGTTCAGGAGAGTCCACAACAGGACAAAGCAGTGCTAGTGTGAGCTGTTCACGAGAATCCACAACAGGACAAAGCAGTGCTAGTGTGAGCTGTTCAGGAGAATTCACAACAGGACAAAGCAGTGCTAGTGTGAGCTGTTCAGGAGAGTCCACAACAGGACAAAGCAGTGCTAGTGTGAGCTGTTCAGGAGAATTCACAACTGGACAAAGCAGTGCTAGTGTGAGCTGTTCAGGAGAGTCCACAACAGGACAAAGCAGTGCTAGTGTGAGCTCTTCAGGAGAATACACAACAGGACAAAGCAGTGCTAGTGTGAGCTGTTCAGGAGAATTCACAACAGGACAAAGCAGTGCTAGTGTGAGCTGTTCAGGAGAGTCCACTACAGGACAAAGCAGTGCTGGTGTGAGCTGTTCAGGAGAGTCCACAACAGGACAAAGCAGTGCTAGTGTGAGCTGTTCAGGAGAATTCACAACAGGACAAAGCAGTGCTAGTGTGAGCTGTTCAGGAGAGTCCACAACAGGACAAAGCAGTGCTAGTGTGAGCTGTTCAGGAGAATTCACAACAGGACAAAGCAGTGCTAGTGTGAGCTGTTCAGGAGAATTCACAACAGGACAAAGCAGTGCTAGTGTGAGCTGTTCAGGAGAGTCCACAACAGGACAAAGCAGTGCTAGTGTGAGCTGTTCAGGAGAGTCCACAACAGGACAAAGCAGTGCTAGTGTGAGCTGTTCAGGAGAATCCACAACAGGACAAAGCAGTGCTGGTGTGAGCTGTTCAGGAGAGTCCACAACAGGACAAAGCAGTGCTGGTGTGAGCTGTTCAGGAGAATTCACAACAGGACAAAGCAGTGCTAGTGTGAGCTGTTCAGGAGAATTCACAACAGGACAAAGCAGTGCTGGTGTGAGCTGTTCAGGAGAATTCACAACAGGACAAAGCAGTGTTAGTGTGAGCTGTTCAGGAAGGTCCACAACAGGACAAAGCAGTGCTGGTGTGAGCTGTTCAGGAGAATTCACAACAGGACAAAGCAGTGCTGGTGTGAGCTTTTCAGGAGAATTCACAGCAGGACAAAGCAGTGCTAGTGTGAGCTGTTCAGGAGAATTCACAACAGGACAAAGCAGTGCTAGTGTGAGCTATTCAGGAGAATTCACAACAGGACAAAGCAGTGCTAGTGTGAGCTGTTCAGGAGGGTCCACAACAGGACAAAGCAGTGCTAGTGTGAGCTGTTCAGGAGAATTCACAACAGGACAAAGAAGTGTTGGTGTGAGCTGTTCAGGAGAATTCACAACAGGACAAAGCAGTGCTGGTGTGAGCTGTTCAGGAGAGTCCACAACAGGACAAAGCAGTGTTGGTGTGAGCTGTTCAGGAGAATTCACAACAGAACAAAGCAGTGCTGGTGTGAGCTGTTCAGGAGAGTCCACAACAGGACAAAGCAGTGTTGGTGTGAGCTGTTCAGGCGAGTCCACAACAGGACAAAGCAGTGCTAGTGTGAGCTGTTCAGGAGAATCCACAACAGGACAAAGCAGTGCTAGTGTGAGCTGCACAGGAGAGTCCACAACAGGACAAAGCAGTGGTGGTGTGAGCTGTTCAGGAGAGTCCACAACAGGACAAAGCAGTGTTGGTGTGAGCTGTTCAGGAGAGTCCACAACAGGACAAAGCAGTGTTGGTGTGAGCTGTTCAGGCGAGTCCACAACAGGACAAAGCAGTGCTAGTGTGAGCTGTTCAGGAGAATCCACAACAGGACAAAGCAGTGCTAGTGTGAGCTGTTCAGGAGAGTCCACAACAGGACAAAGCAGTGCTAGTGTGAGCTGTTCAGGAGAGTCCACAACAAGACAAAGCAGTGATGGTGTGAGCTGTTCAGGAGAGTCCACACCAGTACAAAGCAGTGCTAGTGTGAGCTGTTCAGGCGAGTCCACAACAGGACAAAGCAGTGCTAGTGTGAGCTGTTCAGGAGGGTCCACAACAGGACAAAGCAGTGATGGTGTGAGCTGTTCAGGCGAGTCCACACCAGTACAAAGCAGTGCTAGTGTGAGCTGTTCAGGCGAGTCCACAACAGGACAAAGCAGTGCTAGTGTGAGCTGTTCAGGAGAGTCCACAACAGGACAAAGCAGTGCTAGTGTGAGCTGTTCAGGAGAGTCCACAACAGGACAAAGCAGTGCTAGTGTGAGCTGTTCAGGAGAGTCCACAACAGGACAAAGCAGTGCTAGTGTGAGCTGTTCAGGAGAATCCACAACAGGACAAAGCAGTGCTGGTGCGAGCTGTTCAGGAGAATTCACAACAGGACAAAGCAGTGCTAGTGTGAGCTGTTCAGGAGAATTCACAACAGGACAAAGCAGTGCTAGTGTGAGCTGTTCAGGAGAGTCCACAACAGGACAAAGCAGTGCTAGTGTGAGCTGTTCAGGAGAATTCACAACGGGACAAAGCAGTGCTGGTGTGAGCTGTTCAGGAGAATTCACAACAGGACAAAGCAGTGCTAGTGTGAGCTGTTCAGGAGAGTCCACAACAGGACAAAGCAGTGCTAGTGTGAGCTGTTCAGGAGAGTCCACAACAGGACAAAGCAGTGATGGTGTGAGCTGTTCAGGCGAGTCCACAACAGGACAAAGCAGTGCTAGTGTGAGCTGTTCAGGAGAATCCACAACAGGACAAAGCCGTGCTAGTGTGAGCTGTTCAGGAGAGTCCACAACAGGACAAAGCAGTGATGGTGTGAGCTGTTCAGGAGAGTCCACAACAGGACAAAGCAGTGCTGGTGTGAGCTGTTCAGGAGAATCCACAACAGGACAAAGCAGTGCTAGTGTGAGCTGTTGAGGAGAGTCCACAACAAGACAAAGCAGTGCTAGTGTGAGCTGTTCAGGAGAATTCACAACAGGACAAATCAGTGATGTTGCGAGCTGTTCAGGAGAATTCACAACGGGACAAAGCAGTGCTAGTGTGAGCTGTTCAGGCGAGTCCACAACAGGACAAAGCAGTGCTAGTGTGAGCTGTTGAGGAGAGTCCACAACAGGACAATGCAGTGCTGGTGCGAGCTGTTCAGGAGAATTCACAACAGGACAAAGCAGTGCTAGTGTGAGCTGTTCAGGAGAATCCACAACAGGACAAAGCAGTGCTAGTGTGAGCTGTTCAGGAGGGTCAACAACAGGACAAAGCAGTGTTGGTGTGAGCTGTTCAGGCGAGTCCACAACAGGACAAAGCAGTGCTAGTGTGAGCTGTTCAGGAGAGTCCACAACAGGACAAAGCAGTGCTAGTGTGAGTTGTTCAGGAGAGTCCACAACAGGACAAAGCAGTGCTAGTGTGAGCTGTTCAGGAGAATCCTCAACAGGACAAAGCAGTGCTAGTGTGAGCTGTTCAGGAGAATTCACAACAGGACAAAGCAGTGCTAGTGTGAGCTCTTCAGGAGAATACACAACAGGACAAAGAAGTGCTAGTGTGAGCTGTTCAGGAGAATTCACAACAGGACAAAGCAGTGCTAGTGTGAGCTGTTCAGGAGAGTCCACAACAGGACAAAGCAGTGCTAGTGTGAGCTGTTCAGGAGGGTCCACACAGGACAAAGCAGTGCTGGTGTGAGCTGTTCAGGAGGGTCCACAACAGGACAAAGCAGTGTTGGTGTGAGCTGTTCAGGCGAGTCCACAACAGGACAAAGCAGTGCTAGTGTGAGCTGTTCATGAGGGTCCACAACAGGACAAAGCAGTGTTGGTGTGAGCTGTTCAGGCGAGTCCACAACAGGACAAAGCAGTGCTAGTGTGAGCAGTTCAGGAGAGCCCACAACAGGACAAAGCAGTGCTAGTGTGAGCTGTTCAGGAGAATCCACAACAGGACAAAGCAGTGCTGGTGTGAGCTGTTCAGGAGAGTCCACAACAGGACAAAGCAGTGCTAGTGTGAGCTGTTCAGGAGAATTCACAACAGGACAAAGCAGTGCTAGTGTGAGCTGTTCAGGAGAGTCCACAACGGGACAAAGCAGTGCTAGTGTGAGCTGTTCAGGAGAATTCACAACAGGACAAAGCAGTGCTAGTGTGAGCTGTTCAGGAGAATTCACAACAGGACAAAGCAGTGCTAGTGTGAACTGTTCAGGAGAGTCCACAACAGGACAAAGCAGTGCTAGTGTGAGCTGTTCAGGAGGGTCCACAACAGGACAAAGCAGTGCTGGTGTGAACTGTTCAGGAGAGTCCACAACAGGACAAAGCAGTGCTAGTGTGAGCTGTTCACGAGAGTCCTCAACAGGACAAAGCAGTGCTGGTGTGAGCTGTTCAGGAGAATCCACAACAGGACAAAGCAGTGCTGGTGTGAGCTGTTCAGGAGGGTCCACAACAGGACAAAGCAGTGCTGGTGTGAGCTGTTCAGGAGAATCCACAACAGGACAAAGCAGTGCTAGTGTGAGCTGTTCAGGAGGGTCCACAACAGGACAAAGCAGTGCTGGTGTGAGCTGTTCAGGAGAATTCACAACAGGACAAAGCAGCGCTAGTGTGAGCTGTTCAGGAGAATTCACAACAGGACAAAGCAGAGCTGGTGTGAGCTGTTCAGGAGAATTCACAACAGGACAAAGCAGTGCTAGTGTGAGCTGTTCAGGAGAATTCACAACAGGACAAAGCAGTGCTAGTGTGAGCTGTTCAGGAGGGTCCACAACAGGACAAAGCAGTGCTGGTGTGAACTGTTCAGGAGAGTCCACAACAGGACAAAGCAGTGCTGGTGTGAGCTGTTCACGAGAGTCCACAACAGGACAAAGCAGTGTTGGTGTGAGCTGTTCAGGAGAATCCACAACAGGACAAAGCAGTGCCGGTGTGAGCTGTTCAGGAGAATTCACAACAGGACAAAGCAGTGCTGGTGTGAGCTGTTCAGGAGAATTCACAACAGGACAAAGCAGTGCTAGTGTGAGCTGTTCAGGAGAATTCACAACAGGACAAAGCAGTGCTAGTGTGATATGTTCAGGAGAATTCATAACAGGACAAAGCAGCGCTAGTGTGAGCTGTTCAGGAGAATTCACAACAGGACAAAGCAGAGCTGGTGTGAGCTGTTCAGGAGAATTCACAACAGGACAAAGCAGTGCTAGTGTGAGCTGTTCAGGAGAATTCACAGCAGGACAAAGCAGTGCTAGTGTGCGCTGTTCAGGAGAATTCACAGCAGGACAAAGCAGTGCTAGTGTGAGCTGTTCAGGAGAATTCACAACAGGACAAAGCAGTGCCGGTGTGAGCTGTTCAGGAGAATTCACAACAGGACAAAGCAGTGCTGGTGTGAGCTGTTCACGAGAGTCCACAACAGGACAAAGCAGTGTTGGTGTGAGCTGTTCAGGAGAATCCACAACAGGACAAAGCAGTGCCGGTGTGAGCTGTTCAGGAGAATTCACAACAGGACAAAGCAGTGCTGGTGTGAGCTGTTCAGGAGAATTCACAACAGGACAAAGCAGTGCTAGTGTGATATGTTCAGGAGAATTCATAACAGGACAAAGCAGCGCTAGTGTGAGCTGTTCAGGAGAATTCACAACAGGACAAAGCAGAGCTGGTGTGAGCTGTTCAGGAGAATTCACAACAGGACAAAGCAGTGCTAGTGTGAGCTGTTCAGGAGAATTCACAGCAGGACAAAGCAGTGCTAGTGTGCGCTGTTCAGGAGAATTCACAACAGGACAAAGCAGTGCTAGTGTGAGTTGTTCAGGAGAATTCACAACAGGACAAAGCAGTGCTAGTGTGAGCTATTCAGGAGAATTCACAACAGGACAAAGCAGTGCTAGTGTGCGCTGTTCAGGAGAATTCACAACAGGACAAAGCAGTGCTAGTGTGAGTTGTTCAGGAGAATTCACAACAGGACAAAGCAGTGCTAGTGTGAGCTATTCAGGAGAATTCACAACAGGACAAAGCAGTGTTAGTGTGAGCTGTTCAGGAGAATTCACAACAGGACAAAGCAGTGCTAGTGTGAGCTGTTCAGGAGAGTCCACAACAGGACAAAGCAGTGTTAGTGTAAGCTGTTCAGGAGAATTCACAACAGGACAAAGCAGTGCTAGTGTGAGCTATTCAGGAGAATTCACAACAGGACAAAGCAGTGTTGGTGTGAGCTGTTCAGGAGAATTCACAACAGAACAAAGCAGTGCTAGTGTGAGCTGTTTAGGAGGGTCCACAACAGGACAAAGCAGAGCTAGTGTGAGCTCTTCAGGAGAGTCCACAACAGGACAAAGCAGTGCTAGTGTGAGCTGTTCAGGAGAGTCCACAACAGGACAAAGCAGTGCCGGTGTGAGCTGTTCAGGAGAGTCCACAACAGGACAAAGCAGTGCTAGTGTGAGCTGTTCAGGAGAGTCCACAACAGGACAAAGCAGTGCTAGTGTGAGCTGTTCAGGAGAGTCCACAACAGGACAAAGCAGTGCTAGTGTGAGCTGTTCACGAGAATCCACAACAGGACAAAGCAGTGCTAGTGTGAGCTGTTCAGGAGAATTCACAACAGGACAAAGCAGTGCTAGTGTGAGCTGTTCAGGAGAGTCCACAACAGGACAAAGCAGTGATGTTGCGAGCTGTTCAGGAGAATTCACAACGGGACAAAGCAGTGCTAGTGTGAGCTGTTCAGGAGAATACACAGCAGGACAAAGCAGTGCTAGTGTGAGCTGTTCAGGAGAGTCCACAACAGGACAATGCAGTGCTGGTGCGAGCTGTTCAGGAGAATTCACAACAGGACAAAGCAGTGCTAGTGTGAGCTCTTCAGGAGAGTCCACAACAGGACAAAGCAGTGCTAGTGTGAGCTGTTCAGGAGAATTCACAGCAGGACAAAGCAGTGCTAGTGTGAGCTGTTCAGGAGAATCCACAACAGGAGAAAGCAGTGCTGGTGTGAGCTGTTCAGGAGAATTCACAACAGGACAAAGCAGTGCTAGTGTGAGCTGTTCAGGAGAGTCCACAACAGGACAAAGCAGTGCTAGTGTGAGCTGTTCAGGAGAATTCACAGCAGGACAAAGCAGTGCTAGTGTGAGCTGTTCAGGAGAATCCACAACAGGAGAAAGCAGTGCTGGTGTGAGCTGTTCAGGAGAATTCACAACAGGACAAAGCAGTGCTAGTGTGAGCTGTTCAGGAGAATTCACAACAGGACAAAGCAGTGCTAGTGTGAGCTGTTCAGGAGAATTCACAACGGGACAAAGCAGTGCTGGTGTGAGCTGTTCAGGAGAATTCACAACAGGACAAAGCAGTGCTAGTGTGAGCTGTTCAGGAGAATTTACAACAGGACAAAGCAGTGCTAGTGTGAACTGTTCAGGAGAGTCCACAACAGGACAAAGCAGTGCTAGTGTGAGCTGTTCAGGAGGGTCCACAACAGGACAAAGCAGTGCCGGTGTGAGCTGTTCAGGAGGGTCCACAACAGGACCAAGCAGCGCTAGTGTGAGCTGTTCAGGAGAATTCACAACAGGACAAAGCAGTGCTAGTGTGAGCTGTTCAGGAGAGTCCACAACAGGACAAAGCAGTGCTGGTGTGAGCTGTTCAGGAGAATTCACAACAGGACAAAGCAGTGGTAGTGTGAGCTGTTCAGGAGAATTCACAACAGGACAAAGCAGTGCTAGTGTGAGCTATTCAGGAGAATTCACAACAGGACAAAGCAGTGCTAGTGTGAGCTATTCAGGAGAATTCACAACAGGACAAAGCAGTGCTAGTGTGAGCTGTTCAGGAGAGTCCACAACAGGACAAAGCAGTGGTGGTGTGAGCTGTTCACGAGAGTCCACAACAAGACAAAGCAGTGCTGGTGTGAGCTGTTCAGGAGAATTCACAACAGGACAAAGCAGTGGTAGTGTGAGCTGTTCAGGAGAATTCACAACAGGACAAAGCAGTGCTAGTGTGAGCTATTCAGGAGAATTCACAACAGGACAAAGCAGTGCTAGTGTGAGCTATTCAGGAGAATTCACAACAGGACAAAGCAGTGCTGGTGTGAGCTGTTCAGGAGAATCCACAACAGGACAAAGCAGTGCTAGTGTGAGCTGTTCAGGAGAATTCACAACAGGACAAAGCCGAGCTGGTGTGAGCTGTTCAGGAGAATTCACAACAGGACAAAGCAGTGCTAGTGTGAGCTGTTCAGGAGAATTCACAACAGGACAAAGCAGTGCTAGTGTGAGCTGTTCAGGAGTGTCCACAACAGGACAAAGCAGTGCTGGTGTGAGCTGTTCAGGAGAATTCACAACAGTACAAAGCAGTGCTAGTGTGAGCTGTTCAGGAGAGTCCACAACAGGACAAAGCAGTGCTGGTGTGAGCTGTTCAGGAGAATTCACAACAGGACAATGCAGTGCTAGTGTGAGCTGTTCAGGAGAATTCACAACAGGACAAAGCAGTGCTGGTGTGAGCTGTTCAGCAGAATTCACGACAGGACAAAGCAGTGCTAGTGTGAGCTGTTCAGGAGGGTCCACAACAGGACAAAGCAGTGCTGGTGTGAGCTGTTCAGGAGAGTCCACAACAGGACAAAGCAGTGGTAGTGTGAGCTGTTCAGGAGAATTCACAACAGGACAAAGCAGTGATAGTGTGAGCTGTTCAGGAGAATTCACAACAGGACAATGCAGTGCTAGTGTGAGCTGTTCAGGAGAATTCACAACAGGACAAAGCAGTGCTGGTGTGAGCTGTTCAGCAGAATTCACGACAGGACAAAGCAGTGCTAGTGTGAGCTGTTCAGGAGGGTCCACAACAGGACAAAGCAGTGCTGGTGTGAGCTGTTCAGGAGAGTCCACAACAGGACAAAGCAGTGGTAGTGTGAGCTGTTCAGGAGAATCCACAACAGGACAAAGCAGTGCTAGTGTGAGCTGTTCAGGAGAATTCACAACAGGACAAAGCAGTGATAGTGTGAGCTGTTCAGGAGAATTCACAACAGGACAAAGCAGTGATAGTGTGAGCTGTTCAGGAGAATCCACAACAGGACAAAGCAGTGATAGTGTGAGCTGTTCAGGAGAATTCACAACAAGACAAAGCAGTGCTGGTGTGAGCTGCACAGGAGAATCCACAACAGGACAAAGCAGTGCTGGTGTGAGCTGTTCAGGAGAATCCACAACAGGACAAAGCAGTGCTAGTGTGAGCTGTTCAGGAGAATCCACTACAGGACAAAGCAGTGCTAGTGGGAGCTGTTCAGGAGAATTCACAACAGGACAAAGCAGTGCTGGTGTGAGCTGTTCAGCGGAATTCACAACAGGACAAAGCAGTGCTGGTGTGAGCTGTTCAGCGGAATTCACAACAGGACAAAGCAGTGCTGGTGTGAGCTGTTCAGGAAAGTCCACAACAGGACAAAACAGTGCTAGTGTGAGCTGTTCAGGAGGGTCCACACCAGTACAAAGCAGTGCTAGTGTGAGCTGTTCAGGAGAGTCCACAACAGGACAAAGCAGTGCTGGTGTGAGCTGTTCAGGAGAGTCCACAACAGGACAAAGCAGTGCTAGTGTGAGCTGTTCAGGAGAATTCACAACAGGACAAAGCAGTGCTAGTGTGAGCTGTTCAGGAGAGTCCACTACAGGACAAAGCAGTGCTAGTGTGAGCTGTTCACGAGTATCCACAACAGGACAAAGCAGTGCTAGTGTGAGCTGTTCAGGAGAGTCCATAACAGGACAAAGCAGTGCTAGTGTGCTGTTCAGGAGAGTCCACAACAGGACAAAGCAGTGCTGTTGTGAGCTGTTCAGGAGAGTCCACAACAGGACAAAGCAGTGGTGGTGTGAACTGTTCAGGAGAGTCCACAACAGGACAATGCAGTGCTGGTGTGAGCTGTTCAGGAGAGTCCACAACAGGACAAAGCAGTGCTGGTGTGAGCTGTTCAGGAGAGTCCACAACAGGACAAAGCAGTGCTAGTGTGAGCTGTTCAGGAGAATTCACAACAGGACAAAGCAGTGCTAGTGTGAGCTGTTCAGGAGAGTCCACTACAGGACAAAGCAGTGCTAGTGTGAGCTGTTCACGAGAATCCACAACAGGACAAAGCAGTGCTAGTGTGAGCTGTTCAGGAGAGTCCACAACAGGACAAAGCAGTGCTAGTGTGAACTGTTCAGGAGAGTCCACAACAGGACAAAGCAGTGCTAGTGTGAGCTGTTCAGGAGAGTCCACAACAGGACAAAGCAGTGCTAGTGTGAAATGTTCACGAGAATCCACAACAGGACAAAGCAGTGGTGGTGTGAGCTGTTCAGGAGGGTCCACAACAGGACAAAGCAGTGCTGGTGTGAACTGTTCAGGAGAGTCCACAACAGGACAAAGCAGTGCTAGTGTGAGCTGTTCACGAGAGTCCTCAACAGGACAAAGCAGTGCTGGTGTGAGCTGTTCAGGAGAATCCACAACAGGACAAAGCAGTGCCGGTGTGAGCTGTTCAGGAGAATTCACAACAGGACAAAGCAGTGCTGGTGTGAGCTGTTCAGGAGAATTCACAACAGGACAAAGCAGTGCTAGTGTGATCTGTTCAGGAGAATTCACAACAGGACAAAGCAGCGCTAGTGTGAGCTGTTCAGGAGAATTCACAACAGGACAAAGCAGAGCTGGTGTGAGCTGTTCAGGAGAATTCACAACAGGACAAAGCAGTGCTAGTGTGAGCTGTTCAGGAGAATTCACAACAGGACAAAGCAGTGCTAGTGTGAGCTGTTCAGGAGAATTCACAACAGGACAAAGCAGTGCTAGTGTGAGCTGTTCAGGAGAATTCACAACAGGACAAAGCAGTGTTGGTGTGAGCAGTTCAGGAGAATTCACGACAGGACAAAGCAGTGCTAGTGTGAGCTGTTCAGGAGGGTCCACAACAGGACAAAGCAGTGCTGGTGTGAACTGTTCAGGAGAGTCCACAACAGGACAAAGCAGTGCTAGTGTGAGCTGTTCACGAGAGTCCACAACAGGACAAAGCAGTGTTGGTGTGAGCTGTTCAGGAGAATCCACAACAGGACAAAGCAGTGCTAGTGTGAGCTGTTCAGGAGAATTCACAACAGGACAAAGCAGAGCTGGTGTGAGCTGTTCAGGAGAATTCACAACAGGACAAAGCAGTGCTAGTGTGAGCTGTTCAGGAGAATTCACAGCAGGACAAAGCAGTGCTAGTGTGAGCTGTTCAGGAGAATTCACAACAGGACAAAGCCGAGCTGGTGTGAGCTGTTCAGGAGAATTCACAACAGGACAAAGCAGTGCTAGTGTGAGCTATTCAGGAGAATTCACAACAGGACAAAGCAGTGTTAGTGTAAGCTGTTCAGGAGAATTCACAACAGGACAAAGCAGTGCTAGTGTGAGCTGTTCAGGAGGGTCCACAACAGGACAAAGCAGTGCTGGTGTGAGCTGTTCAGGAGAGTCCACAACAGGACAAAGCAGTGCTAGTGTGAGCTGTTCAGGAGAGTCCACAACAGGACAAAGCAGTGCTAGTGTGAGCTGTTCAGGAGAATTCACAACAGGACAAAGCAGTGCTGGTGTGAGCTGTTCAGGAGAATTCACAACATGACAAAGCAGTGCTGGTGTGAGCTGTTCAGGAGAATCCACAACAGGACAAAGCAGTGCTAGTGTGAGCTGTTCAGGAGGGTCCACAACAGGACAAAGCAGTGCTGGTGTGAGCTGTTCAGGAGAATTCACAACAGGACAAAGCAGTGCTAGTGTGAGCTGTTCAGGAGAATTCACAACAGGACAAAGCAGAGCTGGTGTGAGCTGTTCAGGAGAATTCACAACAGGACAAAGCAGTGCTAGTGTGAGCTGTTCAGGAGAATTCACAGCAGGACAAAGCAGTGCTAGTGTGAGCTGTTCAGGAGAATTCACAACAGGACAAAGCCGAGCTGGTGTGAGCTGTTCAGGAGAATTCACAACAGGACAAAGCAGTGCTAGTGTGAGCTATTCAGGAGAATTCACAACAGGACAAAGCAGTGTTAGTGTAAGCTGTTCAGGAGAATTCACAACAGGACAAAGCAGTGCTAGTGTGAGCTGTTCAGGAGGGTCCACAACAGGACAAAGCAGTGCTGGTGTGAGCTGTTCAGGAGAGTCCACAACAGGACAAAGCAGTGCTAGTGTGAGCTGTTCAGGAGAGTCCACAACAGGACAAAGCAGTGCTAGTGTGAGCTGTTCAGGAGAATTCACAACAGGACAAAGCAGTGCTGGTGTGAGCTGTTCAGGAGAATTCACAACATGACAAAGCAGTGCTGGTGTGAGCTGTTCAGGAGAATCCACAACAGGACAAAGCAGTGCTAGTGTGAGTTGTTCAGGAGAGTCCACAACAGGACAAAGCAGTGCTAGTGTGAGCTGTTCAGGAGGGTCAACAACAGGACAAAGCAGTGTTGGTGTGAACTGTTCAGGCGAGTCCACAACAGGACAAAGCAGTGCTAGTGTGAGCTGTTCAGGAGAGTCCACAACAGGACAAAGCAGTGCTAGTGTGAGTTGTTCAGGAGAGTCCACAACAGGACAAAGCAGTGCTAGTGTGAGCTGTTCAGGAGAATCCTCAACAGGACAAAGCAGTGCTAGTGTGAGCTGTTCAGGAGAATTCACAACAGGACAAAGCAGTGCTAGTGTGAGCTCTTCAGGAGAATACACAACAGGACAAAGAAGTGCTAGTGTGAGCTGTTCAGGAGAATTCACAACAGGACAAAGCAGTGCTAGTGTGAGCTATTCAGGAGAGTCCACAACAGGACAAAGCAGTGCTAGTGTGAGCTGTTCATGAGGGTCCACAACAGGACAAAGCAGTGTTGGTGTGAGCTGTTCAGGCGAGTCCACAACAGGACAAAGCAGTGCTAGTGTGAGCAGTTCAGGAGAGTCCACAACAGGACAAAGCAGTGCTGGTGTGAGCTGTTCAGGAGAGTCCACAACAGGACAAAGCAGTGCTGGTGTGAGCTGTTCAGGAGAGTCCACAACAGGACAAAGCAGTGCTGGTGTGAGCTGTTCAGGAGAGTCCACAACAGGACAAAGCAGTGCTAGTGTGAGCTGTTCAGGAGAATTCACAACAGGACAAAGCAGTGCTAGTGTGAGCTGTTCAGGAGAATCCACAACAGGACAAAGCAGTGCTAGTGTGAGCTGTTCAGGAGAATACACAACAGGACAAAGCAGTGCTAGTGTGAGCTGTTCAGGAGTGTCCACAACAGGACAAAGCAGTGCTGGTGTGAGCTGTTCAGGAGAATTCACAACAGGACAAAGCAGAGCTGGTGTGAGCTGTTCAGGAGAGTCCACAACAGGACAAAGCAGTGCTAGTGTGAGCTGTTCAGGAGAATTCACAACAGGACAAAGCAGTGCTAGTGTGAGCTGTTCAGGAGTGTCCACAACAGGACAAAGCAGTGCTGGTGTGAGCTGTTCAGGAGAATTCACAACAGTACAAAGCAGTGCTAGTGTGAGCTGTTCAGGAGAGTCCACAACAGGACAAAGCAGTGCTGGTGTGAGCTGTTCAGGAGAATTCACAACAGGACAATGCAGTGCTAGTGTGAGCTGTTCAGGAGAATTCACAACAGG
This sequence comes from Scyliorhinus torazame, assembly GCF_047496885.1. Lineage (NCBI taxonomy): Eukaryota > Metazoa > Chordata > Chondrichthyes > Carcharhiniformes > Scyliorhinidae > Scyliorhinus > Scyliorhinus torazame. The sequence goes on along the minus strand of NC_092721.1, from coordinate 176,646,291 downwards.
ACAAAGCAGTGCTGGTGTGAGCTGTTCAGCAGAATTCACGACAGGACAAAGCAGTGCTGGTGTGAGCTGTTCAGGAAAGTCCACAACAGGACAAAACAGTGCTGGTGTGAGCTGTTCAGGAGGGTCCACAACAGGACAAAGCAGTGCTGGTGTGAGCTGTTCAGGAGAGTCCACAACAGGACAAAGCAGTGGTAGTGTGAGCTGTTCAGGAGAATTCACAACAGGACAAAGCAGTGATAGTGTGAGCTGTTCAGGAGAATCCACAACAGGACAAAGCAGTGCTAGTGTGAGCTGTTCAGGAGAATTCACAACAGGACAAAGCAGTGCTAGTGTGAGCTGTTCAGGAGAATCCACAACAGGACAAAGCAGTGATAGTGTGAGCTGTTCAGGAGAATTCACAACAAGACAAAGCAGTGCTAGTGTGAGCTGTTCAGGAGAATCCACTACAGGACAAAGCAGTGCTAGTGTGAGCTGTTCAGGAGAATCCACAACAGGACCAAGCAGTGCTAGTGTGAGCTGTTCAGGAGAATCCACTACAGGACAAAGCAGTGCTAGTGGGAGCTGTTCAGGAGAATTCACAACAGGACAAAGCAGTGCTGGTGTGAGCTGTTCAGCGGAATTCACAACAGGACAAAGCAGTGCTGGTGTGAGCTGTTCAGGAAAGTCCACAACAGGACAAAACAGTGCTAGTGTGAGCTGTTCAGGAGGGTCCACACCAGTACAAAGCAGTGCTAGTGTGAGCTGTTCAGGAGAGTCCACAACAGGACAAAGCAGTGCTGGTGTGAGCTGTTCAGGAGAGTCCACAACAGGACAAAGCAGTGCTAGTGTGAGCTGTTCAGGAGAATTCACAACAGGACAAAGCAGTGCTAGTGTGAGCTGTTCAGGAGAGTCCACTACAGGACAAAGCAGTGCTAGTGTGAGCTGTTCACGAGTATCCACAACAGGACAAAGCAGTGCTAGTGTGAGCTGTTCAGGAGAGTCCATAACAGGACAAAGCAGTGCTAGTGTGCTGTTCAGGAGAGTCCACAACAGGACAAAGCAGTGCTGTTGTGAGCTGTTCAGGAGAGTCCACAACAGGACAAAGCAGTGGTGGTGTGAACTGTTCAGGAGAGTCCACAACAGGACAATGCAGTGCTGGTGTGAGCTGTTCAGGAGAGTCCACAACAGGACAAAGCAGTGCTGGTGTGAGCTGTTCAGGAGAGTCCACAACAGGACAAAGCAGTGCTAGTGTGAGCTGTTCAGGAGAATTCACAACAGGACAAAGCAGTGCTAGTGTGAGCTGTTCAGGAGAGTCCACTACAGGACAAAGCAGTGCTAGTGTGAGCTGTTCACGAGAATCCACAACAGGACAAAGCAGTGCTAGTGTGAGCTGTTCAGGAGAGTCCACAACAGGACAAAGCAGTGCTAGTGTGCTGTTCAGGAGAGTCCACAACAGGACAAAGCAGTGCTGTTGTGAGCTGTTCAGGAGAGTCCACAACAGGACAAAGCAGTGGTGGTGTGAACTGTTCAGGAGAGTCCACAACAGGACAATGCAGTGCTGGTGTGAGCTGTTCAGGAGAGTCCACAACAGGACAAAGCAGTGCTGGTGTGAGCTGTTCAGGAGAGTCCACAACAGGACAAAGGAGTGCTGGTGTGAGCTGTTCAGGATCTCTGATGAACAACCCATACAGAAATGTAACATTGAATGATAAAACAAGTGAGCTCATGTGGACCAAGCAGGCTCACCTGTTGCATTAAAGGTAAGCGAAAATGGTGGGTCACGATATTTGGGTAGCACGGTTGCGAAAGTCGATGAGCAGGAGTCGCGAAGATCGTCCGCTGTGGGTCGCGATGGTCGACTGCCGTGGGTCGCGAAGGTTGGCTGGTGTTGATCCCGAAGGTTGGTCGGTTGATAAAAATGGATTCCCAAGCTGCAGCCTTTGACCCTATCTCTTAGTTTCAGGGGGTATTTTCTTCGAAAACCCACATAATTAATGGATAAGGATCCAACATGCTTGAGATACCTGTAAAATTCAGGGGAAAGAAGGTGGACAGCAGAAGTTCATCAACAGAATCAGAGGCTTCTCAGAGTTCATCAGCATGGCGTCACGGTGGCACAGTGAGGTTAGCACTGCTGCCTCATAGTGCCGAGGACCCGGATTCGATCCCAGCCCTGGATCACTATCAGTGTGGAGGGATAAGACCACAGCCAAAGTCACCTTGCCCCATTCAGACTTAGCCTCGTTAGTGGGAATGCACAGGATGTCCCGGTTCAGCCAGGGTGAATCACTCAAGATCCATTGTCCTTCCGACAACCTTGTTTGTCCAGCCATTAGCCCATCACAGAATCTGATGACCCATTTGTCAGTCAATGGAAGGTTAGTTGCATCTGAATGGCATAATCTGTTCTTTAGCAGAAACGGGAGTGGGAAATCAGACAGCCAAGATAGCAATAATGTTTGATTTCTGGGGGTAATTCTTCTGAAAACTTACATAATGGATAAGGATCCAACATGTTTGAGATGCCTGGAAAATACAGGTGAAAGAAGGTGGACAGCAGAAGTTCATCAACAGAATCAGAGGCTTCTCAGAGTTCATCAGCAGAGAGTGGCACGGTGCCACTGCTGCCTCACAGCTCCCAGGTTCAATTCCGGCTTCGGGTGACTGTGTGGAGTTTGCACTTTCTCCCCGTGTCTGCGTGGGTTTCCTCCGGGTGCTCCAGTTTCCTCCCACAGGCAAAGATGTGCACGTTAGATGGATTGGCCACGCTAAATTGCCCCTTAGTGCCCAAAAGGTTAGGTGGGGCTACTGGGTTACGGGGATGGGGTGGAGGTGTGGGCTTAAGTAGCGTGCTCTTTCCAAGGGCCTGGGCAGGCTCAATGGGCCGAATGGTCTCCTTCTGCACTGTAAATTCCATCATTCTATTTCTTATATTATCACTCCTGGAATTAATCAATTTTTCCGCACCACATTAAAACGTAAAAAAGCTACGACATCTGGTCCAGTCTCTTAGTCACTGTTGAAAACTGACCAGGCACCCATAACAAAAGACAAAGACCTGGTGCTACAGCTGTAGCCCTGCCTTCCACAGGTAATCTCAGGTGATCAGACAGGTTTCATTAAGGGACAACAACTTTCAGCCAATTGCCTGCTAAGCATTGTCCTATTCCCATCCTTGGTGCCCGAACCAGAGATGATTGTTTCCCTGGATGCTTGGAGTGGAGTGGGGATGTCTATTTGCGATTCGTGGCAGGTTCAAGTTTGTTTCCTGGATTTGACTACTATATAGGGCTTCCACTGCTAGTGTTCATATGAATGCCCTGAACTCTGGTTACTTTCCATCGAACAAGGACACGAGATATGGGGGTCCACTGTCTCCGCTCCTGTTTGCTTGATAATAGAACCGCTCGCCGTAGCGCTCAGGTCCTCTGTTAAGTGAAGTGGGATGAATCTGGAAGGGATGGAGCACGGGTGTCTCTTTAAGCTGATGACCTGCTTCTCTATATTTCGGACCCAGTACCCTCCATGGACACGATAATGAAGCTGCTTAGTATCTTTGGCTCCTTCTCTGGCATCAAGCTGAACTTGGACAAGAAGGAATGTTTCCAAGTCAACCCCTCCAGGGAGGAGAGTCCAACTGGGAATGTTATCTTTTTGCCCTTCCAAGACCAGCTTCCGCTATCTGGGGGTCAGGTTGTCCACAATTGAACCTCGCTTTATAAATTCAATTAGACCAATTTGGTCAATAGTATCAAAACAGGCTTGCAGAGGTGGGATAACCTCCCACTATCCTTGGTGGATAGGGTTCAGACAATTAAAATAAACGTGCTCCCGAGATTTTTATTTCTTTTTCAATGTCTCCCCATTTTTCTGCTCAAGTCCTTTTTTGTTAAAGTCGACAAATTAATGTCCCACTTTGTTTGGGTGGGTATAGCTCCGAGGGTCCGTGAAGCTTTGCTCCAAAGAGACAGACAATCAGGGGGCTTGGTCCTACCCTATTTATTGTTTTACTATTGGGCAGCAACTATTCAGAAGATATTGCTGTGGCTTACCGATCCTGGCTCCATATGGAGCGAGCTCCTGCACTGTTTCTAGCCTTCGCATCATTATGGCATCGTTGCCTTTCTCTCTGGTGAGATTTTGCCTAATTCGACTCTGAGAATCTGGAAGCAAATTCAGGCAGCATTTTAAGCTCTGTTCCCTGTCTTCGCTCGCCCCCATCTGCAACAACCACCTTTTTCTGCCAGTGGGTTTGGACTCGACGTTTACGTCATGGGTGGGGAAAGGTCAGGAGAGGTTTGGAGAACTTTGTGGAGGGGAGATTTGCTGGTTTTAAGGAGTTGGCAGAGAAATTCCAACTGCCTGCTTCCAGTCTTTTTAGATATTTTCTGATTCACGACTGTTCACGTAAGACTTTTCCCTCTTTTCCCTTGGCACCACCCTCTTCCCTGTAGAAGAGGATTTTGTCTTTGGCTGTATCTGATGGGGGGACTATATATAGCCATATCCTCTCAGCGGAGTCAGATCCATTGAGCGAGGTGAGGACAAAATGGGAGGGTGAATTGGTTCCCATTCTGGATGGTGAGGTGTGAAGTGAGGCCTTTCATGGTCAACTCCACATTTTCATGTGCTCGGCTAAATTTGATTCAATTCAAGGTGGTGCACCAGGTACATCTGACTGCTGGCTCACAGTGCCAGAGACCCAGGTTCAATTACAGCCTTGAGTGACTTTATATATTCTCCCTGTGTGTGCGTGGGTTTCCTCCAGGTGCTCTGGTTTCCTCCCACAGACCAAAGGTGTGCAGCTTAGGTGGATTGGCCATGATCAATTGTCCCTTAGTGTCCAAAAGGATAGCTGGGGTTACTGGGTTACGGAGATAGGATGGGGATGTGGGCTTAGGTAGGGTGCTCTTTCAGAGGTTCAGTGTAGATTTGATGAGCCAAAAGACCTCCTTCTGCAATGTAAGGATTCTAGGATTCTATAAGAGCGAAGATCAGCAGGTACTTCCCTGGGGTGGATGATAAGTGTGAGCGCTGCTCTCAGGGGCTGGCTAACCACAAACATATGTTCTGGTCTTGTCCCAAATCAGTAAGCTTCTGGGCCTCTTTCTTTAACACCATGTAGGAGATATTCAATGTAGATCTGGATCATGTCCACTAGTGGCCATATTTGGGGTGTCAGACTCTCCGGTACTGCAGTCGGGGGTGAAGGCGGATGTCCTGGCCTTCTCCTCGTTGATAGCCCAGAGACGATGCTTGGGTGGAGTTCTCCTGCTCGGCCTAGTGCCTCGGCTTGTTTCGGTGACTTCACATCTTTTCTGCACTTGGAGAAGGTGAAGTACACCATTAGAGGGTTGGTGGAGGCGTTCTACTTGAGATGGCAGCCATTCATTTCCTTTTTTAAAAAAACAGTAACTGTCAGTTGTTAGGGGGTTTAGTCTAGTTTGTTGCGTTAAAGTTAACATGTTCTGATTGTATGTCACTTTCTTCTATTGTGTCATTTTGGTTAATTGTTTTAGATGTTTTGTTTAATATGAAAATGTTATTAATTAACATATTTTAAAAAAGAAATGTGGCATAAGGTATAGAGGAACACCAAATGCCCTGATAATATAACCTGGTTGGCATAAGGGAGGCACATTATACAATATGCCACTCTTGTATTCCTCATGAGCAATAACACGAGGCCCAGCATGTAGCATAGCAGAATCTCAGTTCCTCTTTGACAATACATATTGGCCAAGGACTAAGTGGGCAGTGGGCTTGTACGCTGCTTCTTCACCTCTGGAACATGGATCTAAACTTATCCCAGATTTACACGTCTAGGGTTTGAGCTGTCTTGATCCAACTCCTGGTTGGTATGGGGGCCATAGTGTGAGAGCGATTGATTGGTTATCTAGTTTCTGCTGTTCATATGGATGATTGCTGTGGAAATTAAAAGGCTGTTAAAATGCAGCATTGAGGTCGAAGTAAAGGCATCTTTGCTTTTTAGCCAGTTGAGCTATGCCTATTCTAGGAGTGCCAAATTCCTTGCACCGATACTCTTCATCTTGGCATGCATCCAAAATGAAATTAAATCAGATAGTTGAGTATGTTTACAATATTGTCCTGAACTAGGAATTTGCATAATGTCATAAAACATAAATGAAATGCAATCACCTTCTAGCCACAACCTGAATATGAAAATAAGATGACAACATTAAAATCATTCTCATCTGCATGCTACTTTATTCTGCCTTCATAAACACCACTAGTATGATCAGGCTGTTTTGCATCACTGATTTTGGTTGTCATAGCAGCCACCAGCAGGAAGGATGTTCCTTGCAGTAAAAATGAAGGATTAGCAATCTGATTGAATCACTGCAAGATTATAGTATGATAAAGTTGATTACTAGAGATAATAATGATCATAATATAGTATATGCCAAAGTATCATAATTCCCTATGAGAGAGGCAGCATAGCTGCTGTGTTGAATATCAAGGAAATTGTCAAGCTTAAGTTTTAAGGAAGTATTTTCAGGACAGAATATTTTATAGGAGTCACCTTCTAATTTAATCAGTACTGTGAGAGCCTTGGGGATGTGTCCATTGTGGTGATGTAATCTCAGTCAGGGTTCTGTTGGTAGTAACTTTGCGTTTGAGTCAGAAGGCTGTGCATTCAAGTCCCTTCCCTGAACACATAATTTTAGGCTGATACTCCAGTGCAGCACCGTCTGAAGTGCTGTCTTTCAGGTCAGACAGTAAATGTCACCACAGTCCCAGTGGCCTCTCTCCACTTTGAGAGCTGACTGGTTGGTGGTGATTTAACCTGAGGGTCACCACATCTTGGGCAAGGGGCAAGGTTGAGAAGGCAGGACCCTCATGAATAACCTTAGTTGGTACAGGAATTGAATCCTGAACTGTCTGCGTCGCTCCGCATCATGAACCAGCCACCCAGCCAACTGAGCTAAGTACTTCCTGGCTGGTTTAGCTCAGTGGGCTAGACAGCTGGTTTGTGATGAAGAACAAGGCCAGCAGCGTGGGTTCAATTCCCGTATCAGCTGAGAATTCTGAATTCTCCCTCTGTGTTTCCGAAAAGGTGCCGGAGTGTGGCGACTGCTGGCTTTGCACAGTAACTTCATTGCAGTGTTAATGTAAGCCTACTTGAGACAATAAAGATTATTTATTTATTTATTATTTCTTGTTGAGCAAAATCCAATGCTGCGGGAACTTTAGCAGTTCTCAATAAGCCTTTTATAAAATAACTCATTTGAGTTTATGTTCACCTGTGCACTACTTGTGGAATGCAGATTGTGATGTTTGTGTTAAATTACTCTATTATTTTAGAATACATGGTGAGTCATATATTTTAAATGACTATTTCAAAACAATGCAAAGGTTCATCACCAATGTAGTAAAACAAGAACACCGAAGAAATGAGATCGTGATGTGCACTATACACTGCTAGAAACTCAGTGCCATTATTATTTGAGATGTTCTTCATCTCCCAGCCTGTGAAAATTAATCTTCCTTTAGAACCACATTTTTTGCCTACATGTTTTTTATTCTCTGTGTTAATACATCCCCCACCACATCACCACAACACTATTATCAGGAGGTTTGTAGAAAACTTCTACCAGTGACTTGCAATTTCCATTTCCATTACGGGGAAATCTTCTGGTCATGAAAACATTGAAGTAACGTTCAACAGATGTGATATTAAAAAATATTGTACAGTGTATTTGTTTCAAGAAAAGGTATTTGGATTGCGATCAGAGACAGCTGCATTCATGCACTCAAGCAGATGGGAACGCTGTTAGTGGGCTGACACTCGTAAAATTACCATAAAAACTTGTGAGTTGTTAAGAATCACAGATATTCTGAAAATGCCCCCCCAAGGGAAGAAAACCAGGACGTCCAGGTCCAGTTTAGCTGTGACTCCAATCCCACAATGTACTTGAACCTTAATGGCCCCAGAAGAGGCTGAGAAAACCGCTCAATTGTTTAAAGTAAAAAAAAGAGATAGAAGGATAAGCACCACATTCTCGGGACAAGTACATTTGGGCAATAGATGTGGATGTAGAAGCATCCCCACATCCACAGAACATATTGGGGCTGGTTTAGCACAGGGCTAAATCGCTGGCTTTGAAAGCAGACCAAGGCAGGCCAGCAGCACGGTTCAATTCCCGTACCAGCCTCCCCAAACAAGTGCCGGAATGCGGCGACTAGGGGCTTTTCACAGTAACTTCATTTGAAGCCTCCTTGTGACAATAAGTGATTTTCATTTCATTCCATATTTTAAAGATGCTGCAATTTTAATCAGTCGATCTTCTAACCTATTTGGTTAAACACACAATCCATGCTTTACCCTGAGCCTGCACAATCTGTCAGAGGTTTTCAGTTTCCTCATTTGTAACACAGAACAGCTGGTGTTATTTTCAAGTATTGTCGGGGACTTGTTGCCGTTCCATTCTTCTACACAGTCCTCATAAATTATATAGAACTTGATCACTCACCTCAGGTTGTGAGACTCTGAAAATTCATTCCTCTTTCTCAACTGATTTTGACATCTTCTGCCTTCATCGATTTTAATTCTAATTCAGAGGAAGTAACATTTTGTTTCCTGGATGCTCTCTCGTGTCTGCAAGAGGATAATGTCTGCACACTAATGGTAGGACAGTCTGTGTCCCTTAGTAAGGTTTGTTTGGATTCCATGGATACCGTAATAACCTTTTGTGGTTAACCTTGCTGAGGGGAAATTCACTTATAACATATTCTGGCTGATTTGATGGTTTATCATTAACTGAAGCAATCTTTAAAAGGCTGAGGCACATGGCACACACTCAGCCATTGAGAGGGATCATTTGTTCTTTGGCTTTCAGCTAACCTCTGTTCTTTCTGGCACGCAACACCACATGCAAAGTTAAAGACAGTAAGCATTGTAAAGCTGTGAATTTAAATCAGGTATATTTGGCCAGAAATAATGGCACAGAATAGTTGAATAGTTACAACAAGGCATACAGGCCATCTGCTCCACCCATCTTAATTTGCGTTCCCCAACCTGCACTCAGGCCTGGGCTTTTAGACTGAGAGGCTTCCCTAAAGGGGAAATCCCCCCCGCATTTACCGGGGTAGTTCATATTCTGCGGAGGTCATGGGGAACCTCGTGTAACACAATTAGTATCAAGGTCTATTCCTTTTTCCTTTGGGCAGGATTCTCTGGTCGCCGATGCCGAAATCGCGTTCGGCCGGAGAATCAAATTTTCCGACCAAGTGGGCAGCACGGTGGCGCAGTGGGTTAGCCCTGTTGCTTCACAGCGCTGAGGTCCCAGGTTCAATCCCGGCTCTGGGTCACTGTCCGTGTGGAGTTTGCACATTCTCCCTGTGTTTGCGTGGGTTTCGCCCCCACAACCCAAAGATGTGCAGGGTAGGTGATTTGGCCACGCTAAATTGCTCCTTAATTGGAAAAAATGAATTGGGTACTCTACATTTATATTTTAAAAACGTTTCTGACCAAATCGGGGGCGGTGCCACATTTGCGATGCTCCGCCCCTTCCAAAGCGCGTACTCTAGGAGTACGCCGCGCGACATATCGGCGGCCTCAGGACGTTGCCTGAGGCCCACCCCCCGATGCTACGCCCCGACCAGCTGAGTTCCCGACGGCGAGGGTCTCTCGTGGTCTCATCTGCCAGGAACTCATGTGGCGGCCGCGGACTCAGTCCAGCGCCACCACAGTTGGGGGAGGGCCAATCCGCAGGCAGGGGGGACTTTGCCAGGGTCTGGGGGCACTATTAGGGGGTGGTCTGGCGCGCACGAGCCAGCCAAAGAGGGGGCACTATTTTGCAGGCTGGGTCCGCGAGTGGCCGGCGCCATGTTGCACGGCCCGGCCGCTGCAGGCCGCCACCGTGCGCATGCGCTGCCACGGACCCGGCAATTCTCCCGGCTGTATCGGCAGCCAGAGCCGGGTGCTCTATGCTGCCGGCATGCTAGCCCCCAACCAAACGGAGGATCGGTGACCGTTTTACACCATTTTGTTCTGTTGTAAAACACTGGCATGGGGACATCGCCTCAAAATCAGAGAATCCAGCCCCTTATAGTTATCTAGCTTTCTCTTAACTGTGCCTACGCAATTTACAGAGTAAAATAGTAGTAAAAGAAACAGTTCCTCCATCTGCCAGTGTCTAACAGAAACTGAAAGAAAAACAGAAAATAGTGGAAATACCCAGAAGGTCTGACTGTGTCTGTGGAGAGAAACAGTTAATATTTCAATTCTGATTAAAGGCCATTGATATGAAATGTTAACCCTGTGTCTCCACCTGCTGATTATTTGCAGTATTTTCTATTTTCATTTCAGATTTCTAGCATAGAATCATAGAATCCCTGCAGCTCAGAGGGGGGCCATTTGGCCCATCGGGTCCACACTGACCCTCTGAAAGAGCACCCTACTTAGGCCCAACCCACACTATCTCCATATCCCACCTAAGTCCAATTTAGCATGGCCAATCCACCTAACCCGCACATCTTTGGGCTGTGGAAGGAAACCAGAGCACCCGGAGGAAACCCACGCAGACACGGGGAGAACGTGCAAACTCCACACAGTATCCCGAGGTCAGAATCGAACCCGAGTCTCTGGCACTGTGAGGCAGCAGTGCTAAGCACTGTGCCTCTGTGCTGCCGCTGCATCTGCAGTATTTCAGCCAGGTTTTTACAGGCTTCCAACCCAGCGAGATAGGACAGTCCCACAAGGTGGAGACACACTGCGACGGGCCATAAAATTCAAGCCTTATTCTTATATTACTGTTTAGCAGAAGCCCACCTGGATCTCCTGGGAGAAGTACTGAGATTCTTCCTTTTCCTGACATGCATCAATGATCTATGACGTATGAGGAGAGATTGAATCGGTGAGGATTGATTTTGCTGGAGTTCAAAAGAATGAGGAGGGATCCCATAGAAACCTGTATAATTCTAACAGGGCTAAACAGGGTAGATGCAGGAAGGATGTTCCTGATGGTGGGTGTGTCCAGAATCAGGGGTCACCGTCTGCAGATATGGAATAACCCATTTAACACAGAGATGAGGAGAAATTTCTTCACTCAGAGAGTGGTGAGCCTGTGAAATTTGTTGCCACAGGAAACAGTTTAGGCCAAAACATTGTAAGAAGCAGTTAGATTTGGCATTTAGGGTGAAGGGAATGAAAGGATATGGAGGGAAAGTGGGATTAGGCTATTGAGTTGGATGATCAGCCATGATAATGAATGGTGGAGCAGGATCGAAGGGCCGAATGGCCTCCTCCTGCTCCTATTTTCCATGTTTCATCTGGATCTTGTTGGACAGCGAACAGTTTAAAAGCTTGTGATGATACAAAACTTGGAACATTGTAAACTGTGAGGGGAACAGTGCAGAACTTCAAACGTTGGTCGAGTGGCAGACAGATGGCAGATGATGTTCAATTCAGAGAAATGTGAGCTGATGCATTTCAGCAGGAAGAACATGGGGAGATAATATAAAATAAGGTGTACAGTTCTAAAGGGGTGCAGGAGCAGAGGAACCTGGGTGTATATGTTCATAGATCATGGAAGGTGGCAGGATGGAGAGAGTATTTAATAAAGCATATAGAATCATTACAGTGCAGAAGGAGGCCATTTGGGCCCATCAAGTCAGCATGAACCCTCTCAGAAAGAGCACCCTACCTCGGCCCATGCCCCTGCCCGATCCCCATAACCTAATAACCCCACCTATCCTTTTGGACAATTTAGCATAGCAGTCCACCCAACCTGCACATCTTTGGACTGGAGGAGGAAACTGGAGAAACCAAAGGAAACGCACAAAGACACGGGCAGAATGTGCAGACTCCACACAGTCACCTGAGGCTGGAATCAAACCTTTGAACCTGGCACTGTGAGGCAGCAGTGCTAACCTTTACATTTAACATTACGATTTTTAGAAAACATCAGGACGCTTTTTTTTTTATTGTCTCATGAGATGTGGGCGTTGCTGGCTGGACCAGCATTTATTGCCCGACATTAATTGCCCTTGAACTGAGTGGTTTGATAGGCCTTTTCAGAGGGCATTTAAGAGTCAACCACATTGCTGTGGGGTCTGGAGTCACAGGTAAGTCAGACCAGGTAAGGATGGCAGATTTCCTTCCCTAAAGGACATTAGTAAACCAGATGGGTTTTTATGATTAAAAAAAAAATACAGTTTCATGGTCATCATTAGACTTTTAATTCCAGATTTTTACCGAATTCAAATTTCACCATCTGCCATAGCAGGATTTGAACCTGGGTGCCCAGAGCATTATCGTGAGGTTGCTGGATTACTAATCCAGTGACAATACCACTACACCAGTGCCTCCCCATAACTGGAGGATCCTGAAGGAGGCTGAAAATCTCACTTCCAGGTTTTAAATGATGAATTAAGGGTAAAGTGAGATGAAAAAACTACCTAAATGTAGTTGTTTATTGAGAAGTGTCTACATATTGAGTCCCTGCATGAAAAGATCTCCATACAATATAGGAGCTGATAAGAAGGAGTCCATTACCTGCATCTACTGGATCAGCTTTGACTGAAAAGTGTCCACTCTGGGATGCTCAGCACTTCCAAAACTATCTGCACTGGAACACACTCTCTGTAAGAAATAGGGGCAGGACAATGGGAGGATGAACTGGGGACAGAGGTAGGATGGGGACTCTGGAGCAAAACACTGAAGCAGGGTGAACTCCACCTCCTCCTGCGCAAGGCTAAGCCTAATGCAGCTCAACGTGGTGCACAGAGCGCACCTGACCAGAACCCGAATGAGCAGGTTCTTCCCGGAGGTGGAGGACAAATGTGAATGGTGCCAGAGGGGCCTGGCCAACCACACCCACATGTTTTGGGCTTGCCCCAAGCTTGCTGGGTTCTGGACAGCCTCCTCCGAGGCAATGTCCAGGGCTGTGGGGGGTGAGGGTGAAGCCATGTCCAATAGTGGCAATCGTCAGGGTGTTGAAGCAGTCAGAATTACACGTGGGTAAGGGGCCAACTTTTGCTTCCCTAATCGCACGCTGGAGTATCCTGCTCGGCTGGCGATCGGCAGCACCACACACAGCTGCAGACTGACTCGCTAAAGGAAGGTGGGGAAACCACGAGAGATGCCCACCCCCTTTTTTTTCCACTATCGGGAAAATAAAAGAAAAGCACAGCCAAAGTTAGGGCGGGGGGGGACCAACCGGGAAGGTGGAGGAACCATAGACCAATCCAGAGGGCAACGAAATGCACATAGGGACAGTTAAATGAAGGACAAACTAAACCTCTCTGTATAATAAAGGAAATTAGCGCGGGCGAAAAAAATGTGATGTGTATATATACAACTGTTTATAAATATGGGAAATGCCAATAAAAAGATATTTTTTTAAAAAGAAATAGGGGCAGGAGTAGGACACTTGGCCCAGCTAGCTTGCTCCACAATTCGATAAGATTATCCCAGGTCCGATTCCAGGCTTGGGTCACTGTCTGCAGAGTCTGCATGTTCTCTCCATGTCTGCGTGGGTTTCCTCCGGGTGCTCCGGTTTCCTCCCACAGTCCAAAGATGTGCAGGTTAGGTGGATTGACCATGATAAATTGCCCTTAGAGTCCAAAGATAGGGTGGCGGTGTGGGCTCGGGTGGGGTGCTCTTTCCAAGGGCCGGTGCAGATTTGATGGGCCAAATGGCCTCCTTCTGCACTGTAAATTCTATGATTCTATGATTATGACTGATCAGATTGTGGCCCTGACTATGCGATCCAGTCTGTCCTCCATAATGCCTAACTCCTTTGTCAATCAAAAATCTGTCTGAATCAGCCTTGAAGATATTAAATTATCCAACCTGCGTTGATCCCTATGAAAAATTCCAAAGATCTACTGAAAAAAGACATTTTTCCTCACCTCTGTTGTAAATGGGAGACCCCTTATTTATAAATGGTGTATCCTAGTTCTACATACAATTTGTCTAGGGGTTAGTTTGTTTGTTTGGCAGAAAAATGGACAGGAGATCCTGGAGACAATCTGCAAGGTGACTAATCAGATCTAAAATCTGGAAAGTTGTGCGAATAGCTCGGAGAGCTGAGTATTTTCCCAGAAACGGCCAAACTGTGAACTGGAATATTATTGGTTGGTAATGGAATTCTGGAAAGCTACACCATCAGGATTGTCATGGCCCGAGGGAAAGAGAGTTTGTAAAAATTTGCCTTGTTGATGATAATTGTTCCAAATGACCCAGAGATGGTGGTTGTTGTCAGATAAGACTCCTGACCCACCCTGCTTTAATAAAGAGCAGCATATTGTGGAACTGTGTGGCTATATAGGGGAACACATATGCGGTGACTGATGCGGGTGCTTGTGATTGTGTAAGACGTACCTTTGTTGTGTTGACTCTTTAAAGTGGAATTTACCTTCGCCTGTTAATTTATGTTTAATTTGTGTTGGTTCTGTTGTCTGTTAAAGTTAAAGCTACAAAAATGAAATATTTTTGGTAACTTCTTCATTTGTTGGACAGTCAGTAAATCCCACAAGTCACGAAAGATGTCCTTGTTAGGTGAATTGGACATTCTGAATTCTCCCTCAGTGTACCCGAAAAGGTGCCGCAGTGTGGAGATTAGGGGATTTTCACAGTAACTTCATTGCATTGTTAATGTAACCCTACTTGTGACACTAATAAAGATTATTATTAAATATTTGTAATGTAAACTTGGGCTCCATTCATCGTAATTCCATCCTTTTAAGATTCTCCATGTTGGAATGTCTTCTGAATGGAGCCTTGAGTCAAAGTTCCCTTGACCTCCCAGCAGCTCTACAGTTTGTGCCCCCACTCCTGGTCCTGGGGTGAGAGCTTTGTCCTTTATGGGAGGTTGTGAGAATTGGGCCTCTACTCTCTGAAGTTCAGAAAAATGAGAGACGATCCCATTGAGGAAAATCAAGATTTCTGAAGGGACTTTATGGAGTAGATATTGAGAGGTTGTTTTTACTGATTGGGGAATCATGAACACAGAGTCATGGCGGCATGTGGCACAGTGGTTAGCACTGGGACTGCGGCGCTGAGGTCCCTGGTTCGAATTCCGGCCCTGGGTTACTGTCCGTGTGGAGTTTGCACATTCTCCCCATGTTTGCGTGGGTTTCACCCCCACAACCCAAAGATGTGCTGGTTAGGTGGATTGGCTATGCTAAATTGCTCCTTAATTGGAAAAGAAAAATAATTGGCTTCTCTAAATTTAAAAAAGCAACAAAAAAAAAAAGAACACAGCATCATAGTCTCTGAATAAGGGACCAATCAGTTAGGACTGAGAAGAGAAAACATTTCTTCATTCAAACGGTTGTGAATCTTCAGAATTTTCTATCCCAGTTGAATATTTAAGGCTGAGACAGACAGATTTTTAGGAAATCACGGGATATGGAGAATTAGAAATGGTGTTGAGGTAAAAGATTAGCCACAATCTTGCTGAATGGCGGAGCAGGTTAGAAGCGCCATATGGTCTGTTCCTACTTCTATTTCTTATGTTCTTGAATATGCTGAGGCTATACTCAGCATCAGATTTGTGGCACAAAGAGCTGAGATATTAGTAAGTTGTTGCTCAGGTGGCCCACTGAAATGACACTTCCTGTGCTGGATGGTAAACTGGCCCAGGCAACCACAGCAGCAGCATAAATAATGCGAGCAATTCCAGAAACCCAAACGAGGCATCATTCACTTTATCCCAGGAGGGAAGAACCTTCAAAGAGTATCAGAATTAGGTAACAGGACACACACCCCGAATATCAAATTTGGCAAGGATAAATACCAGACAAAGAAGATCCCATTACCCAATAAAACAAAAAAACACATTATGGCAAATATTCCTTTGAGGTGCATTGCACTTTATGTTGCAATGATGGTGCTGAAGAGATGTGGGAATTCTCCGTAAGGTTTGATGGTGTGTTGGGTAGAGGTTTTTAAATAAAGTGGGCAATGACCTTTTGGGTAAAGTGGGTTTGGATAATTGGCTATCTCAAGATTGGAACAGGTGTCTCTGTTACCACTCATTTGCAGCTCCTTTCCCCGAGTTTCCTCTCTCTGCTGTGAATCAGAGCTTCGGTGAACTGTACAATTAAAAAGCATGTGGCATCCATCCTAATTTTAGACACTGAGATGGGGCTGTATAGTCAACATTTGAATATCTGGCATTAGCTTGGATGCTTGGATGATTATGGTTACAACATTTTGGAGATTTACTGAGTGGGATCCATTACAATCCATGAATGCCTGTGAATTAATAGAAGCGACTGGGTGAGTGTTGTCAATAAATGCTAAGACCTGGGGAATCTTGCCATCCAGCATAAGTGATGGGCCCTCTCCCTTTGCTTCCTTGGAGTAGATAATAAAGTTATTTGTCCTTTTAAACTTCGTATCAGTGGCCTGATAGATTCAGTAGTACATTACATATTGGCTGATCTGGCAGATTTTTTAAAAAATAAAAAATTTAGAGTACCCAATTCATTTTTTCCAATTAAGGGGCAATTTAGCGTGGCCAATCCACCTAACGTGCACATCTTTGGGTTGTGGGGGCAAAACCCACGCAAACACGGGGAGAATGTGCAAACTCCACACAGACAGTGACCTAGAGCTGGGATCGAACCTGGCGTCTCGGCGCCGTGAGGCAGTTTGTGCTAACCACTGCACCACCGTGCTGACCCCTGGCAGATATTTCTGAGGCATTTCTTTTCCTTCTTGAGATCTGCGCATTTCTGGCAGAGTCACCATTTAATGCCCATCCTTGATTGCCCTTCAGAAGGTGATGGAAGGCGTCCACCTTGAATTCCTGCAGTCTGTGTGGTGAATGCGTTTCTGAGCAAAATCTAGGGTGCCATATGGTGTTGGCCTGCAAAGTTATCAGAAGGTAAGTGCAATGAACAACATCTCCCTCTCAATCCATCAATGAGCAAGGTTGGTTAGTCAATTAGTGAAGGACTGTGTTCTGCAGGCTTTGCTCAGAGATGGGCACATCAATGTTTTATGTTTAATAAATGTGTTTTTCCTGTTGTTAAAACTAATGAGTAGTCGTGTGACTCCATGTTTTAAAAAAAGTAAAAAGTCACAGTCTAAGGAGCTGTTGGATCCATTCTGGGATCTTCCCATCCAGTTGCAGCACGAACTGGGACCGTAACAAAAAATCACTACCGTTGAAAAATAAATTCACTGATATGCCTTTTTTTTTAACCCCAAGACCTCCCAAAGTACTTCCAAGCAAAATGTGTTTTTGAAGCCTAGTCACTGTTGCAATGCAGGAAGTATCACAGGAGCACATATACAGTGGTTAGCACTGCTGTCTCACAGTGCCAGTGACCCATGTTCAATTCTAACCTCCGGTAACTGTCTGTGTGGAGTTTGCACATTCTCCCCGTGTCTGCGTGGGTTTCCTCCAGGTGCTCCGGTTTCCTCCCACAGTCCAAAGATGTGCAGGTTAGGTTGATTGGCCACGCTAAATTGCCCCTTGTTGTCCAAAAAATGTTAGTTCGGGTTACGGGGATAATAATATTTATTATTGTCACAAGTAAGCTTACGTTAACAATGCAATGAAGTTACTTTGAAAATCCTCTAGCCGCCACACTCCGGCACCTGTTCGGGTACACAGGCAGAATTCAGAATGTTCAAGGGCAGCACGGTAGCATTGTGGATAGCACAATTACTTCACATCTCCAGGGTCCCAGGTTCGATTCTGGCTTGGGTCACTGTCTATGCGGAGTCTGCACATCCTCCCCGTGTGTGCGTGGGTTTCCTCCGGGTGCTCCGGTTTCCTCCCACAGTCCAAAGATGTGCAGGTTAGGTGGATTGGCCATGATAAATTGCCCTTAGTGACCAAAATTGCCCTTAGTGTTGGGTGGGGTTACTGGGTTATGGGGATAGGGTGGAGGTGTTGACCTTGGGTAGGGTGCTCTTTCCAAGAGCCGGTGCAGACTCAATGGGCCGAATGGCCTCCTTCTGCACTGTAAATCCTATGTTATAATTCACCTAACACACACTTCTTTCAGGACTTGTGGGAGGAAACCGGAGTACCTGGAGGAAACTCTCGCAGACATGGGGAGAATGTGAAGACTCCGCACAGACAGTGATCCAAGCGGGAATCAAACCTGGGACCCTGGACTGTGAAGCAACAGTGCTAACCACTGTGCTATCATGTCGCCCATAAAGGATAGGGTGGGCGCTAGTAGGGTGCTCTTTCAGAGGATCGGTGCAGACTCGATGGGCTGAATGGCTTCCTTCTGCACTGTAGGGATCCTACGGACATTTTATCTCATTGACGGTGCCTTATCCCTCCGTCTCGCTATTGCACCACCCCTCGCTCCCCTTGTCTTTAAAACCCAGTACATTATGGAATATGTCAATGTTTCTCTTCCAGTCATGGAAGGGGAGCCATCCCAGAATCGTCTGGAAGTGTGCAAGCCCTCTATCAACCCTGCAGGGACTTTGTCCAGCAGCACCTCCTTGTAGATGGCGCTAACGAGAGAAGGCGAGGGAGTGAAACTAGCCCATCTGATGTCCCGCACAAGTTCCTCTCCCATTGCAATGACAGACGGTGCAGGAGGACTTGGGGCCGAAGGGAAAGGCGCTTTGCTTAGGACGGGAGTATTTTAAAGGCGGTGAGTAAACGCTCCTGACGATTAGTTTGCAGGGGCGGCCGCTTCCGTGCTGTTACTGGCTTCATTTTTATTTATTTGTTAGTTTATCTTTTGCAGCAACGCCATGCCCTTGCTGGAAGCGGGACTCCGGGCATTGTGGGGTGCTCGCTACACCACCCTGGCCGCTCTGGGTGAGTGCCGGGCCGGCGGCGCTCTGCTCCTACAGTCCCTGTCCACCGACATCTACCAGAACCTGGCGCTGGAGGACTGGCTTCACGAGTACGTGCAGACCTGGGGCGGGCAGGCGCTCCTGCTCTGGAGGAACGGCCCCGCCGTGGTCATCGGTCGCCACCAGAACCCCTGGCGGGAATGCAACCTGAAACTCATGAGGGAGCGAGGGGTCCAGCTGAGCCGCAGGAGGAGCGGGGGAGGCACCGTGTACCACGACCTTGGCAACATCAACCTGACCTTCTTCACCTCCAGGCAGCGTTACGACAGGCGTGGCAACTTGGAGCTGCTCATCTCCGCCCTGAAGGGGATCCGACCTCACCTGGATGTCATGGCCACAGACAGGTACGACCTGCTGCTCAACAGCGCCTTCAAGATCTCAGGCACTGCCTCCAAAATTGGCAGGACCTCGGCCTACCACCACTGCACCTTGCTTTGCAACTCAGACAGGTCCACGCTCTCCTCGGTGCTCCAGTCTCCACACCAAGGTCTTCAAACCAACGCTACCCCCAGCACACCTGCCCTAGTGAAAAACCTCTGTGAAGAGGATCCCACCCTCACCTGTGATGTACTGATGGAGGCCATTGCTGCGGAGTACACAAGGCGCCACAGCCTCCGTGACCAAATTGTGCTCATCGACCCTCGAGACGACTCGTTGCTGCCAGGAATTGGCAAATTTACTCAGGAGCTTAAAAGCTGGGAGTGGACCTATGGCAGAACACCCAAGTTCACTATCAGCCACTTGTTCTCTCTGCACCATGATGTGAACGAGGAAGATGTTAAATTGAACATGAGCATCAACCATGGCAGGATTGAAAGTTGTAGTATTGAAGTGTTTTCTGACTGGCTACCATCTGCCATGTGTGACCACTTAGCCTCAGACCTCATTGGCAATAGGTTTTGCCCGACTGAAACAATGGTTTTGGCAAGCGCCCATTTAAGGGCTTGTTCCCTGGACAATGAGCTACATAACAGATGGAATGCACTTTGTGAACATGTTATGGCGATAATGTAATTTTTAGCCTTTTGTTAACTCCCATGCAAACTTGAATTTAATACTGCTGAACCTACCAACTGATAGCTTGAATCAAAAAATGTTTCTGGATTTGTTTTGTGCAATTCTTACCAAAATTGAGTTTTACAAAAAAAATGTTTTCCTACAATACATGGTGCTACTTTAGTTAAAACTGGAGAGATAGAAAAAAAGACCCAGGTAGTATGAAATAAATATTTTCTTTAGGGAAAATTGAAACACAAATAGCCTGTACGGGTGAAGAGCTTGAATCAAAATAATGTAATTGGCTATCTATTGTTGGAAATGCTTGAATTCATCAACTAGCTAAGTAGAACATAGAAATATTTTTGTATAAAATACTAACAATACAGGGTGCAAAAGATAACTTTTTGTTGTAAATAAAATCCTTGTAATATCCAAAAAATAGATTGCAGTGGTTCAAGAAGACCTTCTTGAGAACAAATGCCAGTGACACCCACATCCCATGAAGAAAGGTTTTTAAAATGAGATGGTAGCGGTCATATATTGTACTGTATAGAGCAGTATTATAAATGAAAAAAAGAAAGTGTTGAAATTATGCTGACTCGCTATATATTTCTATCATTATCTGGTTTGCTATTAAAGATTTCCAAACCTCTGTTTTTTATCTACTTTAAGTTAAATTTGGATTGTTTTGTGCCAAGGTAATGAATAAATATTGATAAATTAGATCTGAAAGCTGCTGCACTATTATTACAACTTGAATTTCCACCATGTACAAAAACATTTTACAGGAGACAAGAAAGAAAATAGGTATTGAGTAGGAGGCGGGTGAGGAAAAACAAGTGTAGCTAAGGGAGTTTAGGAAAAATACAGTTAAAAGATGCACAACAGAGGCTGGGTATTCTACTGCAGGAAACTCACCTCCTGGCTCTCAAACTTGTCCACCATCAACAGATCATGGGTGTGATGGAATACTCTCACTTGCCTTGATGAGTACTGCTCCAATCACACTCAAAGCTCAACATATAGGACAAAGCATCCCACTTGATTGGCACCCCGCACATCACGTTAATCATTCACACCCCCCACCATCAGCATTTAGTGAGTACTGTATGCAGGATGCACTGCAGCAACTCACCAGGGCATCTTTGACAGCGTGGTAGCACAGTGGGCAGCACTGCTGCCTCACAGCGCCAGGGACCCGGATTCAATTCTGGCCTTGGATGACTGTGTGGTTTGCACGTTCTCCCCGTGTCAGCGTCAGTTTCCTCTGGGTGCCCCGGTTTCCTCCCACAGTCCAAAGATTTGCAGGTTAGGTGGATTGGCAATGCTAAATTGCCCATTAGCGTCCAAAGGTTAGGTGAGGTGATGGGGTGGGGGAGTGAGCCTAGGTGGGGTGCTGTTTCAGAGGGTCAGTGCAGATTCAATGGATCGAATGGCCTCCTGCCCTGTAGGGATTCTATGGTGACAGCACCTTCCAAATCCATGACCTTCTCCACCCAGAACAGCCATGAGCTCACCCTGTGGGAACATATCACATTCTTTATTGCCGTTGGATCAAAATACCTGAACACCCTCCAAACAACACTGTGGGAATGCCTCCACCACACGAGCTACAACAGTTCAAGAAGGGGCAATCACAGCCCTGCCCATATCTTGTGAATAAGAAAAGCATGTGACAGCAATTGCTGTACAACAGGTGTGGTTTCAAATGAAACTAGCTGAAATGCATTCTGGGACAGAATAATTAAACCACGTATCCCAGAATGCTGTGGGCTGAGCAGCCTTTTCCAGAAGGTAAGGAGCACCTGCAGCACATTCCTGTTTCAAATTATTTTCCATCAAACTTCGAATTAAGTCCAATTAGCTTGGTGATCTTGTTACAATAAGGTGGTTGTCAGAAGAAATAAACATTAGAATAATACTTAAGGAAGAGAAAACAAAGTTTTAATAGGTCTGTGGATCCAAACTTCCTTGACGTGCTTTTGTGATCTTGGGTGTGACCGTGTTTGCTTTTTCTTAAGAAAGGTAAGGGCAGATGTTAAATGCAGATTATCCTGGAATTTTTATTGATCAACAAAAGGAATAGTTTAAGAATTCTCCAAGTACATGGTTTTTGACGTTGCAGTTCATACTCTTCTTTTTTTTAGGCCTTTTGTTGGCCTGGAATTCAATCTGCTAAAGCATGGTGCTCATAACAACTTATTTTGACATTCAAAGTTAATTGGGACGTATAACTTCAAAACGTTATCTTTATTTTCTTACGTGATGCAACAATACTTCACTTTTCCAAGACTTCTTACTGTGGTGTTTGACACTTTCAAGTTGACAACTTGTTAGCTATGGAGTATTCTACGTTAGATGTATGAAGAGAAACACACTGTCTGGGGAAATGGCTACTCTGTGGAATCAATTTTCTTTTAGGTTTAGATCTCCCAGTAGTAGTTCACTTGAGTTTATCCATTTGAGTGGTTAAGACATACAGATCAGGAAGTCCCTGTTTCACACTAAGTTAACTGATCTCAGTTGCAAAAGTAGCACGGGTACTACACTTGGATTCTTGTGCTCCCGGGTTAGGTAGAGGAACATTATTGGGCTTCTGCTCCGAATCGCTGTCTAGAAAATAATGCTGCAAGTGTAGCTGAGGTGGGCGATGAGTGATGATGTCATGAAGCTCAGTAATTCTCAAACCAATTCCTAGCAAGAAGGGCCCACAGCACAAAATTGTTCCGAATTTGACGTTAAATGGCAGTCTCTCTTAAATGCCTAAAAGGGAAACAGAAAGGCACGCTGATTTCATTGAGTGTGCAACTGTAGCTGACCACTTTTGAGGACATATATGAGCACTGCATAATTAATCTGCAGTTAATTATGCCATATTATAATAGGGAGTGTTTGATACTGGTATTAAAAGCAGCTAACAATCATTTTGAAAAAGGCGAATCCTTACAAGTTCTCTATACATGATTCAAGACTATTGGAACACTCTAGGACCTAGCAACAAAGGCAGATCATTTTTAACAAGATATACTTTTTCTTCAGGATTCCACATCATACTCTTTATTTTGCTTACAGATTTTAAGTTATGGATTTCAGCATGTCAGAACCAATAACGCTGAATGTAGGGGGAACGTTATACACCACTTCCCAAAAGACTTTAACTCGCTATCCAGAATCAATGCTTGGCTTAATGTTTACCGGAATAATGACCACCAGCGTGGATCAGCGAGGAAACTACTTCATAGACAGAGATGGAAAAATGTTTCGTTACATCCTGAATTTTCTTCGAACATCGCACTTGGACCTTCCAGTTAATTTCCAAGAGCTGGACCTTCTGAACAGAGAGGCTGATTTTTTCCAGATCCAACCTCTGCTGGAGGCTCTGCAGATGGTCAAGCCGCCAGTTACTGAAATTAAAAAAAATGTAATGCTTAACATCATTCATAACTCGAAGTTACATAACGTTGGGTCCTCCACTGTAAAAATTGTTAGCGTTCAGGTATTTTCCACATCCTGTGCCTTACTGAAAATCCTCAGTTCCAAATTTTACTATGTTTTCAATGGAGAAAATGTATCTGCAGGCACCAACCTGGAAGATCTGAAATTTATTTCGCTGGAATGGGTTGAAAGTAATGGAACTAGAATGGAAAGACATTATGTAATGCAGAATTGGAAAAGCCTCTATGTTTCACCAAGCCATCAGGGAATCCGAAATCTGGAAATGTTTGTTCAGCAAATCATAAAAATAGCAGTCGATGGTGGATTCCTTCTTCATTCCATTCCTTCTGTTTTATCCGATCCAGTGATTCTGCATTTCACTCAGTATTGATAATACTGCAAGCCAACTAACACGTATTTCCGATCTTTTGGGTTTAAAAAAAATAATAGCCTCTTCCTTTTTCTTATTTAGAACAGCATTTATTACCAGCTGTGCACTTAGTAATAAATCCCTGTCATGTGTAACATCATGATTGTTGATTCTTTTGGTGGTACAGTGGAATTTTGCAGTTGAGATTAAACTAATATTGCTAGATTCACTTGCTTGAGGACACTTATTTAAAAATAAATCATCCTAAATATGCACATACATTTTTGAGAGTTGCTGAACACTGACGCAGTCTAATTTCTATTGGCAGGATGTCCTTGGCTGTACATTAATCATTGAATACTTTGTGGCTGCCTTGTCTGGCAGTCACCTCTTGAATCCATCTTTTAGTCACCTGGCAACTTATTCCTTACATTCTTTGTATAGAATAGACCCTTTTATTGTCCGGTTTCATTTTGTGTGTGTGATTACTCCTCTGAAGTAGCTTGGGATGTTACCCAGTGTAAGGGTTTTGTGTCAATCCAATTTGTTAACTTCCACAATGATGAATATTCGCTGTTGATTTTCTCTCATTACAGAAAACAAGGTTTGGCAATATTTAAATAAAAATGGAGGCAAAATTGGTCCTAAATAGTAATAGTATTAGCAGTTGAGATTTGGAAAGAAATACTTACATTTGTACCACACCATATCAGAAATAAATCACAACAATTCACATTATATAAATGACTGTTTTTCCTGTGGAATGCATGCTCTTATGTAAGCATATGTGGCGGAATCTGCACACGGCAAGATTCCACAAATAGCTATTGCCAAAGAAAACTTTGGTCATAGAATCTACAGTGCGGAATGAGGCCATTCAGCCCATCGAGTCTGCACCGACCCACTTAACCCCACGCTTCCACCCCATCCCCGCAACCCAGCAACCCCACCTAACCTTTTTGGACACTAAGGGCAATTTAACATGGCCAATCCACCTAACCTGCTCATCTTTGGACTGTGGGAGGAAACCTGAGCACCCGGAGGAAACCCACGCAGACACGGGGAGAACGTGCAGACTCCGCATAGTTAGTGACCCAAGCGAGAATCGAACCTGGGACCCTAGAGCTATGAAGCAACGGTGCTAACCACTTTACCGCCCACAAATGATGAAAAATAATTAAATTTAGTTGCATCTTACTGGACAAATGTGCATAACACAGCACTTAGAAGATTTTTAAAAAAGCATGGTAATATATTGGTTATGGAGTTGATCAGTAATACTATCTCTATGTTCAAATTGCTGCTGCAATTAAGTACAAACAGTCAAGACTGGAGAAACGATCTCACTGCCTCATGCCCCAAAATCAAAGCTTACCTGCAGACAGATTTGTATATGATCTTACCCCATAAATATAACTTCAAGTGTTATGTTCTTGTCTTGGTTATCTGAGTAAATTTTCCTACCAAATAATTAAAAATATTCCATTAAAACATACTACACACATCAGTGGGTAAGTGCACCGCATGGTTTGGTACTAACCCAATAGATTCTAAGACAAGTTAGATGATCCTGCTGGGGCAGTAATGGGGAAACTACAGTTGTTGCAGTGATTATAATCTGAAGGGATTGGGATGGTGGAGTGTATTAAACCTGTACCAGCCATGGCTTGGTTGGTAGTGCTCTGATCTTGGCGCTAGAAGGATCTTGGTTCAAGTTCTGCTCCAGGATCTGAGCACAAAAACCAAGGCTGACACTACATTACCGAGGAAATGCTGCATTGACTGAGGTGCAATCTTTCAGGTTAGACATGAAACTGAAGCCTCACCTCCCAGGGAGTCAGAAAAGATCCCTTGGCACTATTTTGAAGATGAAGCGAGTTCTCTCTGGTTTCTTGCCCAATATTTATCCCTCGGTCAACATCATGAAACTGATCACTGTCACATTGCTGTTTGTGGGAACTTACTGTGAACAAATTGGTCACTGTGTTTCCAACACTATTAAAGTATGTGATTGGCTGAAAAGTGCTTTATGATAGCCTGTGGTCGTGAAAAGTGTTATGTAAATGAAATTAAAACAAAATACTGAAGATGCTGGAAATCTGAAATAAAAACAGAGAATGCTGGAGACTCGGCAGGTCTAGCAGCATCTGTGGAGGGAGTAAGTCTACTTTGAAGAATCATACGGACTCAAATCATCAACTCTGCTTCTCTCCGCAGATGCCGCCAGACCTGCTGTGTCCTTCCAGCATTTTCCATTTTTATATTACATAAATGCAAGTTTTTAAAAATTCACCTTCAATGACTCCTGCTGGAAATGTCAATTTGCTTTTCCTTCTCTTTGATCCCCACACTATTCATTCCTCCATCTCACAAATGATCACTGATACTCATAGAGTGAGCATTTCTCTCAGGTACCAGAGAGTTGCTCAAATCCATCGAGATGCTTGTCAAACTAAGCTAAGGTACTATACTGGGAGTAATAACTTTGAACCATGTTTGTGTAATTTGGATAAATATTGCTTACTTGCCAGCAGAAGTGCTGTCAGAAGCGGATTTACAATGAAACACACTGCGCCTAGGCACGGGGTGCTGACCAATGGGGAGGCCCCTAAACCAATGGGGGGGGGGCCCTTCCCGGCCATGCATTGGGCATCCAATCAGAGCCTGATTAATCTGAATTTGCTGATAGGCTCAAATTATCAGCAGGCAATGCAGAGCAAAATCAGACTCTGATTGACGAGTCTGAAAAAGCGGGAAAACACTGATCCAAACCATACAAATGGTTTACTTGAGGTGCGCACATGTGAGGAGCTTTGATCAGGGCAAGTCAACAACACTGAGGTCCAAGGCACTGATAGCCACAATGAGGTGAGGTCAACTGCAGAGGGAGCAGCAGGCGAGGTGAGCAGGAGGCTCGACCCAGAGCTGAGGGCAGGCCAGCAACAGAGAGGTGCCAAAAGCCACCACGAGGTGAGGTCAGATGCTGAGCAGGGGGAGCAGGCGAGGCAAGCAGGTTTGCGCGTCAAGCAGGTCAGATCAGCAACAGCGAGATGCCAATCCCTCCACAAGATGAGATCAGCCAAAGGCCAGCAATGACGAGGCATGACATCCTGAATTAACCCTTAGCCGTGAGGAGATGAGACAGGAGGCTGCCTTGAACACCCCAGGCGAGTGAGGTGCATTAGATTTTCAGAATGGCAAGTGTGAGCGGAGACTGAAATGAAAAAAAAGAAAATCGCTTTTTGTCACAAGTAGGCTTCAAATGAAATTACTGTGAAACGCCCCTAGTTGCCACATTCCGGCGCTTGTTCAGGGAGGCTGGTACGGGAATTGAACCCGCGCTGCTGGCCTTGTTCTACTTTACAAACCAGCTGTTTAGCCCACTGTGCTTGGGATGGGGGGAAGGGTGTGAGGAAGTGGGGGGAAAAAAGAGTGTGTAAGGAGGTTAGCCAGGGTTGCAGATTTACAGGGAGGGAGAGTGCATGAGGGTCGGGTTGCATTTTGGACAGCTGGAGAGTTTCTGATGGGGTTGGGGATCAATGGGGTGATTGTGAGGTGGGGACTGTGAGGTAGGGATTGTGAGGTCGGGTCAGGGGAGGCAGAGAGGAAGGTGAGCGCAGGGCCCCACAAACTGTAAATCTGCCTCTGGTTGCTGTCATTACCAGGAGGTTTCAGAGACAGGTTATCACTTGCAAAACAGTGGTCCTGACCTATTAATTGATAACACAGGCCTCTAGAATACCACATTCAATATAGAACATAGAACATACAGTGCAGAAGGAGGCCATTCGGCCCATCGAGCCTGCACTGACCCACTTAAGCCCTCACTTCCACCCTATCCCCATAACCCCTCCTAACCTTTTTGGTCACTAAAGGCAATTTATCATTGCCAATCCACCTAACCTGCACGTCTTTGGACTGTGGGAGGAAACCGGAGCACCCAGAGGAAACCCATGCAGACACAGGGGGTGCGATTCTCCGTGGTTGGAAGAATCGCCTGGGTCACCAAATTTTTCCGCGACGCCGGTCCGACGCCCTCCCGCGATTCTCCCAAGCGGCGAGAACGGCCCTGTCGAGTTCCGCGCGGCGCAGGCCGGAGAATCGCCCGAGACACCCAAAATGGCGATTCTCCGGCACCCCTGCTATTCTCAGGCCCGGATGGGCCGAGCGGCCAGCCCAAAATGGCGGGTTCCCCCCGGCGCCGTCCACACCTGGTCGCTGCCGTTGGGAACAGCGCGGGAACGCTGGGGGGCGGCCTGCGGGGGGGATCCTGCACCGGGGGGAGGGCCTCAAATGGGGTGTGGCCCGCGATCGGTGCCCACCGATCGTCGGGCCGTCCTCTCTGAAGGAGGACCTCCTTTCTTCCGCAGCCCTGCAAGATCCGTCTGACATCTTTTTGCGGAGCGGACTCGGAGGGGATGGCAACCACGCACGCGCGGGTGACGCCAGTTATGCGGCGCCGGCCACATCATGTATGCGGCGCCGTCTTTACGCGGCGCCAAGGCCTGGCGCGTGCAAATGATGCGGCGCCGCTTCTAGCCCATTATCGGGCCCTGAATCGGTCGGGATAGGGGCCGTTTCGGAGAACACTCGGCCTCCATTTCGGAGAATCCCGCCCAGGGAGAACGTGCAGACTCCGCACAGACAGTGACCCAGCGGGGAATCGAACCTGGGACCCTGGCGCTTTGAAGCCACAGTACCTAACTACTTGTGCTACTGTGCTGCCCTTCAATAGGACTTCCAAAAATTATATTTTTTTAAAGATCTGGAATATTTTATGGATGTTACTGTAACAGGTTCCCATTGAGTTGCTAACTTTATACAAATAGGGGTTCAAATGCTGCCGTATTGCCTTCACTCAGTGAGTTGCTTTGCTCGCACCAGCTGACTGCGAGTTTGAATAAAGTTGAGTGAAAGAGCAATGGCGGCGCCCAGTGCGAGTAGTTGGAGCTGGTTCGTGCCACTCGCCCTCGGTGTGACCCTGTTAAAGTCTCTGCTTATCCCAGCTTAGTAAGAGCTGCCCCGGGCACGGGGGTCTAATCGTCAAAACTAATTTTTAAAATAAAAGTATTTTTCGCCGCACGGGTCCGGGGAGAGGAGCGGCCTATAGCAGCTGTTATAAGTGCTGTTTTTCTAAATGAGACTTGCATCAAATGTTTCCGAAAACGGGCACGCGTTTTAAGGGTTATATCTTAACGCTAAAGTTAAAGGACAGGCGTAAGCGGTGTATTTAATTGGGGATTTTTCTAGTTCTCTCCATTGCAGCAGCCATTTAATTTCAGTAATTCGGGTAATGGGTATGTCCACTGCCTTACCCAAATCCACATTCTTGTTTGTACCTGTGGATTGTGACTGTAAGGTACTTAAATTGGGGAGGGGAATAGTCAGAATGACTGACTAAATCTTGTCCACCCATGGATACACTTCCCCTAGACATTGATCTAGGATTATTTTCTTCTTCCCTAACTAAGGGATTCCAGTCCTCCATCTCTACCCAGGTAGCATATTTCAATACTCTTGTAGTTTAAAGGGCACCCAGCCTGTAAGTGCATCTTGCCAGGTCAACAAGATCCTATCTGGTGCAAAGCTGTGGGCCTAAACTGCCCCTTCACTGTTTATATGAGTCGGTGCAGTATCTCACTGCCAAATACATTTATCCAGTGGGTCATCACGGTGGAATGAAACCAAGTTGTAATTCATTTATGTGAAATGCCGTTTTTAAACAATGACTCCTAGTTCCAGATTCTCCCTCCAGAGGAAATATCTGCTCCAAATCCACCCTGTCATACCATTCAGGATCTTAAAGGTTTTGATCAAGTTGCCTCTTATTCTTCTAAACTCTATTGGATACAAACCTAACTTCTCCAATCTCACCTCAAAAGACAAATCTGCTCATTCCTGGTATTAGTTAGTCACCCTCCTCTGAATTGTTTCTGATGCATTTGCATCTTTTTGTCGATAAGGAGATCAGTACTGTACACTATACTCCAGATGTGGTCTCAACAATGACCTGTATGACAGAAGCATAACTTCTCTATTTTTGTAATCAATTCCCCTCACAATAAACAACAACATTCTATTAGCTTTCCTAATTACTTTCTGTACCTGTATACTAGCCTTTTGTGATTGCACCAGCTCACCCAGATTTATCTGCATCTCATACTCTGCAATTTCTCACCATTTAAATAATAAGCTTTTTTTATTCCTGCCAAAATGGACAATTTCACATTTTCTCACACTATACTCTCATTTACCAAATTTTTGCCTATTCATTTAACCTATCTATATCACTTTGTAGCCTCCTTGCGTCCTCATCACAATTTACTTCCCTATCTATCTTTGTATCGTCAGCAAATATAGCAACCAATACCGTTAGACCTTTCATCCAATTCGTTTATATAAATTGTAAAAAGTTGAGGTACTACATGAAATGAATGAAAATCGCTTATTGTCACGAGTAGGCTTCAATGAAGTTACTGTGAAAAGCCCCTAGTCGCCACATTTTGGCGCCTGTTCGGGGAGGCTGGCACGGGAATTGAACCGTGCTGCTAGCCTGCCTTGGTCTGTCTTTAAAAGCCAGCGATTTAGCCCAGGGAGCTAAACCAGCCTCAGAAAAGAGGGTGGCACGGTGGCGCAGTCGTTAGCACTGCTGCCTCATGGCGCCAAGGACCTGGGTTCGATCCTGACCCCAGGTCACTGTCCGTGTGGAGTTTGCACTTTCTCCCCATGTCTGTGTGGGTCTCGCCTGCACAACACAAAGATGTGCAGCATATTTGGATTGGCCATACTAAATTGTCCCTTAATTGAAGATCCCTGTAGCTCACCGCTTGTTACATCCTGCCAACAAAAAAAGACCCATTTATACCAACTCTTTATTGTTACATAGCTAATCTTCAATCCATGCCAATATGTTACCCCCTACACCATGATCTTTTATTTTCCGCTGTGACCTTTGATGTGACATCTTATCAAATGCTTTCTGGAAATCTTAAGTACAGTACATCCATTGCTTCCTTTTATCCAAAACACATGTGGCTCCTTCAAAGGATGCCATTAAATTAGTTCAACATGATTTCACTTACCTGGCCACATCCTGTCAATCAGACCTTCCAATTATCCCATCTCTTTGTTTCTTGCTGCTCAGCCAAATTCTCAAACAGGTCAGTAAATTTCCTCAATTCTGTGACCTTCAATTGTAGTCACTATGAGGGATGTAGCCGAGTGCCTTCTGGAAACCCATATACATAGCATTCATAGGAAGACCTATGACCACTACTCCAAAACGTCAAGTCAGATTCATCAGGCATGACCTTCCCTTTACAAATCTATTCTGTCTCCCCCTGATCAGCTCAAAATGTTCAAGTTGTCCAGTCACTGAATCTTTAATTTTGGACTCTAGAAATTTCCTGACAGCAGATGTTAAGCTAACTGTTCTATAATTCCCAGACTTCCCTCTCTTACCTTTCTTAAGTAGCAGAATTACATTCAATTTTCCCATCTAAAGGGATGGTTCCTGAATCAAAAACTTTAGAAGATTATAGTTAGGATAGCTGTAATGTTCTCAGCTACTTCCTTTAAAATGCTAGAATGAAAACAATCTAATTATGCGGGTTTACCATTCTTTAGTGCTTATGTTAATTATTTTGAGTCTCTGTCCCTGATTCAATATTAGTTTTCTTGGGATGTCCAGTATGTTGTTTTGTTCCTCTACTGCAAATAATGATGCAAAGTTCAGCACGTTTACCACTTTTTTATGTTCATTTATAATATCACTAATCAAATGTTAAAGGACCCACATTGCTTTTAACCACCCTCTTTTCCCTTATGTACTTGTAAAGGTATTTTGTGTTGACTTTGACATCCTCTGCAAGTTTCTTTTCTTATTTTATTTTTCTCGCTCTTACTATCTGTCTTGACACCCTTTGCTGCTCTTTGAATCTTTTCCATTTGCCTGGTCTGTTATTTTTGCCATTCCTGTGTACCTTTTAATTTTATGTAGTCTCTTCTTCAGTTGTATGTGGTAATTAGGTATTTGGGAATTTTGGTAAATTTGGTAATTAAAGTTTATGCTCCTTAGGGGTTTATTTTTTTTAAATAAATTTAGAGTACCAATTCTTTTTTTTCCAGTTGAGGGGCAATTTAGCATGGTCAATCCACCTAGCCTGCACATCTTTGGATTTGTGGGGGTGAGACCCACACAGACACGGGAGAATGTGCAAACTCTACATGGACAGTGACCCAGGGCCGGGATCAAAACTTGGGCCTTGCCGTCGTGAGGCAACCGTGCTAACCACTGCACCACCGTGCTGCCCCCTCCTTAGGGATTTAAACTGGTTCCATATTGTATTCAATTTTTTTATACACCTCCCAACTGATCATGTCATTTTGCTCATGAATAATTTTCACCAGTTTACTGTGGTCAATCTCCATCTCTTGCAATTGAAGTTAGCCTTACCTGAAGTTTAGCAGTTCTTTCGCATCTCCCCCGTTGCAACTTTAAGCTCAATCATTCCATGATCACACTTTGATAAACGTTTACACACCATTAGATTGTTAACTTTTATAGTTAATATTTACAGCTTGTTTAATTGATTTGCAGCTGTTCTGCAGCAAACGTGACCAGCTGATTAGGTGTATTTATCATTTCAGTAATTTGGGAGTTATGTCACTGATCTATTTCCATGAAATGCTTAATTATTATTTGACTGTTTCATTTGCAGTCATTCAACAGACTTTGAAGTCCACAGAAACTGGCTGGCAATTACTCACAGTTTACCTGTTTCACAGTGGTATTATGAAGTAAGTCTTTATGCTTTAAATGTAGCTTTATGGTATATGAAGGATGAGGGTGTTCAATGTGCAATGACAACTCAGTCATTTCTTTCATAGAATCCCTACAGTGCAGAAGAAAGCCATTCGGTCCATTGAGTCGCACCAGCCCTTTGAAAGAGCACCCTAACTAGGCCCACTCCCTTGACCTATCCCCATAACCTCACCTAACCTTTGGACACTAAGGGAAATTTAGCCTGGCCAATCCACCTAACCTGCACATCTTTGGACTGTGGGAGGAAACCAGAGCATGTAGAGACGGGGAGAACATACAAACTCCACACAGATAGTCACCCAAGGTCGGAATCGATCCAGGGTCCCTGGCATTGTGAGGCAGCAGTGCCGCCCCTGTCATGTCCTATCAGTCATGATATAAATGAGAACGATCATTTTATTTGATGCATTCAGAGGATCTTCATTTCTGCTCATCATAACATCCAATTGTTTATTATCTGGTTCCAGACTTATTCTTTCTCCAGAAACCCTTTCCATGAACTGAACGCTTTTATGTGAAAGCTGCAGCCGCAAGGTTATCTTCTGTTGGCTTAGACCTGTGACCTCTTACCTTACCATTATCATTTAACTTGACATTATGTCCTGAATTTACTGCTCCTGAGACAAAACCCATGTCCGCTTCCACCTAAAAGGACAAAGACACATCAGAACACCACTACCTGCAATTCCTCTC
This sequence comes from Scyliorhinus torazame, assembly GCF_047496885.1. NCBI lineage: Eukaryota > Metazoa > Chordata > Chondrichthyes > Carcharhiniformes > Scyliorhinidae > Scyliorhinus > Scyliorhinus torazame. The sequence goes on along the minus strand of NC_092721.1, from coordinate 176,613,180 downwards.
CAAGTCATTCACCATCCTGACTTGGAAATATATCGCCATTCCTTCACTGTCGCTGGGTCGAAATACTGAACCCTTTCCCTAACAGAACATTGAGTGTACCTACACCACAGGGACTGCATGGTTCAAGACCATCACCTTGAGGACAATTGGGGATCGACAATAAATGCTGGTCTAGCTAGCGATGCCCATATCCCATAAATGAATAAAACAAAATTGTGAACGTAGATGCCTCTTTGAAGTCTCCTCCATTTACCAGGGTAAAATGTAAAAATTGCTTAAATATTTCTTTGTGATTCAGTGCTCCGATGCTCGGAATCAGCCTTTTCCCTCCCTGTGCACCACCTCCTGGTTTTATTTCCTGTTTTATGTCTGCGTGATGAATCTGTTCACAGTACTTGAATTGCATTTAGAACTATACATCGTACAGTTCCAGTTGTAAAGGTAACGCCTGGAATATTTCTAAATGATTAAATATGGATGGTTTCCAAGCTAGCACAGTGGTTAGCACTGTTGCTTACCGTTCCAGGGACCCGGGTTCGATTCCCGGCTTGGGTCACTGTCTGTGCGGAATCTGCCCGTTCTCCCCGTGTCTGCGTGGGTTTCCTCCGGGTGCTCCGATTTCCTCCCACAAGTCCCGAAAGACGTGCTTGTTAAGTGAATTGGACATTCTGAATTCTCCCTCCGTGTACCCGAACAGGCGCCGGAGTGTGGCGACTCGGGGATTTTCACAGTAACTTCATTGTAGTGTTAATGTAAGCCTACCTGTGACAATAATAAAGATTATATTATTATACAAATATAGTTTTCAATTGCAGGAGGATTAGTGGGCACAGTACGCAGCTGCAATTCAGTCCTCTTTTTAAAACCATGCATTCTGTCCTTATTCTTCTAATACTTTGATATCAAAATAGAATATAGTTAAACAGAAAAACTTACAACAGATTGGAAAGCATCAAACTGGAGTTTCTCTACAGTTCAGATGACACAAACATGGGCACTGTTGTGACACCACTGGGAGGAGGAAATCATTATACCATAAGCTTACATGCACATAAGTAGTTCTTATTTTAAATGTGGGACAGTGTAAACTGTAAGATTTTTAATATATTAATGGATAATATCAAATCCAAGTAACAGTAAAAATCTTAAGAACAAAACATGGCTTTAAAATGGTGACTGAATTACTTTTCCTCATCCTGATCCAATTATCTCTTGCCCTTGAACCCTTCTTCACAAGTAATAGAGTTGGTTGACTCCCCTTATGAAACAAAAAGTAAAAGGGAGGCTTATGGTAGATATCGAGGGCTCAAAACAGCAGAAGCCCTAGAGGCGTATAGAATGTGCAAGAGGGAACTTAAAAGGGAAATTAGGAGAGCAGAAAGGGGATGTGGAAGGATACTGGCTGGTAAAATAAAGGAAAAACCTAGGTTGTTTTCCAAGTACATTAAGGATTAGAGGAGAACTAGGGAAAGAGTAGGGCCCATTAAGGACCACAGTGATAATTTGTCTGTGGAGCCGGAGGATGTAAGTAGGCTTCTCAATGAATATTCTGTGTCGGTGTGCCTAGTGAGACGGATAGTGTGGATATTCAATTTGGATAAATGTGAGGTGATACACTTTGGCAGGGCAAACATGACAAGGGAATACATGATGAACAGGACACTGGGAAGCACCGAAGATCAGAGGGACCTCGGTGTGCGTATACACTCTGCCCTTAACGGTAGCAAGGCAGGTGAATACAGTGGCTAAGAAGGCACATGGTACACTTGCCTTTATTAACCAAGGCATAGAGCATACACAGAAGATGGCGCCGGAGCTAGGCGACTCTCTGCGAGCTCTCCCCAACAAATCCACTTTTTACTTAACTTATACTCGTTCTAATCTTTTAAAATTTAATTCTAAGACTAACATTACTATTAACCTCTCTCTTTTATCTATTCTTGCCCTATTATGTATTTTCTTTTCTTCCCTTTTCTTCCCATATACTTAATGATCTGAAAAGTACTTTTCACTGTACCTCGGTACACGTGACAATAAACAAACCCATCCATCCAAGAGCAGGGTGTTCATGCTGGAACTGTACAAAATGTTAGTTAGGCCACAGCTAGAGTAGTGTGTTCAGTTTTAGAATCCACATTATAGGAGTGATGTGTTAACACTTGAAAGGATGCAGAGGAGATTTACCAGTACACAGTTTAGTGCGCTGGAGAGTTTTGGCTATGAAGAGAGATTGGATAGACTGGGGTGGTTTTCCTTGGAGCAGAGGAGACTGAGGGGGGACATGATTGAGATGTATAAAATTATGAGGGGCATAGATAGAGTAAACAGGAATAATCCGTTCTCCTTGATGGAGGGATCAATGATCAGGGGGCATAGATTTAAGGTAAGGGAAAGGAGGTTTAGAGGGGATGTGCAAAAAATACTTTTTCACCCAGAGGTGGTGGGAGTCTGAAACTCGCTTTCTGAAAGGGCGGTGGAGGCAGAGACCCTCACAATATTTAAAAATTATTTAGATGTGCACTTGCGATGCCAAGGCATACTAGGCTATGGGCCAAGTGCTGGAAAATGGGGTTAGAATAATTAGATGGTTGTTTTTGACCAGCACATACATGATGAGCCGAAGGCCTTTTCTGTACTGCACACCTCTATGACTCTAATGCTATGGGAAATCGATTGGTAAATGCAGACAGGTCAGACATTGAATGTAGATTTCAGATATTTATGGTAAATACATCTATTTTCAAGGTGGAGGCAGATAGACTCTTGACTAACAAGGGAGTCAAAGGTTATCGAGGAAAATCCCAAGGCTTTTTACACGTACATAAAAAGCAAGAGGGTAGCCAGGGAAAGGGTTGGCCCACTGAAGGATAGGCAAGGGAATCTATGTGTGGAGCCAGAGGAAATGGGCGAGGTACTAAATGAATACTTTGCATCAGTATTCACCAAAGAGAAGGAATTGGTAGATGTTGAGTCTGGAGAAGGGGGTGTAGATAGCCTGGGTCACATTGTGATCCAAAAAGACGAGGTGTTGGGTGTCTTAAAAAATATTAAGGTAGATAAGTCCCCAGGGCCTGATGGGATCTACCCCAGAATACTGAAGGAGGCTGGAGAGGAAATTGCTGAGGCCTTGACAGAAATCTTTGGATCCTCGCTGTCTTCAGGGGATGTTCCGGAGGACTGGAGAATAGCCAATGTTGTTCCTCTGTTTAAGAAGGGTAGCAAGGATAATCCCGGGAACTACAGGCCGGTGAGCCTTACTTCAGTGGTAGGGAAATTACTGGAGAGAATTCTTCGAGACAGGATCTACTCCCATTTGGAAGCAAATGGACGTATTAGTGAGAGGCAGCACGGTTTTGTGAAGGGGAGGTCGTGTCTCACTAACTTGATAGAGTTTTTCGAGGAGGTCACTAAGATGATTGATGCAGGTAGGGCAGTAGATGTTGTCTATATGGACTTCAGTAAGGCCTTTGACAAGGTCCCTCATGGTAGACTAGTACAAAAGGTGAAGTCACACGGGATCAGGGGTGAACTGGCAAGGTGGATACAGAACTGGCTAGGCCATAGAAGGCAGAGGGTAGCAATGGAGGGATGCTTTTCTAATTGGAGGGCTGTGACCAGTGGTGTTCCACAGGGATCAGTGTTGGGACCTTTGCTGTTTGTAGTATATATAAATGATTTGGAGGAAAATGTAACTGGTCTGATTAGTAAGTTTGCAGACGACACAAAGGTTGGTGGAATTGCGGATAGCGATGAGGACTGTCTGAGGATACAGCAGGATTTAGATTGTCTGGAGACTTGGGCGGAGAGATGGCAGATGGAGTTTAATCCGGACAAATGTGAGGTAATGCATTTTGGAAGGGCTAATGCAGGTAGGGAATATACAGTGAATGGTAGAACCCTCAAGAGTATTGAAAGTCAAAGAGATCTAGGAGTACAGGTCCACAGGTCATTGAAAGGGGCAACACAGGTGGAGAAGGTAGTCAAGAAGGCATACGGCATGCTTGCCTTCATTGGCCGGGGCATTGAGTATAAGAATTGGCAAGTCATGTTGCAGCTGTACAGAACCTTAGTTAGGCCACACTTGGAGTATAGTGTTCAATTCTGGTCGCCACACTACCAGAAGGATGTGGAGGCTTTAGAGAGGGTGCAGAAGAGATTTACCAGGATGTTGCCTGGTATGGAGGGCATAAGCTATGAGGAGCGATTGAATAAACTCGGTTTGTTTTCACTGGAACGAAGGAGGTTGAGGGGCGACCTGATAGAGGTATACAAAATTATGAGGGGCATAGACAGAGTGGATAGTCAGAGGCTTTTCCCCAGGGTAGAGGGGTCAATTACTAGGGGGCATAGGTTTAAGGTGAGAGGGGCAAGGTTTAGAGTAGATGTACGAGGCAAGTTTTTTACGCAGAGGGTAGTGGGTACCTGGAACTCGCTACCGGAGGAGGTAGTGGAAGCAGGGACGATAGGGACATTTAAGGGGCATCTTGACAAATATATGAATAGGATGGGAATAGAAGGATACGGACCCAGGAAGTGTAGAAGATTGTAGTTTAGTCCGGCAGTATGGTCGGCACGGGCTTGGAGGGCCGAAGGGCCTGTTCCTGTGCTGTACATTTCTTTGTTCTTTGTTCTTTGGTAGGCAGGTGGAATGTGGAGATGAGGCCACAATCAGATCCGCCATGATCTTATTGAATCATGGAGCAAACCTGAGGGGTCGAATGGTCATCTCCTGCTCCTGATTTGTATATTTGCATGCCATCTGTCCTCTTGGTTGAAAGAAGAAAATTTGGTGGGTTTTATTTCAATCTGCCTATTTAGATTTACCTTGGACATTCCTGCAAAAAATATAGACTATTACTGTTCACCCATAAATTGTATTTGGCTATTCAATAAACAAATTGTAACAAAACCTGTCTATTGCCTCCTTGACTATCCCCCTGCAAAACCTTTAACAGAAGCTTGTTAACAATAATTTCTGTTGAGTTTGTGATGGAAGGTGGATAGAAATTTGTAAAAAGATGAATTTAAATGGATAAGGGAAAGAAGCAGAATTCAATACATTGCACTGTTCAGAATCACTGTATGCATAGTGGGTAAAATCTATAGCTTTCTTCTGCATTGTAACTTTATATGATTGTATAAGACCATTTATAGTAATGGCCATTAGCAAAAATAGTCATATAACCAAAATCTTCTCATGATATTTGCTTGATTTCAATAAATAACATCTTTTAGTTGATCCAATAATTAAGTCAAATGTAACTTTTATTTTCTTCTTGTTCTCTATTATTTCTAATCCTGTTTTTTCTCTCCACCCCCCCCCCCCCCCTCCCCTCATGTCAAATGTAGGCAACGTCACAGTGGACTTTGGACTATCCACCATTTTTTGCATGGTTTGAATATCTACTCTCCGCCGTTGCACAATATTTTGACAAGGAAATGCTGGTTGTCCAGAATGTTAATTATGCCAGTAACGCAACAATCTTATTTCAGCGACTCTCCGTTATCCTCGTGGATGTAGTATTTATTTATGGAGTAATGGAGTATGTCTTAATATTACCTTAATATTTATTTTTTAAATGCTCGTGTTAGTTATTAGTTGTATAGCAAATATGAACATTTGAAAAGTTAAATATCAGTAATCATAAAATATTTGTGAAACTACCAACTTTGAGAAGTGGAGGATCACTGCATGTTTAAAGTGTTGATTTAAAAAAAATTTGTTTTGCTCTTCTGGCCTGAAAGTGCTGACTGTTTTGAAGATATGGTTCTTTGGATACTGGTACTATATTGGTACCAGGCCCAAATGGCCATTCTTCATCTTTTGTGTCAGTAGTTTATTCAACAATGAGAGAGTGTTTCTTAAGCATAGTGAAGCTCATCTGATCTCCACACGTGCACTTTCCAGCACAGAGCAGCCTAATGATGTTGCAGCCAATTGTACTATCCCAGGCTGAAATCAGCTAACTCAGGATTGAACCCTGGGACTTTTATGTGGCTTAGTATATCACACTGTGTAATGCATTAGCTACTGAGCCATTGGAGGAGTTCCACTTTAATTATTTATAATTACATCAAGTCAGCCAGTGATATGACTGCTTATCTTTCAAACAAAGGTGAACTGTCGGTCTCAAAAAGTATCTGGTATTGCAACTCATTTATTACACCTCAGGGGGGAGCGTTCTGTTTGGCTTCATGTTTTGAAAGAAAACGCTAACAAGAAAAAAGTCATGGTTCCCGGTGCCCAGTCATAGCTGATGAGAAATGCATATCCCATCCTGATTTCTGTGTCCTGGGATTGTCGATGAGGGTAGTGGCACATAGGAGACTAATCAGCAGCCATTGTTTTTAAAACTATTTAATAGTAATCCCCCACTAAGCTGAGTTACCAATCCAGTTACACTGTTAAAGAGGGAGCTGGGATGGAGTCCAGGTAGTTCCCACACAATCTGTGTAAGTTCCATATTCCCAGCAGCCAGCTGTAAAATAATGTTGTTGGAAGATTGACAGCTCATCACCATCCATATTACATACGAATTAGTAGCGGAAGTAGGCCACTCTACCCCTCGAGCCTGTTCCACCTTTCTATAAAATCATGGCCAAACTGATTGTAACTTCAACCTCACATCCCTGCCTACACCCAATAACCTTCCACCCCTTGTTAATCAAGAAACTCTCTAATACTGCCTTCTGCTTCCACCGCCTTTTGAGGAAGAGTTCCAGACCTGCGTGACCCTCAAAGAAAACATTTCTCCTCATCTCTGTCTTCAATGAGTGACTCCTTCTTTTAAACAGTGACCCCAGGCTCTAGATTCTCCGACAATAGGAAACATCCCGCACAGTTAACTGCAATTGAAAAGCAATTCAAAACATGATCCCCGAGGGGAAAGATGTGTGTTAAATCATTGCACTGTCCAGTTCTCAGTAGAATAAAATGGAAAAGGAATAGTCAGTAAGAGCACTTTTATTTGTCCTTTTTTAAAGGTGTTGCAAGTGTGTAAATAGAATAAAAGAGTCAAAGGAAATAATGGAGAGACCAGCTTTTATACTTGCAGCGCTGCTACTTTGGAACTTTGGATTACTGATTGTTGATCGTATCCTTACATTATAAAGCACATCCTTTAAAACAACTAAAGGATAATAATGCACAGATTCAAATGCCTTAAGTTAGTTTCATTTTCCTCATCATGACGAAACATTATCGGTGTTCCTAGCTAATTTTAGTCAGTAAATATGACGTGCCATAACTTATATTAATGTATAACACTTTAGTCTGTTTTATAATGGTAGAGGCTGTGGGCATATTTCTTAGCGAAATTTATTATTTTAAATCATTACCACCACACCATGGGCAGTGGTAGTAAAAATGAGTTTACTTCAACAGCACTATACATGGAGGACTTTATCTGATAGTTTTGATATCTTTATTGCTTAACAAAGGTGTACAACTTGCAAACCTAGTTGTCAATATTTTTAGTGGTATCCTGACTAACACCACTGCCATGGGGGTCATGGAATGTTAGGATGTTGAACACAACTTTCAGAAAAACTTCAGGACAGGTGCTGTGTTCCTTGACCCCCCCAACTTACGACACCATTTGGCACAAGCGGCCTCTTTCTGAAGATGTCATGCCCCCACCCCCGGCGACTAAAAGCATCAGAACATTGTTGAATAATCAAAGGTTCAAAGTTCATCTTGGACAGGCAAAAAGTACATGGAAAAGACAAACCAATGGACTCCCCGAGGCTCATTACTGGCTCCAATCCTGTTCAACTTGTGCACATATTATCTTCCAAAACTATCTTCTGAAAATCATATATGCCAATAACATCTGCTTCGCAAATCACGCCTCCAACTTCGACACCTAAACAAAGACTTAGCAGAACTTGAACAATACTGCAACACGTGGAGACTAAAACCAAGCCCTGTAAAAACAGAATCCAGCTTATTCCATCTTTACAATGGAAAAGCAAATTTAACATCAACTCAACATCCAAATAAATGGCATACCCTAGAGTGACTTTAGACAGGACACTGACTTTCCGGAAACATCTAAAAACGACAGCCTAGGTGAAGCCCAGAAATAACTTGATTGCCATACTAGCCAGCTCAACGTGGGGTGCTGCTACCACCGCCCTCTGAACCTCAGCACTCGTACTCGGAAGAGAATACTGCACCCTCATTTGGTAAAGATTATCACACACATACTCACACACACATAAACACACATTTGACACCAGATGACTGCTACCATGTGTATCATTGTTGGAACACTAGGCTCAACACTGCTCCCTGTCCTGGCAAGGATCACTCTTCCACATATCCGCCGACTTGCAACAACCCACAAAATTATAGAAAAAGTTTGCAATGCCCCCCATCTGCCACTTCATGTTGATCTATTTAGCCCACCCAAGGTATGACTCCCATCAAGAAGGCCAATCTAGAAAAACCCTCCCACACAAGACTTCAATGCAAATCCCACCTGGCAAATGAGTAGGAATCAATGGACGTGACAAACATGTACTCGGTCTCAAACCCAACCGAACAGCTGCCTGGTTTCAGCCTTCCAAGGAAAGAATGGTCCACCCTGAACAAGTTTAGGACCAGCCACTGCCCCTGCTTGGCCACCCTCCAGAGATGGAGCATTTGTATCAGCCCCCATGTGCTTGTGGGAGAGTGCAAACTACACACCACATCATAGAAGGATGTCCGATCCACAGACTCAGCTGAGTCCACACTCAACGCAGGAAGAAACTGTTTGGTTTAGGGACTTTGCATTCACTACATAAATAAATAGGACATTGTAACTTTCCAGAATGCCACATATTGCTCAGAAGCTACTTTGGAAAGGAATTTCCGCAGGATCAAATCTTAGGAGATTCACCTTGAATTACATTGATAGAGGACAGAGAGCAGATGTCCTTTCTCTGATTTGGATGTGCATGATGTGGGAAGAAGTGCTGACTTTAATTTTAAAAAGCTTCTGTGTTTGTATGCTTAATATTCCTTAACTCAAACCCAGATATTCATTTTCAGTACAATGGCTTCTTATTTGGTTTGATGCTTCTTTCCATTGCACGGATGTTTCAGGTAATTTGAGAAATTCAGTCCAATAACTAATAAATAATTGAATGCTATTCTCCTCGGTGTTTGCTCATCGTACACATTAATCACAGGAATGTGAATGGGCTTACACTCCTTAATGTTAAAAAAAACACAAAACTCAATAATTAAATATTTGGTTTTATTACAGGAAAGACATTTGGAAAGTGCATTACTATTTGCAATCCTGATGAACTTTAAGCACATTTTTCTCTATGTGGCTCCCGCCTATGTTACTTACTTACTACGTTCATATTGCTTCACTGCGAACACACCAGGTACTGACTGTTTTAAACAAATTGAAATAATGTACAGCTCTGTTTAGCCCTTTGACTTGCATTAAAATGAAAAGCAGGGAAGAATTACAGGGTTGGTGCCAAGGTGTGCAGAACAGGGGAGAAAAGTATAAAAGCAGCAAAGAAAGTGGAGCAGGAAATTACATAAACCAGATGTTGTCTTTTGTGAAATGATCACAAGATAATTACAGTTGAGGAAGGCCCATCTTCAATTCTTTCATCCATAATGATCCCAAAATGCCTCTTGCTATAAACAATTGCTCCTTAAAAAGATTTCCAGAGGGTTGTGCGACTTTGGAACTTTGCCTCAGAAGGGGGTGAAGGTGGGTTCATTGAATAATTTAAAGGCAGAAGTAGGCAGATTTCTTGTTAGGCAAGGAAATCAAAGGACATCGGGGTAGATGGGAATGTAGAATTTTAAACACAAATAGATCAGCTATGATCTTATTGAATGGAGGGGCCAAATTCCAACCACTAATAACAATCATCTTTATTGTCACAAGTAGGCTTACATTGGAAATGAAGTTACTGATGCCTTGCAAAGGCACTATAACGATATGATACAACAGAATGACTTGCTACGTGATGTCAGAGAGCGATTAATTATAATTAGTTTCAGAAATTTATAGAAAGTGTTTTTTTTTCTATCCATGATGAATATTCAAAAGGCTAAATCTTTAATTCCTGCTGAATACCATTCTTCTTTGTACAAGCTAAGCTTTATTTTGTTTTGTATTTCAGCATTCTGATTCATTTTGTGCTCTAATTTTTGTAAAGTAGGTTTACCGCAAGAAGCATTTTTACTGGCTGACCAATTCAGGAAAATTCTTCTCCCTCTTTCTCTGAGGCAACCAGCTTTGCTTGGGATACTCGTTTAGAGAAGCATTGACATCAAAATGTTTCATAATTTCCTCAAATATTTAACTAATTCTGCACTAAATGTTCTGATTATCTCAACTACAAAAGACACTTATAGTAAAGCATTGGAGACCCTAATACATTGTTGCATGAAAATATTTTTCTACTTTCATTCTAGTAATTTTGATATTACCTCTTTTTGTGAATTTATTCTCCAATAATACCATTATTAATGAAGCTGCAACAAAACTTCGAAGAACAGTTTTATTACTATACTTTTTTCTGGTCCTAATGTTAGGCCTAAGAAAAAGTGGATGTGTAAACTTGTTACGTTAATCTCTTATGTTTTTATTCTCTGTTAACAATTAGTCATGACATTTTTTTGATTGTTAATTTAGCTGTCTGACATTCAGTCACAGTGACCTATTCAAACTGACTATCCTAATATCTCCACTCTGTGTTTATGTGAAAGTATTTATTTTTAAAAAGCAAGCAACGTTGGAGCTGTCTGATTTTTTTTTTAATGGGTATGGATGGTGAATATTATCTTTTGGATTCAAAATGCCTCGTCATTTAATTTTGTCATTGCTTGGCTTGTAATTAATGAAACATTTTCTTTTGTAATGTCCTCAAATCATAATTTGCCATTATTGTTCCTTGTGTTTATTTTTAAGATGGATCTATCCAGTGGAAGAGTTTCAGCTTTTCCCGTCTTTTTGCCTTGGGATCTATAGTCTGTTCTGTTTTTGCTGTTTCCTTTGGGCCCTTCATAGCCATGGTAAAGATGAGCTTGATAAATTGAATTTAAAACACGCTTTTGTGAACTTTATATTTCACTGCATTTAAGATGTAATTTTGATGTTCGTGGATTCCCGTTGAGCATACTTTTATTTATATTGCGGGGGTTGTGCAGTTCTACACAATACCAGAAGACTCCAGTGTCAAACATGTTATTGTGTTTGTAATATGCGCTCTGTGGACATTAGCCCAAGAGCAGGAAGCATACTTGATATATTGGAAGATATCTGGAGAAACTCGTAAAGGGTTGCTGAAAATATTGACAAGGATGCAGCCACTTAAAGTAAGTGGCTGTGTATGGGGCAAACATTATTTTGGTCTTGAAGGCTATATGCAGGGTAAGAAACTAGAAGATAAAGGTCACAGGAGATACTAAAGGAGTCATTGGGCATACAGTAGAGGGCACAACCACAGATTCACTGTCATGGATGGATGAAGTTGACCTATTGCATGAGGTAGGTACAAGGAATGTTGCTTGATTTAGCACTCAAGGACATCCTCCCCAAAGGCAGCAACACATGCCTAGAAAGAGGGCATGCCTAGCTATGTTGAAGGCTGTGTGCATTATCTACAATACTTGGGAATAGAGATGGGAGAAGACACCGTACTTCTAGCACCCTAGCAGGGTAAGATTACCTAATAGTATCATGTCCCAAAAACGTTTGCCACTAAGAGTTGCACATCAACTTCGTTCACATCTCCTGCCATTTGCTGTTCGTCCATTCCAAGCCCTATATATGCTCACAGCTCATGCATACCTATTCTTCCGCATGGCATGCATTTAAATTGCAAATTATAGTTGAAAGCATGCTGCTATCCTTCAATTGCTGATGGTGTCATCAGGGATAATATAAGATCTTGAGAACAATTGTAATAACAATATTGCTGAAGCACCAGATATTAATTCTTGTTTCTTAACTGATGTAACTTCAGTTCTTTTACTCTTAATTTTGACCCTATGACAATGAGGAAATGACAATACGTGTTCAAGATAAGATGGTGTGTGAACTTGAATGTTGACTTGGAGGTCATAGTGTACTCTTGTGTCTGCTGTCCTTATCCTTTGATTATCTGCGAGGTGCTGTTGAAGGAACTTTGACATCTTGCAGCAGTATATCCTGCAGCAATGAGAGGTTGAATAAACTCGATTTGTTCTCACTAGAACGACGGAGTTTGAGGGGCGACCTGATAGAGGTCTACAAAATTATGAGTGGCATAGACCGAGTGGATAGTCAGAGGCTTTTTCCCATGGCAGAGGGGTCAATTACTAGGGGGCAAAGGTTTAAGGTGCGAGGGGCAAGGTTTAGAGGAGATGTACGAGGCAAGTTTTGTACACAGAGGGTAGTGGGTGCCTGGAACTCGCTGCCAAATTAGGTGGTGGAAGCAGGGACGATAGTGACGTTTAAGGGGCATTCTGACAAATACATGAATAGGATGGGAATAGAGGGATACGGACCCCGGAAGTGCAGAAGATTTTAGTTTAGATGGTCGGCACAGGCTTGGAGGGCCGAAGGGCCTGTTCCTGTGCTGTACTGGTGGAGAAGGTGGATATTTAAGCTAGTATATGGAGTACTGATCAAGCAGATTGCTTTATCCACGGTGGTGTTAGTTTCTTAGTATTATTTCAACTGTACTCACCATGGCAAGTCGAAAGTATTCGCTCACATATCTGACTTGTGCCTTGTAGGTGGTGGAGAGGCATTGAGAGTAAGGAGGTGAGGGAAGCTACTCATCACGGAATACCAAGCCTCTGAGCCTCTGGCCTGCTCCAGTAGCCGTGGCATTTGTGCGACAGGCCCATTTGAGTTTCTGATCAGTGGTCACCTTCCCTCTTCATATTGAGCTGAATATCAGCATATGTTTATCAGCATATGTTTAATTTGAAAATTAGTAATTTAAAACAAATGTTAAGATTTCATACCAAGTAATAGACCAGGCCTTTACTTAAAAGTATGCTCCTGAAGAAAATTTTGAGACCCAAGCACAGAATTCCCCAAGCTGTTTATTAATAGATGTTTCTTTCTTTCCCAGGGTCAGCTGCCTCAGGTGCTTGCACGACTTTTCCCCTTCAAGCGAGGTCTCTGCCATGCATATTGGGCCCCAAATTTCTGGGCTCTGTACAATGTGGTGGACAAAGTATTATCTGTCATTGGTACGGTCTGGTTACTCTTATCGGGCATTAATATATTAGACGTCTCAGACATTTAACATGTTCGTCTCTGAGATATTAAACTGTCAATAGTGAATGGGAAGAGAAATTAATTCTTTATCTGAACATTGAAAACCAATAAATACTCAGGAAATTATATTTTCACAGTCCTGATATTTACCAGATCGAAGTTAATTATCTCACCAGTTGCTGGTGCTATTTCTGTAACTATCATATTAAATTATTTTATCAAACAAAAAGCTAATGTTCCAAACAACTGACAGGTAATTTCCATTTACGGATACAGATGTAAAGTTGCAACTACTGGATCCCGCTAAACTTTCAAAAGCATCAATGACTGGAGGTTTAGTGCAGGAGTTCCAGCACAGTGTCCTCCCTTCTGTGTCGCCATTCACAACATTGGTCTGTACATTGCTCTCAATAATGGTCAGTACCAGCACATACTTTCTCAATGGAACATCATTCTTTGGTGTTTATGTTTTTGGCATTGGTTGATGCAAAGATAGTAATGTTCACTTTATGAGATGAGTTTCCTAGTTTTGTATTGATTTTCTGCTTTTAAAGCTGAATGCTGGCGTGAGTATTTCATTATGTGGAAAATGGCCAGTTGAGACACAAAATAATTTTAACCAATGTCTTATACCTTTCCATATCTCTTGTTTCAAGCCTGCTATTCTCCATCTTTGGCTAAGACCTCGAGGACCTAGAGGGTTCCTTCAGTGCCTCATCCTTTGTGCATTGGGGTCGTTCATGTTTGGCTGGCATGTGCATGAAAAAGCCATTCTCATCGCGATACTACCATTGAGGTATCTTACATTTGTTCGCTTAGTGGTGCAGTTCAATACCACTGTAGCACGTTTTGTAATATCAATAATGGGGATTCTGTTACAATGGCAGAAGCAGAAATATTTCACCAATATTAGATCATGATGTGAGGAGCCCGTCGGGAATGGATGGGGTAATGAGCTAGTTACAGGCATGTTCAAACTGCAAATATGCAGGGGTCGCAAGTCACTGGTAAACCAGCCCCAACGTCCTAGCACCTCAATTCTATGTTGCATTTCTCTTTTGCTGTTTTGACCTGTTTGTGTCTCTGGGGCTGGAGGTTTAGCAGTAGGTAGTGTTGTATTTTTAAAATAAATTTAGAGTACCCAATTCATTTTTCCCAATTAAGGGGCAATTTAGCGTGTCCAATCCACCTATTCTGCACATCTTGTGGGGTTGTGGGGGCGAAACGCACGCAAACATGGGGAGAATGTGCAAACTCCACACAGACCGTGATCCAGAGCCAGGATCAAACCTGGGACCACGGCGCCGTGAGGCAGCAGTGCTAACCACTGCGCCACGTGCTGCCCTAGTAGGTAGCATTGTTGCCTCATTGGTGTAGAAGGTCCGTTAGTTTTAACAACGGCACATGTGGAGCGGCACAGTGGTTAGCACTGCTGCCTCACCGCACCAGGGACCCGACTTCAATTCCCGCCTTAGGTAACTGTGTGGAGTTACCCCGTGGGGAGCAGGGGTTTCCTCCGGGTGCTCTGGTTTCCTCCCACAGTGCAGAGATGTGCAGGTCAGGTGGGGTTACGGAGATAGAGCAACGGAGTGGACCTAGGTACCTTGGACACCAAATATGCATGGCTGATTTAGGAATGAAGTTGTGATCTTGGTGTAGCCATTCATCCATCCAAGTGTTCATGCTTACATGTGATGAAAGCACAAATGCTGAGATACTGGAAAAACACTCGCACCTCTGGAACCATGTACCTGTACAATCAATATTGTTTCTGCGGGCAAAAGTGTTTTTTGGATGGGTTATAATAAATAGTGTGAGCACTTACAACCACCTAAAGTTCATTAATATGCTGTAATATATGTAGTATTACAATTTAATATACAAAGACTATTGAAAAGCACAATCATAGGTCTAGTATGGTATTTCTTTATAAGGGTTGAATTATTTTGCCCTTTTCAACATGAAAGAAAGCGATTTGCAATGACTGAAGGTGGTAATATAACTTGAGAGCGAAGATGGTGATCCTTCTGCAGAATCTTAAGTGCTCGAAGTAATAGGCTATTGAGTTGTATGATCATATTGAATGGTGGAGCAGGCCCGAAGGGCCAAATGGCCTACTCGTGCTCCTATTTTCTATGTTTCTATGTAAGCATCATGTACAGTTTTAACAGAACAACGATGCCCATGTCTGTACCAGAATTTTATAAACTTATTTCCACTTGTCTGTTACTTTTAACATTTTTCTAAAAGATAACTGACTCCTATCCTTATCTCATGACATTAAGCTGGTACTGGAACATATTCAAGAGACATGATTCCCTCACCTCCGATAATGAATTGTATTGTTGGAGTAAATCAGAAGCTGGACTTACGCTGCAATATTTTTCTCTTAAATCCTCAGCCTGTTTGCTGTGCAAAATAAAAACGATGCTGGAACATATCTCATCTTAGTAACAGCAGGGCATCTTTCCCTCTTCCCACTCCTCTTCACGGGGCCAGGTAAGGATAAGATGCTCATTTATATATTTTTTTAAATTTTGTGGATGCACTAAACAAATAGATGCATTTTATTCACTGATTTCCCCTCACTTTAAGAATTATATGAAAATATATTAAGCTTCTTTTTCTTAGTGGCTTTGCCAGGTAATGCGTTAAGATTTACAACCAGAATGGTAAGAGTCTTATAACTAGTTAATAGCCACCCAGCGTGAAACTCGTCCTGTGAGGGCCAGCGCTGGGGGTCGGTGGGAAGGGGGGAGGGGTGTAGTAAGGTTGGGGGGAGGGCAGCAGCAGGGCAGGAATAGAGCACCCCAAGGCTATTCATTAATTGATAGGCAGAATAGGCTTGAGGGATTGAATGGTCTGCAACTATTCCTATGATTGACTTGTACTCGAAGAGTACAAGAGTTCACCTGAGGAAGGAGCAGCGCTCCGAAAGCTAGTGACATCGAAACAAACCTGTTGGACTTTAACCTGGTGTTGTAAGACTTCTTACTGTGCTCACCCCAGTCCAACGCCGGCATCTCCACATCATGACTTGTACTCTGTTAAGCATTTGAATCCAGAATGTTTCTACCCTGTCTGTCATTAATATAAACCATAACTAGATTCTTAGAATAAATTTGATCACTTTGGCAGTGACCCGTTGCAACCTTGTAATTCATTTTCCATGTCTCATAAACATGCCACACAGTTAAAAATTAATAAACATGCTTATTTCTTTTCTGTGTACCGAGGAACCATTTCTAAATCAAAATCGGCCACAAGAGGTTTGCAGTGGGTAGTATATCTCACATTGAAGATATCATAGAGTTTGTAAACTGATTCCATACTTTTTGCAGGCAATGAGCTCAAAGGCATAGAACTGAGGCTACAATTATCGAGCCGTATGTTCGACTGTTCCCTGCAAGCGTGACGCCTTGCTGGCAGTATAGGGCTGGTGAATTTACTCTTGTTTGTCCTGCATTGTATTCCGTGCAATGCATTGGATTTGGTACTGATCTGTTATCCTTTATAGAGATGCCACTCAAAATCTGCCTCATGCTGCTGTTCACTGTATACAGTTTCTCTGCTTTGCAAGCTTTGTTCAGGTGAGTTAAAATGTATCTGTTCCTCTCTAGAAATCTATGTAAAACATTCTGCTGTAGAGATTGTGATAGTATGCGTTATCAATATTTAAATACAGTAATTACTGTTTAAATGGGAAGAAAAGCCTAGAGAGAGGAGTTTTGTTGAAATTACTACAACAGTTTTGTAAAAGCTCTATTTTTATCCACATGAAAAAACCTTCAAATCAAATGTCAAATGTCCCTCTCTTCTGGGCTGCCATAATATTACCAATAGGTAGCATTCCTGTGCTTCTTAGAGCAATTCCATATGAAATGGTAAACAAGGGTTGGAGAAATTAAAGACTGAAGATTTCCCCCTTGTTTTCCTTTTTATCGTTTTGTGGCTGAAGTGTGACTTCCTACAACCAATAAAAGAAAGTGTTAACTCAATGCATTTATGTATTTTCTTTAAGTAGTTTCTTTTCTATCCCAACCATGTTTAAATGTCCAGTTTCCAAATTATGTTGCTCCCTGTTGACTCAGGGATGATTGTGGAAACCAGAAAATATCCCAAGTCTTTTCCCAGGAACATTAGCTGAAATTGTTTGACACTGAGCTCCTTGGGACGGATGGCTAAACTTTTTGTCAAACAGAAAATGCTGGAAAAACTCAAGCAGGTCTGGCAGCATCCGTGGAGAAAGATAATTAACGTTTCAAGCCAGAATGACTTCTTCAGAGCTCTGAAGAAGAGTCATATGAACTCAGTGTTAACTCTGTTTCTCTTTCCACAGATAATAATCTTTATTAGTGTCACAAATAGGCTTACATTAACACTGCAATGAAATTAGATGCTGCCAGATCTGCTGAGCATTTCCAGCAGTTTCATTTTTATTTCCAATTTCTAGCATTCACAATGTTTTGCTTTTACCTTCATCAAATAGGTTGATTTGAAGGAGCACTTTAAAGGATGGAGAGGCTTAAGTGAATTCCACAGCCTAAAACAGTCCATGGTGGGGCAAAGGAACATGTTTTATTCTTCTGTCCCATTGCACATGGAGGTCCAAAGATCTGTTCCACTACAACATTTGACAAGTATCGCTCTTTATAGATGACAGGAATCGTTGGGAATGTACATCAGGCCTGCTAGCATGGCCTGCTGGGTGTCACGGTGGCAGAGTCGTTAGCACTGCTGCCTCACTACGCCAGGAACCCGGCTTCATTTCCGACCTCGGCTGACTGGAGTTTGCACATTCTCTCCGTGTCAGTGTGGGTTTCCTCCAGGTGCTCCAGTTTCCTCCCATAGTCCAAAGATGTGCAGGTTAGGTGGATTGGCCATGCTAAATTGCCCCTTGTTGGGGGCTACGGGATAGGGTGAGGGATTGGGCCTAGTTAGGATGCACTTTCAGAAGGTCCATGCAGACTCAGTGGGCCAAATGGCCTCCTTCACTGTAGGAATTCTGTGATTCTATTGGATGATTCTCACATTCATGAAGCAAGAATCTCTTGCCTTTTGGATGCTGATTGATCTGTTGTATATTTACAGCAATATTCTTTTTTTTTTAAAATAACTATTGTATATGAGAACTAATGCAACAATGGCATAATAATCTATCCAAATCAGTAGAGTTTTATCTAGAACCTTCGGACAGGGCACGGTAGCTTATCTTGGTTTCACTTCTTGAAATATAGTTAAAGCAATGTGGACACTCGCCAGTTCAGCTGCGCGTCATCTTGACCAGCAATATGTGCCTCATCCTGTTCCCACAGAAGTTCCGAATCCCACTTAAATATTTACAACTTCAAACGTTCAGTTTATTGAATTAAAGAGGTATATATGGTAAATCCACTGAATTTCTAACTGATCTTGTTACCTATCTAGGAAAGAGGGATCACTTCTCAGCCTGCCTGAATCCATCTACCTCAGCGGTCTTGTTCCCCTGCAAGTTATTTGTGAGATGATTTATCCCCTAACGCCCTGGCAGCAGAGGTTTCCCTTTGTGCCACTGTTGCTCATTTCCGTATACTGTTCGCTGGGTGTTGCCTACTCTTGGATTAAATTGTACATTTCATTCCTGAGGGAGCCACAGACTGACAGGAAGATGAAAGTACAGTAATTGATGGACAAAAAAGTTTTGTTTTATTTGGACATGTGAATATGCTGTTAACTTGGGAGTTACAATACTGGAATCATGGACACAGTACAGGAATCATGGACATGATACAGGAATCATGGATGTATTCCAGTGTTGAGACCTTAGCAGCTGTGATGCGTATCTTATTTTATTACAGGTTTTGAAAGCACTAGTGATGGGTGCGGCAGGATATTCAATTATGGATGTACTTTCAGCATCCTTAACGATAATTGCATGGTATTGTGTCATTGTTGATGTTTAAGATTAATTTAATTAGCCTGGAAAATTCTTTCCTGGTGATTAAAGATTTGTTCCTGTACGATTAATTTTTTTGTGTCATCCTACCCATGAATGCCATCAGATACTAAATGCTTCCACTGTATTTTGTTATGCAAAATTCAGCACCTTGAGACTATTGATGTTAAAATTATACGGATACTGAATTTTCAAATAATAAATCTGCATCACTCCTGCAAGAACCGCATTAACATTTTTTTACGTTGAGGTTTCCCTAGACCTCCAAACATTTATACACGTCTGTTCTTGGTTGAACATTTTTGAAAAAGATCTACTGATGTCTCAATAATTAATTTTTCGTAAGGCTCAAAAATGTTTCTACCAGCTTAGTGTATGTTTCCTGTTAATTTTTGTATATTGTACATTGTGAATTGTAAATGTAACCCAGAATGGTGTTTAAAAGCAAAATCCTGCAGCTATGCTTTGATATATCATCAGTGACTACAATCCAGAAGCAAAACAATTTGCTAAGTGCAGAATAAATTTATTTTCTTATTTTGTATAAAGGATTACCCATGAAGGTAGAAACATTTGATAAACATTTGAGATTGAATTATGTCAAATCGCGAAATTCATTTTATATCACTTATAATAAAGGAAATTGTTTTTCTTGATTGTTTCAAACCTCATTTACTTCAAATCACTTAAAGTAGTGCTGGGGCATCAGACCCAATGTAACATTCACCAATAAGTCAACAAAATGAAGAAAGGGTGAGATTTGTGATTCTGAATTAAAGGCATGGAACTGAAGAACTTGTGCTGACTATGCATCTCAACTGTGTAATTCTGAGCACAGTTGCACATGTCAATGGTTGAATGTGTTTTCTAAACTCTCTCACATTTGATGAAGAAGAAATTTAGGGAAAATAAAATAAACTTTGTGCATGTCTGAACAAAACCGCAGAATGCCGTAAAGACCTTTACAGCCAATTAAGTACTTTTTAAAAAAAATTCCAATTAAGGGCAATTTAGCATGACCAATCCACCTACCCCTGCACATCTAGGGGTTGTGGGGATGAGACCCACGCAGAGATGGGGCGAAGATCTTATGAGGAAAGGCTGAGGGACTTGAGGCTGTTTTCGTTAGAGAGAAGAAGGTTAAGAGGTGACTTAATTGAGGCATACAAGATGATCAGAGGATTGGATAGGATGGACAGTGAGAGCCTTTTTCCTCGGATGGTGATGCCTAGCACGAGGGGACATAGCTTTAAATTGAGGGGAGATAGATATAGGACAGATGTCAGAGGTAGGTTCTTTACTCAGAGAGTAGTAAGAGCGTGGAATGCCCTGCCTGCAACAGTAGTGGACTCGCCAACACTAAGGGCATTCAAATGATCATTGGATAGACATATGGACGATAAGGGAATAGTGTAGATGGGCGTTCGAGTGGTTTCACAGGTCGGCGCAACATCGAGGGCCGAAGGGCCTGTACTGCACTGTAATGTTCTATGTTGAAGACTATGTTCCACACGGAAAGTGACCCAGGGCCGGGATCGAACCCGGGTCCTCAGCGCCGTGAGGCAGCAGCGCTTACTGCGCCACCATGCCACCGCATTAAGTACTTTTAAAATGTCACTTTTTGAATATACTCCTTTTGATGACCAACTATCTTCACTTGCTTCATGAAGTTAGGACAGGCCAATTTGCAGCTAATTGCACATCTTCAGCTCCATTCACAATTCCTCTAACAATGAAGCACTCTATGCCAGCCTGCAGCATGAATGATTTCCAAGTTGAAGCGGTAACTTGACCACAAAAAAAAGGTAGTTGAAACGTGTTGTGAAAGTTAATCATCTTTAATATATAAAAATAATGAAGTTTAAAATGTGGTATGGACTCGAAAACAGCAGCAGCTAGTTAAATGTCAAAATAAAAGTAACTGAAAAGAATCAGAACTAACGGAGTTAAATACAAATATATATAAGTAACAACAACTACTAACGTCCCAGCACTTATTAATTGATCAACAATGGATTTAAATAAGAAGATGCATAACAATAACACTCTAGCAAAAACAATGCTCCCTCTGGCCTTCAATGGAATCAGCATTGCCAACTAAACTATTAAAAACTTTGAGTAGTAGCACTAACAAAACATCACGGCCACGATACAGAGCAGAGTGACCAGTGATTCACCTACTGCCCCTGCTCAACCATCTTTAAGGCACAAATATGAAATGTGGCAATAAACTCATCATTGGACTGGAAAGCATTACGATCCCAACAGTGGCTAGGATAATAATCTTTATTGTCACTAGGCTTACATTAACACTGCAAGGACGTTACTGTGAAAAGCCCCTAGTCACCATATTCTGGCGCATGTTCAGGTACATGGAGGGAGAATTCAGAATGTCCAAATTACCTAACAGCACGTCTTTCGGGATTTGTGGGAGGAAAAAGGAGCACCCGGAGGAAACCCAGGCAGACACGGGGAGAACGTGCAGACTCCGCACAGACAGTGATCCAAGCCGGGTATCGAACCTGGGACCGTGGTGCTGTGAAGCCACAGTGCTAACCACTGTCCTACCGTGCTGCCTAAAACTGGACCAAAACCTCAATATTTTAATTTATTTGTAAGACTGCGGAAAGAATGATTCGCTCCAGGAGTGATTACACAAAGAAATAGGGATTTGGTATTTTTAAAACAAAACTTTATGAATACAATATTAAACTCTTTAACATCACACCCAGAAAGAACATCTTACAATTACCCCTTAAACATTACTATTCAATTTTTCATTAAACAACTAGAAGCATACAACTGTCAATTAATCTTAAAATTAGCATGGCATAGAGTAATACTTGCTTTATAAAATAAATTTGGCTCCTGTTAGAATCCCTTCAGACTCTGGCTGAATATCTTCAAAACACTGGTTCACCTACTTCTTGGGCCCCAGACAAGACTGCTCTGCTTTACATGTCCTAACTGTTTTATAACTATCCTACTGAGAGAGAATTGTGGACTCAGGGTCAGGCAGATCAGAAGTCAGCTCCTCTCTCTCCCAAAGCTGCTCCCAACAACTCACTGCCTCTCTGCATTTCCTGGGCTCCACCCAGCAACGAACCCATCTCCCCAAGCTGATTTTTAAAAAAAATCTCTGCAGGCTACAAAAGCACATTAACTCCACAGGGACTCTGAGTGAAACCACAGTCCATTAGCCCGGACTGAAAAATACATTCCTTTCTCAATTTCACCTTCTGGCTGCTAAACCCACCCAAACAAGACAGAATTCCTTTTTTTTTAAAAACATGACCATTGCAGTCAAACACACTAACCCCAGATTTTTAACCCTTAAATTGTCACAATATTTAGAAGCCAATATTCCTAAAATCCTCCATTCATCACAATAGACACACTCACAACATTAAAGAAGTTCAACTCCATTCAGGAGTAAAGAGTATTCATCAGCAACTGGTACTGAGCTCAATAATTGTTCCTTCCGTGATTGGTACATTATGATATCTGTATATACTGTATGCTAGATGCACTGCAGCAAATTCCAAATCTTACATTGGCAGCAACACCCAGTCCTATGAGCAGTGCTGCTGTTGTACCTCTTAGCAGCAAAGTCACAGGATCATTGTCACCTCAAAGTTATCTGAGAAGTGAAATCCTGACTCAAATCAGAAAATGCCATTACGCCATTGTCGTTGGGTCAAAATCCTGAAATTCTTCACCTAACACCATAATAGGAGCACTATCATCACAAGGACTATTAACAGATCAACGAGAAGATTCACCACCACCAAACCCCAGGCCAAGAAAGGGCGAGTAATAAATGCAGCCTTGCCCATAGTTCGAGACCACCAAAAAAGAGACCTTGGATCATTTTACTTCTTTTTATTAAAAAAATATTTTTATTCTCCATTTTCACATTTTCTTCAGAGTTTACACCCCACCAACAAGCAGTAAACGGTAATGAATACAATGTCAATCCCCTTATTAACAACAACGATCCCATCCTCCCACCACCCCAAACAACGGCCCACCTGACAATATAAGCATCAAATAAAACAAACCCAAGGTGAGGGAAAAAAGAAAAAGGAATCAGGAATTGCCTATGGTCACCATTGACATATACAGTCCAACCCCCAACCCCTCCCCCTAATATTCAATGCCATCCAATCCCCGAAAGAGTACCGTGAATGACATCCATGAATTGTAGACACCCCCCCCCCTGCCCCCACTCCCAGACTTCTCCCCTCCACTTCCTTTTGTAAACTCCTCCCCCCAACCTCGGTTCCTTCCCCCAACTTTTCACCCTGGCAAGACTCACCGGAATCTGTTCTACCAGGCTCCAATGGCCGCAGCCCCTCCCCCCACCTCGTTCCCGTGCACTGGCTGGCTTAAACCAGCCAGCGTGGAGGACCCCGCCCGGGTCTCCTTCCCCCTTGCCCGGTCCCAGGAAAACCAAGAAATCCCCTTCAGCACCCTACCCCCGCATTCACACCCAACCCCCGCATACACACCCAAGCCCCAAAGAACCATCATTGCAAATGAAAGTCCCATCTCTTCCCTTGTCCAAATACATACAATGTTGGCTCATTTAGTACATACACCAACACGAAGTGAAAAAATAAATTTACATGAGGCTACATCAGTACACAACCATTTCTCAATTCTGCCACAGTCTTTCTGCCTTCGCAAATTCTTCCGCTGTCCCAAATGTCCTTGGATTTGTAGGTCACCCTCAACTTAGCTGGATATACTATGCTGCACTGCACCTTGCTGATGTACAAGTGCCTTCTTCACCCAGCTGAAGGCAGCCAGTCTCCTCGCCAGCTCCACCGTAAAGTCCTGGTATATGTGTATACCAGCTCCAGCCCACTGCACCACCCACTTCTGCTTTGCCCAGCACAGGACCTTATCCTTCACGCTGTACCTACAGAAACACAGAGTCACTACTTTTGGTGGCTCACTCGCCTTTGGTATAGGCCTCCACGACCGATGAACCCGATCCAGTTCATATCGGGAGGGATCGTCCCCCTCCCCCAATAGCTTCGCCAACATCGTGGCAAAATACTCCGTCGGCCTCGGGCCTTCCACCCCTTCGGGCAGACCCACAATTCTCAGATTCTGTCGCCTGCATCTGTTTTCCAGGTCTTCCATTTTGCCTCGCAGACCCTTGTTGGTCTCTTATCACCTTCCGCAGCTCCTTCCCCATCAAGGTGAGTCGATCACTGTGCTGCGATAATGCCTCTTCCACTTCCTTCAGTGTCTCACCTTGCTCCTGCACCTCCGCCACTACGCTCGATACCGCCGCCCTCACCGGGACAAACGCCTCCTCCACCAGCACTTTCAATACCGCCCCCATCTCCTTCTTCATCGCTTCCATGTGCTTTGTGAACTGTTTTTCCAAGTTCCACAGCCATCACCTTGGTCATTTCTTCTGCCGTGAGCAACGCGGCCTCTCCTGGTGCCCCAGCCGCCGCTTTCCTTGCTGTCCCCGCGCTGACCTTTCCACTCCCCGGCAGATTTTCATGAACCACTTTTCTCACAGCTGTTTTGTTCCCCAACTTGGACATTTCACCTCACTGTGCTTTCTTACTGCTTTTGCAGCCTCCGTTGCCCCTGGGATCGGACGTTAAGACCTCAAAAATTCCGTTCCCGAACGGGAGCCCTCCAGTGAGCGGCTGCCTCCCGCCCGCCGTCACCGGAAGTCTTCAGATCATTTTACTTCTGATTATTCATTTGTCTTCTAATTAAAGTTGATACTGATATTTGGGGGTTAACTGAATTACCAAGACGTTTAGGAAAAAGTTGCCTCCTTTATGATTTCACTACAACCTTTTCAAAGCTGCATGAAACTGTGAGATCAGTGGGTTGTATAATGGAGCATCAGAAATAATGGTCATAGAAAGTAGCAGTTAAATTACTTAAACAGCTATGTAAGCTCCTGCATATATAAGGGGAAAGTAGGCCCAGGTATATTCAATTGTTTTTCGATAGAATGGATGCTCGGAATGCGAGAATAGCACATTTCAATTATCAAGTATCCAGCATCTTTATTTGTGGACTGTCGTAAAGGAGTCCTTCTCTGCTTCTGCACTCTCCTAATTCCCCACTTGCAATTCTGAATTATCACTACCATAAACCTTTATGATGACAGCAATTTCTTATGTGGGAGTGCTCATGACAAATCAAACTGTGCATATGTTGGAAAGAATGGATTTGCCAAACTCGGACTTTTTCAGATTCTCTAGCCTTCTGTTTTTACCAAAGTGCTCAAACTATCAGTTAAACAACATATATATGCAATTTGACATGTTTCATTTGATAAATTGACCGACAAAAATATGAAATAGATAATTATCATGAATCGCTCCCTGAGAACGTGGAACAGTGGTTATTTACTGCTGCCTACAGCGCTGAGGACTGGGTTCAAATCCCGGGTCACCTTCCGTGTGGAGTTTGCACATTCTCCCCGTGTCTGCCAGGGTTTCACCTCCAGAACCCAAAGTTGTGCAGGTTAGGTGGATTGACCGCGCTAAATTGGCCCTTAATTGGAAAAAAATAATGATTGGGTACTCTAAAAAAAAATTTGCAAAAAATTTTTTTAATGAATTGCTCGCTGAAAACTGAGTCTTTGGCGATCACTTGCTAACGAGTATGATTGTCCATCTAAGAAACTCTGTGTGTCTGTGTGGGGGTGGGTGTTGGTTTCCTCTAGGTAGATCTTTTAACGTGGGTATGCCGTTGCGTATCAGCAGACACAAGGGGCAGGATTCTCCACTCCCGCGCCGAAGTGGCCGCGCCGTCGTCGTGAACGCCGTTGAGGTTCATGACGGCGCGAAACGGCCCCCGATCCCCGACCGATTCAGGCCCCTGACAAATGGGCTAGGGATCAGGCGGGCCGTCATCTACCACGCGCCAGGCCTTGTCGCCCGCGTAAAGGCGGGCGCCGCATAGATGACGTGGCCGACGCCGCATAACTGGCGTCATCCGTGCATGTGCGGGTTGGCCGTCGCCAACCCGTGCATGTGTGGTTGCCGTCCTCGCTAAGTCCCGCCCCCGCAAGAAGATGGCGGACGGATCTTGCGGGGCCGCGGAAGGAAGGGAGGTCCTCCTTCAGAGAGAGGACGGCCCGACTATCGATCGGTGGGCACCGGTCGCGGGCCACCACACATTTTGAGGTACCCCCCCGGTGCAGGATCCCCCCTCGCCACCCCGCAGGCCGCCCCCCCCAGCGTTCGCGCGCGCTGTTCCCGACGGCAGCGACCAGGTGTGGATGGCGCTGGGGGGGAACCCGCCGTTTTGGCCTGGCCGCGCCTCGGCCCATCCGGGCCTGAGACTAGTGGGGGTGCCGGAGAATCGTCATTTTGGGTGTCTCCCGGCGGAACTCGACCGAGGGCCGTTACCCCGCCGCTTGGGAGAATTACGGAAGAGGGCGTCGGACCGGCGTCCCGGGAAAATTTTGGCGGCCCAGGCGATTCTCCCAACCGGCGCGGGGAGTGGAGAATCTCGCCCAAGGTCCTTTACAGAGAGTAAGTCCAGTTCTAGTGGCAAGGGGAACCTCAACGCATTTGGGATCTCCCCACTGCTGCAGCCTTCATCCACATCGCAGCTGTTAATACTGAATATCTTCCGCCTAATCCGCCACTGACACCCTTGTTTTCGATTGTGCTTTGTCTGGGTTCCTCCCTTCTGACCTTACCGGTATGGGCGACCCTGCCAGCATTTTACGACCCCCCGTGCATTGCTCCCAGGATCAACGGAATGTTCAAGCCTCTCCGTCACGTAAGGTGACAACCCAAGGAAAGCTCCGAAACTAAGTACCCTTTTAGACAAGGAAGAAAACAAATGTTTACAATAGATCACTATTGTTATCCTTCTTTCTGAAAACCCCCAAACCAGTTAGAGGGTGAAAATAAGTCATATTCCATTCAATTTACTCTGTGGATTCCTGAATTTCCTCTGTACCTCTCCTGGTTTCTGGCAACCCCATGTCCCCTTGCAAACATTCCTCCCTGTTGACAGTGGGGTATTCAATCTTGGGAGGCAGCACTTTCCAACAGTGATCACTGGATGGTGATCAAGAGCAGGAACCTGGAGTGATTCCCTCTTCCCCCCAACCTAACTCCCCTGAATAAGTACTGAGGCCAATTCTGTTCTGATTTCTAATCAAGATCCATGTGGGAATTCGCTATGCTGACTGGAGTTGGGGTTTTCCTGTCTGAAGAGAAGGGAATGAGTGTGTTTGGGGGTTGTTGCGAGGCGCGGGTGTCCACCCGGAGCGGCTGCGGTGAGGGGCGGGCCGTGCCCTTGGTGACCGCTGTGGAAATGGGGCTCCTGCCGGACAGGGCGAAGGTGCTGCCGCCACGGGGATCGTCAATCGGAACAGCGTGTGGTTCGGGTTTATGGGCTGGACCACGGCGGTGATGCAGAACGGCGTGAAGCGGCGGCCGGCGCTCACCGCCGGTGAGTGAGGATCAGGAAAGGCCGGGGCTGCGGGCCCGGCCAGTAACTCCCCACACACACACACCGGGGGCTGCGGGCCCGGCCCAGTAACTCCCCCCCCACACACACACCGGGGGCTGCGGGCCCCGGCCAGTAACTCCCCCCCACACACCACACCGGGGGCTGCGGGCCCGGCCCAGTAACTCCCCCCACACACACACCGGGGGCTGCGGGCCCGGCCCAGTAACTCCCCCCACACACACACCGGGGGCTGCGGGCCCGGCCCAGTAACTCCCCCCACACACCACCGGGGGCTGCGGGCCGGCCCAGTAACTCCCCACACACACACACACCGAGGGCTCCGGCCAGTAACCCCCCCCCCCCGGGGGGCTGCGGGCCCGGCCGAGTAACCCCCCTCACATACACTGGAGCTGGGCTGGAGCGGGTTATTCACTTGCTGCCCCCCCCCCCCCTTATTTTTAGACCAAACCAGTTTTTAAAAACTCAATTACGGGATGTGGGTGTCCCTGGGGGTTAGGTCAGCATTTATTGCCCACCCCTACTTGCCCTTCAGAACAACTATTTTATTTTGAACACAGAACTGTTACGGCGCGAAAGGCGGCAATTCGGCCCATCGTGTCCGCACTGGCCCTCCAAATGAGCATTATCACTTGGAGCCATTTCCCTGCCTTATCCCCGTGACTATTATGCCTTTTGTGAAGAGAAAACGGAGGACAGTGTTTCAAGTGTCCATCTAAACACTTCTAAAATGTTGTGAGGGTTCCCATCTCTACCATCCTTTCAGGCAGCGAGTTCCAGATTCCCGCCACCCCCCTAGGTGAAAATGTTATTCCTCAAATCCCTCTAAATTTCCAGCCCCTAACCTTAAATCTATGAACCCTCCTATAAGAGGAAATGTTCCTTCCTATCTACCCTATCTATATCTACCCCCCCCCCCCCCCTTCTTTGCTCTAAGGAAAACAATTGCATCTTAACCAGTCTCTCGATAGCTGAAGTGCTCCAGCCCAGGTGCCATCCTGGTGAATCTCCTCTGCACGTTCTCTAGTGAGAATCACTTCCTTCGCATAGTGTGGCGACCAAAAAACTGTGACCATTGAACCCCAGAAAGCAGAGGAAAAAAACAGTAAATGTCATTCTGAGAAGTACTGAAGGGAGGGGATTCATGACCCTGTTTTCTAAAGAACGAAGGCTCATGCTCTTAGCAATCTTTGAGGTGAATAATTGGAGTTAACGGATGATGAAATGGACTAACATATTGTGAATACCAAGGGTTAACGAGGCTATTACAATGCTAGGTAAAAATGTGAATGAAACCTCAGGTTGAGCAGTTTGGGTTTACAAGTGAAATCCACCACACGCGTGATGCATTTGGTAGACTGTACCAAAGAATCCATTGTTATTTTAATATGAATGCCTGTCAAATAAAAACGGGTGGCGA